>NC_067476.1:68181406-68800990 GCF_947179515.1 Apodemus sylvaticus
GAAGTGTGTGGGGGGGGGGGGGTCCCTAGGTTCAGCTTTAATAACAAGCCTGTTCCCTCTGGCTATTTCTGATGTCCCTTTCTGATGCCCAGGGCAATGAATTATGGTCACTTTCAGAGGAAGGCATAATGTCTCTAAGAAAAGCAAGTATTCCTTCCTTATTTTTATGGTTTTATCTTCAATAGTCAATAATCCCATCTGTTGTCAGTGTAAATGTTAGCTATGGCACCTCTGCCTGTCTTAAAAGCCTGGGTTATAGCCTTTTGTTGAGCTTCCTGGGCTGAAGTTCCTGTTGGCAAAACAATTGTCAAAATAAGAGAGTCCAAGTTTGTTACTGTCATCCCTGCCTCCATTTTGGATGAATCTACTTCCATCTGGGAAGTGTTCAACATCTAGCCATGGTATGTCAGTCAAGTCCACCATGGTACTCTGCATGTGCCCCAGAACTATAGAGCAAACATGCTGCACATCTGAGGATGGGTCAGGTAGTAGGTTGTCTAGGTTTAGGTTAGATGATGAAATATATATAATGTGAGGGGGATTTAAAAATACAGCTTGAAAGTGCACCAGTCTGGCATCGGACATTCTTAGGCTGGGTGGATTCTTGAGGGTCTCCTCAATACCATAGGGGATGGTGATAACTACTTCCTGTCCCATGATTATTTTGTCAACATCCTTGACTAGCAGGGCTGACAGCAATAATCCAGAGACATGCTAGCCATCCTTGGGGCCACTTTGTCCAACATCTTAGATTAATAAACCATAGGTCAGCCAGGTGGTAGCACAGGCTTGTAATCCCAGCACTCTGGAAGGCACAGGCAGTTGGATTTCTTAGTTAGTAGCCAGCCTGGTCTACAGAGTGAGTTCCAGGACAGCCAGAGCTATACAGAGAAACCCTGTCTAGAAAAAAACAAATTAAAAAAAAAAAAAAAAAAAAAAACAAAGGTGGGGGGGAGCCATAGGTCTTTTCTGTTGTCTCAAAATTTGGGTGAGCAGACCCTTTCCTATCTTCTTTCTCAGCTCATTGTACAGGTGGAAAAGTTTGTGAATGTCCAGGAGGACCAAGGCTGGCGCCTCCAGGAAGGCATTTTTTTTCTTTTCTTTTTTTTTTTTAGATTTATTTATCATATGTAAACACACTGTAGTTGTCTTCAGACATTCCAGAAGAGGGTACTAGATCTCATTATGGATGGTTGTGAGCCATCATGTGATTGCTGGGATTTGATCTCAGGACCTCTGGAAGAGCAGCCCATGCTCTTAACCAGTGAGCCATTTCTCCTGACCCAGTAAAATTTTTCTCACGGGATATTCTTTTTTTTTAATTCTCTGGGCACAACAACTAAAACCTAATCTATTAAACCTTTTTAAACCTTAGTCCTCCAGCAGCAAATCCCGGCAGATTTGCCATGATATCCGGGAAGCTCTCGCAGCTATATCTTGCCCTTGTGCTTCTATCCCTGTACGTAAATCCCCTAACTCAGTCCGCCTTCTTCTCTTCTTCCATCCAACCCATAAGTCCCACTTAAAGACTTAAAAGTAATGTCTATCTCAGAGGTCCATTCTATTTTGTCTTCTTGGGCTCTGTGTGGTCTCATATAATGGTTTGGCTATCTCAGTAAACCCTGGCAAACAAAAATCAACAAGACCTGGCAAATCCCAGAAATTCCTGTATTTGCCTTTGGGTTAATAGGACTGGGATGTTAAGGATGCCTTGCTTCCTGGGTGTCCAACAGCATTAGTTGGTTGCCCCCCCCCCACAATACACACACAATTCATATGTAACCCAGATAGGTATCTCAAGTTGATAATGCTGGGTCTTCTTAGCTTGGCAACTCTGTAGCCAAGTTGACTCAGCTCCTATAGCTCTCCTGTGGCTTCCTGACATTGTTGGGGGACCACAATACATAAACATGCATTTTTTTCATTTGTTGGTAGGCCTGCTGGTGCTCACCCAAGTCCTGATTTAGTGCCTCGTCAAAGGTGGTTACTGAGTTCTTGAATCCTTGAGACAGGCATGTCCTGGGAATCCTGGGATACATGAGCTTTGTCTTACTTTATCTCCAGCCATTCCAGAAGCATTATTAGAGCGTGGGGGTAGAAGCCTGAGTATTTTTCTAGTAACTGACCTGCGTAGGCTTGCCTGGATTTGCTCAGCTCTTTGACCTAGTCTCCTGGATGTGCTTGGAGTCAGACCAGCCTTTTCAAATACAGGTGTGCATGTAGGTCTTCAGGTTGGGTAGGTAGAGCACATAAGTATAGGTGCACAAGGTCAGGAGATTTACGTAAGATAGAATTGGAGATACAAATATTTTTGAAGTACCTGACTTGGGTTGTGGAACGGAATCCCAAGTCCAAACCGTATGTGTGTGTGTGTTGTATGTGTAAAACAGTGCATGCAGTGCTTATGGAAGTGATGAGGTATCTGGTACCTTGGAACTGGAGTTACAGAGGGTTGCAAGCCCCTGCAAAGTTACTGGTTTCCCACCAGAACAAGTATTTTTGAACCTAACAGGTGTCCATCCACCCCTGCTCTGATCAGATTTTAATATTTGTCCAGAACCTAATTGGTGGCCCTGAAACCATATATTCAGTTGACAGTACAGATGAAGTTGGATAGAGGAATATTTATATTATCCATGTATAAATTATCCACATTTTAAAAAGTCCAACAATGTGTGGCATATGAATAGTTTTTAAGAAATGGGATAAATGTGTATTGTAATCTAAAATAGTAACATTACTAAAGTTTTTCCATATGTATGTTTAATAATCAGAATCCATTCACAATATTTAATCATGGGAACATTACACTATGTTTTGGGTCTGCACACAAACCACAACATTCTTGGTACTACATGCTTATGGAAGTCAGAGTTCAACATTGACAGTCAGCCATCTCCATTCCATTATTATTCAACATTGTCAACCTTACCCCTTAGTATCCTTTGCCCACTGAGAAATCTTGCCCCACATTTTTTTTTAAATCAACAAAGAAAAAGACCAAAAGGTTTGATGCATGCTTGATACCTGATTATATAGATGCAAAGGAACACAATGTTTGTGGGTGTTTTCCTTCATGTATGTCAGTGTACCACATGACTGCAGAAGCAGAAGCAAGCAGAACACAGGGCAACCCCGGTATTGGAATGACAGATATGAGCTTCCAGCTGAGCGCTGGTACTGAATCTGGGTCTTCTACAAGAGCTACCAGTACTCTTTTAGCAGGGGGGGGGTGTTGGGGGGAGGTTTGTCCAAAAGAGTGTTTCTCTGTGTAGCCCTGGCTGTCCTGGAACTCACTCAGTAGACCAGGCTGGCCTTGAACTCAGAAATCAACCTGCCTCAGCCTTGCAAGTGCTGGGGTTAAAGGCATGTACGACCATTGCCCTTGCCTGGCTGGCAATTCTTTTATAGAGGACAGAGACTACTGGTGTCCTTAATGTGCAAGAAGCTGATCAGAGGGTAGGAGCTCTTAAAAACATGGTCTCACAGTCAGGTGGTCTACAAGTTGGCCTTGGAGGTTATCTGTCAGCAACCTCATTGGATCTGTAAGTGGAGGAAAGAGTATTCAATACAGTTCAAGGTCAACCTAAGCTACAATGCATCACTAGGGGGAAAAAAGGATTTAAAAAGATGGCTGAGGCTCCACTCCTTTGTTCTTCATTGTTTTCTTCTGCTTCAGCTACCTTTGCTACCCAGACTACTCCTACTAGCCTGTATTGCAATCTGGTACTCCTTCACCAAAACTCCCTTCTTCAAGATTTGGCTTTGCATACAATGCTACTTTGAAAACTTTATACATGACCCAGCCATGAGGCAGATGCTGTTATGGGGGAATGTCAGAATAGCTTCATCGCATATTGAGAGGTCATGTGAAACAAGAGGTTAAACACAGTACCTCTCAATTACTGTGTACAGTCAAAGAACTGTTCTGACTTAGATCTTGAGGTTCAACTGACTGAAAAGTCCATCATAGAGAATATCAGGTTTTCAAGATCTGACCATAATTTCATAGATAGGAGAAAGCCAGTTAAGAGTCAGTCCTGACAGGAGTTTGGATCATTTTTTTTTTTTTTTGTATCACTTTGAGAAATGTCATCCTCTGGATGAGAGACCAGTCCCTGGCAATTTCTTAGTACCCAAAAATATATTCAACTTGTTACTCCTGACACAAACAATATATGACCTCCCCATCTTCATAGACATAACGTTCACCACAGTCATAACAGGCATTGGAACCAAAGCTGACTGAATCAGGTTGCCTTACAGTCAAGAGTTCATTCATGAGTTCAATACCAAGCTCAGAAAACATCTCTACATCAACATAATTCATCTCATTATAGATCTCTACTGGAGCAGGGTACTTTTCTGTGGTCAGCTCACTCAGATCTATAGTGCTGAGCAGAAAGCCCACCAGGACACCCATGGAGATGTCATTGTCATACAAATTGATGCTACTGAGCTCAGAGCATTGGATCAGGGCAGGCTGAAGAATACTGAGGTGAGAGTCTTTCATTCCACAGTCTTCTAATTCCAGAGTCTCCAGATTATATGCAACATTCTCTAAGAAATCTCTTAGAGGCACTACATTCAAGTCAGTTAAAGTGGCACCTCTCAAGCACAGATGTTTAAGTTGGCTGTAGTTCAAATGCTGGGGAAATGAATCCAAATCTGTCTGAGAGAGGCCACACAGGGTGATGTTGAGGGACACCAACTGGGCCTCCAGATACCTAGGTAGAGATCACATGGCTGGGGTCAGAGTGACCATGGCATGGCATGCAGTTTGGCCTGTTGGCTTACTCAAGTTACACCATTTTGACATTAGAGTATCACTGTCATGGGGTTCTGGCTCATTCCATGATTGATTCTCCCAGTCTTCTCTGACAAGCAGAGACCCAGAGTTACTCTTTAGGCTAATAGGGACCATGGAAGAGGGAAGTTGGCACCCATGACAGTGTATATCAGGATGTCTTCTGAGAAATCATTGACTCCCTGACATAACTCTCTTCACCTCTTCAGTCTTTACATCTGACCCTCACTCAACCCCAGTCTTTGCATTCCCTGAACAACTTACCCTAGTCCTGGTCTCCAAAGAGCCTTATACTGTTTAGGAATTAGGGGAGGGGAGAGCCTGTTCTCTCAAATCTAACTGAAACACAGAATTCACCTGGGAAACTGTACAGATATGAGCCCTTCCTGTGTAGTGGCTTTTCCATTCCTTCCAATTAGATCAGATAGGATTGCTAGGCAGGAAACCTCATTAAATCTGACTCACAATACTGGTCTTTCTACCATGGCAGCTCTCTCCATACAATCTATTCTACTTCATTGCTCAGCTTTGTGAGTGGTCATGTGAACCCTTGTGTCATTTAACATGAAACTTGATCATGCTTATATGTTCACTGTTAAATGAGCATTTGCCTGCAGAGAGTAGTGTGCCCACTACTCTCGAATATGAAAGAGAGGTTTGCTCTGGTAAAAGCAACAGCTCTTCATCCTTTCTTACCTGAACAACTCTCTCATGCTGTCTCCAACAAAATAGACATCATCAATAGTGAGATGCTTGAGGCACTTGAGTTTGGGGAACAGAGAAAAGATCTTGGTGACATTCTGCCTCTCCTCTCGTATGAAAGTCCTTGTTCCAAAGCTGCGTGCTAGCGTGAGTTTCTCAAGATTTCTCATCTTGCTAATGCAAGATACATATTTTGTCAGTTTGGACAGTTTCCCCACTGTATTCAGTTCCAACTCCTTGATGAACTCTAGCTGTAACAATTTTAATACATCCCTGACCTTGGACACTTTTACATCTCCGATCTCTAACTTCTCACAGCACAGATGCAGGAAATCTTTTCTCTCCTTTGTCCACTGCAACAACTCTGTTTGGTGTTTATCTTCATGCAGAGAAGACATAAAGGAAAGGTCACTGAACACCTTCAAACGCTGCTTCATTAGGTACCTAGATTGGCCCTCTAATACCTGCTCCATATGCACAGTTTCTACTCTGTGGGCTCTACCCTCTCTTCCATCCTGCATATCTGTGCCATCATGGTGTCTCAAGTCAACCAGTTGAAGCCTGCACATCCTGTGGATAAAACAAGTTATGTATCAGAAGGGAAATTATTGAGACCCAACACTATTTTCATCATCTCTGGTGCTATTTCTTCCTTGTTCTGCTGTCTTCTATGGCTTCAAGGAATGGGTCTCTAGTACAGTCTCTAGTTACCAAGCACTTTGTTGCCTGAGCTGCATCTGAAGACCTGTCCTATTCCCTTCCATTCAGTTTTCTTAGAATTCTGTCAGCTCTTATTTCTTTTTGTTTGTAGTTTTTCAGGACATAATTTTGCTGTGTATCCCTGGCTCTGTAACTCTATAGACTAGGCTGGCCTCAAACTCATAGATTCACCTGCCTCTGCCTCCCAAGTACTGGGATTATAGGTGACTGCCCTGCATATCAGATCCTCTAGCTGTTAACTGGTGGAAACACAGAGATAGGGTCATTCTTCTGTGGATAAATCTGCACAAACCTGTATTTCATATTTAACTTACTACAAGGACTCACAAGCTTTCCAGGCACCTATAGCCCTCTAAGACACCAGCCAAAGCCTCTGATCCAACTTTCACCTTATTCTCCTAGGCACAGCTAATTCTTTTCCTGGTATTCAGCTTACCTCGGGCGATACTTCCGTTTCAGCCATGTATCTACTCCAGCTAGTATAGCCTGGAAGATCTGAAAGTTGGGTTTATAACTCAGCAACCCAACATGCAAGAAAGGGTAGGGCCAGTATTCCACCAGGATCTTAATCATCTTTGCTTTTCTTTGAGTGCCGGCCTCCTTTAACAGAGGTATGAAGAATTCCTTTGGTAGGTACTCTGCAGCAGATGTGGTCAATGCTTCATTCCTCACCAGGCTCTGTGAAGCCAGCTTTTCAAGTTTGGGTGGGGTAGAGAAGACCATTCTGATGGCTCTTTTGGGAAATGATCCTGCGGGAAAATTTAGGAGAATATATTTTCAGAGTCTCTCTTATGAGGCTTTTAACCCCTCATAGTAAGCATCTGTCACATTGTATCCTTGTTGTAGACTTGAATTTTTCCTATTTCAATCACTGTTTATTGTTGTCAAAATCAAGCTCCCCATACAGACAACATGTGCAGCCTCTATCAATCATTTTCACCATTGTCCCATCCAGTTCCAACCTTTACTATTCTGAATCCCCCATTCCTTTGGAAGGTGGATCGAGGGGGAACAAAAACAGTTATTAATCATATTCAAATGCTGTTGCAATTCAGCACTCGGGGTCCCACAGTCCTCTACCCCTGTGCAGTATACAGCTATGGACCCAAGAGCTCTGGAATAAAAGAAATCCTCATGTTATTGCATCAATACCATATCTTGCACAGGATATGTTTGTCGCCTTCTGAGGCATGGGGTGCTGGGGCACCCTCGGTTTTGGGGGGTGTCTTACAGATCCCCCTGGCTCTGCCTCCTTTTATGCTGGGACTAAAAGGAGTTCACTTAAGCCATATCCAGCTTAGTTTTTATTTTCAAAGTTTTAGAGCCAGGTATAGAGAATCTATCTAATTCATACTACATTGGAGCACAGATGTACTAGATACATGTAAGGGGTCCTATCTGTCTTTTAGCAGCTTTTTTGTTTCTTTCTGTCACCTCTCTAGTACCCTACTAGAAAAACAATTGTTTGCTGTGTTTCGAGACAGGGTTTCTCTGTGTAGCCCTAGCTGTCCTGGAACTCACTGTATAGACCAGGATGGCCTTGAACTCAGAAATCTGCCTGTCTCTGCTTCCCAAGTGCTGGGATTAAAGGAGTGTGCCACCACTGCCTGGCTTTTTCTTCTTGATTGTTTGTTCATTCTATTGATGCAAGGTTTTGCTATGTAGCCCAAAGCTGGCTATGTAGTCCAGGCTGGACTCGAACTCACTCTAAGATCCTGTAATTGAACACAATATGATGCCTTTTGCTTAGCCTGTTGTCTTTATTCAAACATTTGCCTTTCAATTACTGAATGGATGTTGAGCTTGTCAGCAAGAGCTTACAGTTCCAGGTTAGAGAAATGGCTCAGTGCACTGACTTCTCTTCCAAAGGTCCTAAGTTCAAATCCCAGCCACAGCATGGTGGCTCACAACCACCTGTCACAAGATCTGACTCCCTCTTCTGGAGTGTCTGAAGACAGGTACAGTGTACTCATATATAATAAATAAACCTTAAAAAACAAAAGAGAGCTTACAGTTTCAACATTAGAGCCAGAGGCAGGATTGCATGTAGTCTATCTTTACTTTGAGCTTCAGGTCAAGTTTAAGAGCTTATGTTTATTTGAGTTCGGAACTTGTCGACTGACCAGGCTGAAGCAATTACATTCCTATAGTCAAGAGTCCCCAGAATCACTGTGTCTTACAGACCTAACAAAACAATCTCCACGCCTGTTTTTAAGATACCATTAAAAATAATTTCAGGTAGCTGGTGGTGGTGGCACACACATTTAATCACAGCCTCTGAGAAGGAGTGGTAGGTGAACCTAAGTTTGAAATTAGCCCAGTCTACAGAGTGAGTTCCAGGACAATCGGGGCTGTACAGAAACTGTCTCAAAAAAAAAAAAAAAAAAAACGAAACCATTTCAATTTAACCACAAAACTTCAACCCATTTAGTATAATTCATGGGATTACAAACAAGCTGTATTAAAATTAGACCATAACTGAAATCCCAACATATCAAAGAAGTGGGGACAAAGCTAGAAGGAAGACAGAAGTACAAGAACAGCCTGGGTTCTGTGAAATCGTCTCTCAAAAACCGCTCAAATAGTATACCAGCCATTTCTCATTAAAACCTAACTAAAAAAATTTATTTCAAAATTGAAAAACGCTATGCATTGTGTGTATGGGTATCAGGACTGCAAGCATGTATGAGCACTATTTTCATGCAGTGTCCAGGAAGTCAGCAGAGGGCGATAGATGCATTACAGTTGTTTGTGATCCCTGAGATGGAACTGGCAAAGAAAACCAGAACTTCTAAAACAGGACTTGTGGGAGAGCAGCCAGTGTGGTGTCTCATCTGCTCAGCCATCTCTCCAGTCCTTGGAGAGAGTATTAAAGCCTGGGCCTTGACATCTACCTGAGTTACTTAGAGTACTTGTCTGGAATACAAGTGACCCAGGCTTTCATCTCCATCACTATATTAACCTGGAAAATGCCTAGAATCAAACACTGAGGAGTAGTAATTTAGAATATCATATTCAAGACAACCTGAGTCACACAGTGACATGGGGACTGGAGAGATGGCTCAGTGGTTAAGAGCACTGACTCCTCTTCTGGAGGTTGAGTTCAATTCCCAGCAACCACATGGTAGCTCACAACCATCTGTAATGAGATCTGATGCCCTCTTCTGGTATGCCTGAAGACAACTACAGTGTACTTAAGATACAATAAATAAATCTTTAAAAAATAGAAGTGAAGAAAAAGTGCCATGTCTTACCATCCATTTCTGAGGTACAAAGAGGAAGATTAATAGTCAAAAGTCAGCCTAAGTTAGAAAGTTTATGACCGCCAGGCATGGCGGCACAGGCCTTTAATCCCAGCACTTGGGAGGCAGAGGCAGTCAGATTTTTGAGTTGAAGGCCAGCCTGGTCTACAGAGCGAGTTCCAGGACAGCAAGGGCTACACAGAGAAACCCTGCCTTGAAAAACCAAAAGTTTATAACCAAATGAGATTCCAATCTAAATAAAAATTGTAAAAACTTTAAAATGGCTGGGCGGTGGCACACACCTGTAATCCCAGCACTCTGGGAGGCATAGGCAGGCGGATTTCTGAGTTTGAGGCAATCCTGGTCTACGGTGTGAGCTCCCAGACAGCCAGCGATATACAGAGAAGAAACCCTGTCTCAAAAAACCAAATCGAAAAAAGCAAACCAAAACAAAACAACAAAAAAAAATAAACAAAAACTTAAAATGAATATATTTTACTCCATGATCATAAAAATCAGGAAGAGGCAGGGAGATAGTTCAAAGTCAGTATGTGTCACATATGCTTTCTAGACACTGCATTCTATGTATTGTACTGTCTCCAAACAGGAAGAGGAGGTATAAAATACATTTAGGAATTTAATCTTTACACTAATGAGAATGAAGCCAGTAAATTCCTGTATACTTCAGGCTAATGTATACTGCAGAACCAGACCATATTTCTTTTTTATTTGATATATTCTTTATTTACATTTCAAATGATTCCCCTTTCCTGGCTCCCTACTCCCCGAAAGTCCCATAAGCTCTCTTCCCTTCCCCTGTTCCCCCATTTCAAAAGGCAAAGAAACAAGACTTTTGCCTGGAGATGGATCAGTGGTTAAGAGCACTGACTGATCTTCTGGAAAGACCTGAGTTCAAATCCCAGCAACCACATTGTGGCATGCAACCATCCCTAATGAAATCTGATGTCCTCCTCTGGTACATCTGAAGAAAGCTACAGTGTACTTGGATATAATAATAAATCTTTAGGCTAAATTGAGTGGGGCCAAGTGAATCCAGCAACCTCCATTCCCAGCAACCATCTGATGGCTCACAACCATCAGTACAGCTACAGTGTACCCATACACATTAACAATTAAATCTTTTTTTTTTTAAAGAAACAAGATGTTAATGTGCATCAAGCAAATCATAATTTAGACACTTGGCTATCTCCCAACTGGAATCCCAGGTGATGGGAGGCTGTAGCAGAAGATCTGCCTGAAATTCAAAGGTTCATGATCTACAGAGTGAGGTTGTGTCTCAAAAACCAACCAAACAGAAGCCAATAATTGGATAGGAATCACAGCATGGAAGAATTTGCTGGTCATCCCAGCGCTTAGGGGGTCAGACAAGGGGCCCTTTTTCCCCAGTCCAGTGCAGCTACCTGGCCAGGTATAAGAGAGCCTGTTACAACACTGTGAGGCTCTGTCTCAACACTTGAAATTCATTCAGAGAAGCACAGAGGCCATTGGAGGTGAAAGCAGACATGGATTTTGAACCAAGCCCAATGTCCTTGTGAAGAGACAGATTCCAGGATGTCCTATGCAGACTTATATCTAACATGTCTCTAAACCCAGTCAGGGTCTACTGGCCTAGGTGAAGAAAATACCTAATTAGGACAAATGTGACAGAGTTCAGGGACTTGAGTGTCTTCTCTGGTTCTGATGACACCTTACAGACCTTTTTCTTCTTGCCTATTATGCATTCTACCACTGATAAGTGCTGCTATCTGATTGGATGATTTTGCCCCACCCATCAAATCTTATGTGGAATAATCACTAAACCAAAGCTTCCCGGAAGAAAAGAGAAAGGAAGAAGCAAAATCCTATCTCTGGGATGGTAGAATACACATCAACACTGACCTCTTTTTATTTTCTTTTTCTGAGACAGGGTTTCTCTGTGTATCCCTGGCTGTATGCAACTCACTCTTTAGACTAGGCTGGCCTTGAACTCAGAAATCCACCAGCCCCTCTGCCTCCCAAGTGGTGGGATTACAGGCATGTGCCACCAACACCCGGCTCTGAACTAATTTTTAATTCATTCAATGTTTTGCTTATTTATATACTTGGTTTGTAATTTACTTCTATGACAGTATCTTACTCTGTAGGTAGTATTGATTTGGACTCTCAGCAATTCTTCTGCCTCATCCTTCCTGAGAGGATTACTGTTTTGAACCAGCACAGCTGGCTGAATTATATTCCTATGCGACCAACACTGTTCTGTGTAGGAGTTAGGTCAGGGTTTAATCTGTGCCTGATGATAGATAAACTTAGAAAAGAAAAAAATCTTTAGGGTGCTGGTGGTCTCGCCTTTAATCCCAGCACTTGGGAGTCAGAGGCAGGTGGATTTCTGAGTTTGAGGCCACTCTAGAAAGTGAGTTCCGGGACAGCCAATGTTATACAGAGAATTCCTGTCTCAAAAGAAAAAAAGTGGGGCATGGTGGCACAGGCCTGTAATCCCAGCACTCTGGGAAGCAGAGGCAGGAAGATTTCTGAGTTCAAGGCCAGGCTGGTCTACAGACTGAGTTCTAAGAATGTATTCTGAAGTTCAAGGCTCAATCTGGTGCTGTCACTCATCAGCTGTGGCAGCTTGAGATGGCTGAGGTAGGCGGTCCATTACAAATCAGCTTCAAATACCCAGAATGAGGACAGCCTGAGTTTGTGGGTATCATTTCTTCCAATCTCATGTAAATCCAAACAAAGAAAGTCTGATTTGAGGGAGAAGCTGTCCTTGGTGCCCTAGAGGATAAAGGTGTTGGAGAAAGGATCGTTTTGCATACCGGCCAAAAAAGAGGAAATTGTGATTGTGTGGTATGCTGTGTGTACATGCCTATACCTTTAATCCCAGCATTTGGGAGGCAGGAAAAAAAAGAATCTCTGAATCTACATAGAGAATTCAAGCTTAGCCAAGGATCACAATGATACTCAGTCTCAGATTTTAAAAACAACAAACAAGCAATTTTTATTTGTTTGTTTGTTTGTTTTAACAAGGAAGCTGTGCAGCTAGTGAAAGCCCACAGTTGGCTCTGGTGTTTACATTGAGCCTAACTACCTATGTTCATTTACAGGAACCCACATGCTTGAAGTTGAGAAAGTCTTCCCTGGATGCTCTCCCATCTCAATATCTCCCGTGACTGTCCCCCCAAAGAAATAAATAATAAATAGTTAAGAAAAAGATTTAAAAATATATATGGAAACTAAGCAGCATTGTGTCATAAGCTTATGTCTGAGAATTGAGACACTGAAGAAGGAATGCTATAAGACTGAAACCAATCTAAACCACCTCAGTGAAACTTGTACTCATCAATGCAACAACCATGCAAGCTGGGAGTCAAGCAGACAGGAAGCTCACATCCAGTCAGGTAGAGATCCTCAGCACTCAAATCTCAATCTCTCTCTCTCTCCCATTCTCTTTCTCGCTTATTTCCCTCTTTCTCACTCTGTCTCTCTCTGTCTTTCTCTTATTTTCCTCTATTTCTCACTCTCTGTCTCTCTATCTGTCTGTGTTTCTCTCTCTCATTTTCCTCTCTCTCTGAGTTTCCTCTCTTTCTCACTCTGTCTTTCTCTCTCTCTCATTTTCCTCTCTCTCTGTTTCCTCTCCTTCTCACTCTCTCTCTGTCTTTCTCTCTCTCATTCTCTTTCTCTCTTATTTTCCTCTCTTTCTCACTCTCTGTCTCTGTTTCTCTGTCTCTCTGTATTAGTTTGGGTTCTCTATAGTCACAGAACATATGGATAGTCTTTATATAGTTAGGGAATTTGTCAATGACTTACAGACTATAGTCCAACTCCCCAACAATGATCAGCAGCTGCTGTGGATGTCCAAGGATCTAGCAGTTTCTCAGTCCAACGAAGCAAGCAGGCAAGAAAGAGTGAGAGAGAATCTTCCTTCTTCCAATGTCCTTATATATCTCCAGCGGAGGGTGTAGCTCAGATTAAAGGCTGAGGGTCTTCAGCACAGGGTGTGGCCCAGGTTAAAGGCGTGTGGATCCATGCCTTTAATCTCAAATTATTTTGAACTAGGAGATTTCCTTGTCTTGGCCTCTATGCTTCAAGGTCTTCATGCCAAGAACCTGGTCAGAAACTTATATCTCTGAGCCTCCAAATTAGGATCACTCTCTCTCTCACTCTCTCTCATTTTCTCTCTCTCTCTCTCTCTCTCTCTCTCTCTCTCTCTCTCTCTCTCTCTCTCTCTCTTTCTCTCTCTCTTTCTCTTTGGTTTCTCGAGACAGGGATTCTCTGTGTAGCCCTGGCTGTCCTGGAACTCACTCTGTAGACCAGGCTGGCCTCGAACTCAGAAATCTGCCTGCCTCTGCCTCCCAAGGGCTGGGATTACAGGCGTGCGACACCACCTCCCAGCTCTCTTTCTCTCTTCTTTTCCTCTCTTTCTCATTCTCTGTCTCTCTGTTTTTCTCTCATAAGTAGAATTAAAGAGGTTAAAAAAGAAAGACAGAAGGACAGACAGTCCCAAAGTCCTGTGCTAAATACCATTGTGGTTATGTTCTGACTTCCATAAAACATGACAGTGTGGCAGACTTCAAAACCTACATGCTCAATAGAAGTTTAACTAAAAAATGTGGTGACTCCTAGGATACGTACATTTCAGGTGCAATGCCACTACAATGGACACTTAATACAGTATTTGACACATGATATAATTATGTCATATCAGCACTGACAGACCATAATAGGAGGCATAAAGGCATGCTGTGAGCACTAGATAGCCTTTAGAAATATGGCCAATTATGTAAAATGTAAATTTAGTTGAGTCTCAGTGGATACATCTAAATAACACTGTATTACCTAAAGCTCAGGAAACATTATAGAAGATGGAGTGAAGAGAGTGTGAGAGTCAGAGGATCAGGAACTTAACTGTAAGAACGTCTCCTGGGAGTACAAGTAGTTACACCATTAAAGTCTCACAAACATGGCTACCTAAGCATGAGGTGAACAGGAACAATATCCATGACAAAATGGCCAGAAGAGAAACTAGACAAAGAACTAAGAATACAGAAAGTAGACAAATAGTCTTTCCTGGTTGGGAACATACAGTTTGTTTGTATCAATACAAAGTGGTCACTAACAGAGCATATTAGAACATACACACACACACACACACACACATATATATATATGCAAGTAATAAAAAAAAGTCCATGAATGTGAAATAGAGCAATGAGTGGGACATGGGAGTTTTGGATGGACATCACTTTGGCAAAAGTCTAGCACAACTTTTATTATGTAGCATCATAGTTTTGTCAAATTATTATATTTATTATATCTATTATTACTGTTATACAATTATACTGTTATGATTAAAAAATAAAGTGTTATGAAATACATAAATGTAGTCTTTTAAATATTTATTATAACAGTATGCGTGTTGGTATATGCCTTCTTTTTTTTTTTTTTTTTTTTTTTGAGACACGGTTTCTCTGGGTAGCCCTGGCTGTCCTGGAACTCACTCTGCAGACCAGGCTGGCTCAAACTCAGAAATCCACCTGCCTCTGCCTCCCAAGTGCTGGGATTAAAGGCGTGTGCCACCAACGCCCAGCAGGGTGTATGCTTTCATGTATGTTATTGTACCACATGTCTGCAGAACCAGAAGAGTGCAGAGTACAGGGCCAGATAACCCCGGAATTGAATGGAGTTACTGATGGTTATGAACTTCCATCTGAGCACTGGTACTGAATCTGGGTCTTCTACAATAGCTACCAGTACTATTAATCACCCAGCTCTCTCTAGAGCTCCCTAGTTCCCCTGATTGAGCCAGCGTCTGGTGGTTCCTAAAATGACCGAGAACTCAGAGTCCTGCCAAGGCCAAAGATAACTTCAGATCTTCACGCCTTCAGGTCCTGAATCCTGGAATTTGGGGGGGAGGGGAGACCACACACAGTTTATGCATTGCTTCTTACAGTAAATCAGATCCTGGCTTCTAGACTGCTAGCTAAGAAGTCAAACACAAGAGTGGTACAAACAATCCTAAATTTCTGTTTTGCTTGTTTCTTGTGAAAATATCTCAGGTATTCAAGCTGTCTTCAGAATCCTTACCCCACCCCACCCCACCCTCAAAAAAGGGTTTCTCTCTGTAGCCCTGGCTATCCTGGAACTCACTCAGGTTGGTCTTGAACTCAGAAATCCACCTATGTCCCAAGAGCTGGGATTAAAGGCATACAACATCACTGCCCAGCTGGTTTAATTTTTTTTTTTTTTTTTTTTTAAGATTTACTTGTTATGGGGCTAGAGAGATGGCTCAGTGGTTAGGAGCACTGACTGCTTTTCTGGAGGTCCTGAGTTCAAATCCCAGAAACCACATGGTAGCTCATGACCATCTATAATGAAATCTGATGCCTCCTACTGGAGTGTCTGAAGACAGCTACAGTGTAGTAAAATCTTAAAAAAAAAAAAAAAAATTTATCTGTTATATGTGAGTACACTGTAGTTGCCCAGCAGTCTTCAGAATTCTTATGCATCTGAAATTGGCCTAGGACTCTAAATTATGTTGCCTTTAGCTTCCAAAATGCTGGTATTTCAGGTGTGAGTTATCACATCCAGCCCTAATTTTTCTTACCTGTGAAAACCAGATGAACCTGTTATTATTACACCATTCAAGCATTTTCTCTTTGTTGCTATCACACTTTTAATAAGAAAACCCTGGGGCTGGAGAGGAGTTAAGGACAGTAGTCACTCTTACAGAGGCTTCAAGTTCAGTTCCCAGCACCTAAGTAGATAATTCACCACAACCTATAAGTCTCTAAAGGGGATCTGATATCCTCTTTTGGCTGGCCTCTGGGGCCAACTGCACTCATTGGCACACCCTTACATTCAGGTAAACACTAGTACCTAAGGTAAAAGTAAAACAGATCTAAACAAAATAGGAAAGGAGAAACTTTTACTAATGATGCTGCTTTACCTTTAAGAACATCTTAATTTTATTTTGTTTTATGAGGTTGAGTGTTTTCATCTGCAGTTCCTGGGGCTGGAGTTGGTAAACTTCTGTGGTTGTGAGCAACTACATAAATATAGTGAATGGGGATCCTTTGGAATAATAGTCAGAATTCTTAACCACTGGACGCTCTCCAGCACCCAATAAGAATTTAGCTTTTTGTTTTCTACAGACTTTTGAAATCACATTATGTAGATCTGAGATTCTGCAGAGTTAATAGTTTAGCCAGATGTTTGCCAGAAGCATGTAGTACTTGCTCAACCTTTGAAGCAGGAGAATTTCTGGAACCCAGCTGAACCTTGACATTCTCCAGTACATTTCCCTATCAGCTTCTACATTTTCCATACCTGAAGTTCTCTCAGAATATACAGGAGCCAGTAGCATGCATACTATTCTTATTCAATACTCCAGACATCAGCTTCACTTCTTTCATGGGATCTTTCTTTCCACCCTTTCCTTAGATCACTGTTTTACAGGGCTGAGGACATTATCCAGGGCTTCTAGCTTGCTTCTAACTTCTCTTCAAGGCAGGAGAGCACACCCCTTTAATCTCTGCCTGTAGCAGGTACAGTAGGGATCCAAGTATTCTAGGCTGTCCTTGACTAGATAAGGTATTCCAGGATAGCCAAGGCCATAGGTAAAGTCTTATCTTTCAAAAAGCCAACCAAACAACAAACAAACAAAAACAAGCAAACAAAATTACAAATGGGTACTTCCCCAGTGAGCTAGCCACAAAGTTGTCTTTTACTGCTCAGCATTCTTTATTCTTTAATACAGATTGGACTCCCTTTCTGTGCCTGTGGGAAGAGGCAGAAAGCTTCCTCCAGTCTTTGCTGTATGCTCCCCAAGCCGTCCCACACACCTAGAAGACCTCTCTCAGATGAGTTCTTAAAAATGAAAATTCTTTAGTAGTCTTCCTCCAGAAGTTGCAGTCCTGTTCTTTGACCCCATTTTCATCAAGACTGGATTTCATGTGATTCATACTTGCCTGGACCACCTTATTCTGCCCCATCTGACATTGAACACCAGGTCCCATTGCCTTCACCTTACAAGCCTAAACCATCCTCTCCCACGTGCATCTCACCTCTACATGTCAACATTTGTTTTTATTTTATTTCTGTACTGCACTCTAATTGTTAATAGTTTAAATCTGGAGACAAATCTGTGGGCAACCTTGGGCTACTGTCATCCTTGGATATTGGCAGAAGATGGACTACATTCATTTGGGGTTTCATAAATTACCAAGTTAACTGGTTGGTGGTGTCACGCCTGTAATCCCAGCACTTGGGATGCAGAGGAGGGCAGATTTCTGAGTTCGAGGCCAGCCTGGTCTATAGAGTGAGCTCCAGGACAGCCAGGGCTACACAGAGAAACCCTGTCTCAAAAAAAAAAAAAAAAAAACCTAAAAAATTAAAAAAATAAATTACCACTTTACCACATTTGAACCAGATGGCAGGACAGTCCAACCAGCAAATGACTACAGCCTCGATCACTGTAGTTGGCTGATGGATGCAACCCCTAGTCTGAGATTAAGTCCCTTAAAGACCATGTGAGGGCTGGAGGGATGGCTCAGCAATTAAGAGGACTGACTGCTCTTCTGAAGACCCTGGGTTCAAATCCCAGCAACCACATGGTGGCTCTATTTATTTATTTATTTATTTATTTTTGTTTGTTTGTTTTTTTGGAGACAGGGTTTCACTGTATAGCCCTGGCTGTCCTGGAACTCCTTCTGTAGACCAGACTGGCCTTGAACTCAGAAATCTGCCTCACTCGGCCTCCCAGAGAACTGGGATTACAGGCATGTGCCACCACCGCCTGGCAATCACATGGTGGCTCATTATGGTGGTCCATAATGAGATTTGATGCCCTCTTCTGGTGTGTCTGAAGATAGCTACAGTGTACTTATATATAACAATAAATAAATCTGTAAAAAAAGAAAAAAAATCGCCAGGTGGTGGTAGCACACACCAGTAATCCCAGCACTCTGGACAGCAGAGACAGAGGCAGTTGGATTTCTGAGTTCGAGGCCAGCCTGGTCTAAAGAGTGAGTTCCAGGACAGACAGGGATATACAGAGAAACTCTGTCTCAAAAAAAACAAAATCTAGAAAACCAAAAAAAAAAAAAAAAAAAAAAGTAAAAGACCATTTGAATGAGTCACAGGTTCTCAGCTAGCTCTTTAAGCCCTATATAAAGCATTCCACTGCTTTCCAAGTCCAAATTCCCAAAATCCACATTCATGTATCCAAAATACATGGTCAGGCCTATCACAACAATACCCCAGTCCCTGGTACTAGACATTGAAACAAGAAGCTCTAACACTGAAGTTGCCTTGAAGACCTCAAAATATTCAAGATGCTAGAACCATAGGGTATCTGCTGAGGAAAGCTACTTACAGGGAGTGGAACCAGCCCAGTAGAAAGAAGTTTGCAATCCACAAAGATGAAAGAGGAGTTGGAGATCTGAAAACTGCTTTGATGTCAGATCTGGAGATGCAGAATGTGGAGTTTGCCCACCTGGTTTCCTGTGTTGCTTTGGGGATTACTGTAAACTGTTTGGATGAAATCTCAGAAGACACTTTGAATTTTTAACATTGAGAATGCTGTAGAGTATTCAAGTTTTGAAATAGTACTAAATGTATTTTACATTATGCTATGTTTAAGTATGGCCCCCCATAGACTCTTGTTTTAACAAGACTGTGGGGCCAGGGAGTGGAATGTGATGGTTTATCTGTGCTTGACTCAGAGAGTGGCACTTTTAGAAGACGTGGGCTGATTAAAGATATTAAAGGAGAGTACCACTGAGCCTGGGTCTCGAATTGCTTTGTTGCAGATGATCTTGAACTCAGAAATCTCCTTGCCTTAATCTCCTGGGTTTCCTTGCTACTCTGTCTCAAGATCTCCATGTCAAGATCCAGGTCAGAAACTTGTATCTTCCAGTCTCAAGGTCTGGATCAGGAGTAAACCTTCCAATTCGGGATTGTACTTCTTTCCAGACATAGTCAAGTTTACAACCAGCAATAACCATTACACATTCATTCGTTTTTTGTTTCACATTGTTTTTAAATTTAAATTTATTTTTTAAATGATTCACTTTATATCCTGCTCACTATCCCTCTCCCATTCACCCACTCCCACAATCCATCCCCCATACCCCTCTTCTTCTCTGAGTGACCCCTCCAGCAGGTCCAGTTATTCCTGGGTCCCGAAGGGGCACTACCTGAGGGTCAAAAATGGGGGGGAGAGAAAAGGGAAGCCAAGCACGCTAACAAAATCAGAGTCAGTCTGGGTTGTGTCAAGGCTTCATTTAATGTTGGGGAGGTAAGTGGGTTTTAAGGCTTAAAGAGAAGAAAATAACCTTCACACCAGACAAAGGAGGGAAGGGCAGAGACACCCCTAGGGGTTGAAGCAGGAAGCAAGCAAGGAGGTCACCTAGGTGGGGACACCTGGAGTTAACAACAGCAGGAATATTCTGTGGTTAGGGCAGGAACATCTTGTGGTATTCTCGGGAATCTTCTCGCACTGATAGCTCCAGGGGAAGGCTCTACTTAATTGTTCTCATATTTTAGTGGCCACCACCTTAGGGCCATGAGTAAACATAAGTTCGAATAGCTCAGGATAGCTTCCCACATCTGAGTGGGTGGGGCTCCTGGGTATTCCCTCCACCCTGGCACTTCATGTCTCTGCGTGGCTAGGTATTACCTTTCCCATTGAAGTCAGACAAGTCTGTCCATCTAGAGGAACATATCCCAAGTGCAAGTGCAGGCAATAGCTTGTTTTTTTTTCCCTTAAGACAGGTTTTCTCTGTAGAGCCCTGGCTGTCCTGGAAAACACTCTGTAGTGGTCTTGAACTCAGAACTTGCCTGCCTCTGCCTCCCAGTGTTGGGATAAAAGGCATGAACCACCACTGCCCTACTGGCAATAGCTTTTGGAATAGTTCCCATTCCTGGTGTTTGGGACTTACATGAAGACCAAACTGAACATCTATATATGTTTGGGAGGCTCAAGGTCCAGCCTGTGTATACTCTTTGGTTGGTTGTTCAGACTCTGAGAGCCCCTATGGTCTAGGTTCCTTCTCTTTGTTTGTATTCCTATAGAGTTCCTATCCTCCCAGTGCACACAATCGTTCCTCCTATTCTTCCATAAGAGTGCCCAAGCTCCATCCACAGTTTGGCTATGGGTGTCTGTATCCCTCTCAGCCAGCTGCTCTGGAACCTCTCAGAGGACAACTTGCTCCTGTCTGCATTCATAATAGAGTATCATTAATAGTGTTAGAGATTGGTGCTTATCCTTGAGATGGGTCTCAAATTGGACCAGTTTATTGGTTGGCCATTTGCTCAGCCTCTGTTCTATCCCCTGTCCCTGAATTTCTAATAGACAGGATATATTTTGTGGGTGGGTTGGTGTCTCCATTGCTCCACTGTGGTTTTTCTCCAACTATAGGAGCTGTCCTTTTCTGTTTCCATATCCCCAATACCTGAGTCACAGGTAAGGTCACCCTCATTGATTCTTGTGCACCTTCTTTACTGCAGGTGTCTGTGTCATCCTGGAGAAACTCCCCAGCTCCTCACCTCAGGCACTTGAACATTTTCATTCATTTCATCTAGCCATCTTTCCTGACTTTCCCCATACCTGATCCTGAACCCGCATTCCCCTCACCATCCTCTTTCCCTCCATCTGTCTCTTATGACTATTTTATTCTCCCTTCTTAGTGAGATTCAACCTTCCTAGCTTGGGCCTTCCTTCTTGTTTAGATTTGTTGTGGAGTTTAATATGGTACCTGTATTTTATGGCTAATATCCACTTATAAATGAGTACATACCTTATTTGTCCATTTGGGACTGGGTTAGCATGTCACTCAGGATGATGGACTCAAGTTACAACCATTTGCCTGAAAATGTTATGATGTCTTTGTTTTTAATAGCTGAATAGTATTCCATTGTTTAGAGGTACCTCATTTTCTTTATTTATTCTTCAATTGAAGGACATCTAGATTGTTTCCACTTACTGCCTATTATGAATAAAGCTGCTATGAACAGAGTGGAGCTAGTGTCTTTGATGGATGATGGAGCATCTTCTAGGTATGTGCTCAGCAGTCGTATAGCTGGATATTCAGATAGAACTTCTTCCAGTTTCCTGAGAAACTACCAAAATGATTTCTAAAGCAGTTGTATAAGTTTATACTCTCACCATCAATGGAGTGATCACCTTGCTCCATCATGCCTTCTCCTAAATAACCTTTCCAAAAGGGAGTAAAATTCAAAGGAGCAGGATTTAGTATCTGGTGGGACAAAGGTAAATTGTGTTAATGTTGGTTCTTGTGACAGATTTTACATGCTGAGCCTGATGAGGGTTTATATTTGAGACAACTAGAGGGTACAACAGGCCACAGAGATTTATCTATTGGTGTGTATTCTCCAGAGAAAACTATCCAGATATGAGTTTAAGGCAATATTAAGCTGGGTCTTTACTTCCCAGCCTATACTTGGTGTTCAAGATATTTTAAGAACAAAGATGGTCTGGAGAGATGGCTCAACAGTTAAGAGCACTGACTGCTCTTCAAAAGGTCCTGAGTTCAAATCTCAACAACCACATAGTGGCTCACAACATCCATGAGATCCGAGGATTCAATGACCTCTTCGGGTGTGTCTGAAGACAGCTACAGTGTACTTATATATAACAATAAATAAATCTTAAAAATCTGTTAACAAGAAAAATTAGCCAGAAGCTGAATAACAGAAATCAAAAGCAAGGTTAGTACATTTAGAGACTTTCCTAGATGTATGAGCTATAATAGTCTAGGTTTTGTTTTAGTGTTGGCTTGTGGTACTTTCGACCAGCTGAGTTTTATGGTCTGAATGGTATATCCATCTGCCATGGAGTCAGTTGTGCTAATTTCTGGAATCCTATTAAGGTCTGTGGCCCTCTTCTATTATCCATGGTGCCATTCCCCAAGTGTCTGTTTTATGTTATTTTATTTAAAAACTTTAACATTTGTTTTGGAGCAGTGATTGGAATTGGGTGGGACATGGTGAGCCTAACCAGGTGGATGATTGACAAGGCTCTCCTTGCTGCAGTGTGTGGAATAGAGGCTTTGAGAACAGAAGATGACAAGTCATGGTGTAAACTGCCTGATTCTTCAAGTCTCACTGCAAAGCTGTTATCTGACAAAGGACCACAGGTCTCCGTGTTGTTGGTTAGGACCTGATTTCATTATGTAGTTCTGGCTAGACTCACTTGACCATCCTCCTGCCTCCTGTAATAATGTGTGTGCATGTTGCAGATATCATGACAACTGAGCTGTATCCTCAGTATCAACATCACAAGATGAATAATTTTACACCATCCTCTTCCTTGGCATGCCCCAGCATCCAGCACAGGTCTAAACCTCCAGAAGAGATTCATAATGGAGACCATGCCAAAGGTCCTTTAACCCTAACATTCTCTGTTTTATACTGTAAGACCCAGAAAACTGAGGGTGCCCCACCACCCCATGCCTCAGAAGGCGGCACCCAAATCACTGGTGAGAAACAGTCTCTATGCAATAACATGAGGATTTCTTTATTCCAGAATTCTGGGTTCCACAGTAGTACATCATGCAGGGGTAGAGGACTGAGGACCCCGTGCAACTGAAGTCAGGGGTATTTAAAGGGGAAAAATCACAAGATAAGGGTTGGACGAAAAAACATGCACGGAATGGGGAAGTACAGAATGAGAAAGTAAGGAAGGTTAGAGATTATCTGGAGCAAAGGAACTTGGAGCATTGTATAGTTAATCATTTGGAACTAAAAAAAGGGTGGGCTATCTTTCTCAAGCTGAAACCAGAAAAACATGTTACTCTGTGCTGGGCTAGTTGTTTAGAGGTCTAAAAACATTGAGTTGGGGGGTCTCCCAATACTTCAGGTCAATCATGAGGAACAGTCCTGTAAACCCTAAGCTGACTCACTGTCAGAACTATGCTGTTCACATAAGAATAAAACTCACAAGAGGCAGTGGTAGAGTATGCCTTTAAACCCAGCACTTGTGAGGTAGAGGCAGGCAAGGCTATCCTGGTCTACAGAATGAGTTCCAGGGCAGTCAGGACTACAGGGAGAAACCCTGCCTCGTAAAAACAGCAAAAACAAAAACAAAACAAAACAGAGAAATAAAACTCACTCAGATGTGGCAGCTCACACCATATCATAGGGAAGTCTGAGGCAGGAGGGCTGTTAAGAGCACTGACTGCTCTTCTGAACGTCCTGAGTTCAAATCCTAGCAACTACATGGTGGCTCACAACCACCTGGAAAGAGATCTGACACCCTCTTCTGGTGCTGGTGTGTCTGAAGACAGCAACAGTATACTTAGATATAATAGTAAATAAAATCTTTAAAAAAATTAAAAAACAAAACAAATCCAAGTCTATAAATCCATCACTAACAAGTCACATCAGTGTTCACTAATTCTGTCAGTGGATGGAGTTCATAACTACTTGTTGCACTAGTTTAAGTTCTTTTCCTGGGCTGAGATTTTATCTAATCTACCCTGACATCATCTAAATTCCCAAATGAGAAAAGAAAGTGTGTTGTCATTCAACTATTAAATCAGACTGCAGATTTTGGTTGGGAGGGTGTATTTACAAAGTGGGCGGTCCAGTGTAAAGGTATAAATAGAGTGGCTGGAGACACACACAGGGTTTTGGAGCCTAGAGCCACTTGGAGTCACCGCTTACCCCTGCTGGAATCTAGAGATTTTTAAACGTGTTCAGATCAGGTAAAATTTCCTTAGCTCCACTGGGGCACTCTATCTCAATCAGCAGAATCTACCTATAAATTCTCCTGAATGTGTCATTTGTATATATTTTTAGTTAACTGATTATTTTCTTTTTGAGATAAGGACATAATTAACAGAGCTTCTGCCGCTTCAGCAACCCGAGGGCCAGCTAACCATCAGACCAGTGTGTGTTGCTTATAACAAGTCTTTTTTTTTTTATTTTTTAAGATTTATTTATTTTATGTATGTGAGTACATTGTTCTCAGACACAACAAAAGAGAGTGCCAGATCCTATCACGGATAATTGTGAGCTACCTCCTGTTTGCTAGTAATTGAACTGCTGAACTATCTCCCCAGCCCACAAGGCATTTTTTGAGTCTGTAGTTTCTGTGTGTATTTTTGAGACAGTCTCACTCTGAATATCAGGGTAACACTGAACTCCAGGAAATTCTGTGGGGCATTCCAGATATGAGTATTCAAATGTCTTGACTGTGCTGATCTTTTCTGGGGGTGCTAGGTGAATGCTTCTTTTTGTTTTTGTTTTCGTTTTTTGGTTTCTTTGAGACAGGGTTTCTCTATGTAGCCCTGCTGTCCTGGAACTCACTCTGTAGACCGGGTTGGCCTCAAACTCAGAAATCTGCCTGCCTCTGCCTCCCAAGTGCTGAGATTACAGGCATGTAACCACCATGCCTGGCTCTTACACATAATTTCAAATTCTTTTCTTTTTTGGTCTTCCATTCATTTTTGGAGAGGTTAGGCAGGGCTGTCTTGAAGTCTAGAAGTAAACTGCCATGACATAGAGCTACTAAGTTTCCTGACTTTAACATGGAAATTATAAACTCCATCTCAGTCCTGTTTTTGCAAATGTTTTACATACAGCTACAGACTTTGGCAATGGCTATTAAAGGTTTGCAGACTCAGTTTAGTGTTTTACCATCCTGTTCTGCTATGTAGCTTGAAGAGGACAAACTTGCAGCCCACTTAACCTCCTCTGCTGAAATGCCAGTGCATGTGATAACCAATCATTGAAGTCAATAATTAATGATGCCTATTACACAGATTTCCTCATTCCAGACTGGGTCAGCTGGGAGGATACAGACTGTGGGAAGGTTGGGGAACTGGGTATATGCATCTCCAATTGTCTCTCCAGGGCCTGGGATGTTGAACAGTCTATCAAGATGTGTGCGGGTTTTCTTGTTGACCCCTTCTCTGTAGGGTGTATTTCTCTGAGCTATGGTTGGAATTGGATGGGTGTATTTGGGAAAGAGCCCACTTTGAACAGGTTTCTCACACCAGAGAGAAATATGGCTTTAAAACTAATATCCAGTGATCAAAATGCATAACCTGCAACCTCTACCATCACAGCAGTGATATTGGGAAAAGAAGTCTTTGTGTGGAAGATAGGCTTTCAAAGTTTTCTGAATGGTGTCTTTGCGTTTTTGCTTCCCAGGATCATCTTTTCTGAAAACCAGTCACAATGAGTGTTGACTCTGTGTCCACACTCTTTCAGTGGGCAAGACATACTCTAATAAAGGAGGAAGCTTTAGCCATTTCTGCTCTGGAGGAACTTCCCAGTCACCTACTTCCAGAGATGTTCAAGGGGGCCTTCACCGGCAGGCATACAAAGGTCCTGAAGGCAATGGTGTCTGCCTGGCCCTTCCCATGTCTTCCTGTAGGAGCTCTAATAGATGACCCTCACCTGGAGACTTTGAAAGCACTGCTTGATGGGTTGGATGTCCTGGTAACACAGAAGGTTTATTCCAGGTAAGCAAAACCCAGCTAGGGTAGAGGAAGGCTCTGTGTGTGTAGAGAAGGAACATCTGGGAACAGGGAGTATTTGGCCAAAGGTGGACCAGAGGCTTCTGATAGCATCAGCCTAGAGGGTTGTAGAATCTTGGGCTTGGCCTCAGCCATCAGAGCAAATGATGGGATATATGGAGGACACAGCTCCTGAGGAATAACCTGTCCCTGTTTGTCACACAAGTATAAGTGGAATGAGACTGGGATAAAATGGAATGGAATGAAGGGAGACAGATAGGGCTGCAGCTGATTCCTTTTTAACTGAACATGTGGCACAAGGATACTATAACATATAGCAAATGCATAGGGAAAAAGGCATTTGGAAGAGATAGTTGAAGTGTGAGATGTGGACCAGGAATGGACCATAAGGTATGTCTAATCTTCTGAGAATTCTACCCATCTACAGTAGGTGCAAACTCAGAGTGCTTGATTTGAGAAGGAATGTGCACCACGACTTCTGGAACATATGGACTGGATCCCGTGAAGATCACTACTCACCACAGATCTTGGCACAGAAACAGCCAGTAGAGACCTGTCCTAACCACAGAAGGAAGATACATTTTAAGGTGGTAACTGATTTTGAAGTCATGAAGGCCAGTTTTGATGAATGGACCATATACTTGTTGCAGTGGGTCCAGCAGAGAAAAGCTTCCATTCATCTATGCTGTAGGAAGCTGCACATTTGTGCCTCACCAGTCTCTACTGTCATAAATGTCTTTAAATGGGTAGATTTAAACTGTATCCTGGAGCTGAGGCTGAGTCAGTGGTGTCTTGAATTCCTGGAAGACCTTGTTCCTTACCTGGAGCAGATGAGTAATCTTCGCACCCTCATGTTAGAGGGAATTAAGAAGTCCTTCAGTTTTGTTGAGTGTGAAGACGAGGAGGACGATGAGTGGCAAAGCATGTTGCTTTCTCTGCTCTCCAACTTCAACTGTCTCGAGAATCTCTATTTGAATGATATCTACCTTCTAGAAGACTCCCTTGACAAGTGGCTCAGGTAAACACAACTCTTTTCCTTAGAAGTTAGTAAGACCTTGATGGTCTGACCACTGTAAACCTAGGAGTGTTAGAGATATACATAGCATATCTGAACAGATGAGTTCTGTACTCAGATATGTGTGACCATGTACCTGCATGCTTCTAATTGCTTACATGTGAAAGGTTAGTTTGAGTCAGTAAGGGGTTGAGTAGATGATGGAAAATATGTGACACTGGATTTGAAGATGAAAATGGACACAGTTGTGGTAGGGAACAGATCTAAGTTCTCTTAGGTACATCCATTCCCTAGAATGAATGAAACTGAAACCATTATAGATAGACTAGATTTGGAACAAGTGTTACCTGAGGTCCTTTCAAGCCCACCAATGCTCTTGAATACCATTTTGCAAAAATAATCTCTTGCTTTCTCCCTAGCTGCCTGACGAACCCTTTGGAGACCTTGTCAATTGTGGACTGCCCTCGGCTCTTACAGTCAGACTTTGAGTACCTGCCCAATTGTCTGAATATTTGTAAGCTCAAGCATCTGAACCTGAATGCTCTCTTTCTATCTGATGTAGGCTATGAGCTTCCCGGGCTCATCCTTGAGAACATTACAAGTACCCTGCAAATTCTGGAACTGGAGCGGTGTGGAATGAATGACTCTCATTTCAAAGCCCTCTTGCCTGCCCTGAGCAAATGCTCCAAGCTCTTCAAAGTCAGCTTCTCTCATAATTACATCTCTCTGTTTGTCCTGAAGAGCCTTCTTTGTCACACAGCCAAGCTGAGCCAGTTGACCCAGGAGCTGTACCCTGCCCCTCTGGAATGCTATGATGGTTTCAAGATACTTAAAGACAGATTTAAGCAACTTTGTCCAGAGCTGATGGACATAATTAGGGCCCAAAGGCAGCCCAAGAAAGTCTCCTTTGCTACTCGTACCTGCTTGGAGTGTTTACATTCCTGTCATTATCATTATAACATAGAGTACACAGAATGCCTTTGTCAGTGTCTTTGTTAGTAAGTAGAATAAGGTCCTTCTGGTACCAATAATGGAGCACCATGTATGTGTATGTCATTGCTTGCAAATAATAAAGATGCTGAGCTTTTGGGATGCTAGCGCATCTCTATCAGCCCACAGCCCATTTGATTCCACGTTTTTAATCTGTTTCTTTCTCCATCTCCCTAATCACGTCACTCTTAAAATTGTGCAGGTCATGGCATCCTATAGGCAGGTATGTCATCAAGGAGACCCAGAGGACATGGCTTTACTTTGGAAAGAAATTGGTTTGCAGTGGGTTCAGATCCCAGGGACTGAGATTGACATGGAAAATAATGCAATGAGGTTGAAGGAGACTGGGGGAGTCAGAAAGACAATTATACATTTTTCAATGATTATTTAGTATCGGACAATTATAAGCTTGTAAATATTGTTCCCTGAAGTTTTAGTTAGTGAGAGTTTTCCTAGAATTGTAGCTGTAAAGGTACAGTTGGACCCTGGAACCTGGAGGAGTACTGAGAACCTGGAGTAGGGCCCAAAGGTCAAGGTATTCTGAGAAGCTCTAAGAGAACCTGGAGTGCTAATCATGCACGGTTGTTTCCTCAAAGTAGAAAAAAAAATGCCCACATTTCATCCAGAAAGCAGAGGGCTTTTTTTTTGTTTGTTTGTTTTGTTTAGTTCTTTAAGGCACTGGTGACCCTTTTGCTATCTATGGAGACTGACCTCACCCACCTTGTTATCTGTTGAGATAGAATTCTTTGATCTTTTGCAATAAAGGCAGGCCTCACCCAAAATCCCCAGAAGGGTTATTCCAGACTCTTCCCCCACTTAGACCATTATCTATCCTTATGGGAAGTGTCTTGTGTACTTTATGGCCTGCGGACTTCTTAGCTTTCAGATCACACCTTTTAGCTCTAGAAGTTACAATGTGGTCACATGTACTTTGAAAAGTAGTTTTTATATAGCCACACCTTAAGCTTTATTATACTCCTGGAATTGTACTGATTGTTGCCTGGAAACCTTTTCCCAAGTTTTACTATATTTTAAATATTCTGACAATGAACTGTCTGGCTTTAGATTTCCAGAAGGCCGATCCAGGTTGAAGTAAAACAGCATATTCATTTTTATTATTATCCACTTACAGAGACATTCCCACCCCCACTCCCCAACAGACACATAAATGTAGGAGACATGGACCTAGGAGAAGGTAAGAAAAGTTTTCTTTTGGTTTGGGGGGTTCTTTCACTGAAAAGGAGTAATAACCTTAAAGTGAGAGTAGAACTAAATATGGGCTTTTCTCAGTCCTCTGAGACCAAGCATTTTGTATGATTAGTAAAATAGACCATTGGTTACACTCTTATCTGTTTATCACTACTAACAAATAGGGTCTGCTCTTGTTTTAAGTTGCTTTTAGGAAACTTAAATTCGATAAAAATGTATTATCTGTAACAGTAGGTTATTGGCTTACTGCTAAAGAGGTAGCTCATAGGAATAATCTATTACTGATAAAGAACTTACATTTTTCCACTAAATACAATGCAGGCAAATTATTCCACCTATAATTGTCAAAACCCCATTTTTCACATCCTCATCCAAAATGGATACTCCTAAGGAAGGTTGATGCTCAATATTAACTGGCCTCATATATAAATTAGTACATGATAGAGATGAAGTAAACATGGAAAGCAACCCATGGAGAGAAAAAGAATGTTGCAGATAGATCATGAGTATAGGAAGGGTATAGTGGAAGGAAACCTTGGCAATGAGGTACTTGAGAATAGAGTCTTGTTAAAGTAAAGTTGGAATGGAAGGGACAGGAGTGCTTTGGAGATAGTGATGGAAAGGAGCCAACAGTTGGAAAAAAGGTTTAATGTACTCCTGCAGCTCCATTTCTTTGCTATAAGAAATAATAAATCCAATTTCATTGTAACACAACAGTAATACAGAACTGCTTGCACCTGTCTCTTGAAAACACTAGTCAGAAAAACCTGTAAGGGAGGAAAGCCAGAAAGAGATGTGGCTTTTTTGCTAAAAGACAGCAACTATAAAATTTCTTAGCCCCAATGAACTTTCTGTTAATTTTATTTTCTTTTGAGACTGAAGAGGCAACCATAGCAAATCTCCAAAATATTTTGAATTGGGATGAATTTGTGTATAATATGTTCCTAAGGTTACACAGTCAGTTTAACAAAACTTAAGTGATGTGTCTCTAAAACTTAAAAATGCTAAACTTACAAAAGTTACTAACTTGTTAGAAACTCTTCAAGAATGATTAATTTAAGTATGCAAGTTAATGGTCAGTCACCTTAAAAATAATCATTCTTTTGTTTTGTGCTAAGTACAAATTTAATTCATTTACAAGGCTGAGCTTTTGCTTTCTTAAGTATGTTCAAGGTTAACCCTAAAGCAAGTAACTAAAAACAAGTAAAGTTTGTTAAAAATTACTTCTGAGATTTGCTAAATATGGCATTTAAAATGTTTAAAAGGCTTCTTTTGCTGCTTGGATTATACTTCCTGCCCCAATTTTACTGTGACTTCATCAACTGGACAATGGCATTAGCAAAATCAGAATTTTATCATGTATTTTATTACTAGAACTCCATTTTTCTTTTTTGTTTTTTCTTTTTTTTTCTTTTTCTTTTTTTTTTTTTTTTTTTTTTTTTGTTTTTTGGTGTTTGAGACAGTTTCTCTGTGTAGCCCTGGCTGTCCTGGAACTCACTCTGTAGACCAGGCTGGCCTTGAACTCAAATATCCACCTGCCTCTGTCTCCCAAGTGCTGGGATTAAAGGCATGCACCACCACAGCCTGGCTAGAACTACATTTTTTAAAACATTTTTTATATTTTTGTATGGTATAATGAAAAACTCTAAAAATTACTTGAACAGGCTTAAGGTGGAGTTACAAAGAAAACTGAGACTAAATTGAAAATTTCTTACAAGGTATTTCTGGATAATATGGCCAAAAACCGCCAACATGATCATATGCTTTTCTTTTCTTTTTTTTTTTTTTTTTTCTCCCAGGTTCCACTGTGTAGTCCAGACTATCATGACGCACTCTGTAGTCCTAGCTTGCTTTAGAGATCAGCCAGCCTGAGTACTGGCATTATGTGTGAACACTGCCCAGAGTGCTTTTAAATTCTTTTAATTATCTCTCTGGTAAAGGAAGGTTTTTTATTTCACCATGTTCTAAGTTAACTGTCTATCAGTCTGCTATCTGTCTGTCTGTCTGTCTATGTGATGTATCTTGGTTTTTCAAGACAAGAGTTTTTCTGTGTAGTCATGGTTGGTCTGGAGCTCTGTACTCTAGTGGGCTGATCTCACAGAGATCCTTCTCTACCTCTGGAGGGCTGGGACTAAAGGATCAAAACGTGAATTTTGCTTGCATGAATGCCCCACATATATGCCTGGTATCTGTGGAAGGTAGAAGACATCAGACCTGGAGGTTTGTGCACTGCCTTGTGGGATTTGAGTATGGAACACAGGTCCAGTGAGAGCATTGTGTGTAGTCTTAACCACTGAGCCATCTCTCCAAGCCACACCCTTGCCCTTTTGACAAACTTTTTCAAGATCAAATTCTACATTAAATCTTTTGTGACCTTGAAGGCTCCTGGAAGTCTCATGAGACAGATAAAAGTTTAGGTGATGCAAACTTTGTCAGAGAAGAAGTGATTCTCATGGGGTGTGGCAGTTCTTTTCTTTATTCCCAGAACTTGGGTGGCTGGCCAATCTCTGTGAGCTCCACCCTGAGATCCTACTGAGCTGGTAAAGGGGAAACAGGATTTGAAAGTAAGCTTTAAATGGCTTTTCATTCCTATGCTCTGGACATAATGTTTTCAGTGTGCTTTTAATTTTAAATTCTCTACTCTAGGGGAAGCTCTACTGAAGCTGTTTACCTATTCACATTCCAGATAAGTGCAAACACCCTTTTAAATTATCTTGTATTTAGAGCCCAATCCAAAAAGTATGCATGAGAATGGACTATCTTCTGGTTTGCTGAAGCTGCAGAATCTAGATTGTGCAGGCTGACTTTCTAGCACTGGGATCCCTTTCTATTTTTTTATTCATCTTTTTTTTTTTGTGACCAACCCTCATTGTGTTGCCTTGGGCATTAGCTGTGGATTTTTATCAAAAGAGTAAATTCCAAATGCAGCATTAGAGCCTCTTCTGAGCTGCTGCCTGTGACCCCTCCCAGAGGAGCCTAATTCTGCCCCAGCTGTTCCTACTCTGCTCTCAGGAGCTGCTAGAGAAGGTGGATGGAGGAATGGTGGCTGAATGGAGGACACTGTCTTTTCACAACAGGGGCATCTCCAGTGTACTGTGAGACTGTCTTTTGAGCAAAACCAATAAATAGTAATCCATCCAGCTCTATGTGGGTGGAAATGTAGTGCCAGGGCAATGTTGGTGTAAACCCCCCTCCCAAAAAAAAACACAAACCAGATAAGAGCTGATCTAATAATCTAATAATCTGATTCACAGCAGTGTCTTTATTCGAGCTATCACGGGATCCCCAGTTAAAAGCTGCCAAACAGAATGGTTTTGGTGGTGGGAGAGCCCGGAATATCTATGGGGCAAGACTTTATAGCAATGGGGGGTGGGGGGGAGGATAAGTTTGCAAGCATCTATTTGGGAAGCTACTGTGGCTTTTAACATAATTGGCTGGTGTTGGGAGTAATATCATAAACTTAATTTCTGCTCCTGTTTGCATTGGTTATTGGACAGGGGTTGGGCTTGTAACCTGGGTGTGCAGGTTCGATGTGGGAATAACCTGGAGACGTTGGTCTTGTTGAGGGTGCAACCTGGGGACACTGGTCTTGTTGGAGATTAGCCTAGAAACTGGACCTAGGCTCATGTTTTCTTGGCACAGCATGGAAACTAATGCTAGGTACCAGCCTGTTAGTTTACCTGAGTTGGAACTTGGGTCACATTCTCTAAAATGGAGTCCTTCTCCTTCTCTTGTTACTAGAAAGACCAATCATGGGACATCGTGAAGCTTCATGAAAACAGTAATGGGGTTGTGGGGTTAGGTAGGGGCCCATTAGCTGGAGACAGAAGGGAGTCTTGGGTCCGAATTCTCCTCCTGCTGGCCAGGGTCTTCTTCAACTGTAAACAGATGTGTGGTGGATCCATGTTGTAACTCTGTAGCACAGGGACCCTTTCAGTGAGTCTCTAGTGACCCATGGCAGTATCTCTTGACTAGGACCCAATTTCCAGGCTAAAACTGGAGCTCCAGAGGTGGATCTGTTGTATAGAAAGCACGGAAGTTTAAGACAAACCTGTTTGTGTACCCTAGGACACATTTGAGATTGTGTATACAACTTCTGTCATTAGGTGAACCAAACCTAACTTTAAAAGGTCGGGCAGTGGTAGGGCACACCTTTAATCCCAGCTCTTGGGAGGCAGAGGCAGGTGGATTTCTGAGTTCGAGTCCACCCTGGTCTACAGAGAGAGTTCCAGGACAGCCAGGGCTACACAGAGAAACCCTGTCTAAAAATAAAATAAAATAAAAAAAATTAAGAATAAAAAAAAAGGGTTAGTCCTATCTGGTATGGAGAATTCTGTATTCTAGAAAGGATGTAGAGAAAAAGAATTATCTAGTCACTGTGGAAGAGTCATTGTCAGTCTCTAAGGTCTTTAGGGTTCTGTTTTATCTTTTCTACATATCCTGAACTGTGGGGTCTATAAGCACAATGAAGTTTCCAATCAATCCTCTGAATATTAGCTAATCTCTAACTTATCTGGGACACAAATATAGGTCCATTGTCTGACTCTAGAAAATTAGAAAAAGCATACCTTGGAAGAATTTCTTGCAATAATTTCTGTGTTGCCATCTGAAGTCTCATGCTTATTTGGGAAAGTCTCAATCCATCCTAAAATTTTATCTATAAATATTAGCAAATATGTGTATCTGAATTTTCTTTGGTTTGAGCTCCATGAAGTTCATTTCCTGATAGACTCCTGGTTTGTTGTTTCTGTATTGAGTACCGGGGTTCTTCTCATTGATACCCACATTAGTTATTTGGCAGGCCTTACAGTTTTTAGCTATTTCAGCTGTTCTCGTATTGGCATCTCTAATTCTGATGTGGAACTGGTGGACTATGTCCTGCATTTTCTGCACTCCCAGGTGTGAAGAACGATGGATCTTTTTTAGTATGTGTAGACTCATTTACTCTGGTACAATTGATTTGTAGTCAGCTGTGCTCCATTATCTCTTATGACACTGAGACATGGTCAGGATTTTGTCCCAGATCACAACTTCTGTCTTGTCAGAGTGGATGGGGTCTCCTGTGTCTAGGACAATGAAGGAATTAGGGGTTCAGTTTCCAAGGCCACCCACCAGCCTATCTTGTTGCCCTCTGGGATGGAGTTTAGGACTTCCTTCTGCCTTCAGAAGGCCCCTCTACCTATAAATAGCCCCACAGTTGTATGTGGTAATAAAGGCACACAGCCATCAGTGTCTCTTGTCTGATTTTCAGCTCAGTAACTCCTTGGTCAGAGCTGTCAGTTTAGCTTTCTGGGCTCACATTGTTGTCAGAAAAGGCTCTGACCTTATGATCTTGGTGTTTGTGATGAGCACTGACCCAGCATACCTTTGTTCATCCTGAATGAGATTGTTGCCATTGAACCACATTACCTTTGCATCTATCAAGCAGTTATTTAGGTCCCATAGATGTAGGCCAAAAAGTCCCAGCAGTCCTGCAGATGACTATCAATGAAGGTTAGGTCGTGCAACAGAGCAGCTGAAAAGTTATCCTGAAGGCATTCAAGAGGAGAGGCAGGTAATGAATGCTGCCATCTCCTGTAACCAGGAGGTCCTTGCTGCACTGATATAAACAGGACAGGAATCAGCTTCTTGTGATTGGTGACAGACGGGCCATTGCCTGATACCAGGGCTCAGCATCTGAGTATGCATTCCCTGGTTCTAGGGAGGTCACCTGTAGTTGGCAGAGTAAGGCCTTCTTAGTGGAGATTTAAGAGGTCCTGGGTTTTTCTTTTATTTCTGTTGCCACCTGGAAGTCATTTAAAAACTGATGAAGAGACTATCGACTGGTGGGTTCACCATGGGGCCAGGAACCAGCTTTCTGGCTTCTTGTGGTGAAGGGAACCTGTAGAATGTGGTAGACATAACCTGTCTCATGTTAAGATGTCTGTCAAAATCACTGTGTCAAAGTAACCTCATCAAAGTCATCTTGTAACAAGAAACACAAATACAAAATACAAAAACACAAATATAACCTTTCCTTTCTATCTGGAAGAAACAAGAAACAACCAAAAAGTGGTACTCATGCAAAAGACCTCTCCATGACACCCAGAACACAAGTCCACCCTTTTCTATGAGGCAAAAATGAGAAACAATCAGAAAGTGGTACACACATGCAAGAAAAGACCCAGATTGTTGTGTATCTCTCATCATCCCTGAGCACATACCAACCCCAGACAGAGACTCAGGATGTCTTCTGGTCGTATCATAACCATCATTCCCAGATATATCTATGCTTACCTGCAACACAGGGAAGCCCTATGAACTGAAGAGAAGCTGTGTTAGGATGATGGGGCCCATAGAGCTCAAGGTTTGCAAAGCAAGGGCTAGTTCTAAGTGTTTCCTAGTTGGTCGTTCTGTGCTCTCTTGTTCACATCATCTATCCAATGATAAGGTTTTGTGTTGTTTGCCAGATCAGAGAGAACTGTAGAGCTGAGGGCAGAAACAATCACGTTGATGGTGTGTTCTTTCTGCATAATGTGACAAGACTTTGAGTTGCTAACTCCTCAGTAAGGAGCCTTCTGGTTTTGACATGATGTGTTCAGAATGATGTTAGGCCTAACAAGCATCTAAAACCTGTAGGTAAAAACCTTCTGTCATCTAGAACTTTCCTGAGATGAACTTTGCCCATCACAACCCGATGCTTAGAGAATCCCTTAGAATTCCTGGTAATCACTTTGTTGAACACTGTCAGAGTCAGACATGAGTTATCTGTCTCAGCATCGAAATGTCCATCAGGTCAAACACCTGGAACTGAATAGCATCATCTGACTTGCATCTGCTGATAAGTCATATGAAACACATATGAAAGAGAGCAGCACTAGATCTTCAATTCTGATATATTTTCATGAAAATTCATTTGCTACTAGAACCAGTAAAACTGAATGAGCTTAGGAAAGTTTAGAACTGAAACTGTGACTGAAAAAAAAATGAGAAAATCTTCAATATACTATAACCTTATGTCTATAACCAGAGTTTTGCAGAAAGAATCTTTAGAGCTTTAGCAACAAGAAGTCTTATCCAACAATTTGTGTAAAAGTTATACCAAAGACATATTCAAAGTCAAGATACTCATCACTTAGTAACATAATTATTAACAATTATGTTAGATTTGTATCCACAACATTTTTTGTACTTTCTTCAAGCCCTAAAGTATATATTCATGAACATAAAGTATTCCATGCTTTTTCCATTTAGTCATTGCCAAGACAGGTACTTGTGTTAATCAAGCATAATGGATTTTACAAACATGTGTACCCACAGAAGAAAACTACTATCAGAGTCATGACACAGACTATTTCCTCTTCTCTGAAAGCATCTTTTTTTCCTTCTGTAGAGACAGAGTATCTACCTCTTAAAAAGTGGTATCTTAAAACTGGATTAGAGAGTTGGCTCAGGTGCTGAGTCAATAGATTTATGCACATAGTCTCTAAAATCTATTAATTATGAGAATATTCATTAATTATACAAGTATGTATATACACATACATACAAACACACACACATGTATGTATCAATGTCAGTTAACTACATAGGTTTCTTTGAAAAATCCAAATCTCCCAAAATCAATGAATAATACACTACATCATATTAAATTTTACATTGAATGAATGTCAATATACACAATCTGGCCACAATGGAAATTGTTAGTTAAATTTCTATAAAGAGAGAATATAATATGACATTTGTTAAAAGCTAGACATAGATAGAAGCAATATGTTACTAATATTAGATGATAGGCTTTTTGATATATAGTTATTAATTAGTACATTATACAATGTTTTGTGATGGAGAATGAATTAAAAGAAAACATGTACAGTTATATCTGAAATTGATATAAAGTCACCTTTTCTTCTTCAACTTTTCAAGAGCCTCATTCACACCCTTGATCTTCAGGCTGTAAATCAGAGGATTCAACCTTGGATTCACCAGGGTGTAGAATAAGGATGTCATTTTTTCTTGATCCAGAGAGTAGGAAGAACTTGGATGGAAATACAAAAAGAGCTGAGTTCCCTGAAAAATTGCAACTGCAGTCAGGTGGAAGGCACATGTGGAGAAAGCAGAGCGGATCTTCAAGACTGATGAGATGATATAACAGTAAGAGACAAGAAGTCCAGAAATTGTGCTTAGTTCAATAAACCCAACAATTGTGAATGTAACTAACTCATTTGCCTCCGTATCTGAGCAAGATATTAATAGAAGAGGAGGAACATCACAAAAAAAGTGGTTGATCTCATTGGACCCACAGAAACACAAACTGAAGGCCAAGGTGGTATGTATCAAAGCATCTGCTGTTCCCACCAGGTAAACCCCAGCCATCAGGAGGAAGCACAGCTGGCTGGACATGTTCACTGTGTAGAGCAAGGGGTTACTGATGGCCTGGTATATATCATAGGCCATCACTGCCAGCAGTAGACACTCGGAATCTACAAAGGCACAAGAACTGCAGTGCACATCCAACTGTGGAAATTGATTTATCCTCAGCTAAAAGATACACCAGCATCTTGGGTCCAATTGCTGTGGAATAGCAGAGGTCACAGAAAGAGAGGTGGCTGAGGAAGAAGTACATGGGTGTGTGCAGCTGAGTGTCCACTCCGATTAAGATGATCATCCCAAGATTGGCAAGAAGAATAATGAGATAAACAAGTAGGAATGTGGTAAAGAGGGCCACTTTCATTTCAGGGTTATCAGTAATTCCTAAAAAAATGAATTCATCCAGAGAGGAGCAATTTCCCCTGTACGTGTTTCTTAGATAAACTTTAAAAATTAACAGTCATATATTCAAAATACCTTTATTGTACGGAAAATTATTTTAGTTTTAATTTATTTTATCCTCAAATACTTATATAATTATATTTCAATCTTCAAATAAGATTGAATCATTTAATTTTAATAATCTCTCTCACATAACAATTAATAAACTCTGGTATCTAAAAACATTTTTTCCAAATATCATCCATTCATTAGTCTTCCTGAATTTCCTTTCCTTAACAGGAATAATATATTCACCATTATATCATCTTATAATCTTAAAAATAATACATATTTACATCCTAAGTTAGTGAGAATAAATGACAACATATTTAAGTTTCAAATACACTATAATTAATATTCAGATATATGTAAAATTATTCCCCAAGCATCAAGATTCTATGAAAACTCAGAGTTTAAAAGTGAGACCTCTATTCCTAACCAAAAGAAAAGCTAATATTTTTCCACTGTTTCTCAAAAAAAATTTCTGTTAATTAGTTTATGATAAGCGGCAAATAATTCCTAAATACTTTGTTTCAAGATATGTTTGTTGGCCATAATACTTGTATAATATTTGGAGGGGGTCATTTGAAACCAAAAGAAAAATCTTATAGTCATTCAATGGAAAAGGCTAAAAAATTATGTAATTAATATGAAGTCACACACATATATACATAGCTGAATATATTGTGTATTTCATATTAGAAACACTGAAAAAATATGAGGCTAAATGAAGTGTAATGAGATAAATGTCCTTATGGTTATGTGCAATTATGTGAAGTTTTATGATTTTCCAAGTGTTGGCAATTTAGAAAACATGAAAATTAGAACATAGGCATGTGTCTTTATGGGAGAATTTGCCTATATAGAAAGAGTTGAAATTTAAAATTTATTATTTTAATAGAATATTTCCATAATCTTTATCTTAAGAAAGTTTTACAAAAAGGTAATCAAAAATGCTGATATAGAATACAAAGTCCTTGAAATCACACATATATGTACATACAAATTGAAATGATCTCAGCACTTGGGAGGCAGAGGCAGGCAGATTTCTGAGTTCAAGGCCAGCCTGGTCTACAGAATGAGTTCCAGGACAACCAGGGCTACATACAGAAACCCTGCCTTGAAATAAACCAAAAAAAAAAAAAAAAAGAAATATCTTTTAATAATCCATTAAAATTATTAAAATATGGTTTTATAGATACTAATAATAGATACTAATAAGATAGTCAATCTTCATTATTGAAGATAAAATAGTATTTTAATTAGATTTTAGACATACTGATCCAAGTAGGATACAAACGTTCATTAATCTTAAAACTATATAAATCTTTTCAGAAAATGTAAGTTTTAATCTTATATTTTGGATTAGGAATCTTAGGAGTTTACCTGAGAAGATTGATTTTCCTTAGCAGAAAGGGGAAGGCAGCATTTTACTACATCATGTCCCACTTGGGATTTATATCCCTGCAGCCCTTCCCCTTAGGATTTGTTGTTATAAAAACATGTTATTACTTTATTACTTTTTTTTCATGGCTTTTTGCTCTCCTGTGACTACATGACATTCCTCCTTAAAGATGGAACTATACTTTCTTACTATTATCATTAACTTGGTATGTCAAAATAAAAATTTGAAATTAAATTTATTTTGGAAAATATGTAAAACATGTTGTTGAAAGGCAAGCGCTAGCCTGAAACACACTGAGGTAGTCCTGTAGTGTTTATTTTTTAAGGTTTATTTATTTATTTTATTTTTATGTATATCAATACCCTGTAGCTGACATTAGACACACCAGAAGAGGGCATCAGATAAATCCTATTACAGATGATTGTGACCCACCATGTGATTCCTGGGAATTGAACTCAAGACCTCTGGAGTGTCAGTCAGTGTTCTTAACCTCTGAGCCATCCCTTTAGCCATTCATGTAGTGTTTGTAAGGCTAGGAAGACTTTGGCTTTGTGAGAATACAAAACATAAACCTGGTTTGTGTTTGTGTGTGTGTGTGTGTGTGTGTGTGTGTGTAATGAATATGCCACAACATAAATCAAATCATTGTAGCAGACAGTTCATTAACTAAGAAATTTTCCATTTGAGACTGCTATCTTCAATGTCCATGTCTATGAGAAACTGAACTGAGTAATATGAGATTGATAGGTACCATCCCTGGAATGGGTCTGGGATGGATTGATAAGCTAGCTGATCATGAGACTGAGTGAGTCAGTAAGTAGCATGCTTCTGTGGTTGCTGATACAGTTTTTATTTGGGTTCCATTTCTGAATTCCATTGATTATGGACCATGACCTTGAAGTACAAGGTGACAAAATCCCTTCACTCCTATCCATTGCTTCCTTCAGATAGAGTGCTTAAACACAACAACATAGAAAAAACTCAGACATAAGTTGGGAACTTCCTTATACTTAACTCAAAAGAAGTAGCTCTAAAAAGATATGTTAAGGATTCAGTAGGAAGTTGAAAGAGCTACTTAAGTCTTTTGTCATCAAGAGAAATGTGTGATAAATCCATACACTCGACATGTAGCTGCAAGCATTGGTGTTTGGCCTATTGGATTTTGGCCTTGCTATGTTTGTTCATTTTTTCTTTCTTTTGTTTTTAAATTTAATTTTTTATTATAAGTAAGTACACTGTAGCTGTCTTCAGACACTCCAGAAGAGGGAGTCAGGTCTCATTAGAGATGATTGTGAGCCACCATGTGGTTGCTGAGATTTGAACTCTGGACCTTCTGAAGAGCAGTCAGTGCTCTTAACAGCTGAGCCATTTCTCCAGCCATTTTCTTTCCTCTTTTCTTTTCCCTTCTCTTCTCTTCTCTTCTTCTCTTCTCTTTTCTTTTTTCTTCTTATCCTTCCTTCCTTCTAGTCTTCTTTCTTTCCTTCTTTCTTTCATCCTCTCCTTCCTTTCTTCCTTCCCTCTCTCCCTACCTCTTTTTTTCTCTTTCTTTCTTTCTTTCTTTCTTTCTTTCTTCCTTTCTTTCTTTCTTTCTTTCTTTCTTTCTTTCTTTCTTTCTTTCCTTCCTTCCTTCCTTCCTTCCTTCCTTCCTTCCTTCCTTCTTTCTTTCTTTCTTTCTTTCTTTCTTTCTTTCTTTCTTTCTTTCTTTCCTTCCTTCCTTCCTTCCTTCCTTCCTTCCTTCCTTCCTTCTTTCTTTCTTTCTTTCTTTCTTTCTTTCTTTCTTTCTTTCTTTCTTTCTTTCTTTCTTTCTTTCTTTCTTTCTTCCTTCCTTCCTTCCTTCCTTCCTTCCTTCCTTCCTTCCTTCCTTCCTTCCTTTCTTCCTTTCTTCCTTTTTTGAATCATTCTTTGATATAGCTCCAATTGTTCTATTTTGGGCTAGAAATATTTCATCTTTGGCAATGTGTTGAAAATATGCAACTTAATTTTGCTATGGATGATTATTTTCTACATAAGAATTCACAGTTAAGAATTTTAAACTCATAAAGTGGGCTGGAGAGATGGCTTAGTGGTCAAAAGCACTGACTCTGTTTCTGAAGGTCCTGAATTCAAATTCCAGCAACCACATGGTGGCTCACAAACATCCATAATGAGATCTGACATCTTCTTCTGGTCTGTCTTAAGACAGTTACAATGTACTTACCGATAGAGTGAGCAGATGTCCTGAGTTAATTCCCCAACAACCACATGATGGCTCACAACCATGTGTGCAATCTACAGTGTACTCATATGCATACAATAAATAAATAAATATTTAAAGAAATCCCATAAAGTGCTGAACAATTAGTAAATATTGAGCTTTTTGATGTTTGCATGAATGAATTTTATATTGTGAGATTGTTACAAGACTATAGAAACAAATGACGTAAAGCTATCTTAATATTGATAGGTTGGCAAGGGTTTAGGGTTATTGTTCACAACTTGAATCGGATAACAACCATATAGGATATAACCTCTTGGACATAATATACCATGGGAAACAGTGAAACAAAAATAAAATTATAGATTTTTTTTTTTTTTTTTTTTTTTGGTTTTTCAAGACAGAGTTTCTCTGCCTGGCAACAGAATTATAGATTACTGTCTCCCATTAACATAGGTTCTAACAATTTTTAATTAAATATTAGGAAATTTTAGTAAATTGTTCATTAAAGCTATTTTCATCTTGATCTAGGTGAACTTATTTATGTAAGACAAAAGTAGTTAAACAAATGGATGCCAAAAATGAGTTACATTAACAATTACAAAAGTGCCGGGAAGAGGTGGCACAGGCCTTTTATCGCAGCATTTTGGAGGTAGAGACAGGTGGACTTCTGAGTTCGAAGCCAGCCTGGTCTACAGAGTGAGTTCCAGGGCAGCCATGGCTACACAGAGAAACCCTGACTCAAAAAACCAAAACCAAACAACCAAACGAAACTATAACAACAAAAACCAATTACAGAAGTTAGAAATAAAGTGTTTGTGTCTAGGAGTAACTCCAAATTCCATACCAACACTGACCTCAGTCAGACTGTGATAGTTTATTCAAGAAACACCTCAAGACTGATCAGTCAGAGCTCACAGATTGTGGAGTTGAAAACTATGACCCTGAACAGTGTTCAGGGCCAGTTTATATAGGGAAAATAAGATAATGATGTCATAAACAGATACAGAGTGGACTGCCTAAGCAGATACAGCTTGGGCTGAGAATGTGGTCGGCCTTTCACCAAGTTTGGTTTTAGTACTTTAGACTTAATAGTTTAAATTAACCTCTATTTACCCTGGCTGAGTAAAGACCACAGTTGGATGAATTACAACACCACCACCAATAATAATAATAACAATAATAACAATGAGTCTCAGAACATAACAGGATATATAAGCAGACTCACCTCGCTCTGAGTCAAACTATTTTTCTGATTCTAGAGTCAAGCTGCCTTTTATGTTGGCAATATGGGATGATTGTCAGGCCTCAAGCAGAATGAATAATTTTATGCGACGTAAGTAATGCCAGGGAAGCAGGTCATAGAAGCAGTCTTCAATATAAAGATCATCTCAATAAATACAAAGAAGTAAATCTACCGATGAACCAGACTGATTCCATCTTAAGATCAGAAGCCATTTTGTTACTTCAAAATGAGTTTTAGTTTACTGTGAAAGAAAAGTGCATATTTTCTAGAATTCAACTTGTGCCACATACTGACCTTCATCCTTTTCCCTAAAACATAACACAAAACATTCTACCAAGTAGTCTTAAACTTCTATCTGCTTCTGCATTTCTTTTCTTTTTTATTCTTTTAAATATATAGGACCTCTATCTATCTATCTATCTATCTATCTATCTATCTATCTATTTATTTATTTATTATATATAAGTACACTGTAGCTGTCTTCAGACACTCCAGAAGATGGCATCAGATCTCCTTACAGATGTTTGTGAGCTACCCTGTGGTTGCTAGGATTTGAACTCAGAACCTTTGGAAGAACAGTCAGTGCTCTTAAACACTGAGCCATCTCACCAGCTTTTTTTTTCTTCTGAATTTCTTCCTTTTTTTGTTTTTTGATTTTTGTTTGTTTGTTTGTTTTTTTCTTTTTTTGGTTTTTCGAGACAGGGTTTCTCTGTGTATCCCTGGCTATCCTGGAACTCATTCTGTAGAACAGGCTGGCTTCGAACTCAGAAATCTGCCTGCCTCTGCCTCCCAAGTGAGGTGATTAAAGGCGTGTCCTACCACCACCCTGCTGCTTCTGAATCTCAATTGCCATGTTTCTATGTCTCCAAAGTCACCCTTTAAAGACCCATTATCAGCATATAGGGTTAAATTAATATCATCTTAATAGATGAAAATAAAACTAATAAAATTTGATGGTCATTTAGATAAATATTTTTGAAAGATTAATTATTGAAGGAATGATCATCAGCACAACAAAGATCATACTTTCAATGGGAACACTGGCTATAATCAGAACCCAGCAAAAAGCTGTGTGGTTTCCATGACAGTTCAGGGTCAGCACAACAATGTTCTCTCCCCTTGATACTATTTAAAAACAAACTCCTAAAATTTTAGTTACTGTATTAATTATAAATGATGAAGTAAAAGTATTTCTGATTATTAAAAAGTGTGATGAAAAATGTTCTGCAATTAGATAGTGGGAGGAGATATAGATGAGCTTATGGACATTCTGAAAAACACATAAATTTTGAAGTGTCATTTTTAAAGGATAGATACTATAGAGCTGGGTAGATATTGTTTGTATATCTTGCAAAAGCTAACTGACTGGCTATGGGTCCTGCGGCTCACAGGACAGTAGACAACTGCTTGTAACTTTGAATGTTAGAGATTCAATGCTCTCTTTTGCCCTCTGTTGGCATTAAACACTTCTGTAGGATATGTAAACTTATTCAGGGTGAAAAAAACACTCACATGCAAGAAATGAAAATGAAGAAATCTTTTTTTTTTTAAGTAAAGTGTTTCTTCAAAGTCAGATAATAAAGCAAATAATTCAATGCTAATGAAGAAATGTACAAGAAAAGAGAGTTGGGAATGATTAAGTATGGCTGTTTAAAGTTTGAGTTTCTAGATTTTGACTTTGGAGAGCAAAGTTTAGTCATCTAATATATCATAATGTGAGTGTAAGTATCTGTGTGTATGTTGTCATACACATATTAAAATTGAATAATTAACGAAAATAATAAACACTTCATACTACATCTTTGCTAAAGATAATGGTGGATTTACAGAGACCAATAAAGAAGAAAGTAACCACTCATGACAAATCCTGGGGGAAATGGTTTCAAAACCTTTAGTCCCAAATGACAATTGGAACAATAAAACATCACCTTCACGGTGTTCAGGCAGCTAAGAACTACTCTCATAAGGTGAGTTCCTATATTTCTGTATCTTTAGAAACAGTGTAAAGCAAAACAATTTCAATTTATCTTTTTATAAACAGGTGTTTTCATGATGATGTTCTGCCTGCTCAACTTAAAATATTACTAGGCATAAAAATTATTAGGAGTAATGAATGAAAATAATTTTTAAGCAGATTCATGAGTCTCAAATATCTTTAGAGTAACAGAAACAACATTTGAACTATTTTAATTTAGTCTTCTTAGATAGGAAATCCCTACTTCTTCTTATTTTATACACATACATATATATTTAAGAGAATTAAATATGAAATATAAATGGTTGGATTAAAGCGTCACAGATAATGCATGCCATGTCAGTGAATTATGAAATACATTCCATAGTATTTACATAATCTAAAAAGGTAAAAGATCTAACATTTCCTTTCTACTGTCCATCTAAACACATATATAAATAAGTATATGGATATGTTTCACATATGTATAAAATAAACATACTTGCAAGGTCAAAGCAGATGCATTTTCAAACATTTATTATACTTCCTTGAAATTGCTGGTTTTCATTGTGATGAAAACTTGACTACTGAAATCAAACTGTATGTGATAAATTCTTTAGATACTGCTTGTTTTTAGACATCTAACTCATCAATCACATTATCCATTGGTACCAAACCACTGCTACTGTTGGGTAAGGAGTCCTACTGTAAAATATAATAGATTCTAGAATCAAAGATCAAATAAGTTTTATTTTATGTCTCAGCTAATGGTAGAGCCAAGAAATGTACTAAGAAAATTGGCTACTTTTGAAACTATATAGATACATACAACAAAAACAGTCAAACGATTCTATATTTATTTGTGCATATACTGATGCATAATATATACATGCTATATAATGAAATTTTGCTCTCAATTTCTTAGTAAGGGTGTAAAAGTAGGTTGATGTAAGGTAACAGGTCTAGCTAGAGTAAGAAAAGAGAGGGAGAGAAGTGGTATAAGTTTATTTCAATTAAAGATATTTTAAAATATAATAAGACAAAATGAAAATGATTAACCACCTTATTTGCTAGCAATAAATGCTTGTGTTCTACATTTTTATAATCAAATTAATTTTTTTTTTGGTTTTTTCAAGACAGGATTTCTCTGTGTAGCCCTGGCTGTCCTGGAACACACTCTGTAGACAAGGCTGGTCTCAAAGTCAGAAATCCACCTGCCTCTGCCTCTCAAGTGCTAGGATTAAAGGCATGTGCCAACACCACCTGGCAAATTTAGTTAATATAGTTATCACTCACTATTTATAAACTAATAAAATTATTTTAAGATCATGTGGTCTTTCAAGAATGAAATAAGTAAACTGATTTGAATAATTAATATCTTAAAGAATAATACTCTCTAAAAGAACAACCTGAGTCTATTTATTTCTATTTATTTCATATTGTACAAAGGTCAAGTGAGAATGAGTATATCTAAATCTATCTAAATGTAGTAACTAACTTAAACCGTATGTACGTTAGAGACTATGTATAAAGTCCTAGACCCTAATGGTGGATAGTTTCAGTTTCTTGACTGTCTATCCCAGATATTGGTCAGTTTGATATTGAAAAATAGGTTAAGAAAATCTTGCAGGAAAGAAACAGGACTCAGAAATTTTTATAGTATACATTAGATGAGAAATGAATTAATTAAATTCTTCCTCATAACTACACTGTTGATATCTAGCATTAAAATGAATTTTTTACTAATAATTTTTATTAATATTTTTATGTATAGAGTGGAAGAAAGCATGGATATAGGAAACTGTTCCTTGAATGAATTCATTTTTGTGGGAGTTATCAATAACCCAGAGATGAAAAGGACACTGTTTACCGTCTTTCTCCTCATCTATGTCATCAATTTTCTGGGGAATCTTGGTATGATCATTTTGATCATAGTGGATCCCCAGCTGCACACACCCATGTACTTTTTCCTGAGCCACCTATCTTTCTGTGATCTCTGCTATTCCACAGCAATTGGTCCCAAGATGCTGGTAGATATGTTTGGCAAGAACAAGTCAATTCCCTTCTGGGGCTGTGCTCTGCAGTTCTTCATTTCCTGTACTTTTGCAGATTCTGAGTGTGTGCTGCTGGCAGTCATGGCCTTTGATAGATACCAGGCCATTAGCAACCCCTTGCTCTACACAGCAAACATGTCCAGCAGGAAATGTTCTATGCTCATGGCTGGAGTTTACCTGGTGGGAACATCAGATGCTTTGATACATACAACTTTGGCATTCCGCTTGTGTTTCTGTGGGTCTAATGAGATCAACCACTTCTTCTGTGATCTACCTCCACTTTACCTTCTCTCCTGCTCAGATACTCAAGTAAATGAGTTAGCATTATTTACTATTTATGGTTTCCTTGAACTGAGCACCATCTCAGGAGTCCTTGTTTCTTACTGTTACATCATCTCATCAGTCTTAAAAATCCATTCAACTGAAGGGAGGTTCAAAGCTTTCTCTACCTGTACCTCTCACTTGACCGCGGTGGCTATTTTTCAAGGAACTCTTCTCTTCACATATTTTCGACCAAGTTCTTCTTATTCCCTTGACCAAGACAAAATGACATCTCTATTTTATACCCTTGTGATCCCTATGCTGAACCCTCTGATTTACAGCTTAAGGAACAAGGATGTGAAAGAGGCCTTGGAGAAAATTAGAAGAAAAAGATGGTTTTAAGTATTCATTCAGAATGCATACCACATTTCTTTATTCACATAAAAGTTTCAACTGTTCACTATGTTTTCCAGGCTGGATTTCAAATGGTGATGTCTTGCCTCAGTCTTCTGTACTTATTTATCTTTAATTGAATAAATTAAATATAATAGATTTATACAATTACTGATTTGTTTTCTCTTCTCATTTCAACAGCTTTTTCAAATGTCTCAGTAAGACATTATTTTCATCATCCAAACTAATGAACTCATATCAGTAAGCATAGTATAATAGAGCAAATTGGAGTTTAGCAAAGTGAAGGTAGGCTACAAAATTATGTTCTGGATTAAAATTATGAATATTTTATAGGTACCTTACTGTATTTTGTATTTTTCTTTCATAGTGAACCATCTTTCTTTTTTTTCTTTCTTTCTTTCTTTCTTTCTTTCTTTCTTTCTTTCTTTCTTTCTTTCTTTCTTTCTTTCTTTCTTTCTTGTTTTTTGTTTTGTTTGGTTCTTTTGTTGTTTTTGAGACAGGGTTTCTCTGTGTAGCCCTGGCTGTCCTGGAGCTCACTCTGTAGATCAGGCTAGCCTCGAACTCAGAAATCTACATGCCTCTGCCTCCCAAGTGCTGAGATTAAAGGTGTATGACACCGGCTGTTTTATTTTTTTCAAGACAAGGTTTCTCTGTGTAGTCCTGGCAGTCCTGGAACTCATTCTGTAGACCAGGCTGGCCTTGAACTCAGAAATCTGCCTGCCTCTGCTTCCCAAGTGCTGGGATTACAGGCATGTGCCACCACGTCCCAGCTGTGAATCATCTTTCATCTTAGTCATAAGGGCAATCATCTAATGTAAATCATGGATAAAAACTATATGAGCAAGCAAATAGCTCTTAATCAGCTTCTAAACTGTCAGAGAACAAAATCTGTATGTAAATATGTTTCTTGAGTTAATATATAAGTCTGGCTTTCAAAAAATCAGCAATGTTGACAAGGATACCCTGTTGCATATCTAAATATATCCTCACCTGTACAGAACCGTGGAACTGGTTTGGCCTAGCTCCCTTGGAAGGAATCAACTTTTCAAGTTAGAGTCCTTGACTTCTGAGGAACCATGTACCTTCCACTTCCTGAGAGATTGACATACTTCCTCAGGCAGTGGAACATTCAGGGTGTTTTATGTTTCTCTGTACATTACCTTGGAAGTCAAAGAAGCATAGAAGTTGGACAGGACAATCAGTTTTAGATGTTAATCTTGAGTACTATGTATAGCTTGCAAATGTCACTGAATCCTGGCAATTATAACTGTAGTGATCCTGCAAATTTCCATTATATTATTTCTGATAAAGGTATAAAAAATGTCTAATTGCTCTCAATAACATTGCCACAGTTTATATTTTACTGTGAAGCCTCCAACTGTCCTGTTTTCATTTCTGTCCCTCATATCAAATGAAATAGACCAGACAAGTTAGTGCAGACACTAACATTAGAAGAAATGAACAATTTTAGGCAGAGTATCTGGAAACTGTCAAAGTCTTATGGGCTACTTACCTATTTCACTTTTAGATTTGCAGATGTTCGATGTAGCTTAAGAACCAAGAAAAGAGTCCTCATAAAGGGCATGGTGACATGGACTGTTATGGATGTCAAGTCTCTCAGTAGCTTCTCTTTCCTTCCCTGTTTACTTTGTCTGAGCTACAATATCCACTTGTTAAGTCATAAACAATCATCTTGCAAATGCTTTGTAACACAAATTTGTGTCAGATATTTTTTCAATGTGATTATGTAAATGTCCTTTGCTTAAGGACTGATTGTGCAGTTCACATTATAAACAACTGAAATGTGGAAAGAGAGAAAATATCAATTATATGCTAAAGTAATGAGTATGTCTATCTAAATATACAAACAAATGATTCACACTTATAATACCTGCAGCAGTAAAATTAAAAGTGCTTGTTCATTCATAACTCCTGAACTGCTTAAAGATTCTTTTGAAATCAAACTATGTGAGACCTATAGAAGAAATTAATAATGACTTTCCCCACCAGGCAGTCGTGGCACAGGCCTTTAATCCCAGAGCTTGGGAAGCAGAGGCAGGCACATTGTAAGATAAGAAAACCAAATGCAGTAACGTGACTAGCAATTCTGACTGAGTCAACACAAAGCATGGAACACACACAGATCAGAGCAAAGCTCAATGCCTCCACAGTTACCCAATTTATCCTTCTGAGATTTTATGAAATTCCCAATCTCCAGGGATTCCTGTTTGGAATGTTCCTCATAATTTACTTGATTATCCTAATTGGAAATAGCTTCATTACTGTGATAACTAGAATTGATCCTGCACTACAGAAGCCCATGTATTTTTTCCTAGCAAATTTTTCTACTCTGGAAGTCTGTTATGTATCAGTCACTCTTCCTAGGATTCTTTTCAACATTGCTACTCAAGGCAGACACATTTCTGTCCTCAGCTGTGACATGCCAACATACTTCTATCTTATGCTGGGAGTCACTGAGTGCTTTCTGCTGGCCGTGATGTCCTATGACCGCTATGTGGTCATCTGCAACCCTCTGCACTATCCTCTGGTCATGAACCCAACAAAGTGGACTCAGCTGGCAGCAGGCTCCTGGCTTGGAGGCATCCCGGTCCAGATAGTACAAACCTGTCAGATATTCTCTCTACATTTTTGCAATTCTAACCAAATAGAGCACTTCTTCTGTGACTTACTGCCCATTCTCAAGCTGGCCTATGGAGATACTTCAATGCATGAGCTAGCAGTCTATTTAGTGGCCATTCTGTTTGCTGTAGTCCCTTTTATAATGAGAAATGCCTCTTACAGCAAAATTATTGCCACCATTCTGAGGTTGCCAACAGCTACAGGACAGACAAAATCATTCTCAACATGTTCTTCCCATTTGCTTGTGGTGTTTCTGTTTTTTGGATCAGCTTCTGTTACCTACTCAAGGCTAAAATCTACCCATTTTCCAGGAACTGACAAAAACTTCTCTCTATTCTACACCATTGTGACTCCTATGTTCAACTCCCTGATATACAGCTTCAGAAACAACGATGTGATTGGTGCCCTGAGAAAACTGTTATGTAGAAAACAATGTCAGCATGTGTGCTCTAAAGTCTAAAGTTCTCTATAAACTTCTAGTGACACAGGGGCTCTTCTCTTGCCTGTTATGGAATGCTACTTCTTATCTACTTGTAAGTGGTCATCTGTAGACCTATTTGCTAATCTCTGTTAACTAGCATCTAGTGTATGCTTCCAGGTAGTGGTGTTCTCTGACTTCAGTAGATTTATCATTTAACTAGGGTGGAATTGAAAATGTTTTCTTTTTCCATTTTTCTTTTTATGATTCCTATCTAATCAGGCACTTCTCCTGTGAAATCCCACCTAATGCTAATCTTTGTTGTGTGAACATTTTTGTGAATATTTGGATAATATTTTTGGTTCTGTTTATTTGCCTTGGTTCCTTTTATGCTAATAATCTTTTCCTAGTGTATAATTGTCTCATAATCTTGAAATTTCCATCAGTCATATTAGGCTAAAGCAGCTTTCTGCTCATTGTGTTTTCTAGTTGTAATGTTACATGTTTTATGCTTTTATATACTTCTGTAATTTTCATAGCTATTTCCAAGTAAGAAGCATATCATATGACAATGAACATTTAGCTGTATTGATATATATCACTTTGTATTTCATTGTATTAACATTATAGAACTCTATTTAATTATAAGATATCTGATTTTATAACAGTAATGATTTCCAAATAAGAATTAATTTGTATAGGTTAAGGCAAAGTTCTGTATTCACTATCAAATAAACAGCTATTCCATTTTAATACATATATTTTTGTGTAATGTTCACCTTCCAAAGTGCATGATTTCATAAGTGAAAAAAACATTTAATTTGATTTACTACCCAAGGTGGTTAGAGTCTGTAGCTGCAAAGCAAAGGGTGGCTAGCAGAAGAACTGAGACTTCTTTTTTTTTAAAGATTTATTTATTTATTATATGTAAATACACTTTATCTGTCTTCACACACACCAGAAGTTGGTACCAGATCCCATTCCAGACGGTTGTGAACCAACCTGTCGTTGCTGAGATTTGAACTCAGGACATCTGGAAGAGAAGTCAGTGCTCTTAACTGCTGAGCCATCTCTCCAGCCCTGAACTGAGAGTTCTAATTCCAAACTTCCTGAAGCAGGGATAATGCATACTGGGAATAATGTACTGAGCATTTGAGCAGATATTCTGATATACTATCACAAAGTAATTATCTTTTACGAACTTTTAAGTTAGTGATTTTGTTTGGTTTGTTTTGTTTCTGTTTTAGAATATAGATAAACTGATTAGTTTTTTTAAAGTACTCAGAAACAAAAGTCACATGGAAAATTGCAGCTTTCATCAAGGAATTCTTTCCAGAGTCTTGGATTGGACTTTGGGCATGTCAATGAGATGTTTTCTTAATTTCTGCTTGCTATGGGAGGCCCACAGCCTATGCGTAGTGTTATCCCTAGACAGGCAGACTTGGGCTTTACATAAGTAGTTGATCAAGACAGATGGAGTAAACCCTTGGGCAGTACTTCCTTTCTCTAGCTTCCTGCTTAAACCTCCATACTAACTTTCTTTATTGACAGAGTATTAGGTGAACTAATACTGTTACCCAGAAAACAAAAAAGAAATAAAGAAACACACACACACACACACACACACACACACACACACACAGAACCAAAACAAAACATCCTAAAACTTTTCCTCCTGCAAGTTGCTTTGGATCACAGTCAGTATGACATCAACAGAAAGCAAATGGAAAGTGTGGACAATAGATATTAGTGGAAAAATAGCAACAAAAAGATACAGGTATATGCATTGTTTTGTTTAAAAATGGCTCTCCAAACAACTCAATTCATAAATATAGCCCAAGGTTTTCTTGTTTGCATTTGTAGTGTTGAGAATGTTACTGTTGGAGTCTGGGAGCTGCCACACACCATTAGTACAACAATCTCAGTTAAACACAATTGGTTTAATATATGCACACAGTAATACTGGTTGCCAAGACCACAAGAAGAAAACCTAATTGTGACACCAGTCTGTCCTCAGAGGAGACTTTCTATAGGAAAAACCATGGTTAAAAGTGTAAAGGTACACTGTGAAGTCATATAATTTTTTTTTGGCTAACTAGATAATGTATTATTAATAGATAACCTTTGCTGATTGACCCTGAGTGAGGTAAGAAGTGTGATGGACAGGTAGTAAACAGGGAAATTTCAGAAAATTGAGATGACAGGGTGATCCAACTGTAGCTATTTCACTTATTAGTAATTTTCTTTTAGTGTCAGCTATGGATAATTATTTCTGGGAAGTTGAGTCTGAGAAACTTAACTTAATTGTACTTCAGAGAAAAATGGAGGCTGAATACAAAATGGCTACAGTTATGTTTAAAGGAGCAGGTCTCAACACTTACAAAGATCAACACATGCTAAGAATATATTGGGCTGGAGATATGGTTCAGAAGTTAAGAGCACTGGCTGCACTTCCAGAGGTCCTGAGTACAATTCCCAGCAACCACATCGTGGTTTACAACCATCAGTAATGAGATCTGATGCCCTCTTCTGGTATGTCTGAAGACAACTACTGTGTACTCATATACATAAAATAAATAAATAACTCTTTTCTTAATAATCACAACATTAAAAATAAAACAAATTTTGCAAAACACAAGGAATTTACCTTGGTTTCTATTTTACATGTTTAAATTCTTAAGTGGGAGGAAGCATAAAGTTTCTTCCAGTAGAATGTAGCATGGGGATGGAACTTATTCCCAGAGTAGAAACCACTTCCTACTTAAACATCACTGTGTGTTCTGACAGCACACCAATACTCTTCAAACTATTCCACCAAATAGAAACAGAATGAACACTATCCATGTCCTTCTACAGTATACTTACACTAAATAAATAAAACCTCCAAGAGGGGCCAGAGCAATAAGCTGTAATGAGATTTGACACCCTCTTCTGGTGGGTCAGAAAACAGCTACAGTGCACTCACATATAATAAATACATAAATACATAAATACATAAATACATAAATACATAAATAAATAAATCTTTAAGAAAAGCCGGGCAGTGGTGGAGCACACCTTTAATCCCAATACTCAGGAGGCAGAAGCAGGCAGATTTCTGAGTTTGAGGCCAGTCTGGACTACAGAGTGAGTTCCAGGACAGCCAGGGCTACACATAGAAACCCTTTCTCGAAAAAACCAAAAACCAAAAACCGAAAATAAAACAAAACAAAACAAAAAATATGTATGATTGTTTTGTATGCATTAGCAAAAATAAATCTTTCTGTTTTAAACATTTGGAGCATATACAAGGCATAATTTTTTTAAGCACTGGAAATTTTAAACAAGTGTTATCACTACTTTATACATGAGAATAGGAATCCAAGTAAAAGCAAATATTTTTCACTTTTGCTTGAATCATTCCTAGAGATGAAATTTATTAAATTCTGGAATGAGGAAAATACTACCACTATGATGGACTTTCTCCTCCTGGGATTTTTAGATCTTCCCAACCTTCAAGGGTTTCTGTTTGGAATGTTCTCCATAATTTACCTGATTATCTTGAATGGAAACAGCTTCATAATTGTGATAACTAGAACTGATCCTGCACGGCAGAAGCCCATGTATTATTATTTTTCCTGGCAAATTTTTATTCTCTGGAAATCTGTTATTTATCAGTCACTCTTCCTAGGATTCTGTTCAACATTGCTACTCTAGGCAGACACATTTATGTCCTCAGCTGTGCCATGCAAACATACTTCTTTCTTATGCTTTGAGCCACTGAGTGTTTCCTGCTGGCGGTGATGTCCTATGACCGCTGTGTGGCCATCTGCAACCCTCTGCACTATCCTCTGGTCATGAACCCAACAAAATGCACTCAGCTGGCAGCAGGCTCCTGGCTTGGAGGCATCCCAGTCCAGATAGGACAAACCTGTCAAATATTCTCTCTACATTTCGGCAATTCTAACCAAATAGAGCACTTCTTCTGTGACTTACCGCCCATTCTCAAGCTGGCCTGTGGGGACACTTCAGTGCATGAGCTGTCTGTCTACCTAGTGGCTATGCTCTTTGTCGCTTTCCCTTTCACACTGATTCTTGCCTCTTATACCAAAATCATTGCCATCATTCTGAGGTTGCCAACCTTCACAGGATGGGCAAAACCTTCTCAATATGTTCTTCCCATTTACTTGTGGTGTTTTTTTGTTTTTTGGATCAGCAACTGTTACCTACCTGAGGCCAAAGTCCACCCATTTTCCAGGAACTGACAAACTGCTCTCTCTGTTCTACACCATTGTGACTCCTATGTTCAATCCACTGATATACAGTCTAAGGAACAAGGACATAATGGATGCACCGAGAATATTGTAACTTATGAAATAGTGCTTGGAGTGCTGCAACAAATGATGGAATTGCTTCTTATACAGTTCCTAAGTAGGTCAACTTTTATTCAGTTTTTGAAATATAATCCCTTTATGTTTCTCAAGACCTATTTTATTTTGAATAATAGCCTGAAATTTGTTGTTTTAAATGCACATATTAATCTGTCTGTATTCAATAAAATATAATAAAAGAAAATGCCATTTAATGTAAATTATATATGATGTAAATAACAGCTTTTATGGGAAAACTTTGAACAGAATTCAAAATTTTGAAACATGATATATTATTTATCTAAAGCTTAACAAATAATCATCCCAATGTTCTCTCACTCATCATTATACATACATAAAGGATGTATTTTAATATCAATGTGTTTTGAGTGAATTGCTATATCATTTGATAAAATAATTAACATTAATATACTGTTTCTCTGAGTCCTGATATCTATATCAGATATATATCACAGTATATATGTCACAGTATAAATAAAAATGAAAAAATATGTAAAGCTACTATTAATTTGTGTATCATATAGCAATAACAATATGATAAAAAGCTGCTTTTGTGCAACCATCTGATTTTTGTCAGTGCAAAAAATCTTGATGATGTATTTATTACATATAATTTCTACCAGTTGTGTCCAAGTTTCTGACATTTGAACAGTCATGTTTTTTTTACAAAGTTCATGCTACAGAATCTTATAATTAAGTACATAAAAATAAAAGAGTTTAAATGACAGTTAATGAAATTTTTCAATTGGTAAGACAGCTTTCTTTGCAATTATATAACTTTAGTTTTAATACCCATCGCCTGTGTTAAAATATGCATATGAGAATGATCTGCACTCTCATTACTGTAGGAGGGTTGCTTTACCTTGTTTGTGTCTAGACTAGATTCAATTAAAAGACAACTCTCCTAAAAATTTAGTGTGGAGGTCTATACAGAAGTTTACCTCATGTACTCCTATGGCATCTGTGAGAGCACAGACATGTACTTATATAGGTACACATTTGTACAGCACACATGTGTATAGATATATGCATGTGCATGTACACATGCATCACATACACTCATTCAACACATTCAAACACACACACATACACACACACACATATTGTTAATGTTATGATTTTTTTTAGACCACATTTAAACTATCCTGTGGCACGTGTGGCCCTGACAGGTTTGAGCTTCTGGAATCTACTTATTAATATTAGGAAAATATAATTTGACTAATAAATGACTCATTTTATCTGAAATACAGTGCTGTATACATCATCAACAAACTATTTATGACAGTTTGAGAAAAAGTGAAGCACATTGAAATTATTCAGACTGCCACTCAAGAATATTTTATAAACCAAGTCACGTTCCTTAAAACTCAAGTCCCTTTCATAGAATATGTGAGTAAAATAGTTACTTGTGAAATTGGATACTTGTACTGATGAATAAAACATAACTCAAGCATCCTAAGTAATTATCAGAATATTTAAAGTAGGAAGAAAGGAGGTATAGACTGCTAAGAGACAATTAGATATGAGAATGGAAAGTGAGACATAGGATTTATGTTTTCATTTTCATTGAGTAAACTGATTAAGCAGTAATCTCATATAATAAAAACAATTCTTTGAAAAAACAGTAAAGTCACTCCTTACTCTGAAAGCAGCAACAAATCTAATAATAATAATGAGGATATAAAATAATTGTGCATGATAGCCTCCAGAAAAATGTTCTTCTCTGATGACATCTATACTCTTGCTTGGGGAGACATGTACTTTCAACATGATTCTCACAGAAATTTGATCAAACAATGTATAATGCTAACCAACAGCTTTGACTTCAAACCTACATCTGTGAAAGCCCATTTTAAAGATAAAGAACTGTCAACAATTCAATAATAAGACTACAAATAACTAATACAATTGTGAGAAGGTCATGTGAAGATGTGCTTATGACATTAAGATGTCTTACCAATGCATGAAAACTGTTAAGCACTTTAGTCATTTAAGAAAACTATATTATAAATACATTGTGCTATTGGTTTTGGCCACTTGAAATGACTACCATCTAAAAGATATAAGACAGGCCAGCAGTGGCTGTTGGTGTTGTGGAGAGACAGTCTAACAACAAAGAGCATATATTATTCTTCTAGACACATGAGATTAAGATAGACCACTGTGTACTATAGCTGACAATTGCCTCTAATTACATACGCAGTAAGATCTTGTTGCTTCTAGCCTTTGTTAGTTGTGATACTCATGTTTAAATAACCACACACAAGCATATGTGCATACACATATAATAAGTGAGATGACTCTGCCTGGTTGCCAATTTGACTATATCTGGAATGAACTACAATCCAGAAATGAGGAACACACCTTTGATCCAGATCTTGAGGCTGGAAGACACAGGTTTCTCACCTGTGTGTTGACACAGAGATCTTGAGGATTAGCCATCAGGAAAAGACAAGGTAGTACATGCCTTTAATCCCAGTAGACTGAGACAAGGATATCTCTGAATTCAGTGTCAGCCTGAGACAAAGAAACATCAAGATCCAGGTGTGGTAGTACACACCTTTAATTTAGCCAAACTTTCTGCTGGAGGTCTGTATAAGGACATCGGAAAAAGCAAGACTCACTGTTCTTTGACTGCTTGCAATTACTTGTCAGCACATTTGTTGGAACCTAATTTTTCTGGATGCCATTTATACAGAAGACCAGATGAAACAACTAGGCCCATGAACTGAGCAGCAACTAGATTATTTGGCTTCCCATTCACAGTTTCCCAGTGCTGCATTAGTTGGACTACAGACTATAGATCATTAAAATAAATGCCCTTAATATATAGATATATTCCATAAGTTCTGGGACTCTAGAGAACCCTAATACAATAACTTAAAAAATAACCACTATGGTTATGACCCAGCAGATAAAAATACATTCTGTGCAAGCTTCATGACTTGAGTTCCTAGAAACTGTATAAATGTGAAAGAAAATCACCTCCAAAAATTAAAATCTGACTTCCACATGCATGACACAAACATATAAAGAATAATATTCCCTTGACACGAGATAGATCTAACAGACAGTGCCAGGTAAGCAGACATAGCCAGAGGCTGACATCCCTTGGGTTTCAGCCTGTCAGGCTTTTGCCTGTATCTAGGGCTTGACCAGCTTTGCAGGCCATCTGTGTGCCAACCCTGTCAGGGGTCTTTTGACCTGCAGATTGATCAGCAATTGGAAAAAGTCCCCTCAGCAGCATCTGCCATCTTCACTCTCTGATGGAGCAGACTGGCAGCTCCAAGTCAACAGAGACAGCCAGAGTATAGCATTGCTTGGGTCAAGATACATCAGGGCTCCAAGGGCAACTAGGAGGAGGGTAGCACATCAGCAATCTGTGCCAGGGGAAACTCAGTCATCTAGCCATGCAGAAATAGCCTTACAGGTTCACAGGAGGTTCAAGCACCAGTCAGTGACTACAAGACCAACTAATTCCAGAGATAACCAGATAGCAAAAGGCAAACATAAGAAATTTACTAACAGAAATCAAGGCAATATGGCAGCATCTGAACCCAATTCTCCAACAACAGCAAGTCCTGCATACACCAACACACCAGAAAAACAAGATCTGGATTTAAAATCACTGGTCATGATGTTGCTAGAGGAACACAAAAAGGACATAAATAAATCTCTTAAAGAAATCCAGGGGACATGAATAAGTTAGAAGCCCTTACAATGGAAACACAAAAATCGCATAAAGAAAATCAGGAGAATATAGGTCAAGAGATAGAGGCCAATAAAGAGTAAACACAAAAATCACTTAAAGAATTACCGGAAAACATAAATAAGTGACCGAACTGAGTAAAACCATCCAGGATCTAAAAATAGAAGTAGAATCAACTAATAAATCTCAAATTGAGATAACTTTGGAGATAGAAAATCTTGGGAAGAAGTCAGGTGCCATAGATGCAAATATCAGCAACAGAGTACAAGAGAGAGAAGAAAGAATCTCAGATGACAAAGATACCATAGAAAACATTGAATCAACAGTCAAAGAAAATGCAAAAGGCAAAAAGCTTGTAATCCAAAAATATCCAGGAAACCCAGGACAATAAGAAGACCAAACCTAAGGATTATAGGTATAGATGAACTGAAGATTTACAATTTAAAGGGCCATCAAATATCTTTAAAAAATTATGTAAGAAAACTTCCCTAACCTAAAGAGAGAGATGCCCATGAATATACAAGAAACCTACAGAACTGCAAACAGACTGCACCAGAACAGAAATACTTCCAGTCACATAATAATCATAACCCCAAATGTACTAAACAAAGAAAGTATGTTAAAGGCAGTAAGAGAAAAAGGCCAAGTAATATATAAAGGAAGACCTATCAGAATTGCACCAGACTTCTCACCAGAAACTATGAGAGCTAGAAGATCCTGGGCAGATCTCATGAAGACTCTCAGCATCTGCATGTCTCTTATCACATGTCAAAGGTCAGCCAAGACTACTATACCCAGCAAAACTCTCAATCACCATAGATTGAAAAACCAAGACATTCCATGACAAAACCAAATTTACACAATATCTTTCCACAAACCCAGCCCTACAAAGGATAATCGGTAGAAAACTCCAATGTAAGAAGGGAAACTATAAAACCTTCATGCTATTGGTACAGAGACAGACAGGTTAATTGAAGACCAAGAAATAAACACATACACTTAGAGACATTTGATCTTTGACAGAGAAGCCAAAAATATACAATGAACAAAAGAAAGCATCTTTGGCCTGGAGAGATGGCTCAGTGATTAAGAGCACTCAGTGCTCTTTTTTTTTTTTTTTTTTTGAGACAGCGTTTCTCTGTATAGCCCTGGCTGTCCTAGAACTCACTTGGTAGACCAGGCTGGCCTCAAACTCAGAAATCTACCTGCCTCTGCCTCCCAGAATGCTGGGATTATCCCCATACGGCTAGTTCTGAGTGATCTTACAGAGATCCTGAGTTCAAATAACAGCAACCACATGGTGACTCACAACCATGTGTAAGGAGATTAAATGCCCTCCTCTGGTATGTCTGAAAACAGCTACAGTGTGCTTACATATAAAAAATAAATTAATCTTAAAAAAATAGGAAAGAAAGCATTTTCAATAAATGTAGCGGCCCACGGCCACATGCCAACCGGAATACCTGGAAGAGAATTCTGGGGGTAAACTGGAAGGGGGTGAAAGAGAAATTGAGTCGAGGCGACAGTTGCCAGTCAAGACTGACTTTAATATTATTTTGCCAAGACATATAGTCTTTAGGAAACAACCCTGCCCCCCAACATCAAGGAGCAGGCCAAGAACTCCTTGGCTCTAATTCTCAGTGGGTCGCCTGCTTCCAGTCTGGCAGGTCTCTGCTGGCCTCCAGGTGAGACTGCCCTGAGGCAGTCTTGGTCATCAAGGTGAAAGCTCCTTATTGTTTCCAAGGAACAAGGGCCAGAGATAACACCAGTGGAAGAGTGGGGGCTGCCAGCTAGCTCAATGCTGTGGGGGAAGGGACAAATAAAAGGTGCTGGTATAACTGGCAGAAAGTATGTAGAAAAAGAAAATAGATCCATATTTGTTACCTTGCACAAAGCTCAAGTCCAAGTGGATCAGGGACCTCAACATAAACCAGATACACAAATTCTAATAGAAGAGGAAGTGAGCAAGAGCATATAAGTCATTTGCACTGGGGGAAATATCTTAAACAGAACTTCAATGGCTCAGGCTATAAGATCAAGAATTGATAAATGGGACCTCATAAAACTGAAAAGTTTCTGCAAGGCAAAGGACACAGTCAATAGGACAAATCCACAGCCTACACATTGGGAAAAAAAATCTTCATTAACCTCACATCAGATAGAGGACTAATATCCAAAATATATGAAGAACTCAAGAAGCTAACCTCCAAAATTCTAAACAATACAACCAAAAAAAAAAAAAAAAAAAAAAAAAAAAAAAAAAGGCTTCTAATAGAGGCATCTCAAATGGCAGAGAAGCACTTAAAGAAATGTTCAAAGTCCTTAGTGATCAGTTAAATGCAAGTGAAAATGACCTTGAAATCCTACCTTATACCATTCAAAATGGCTAAAATCAAAATCTTAGATGAAGTCTTATTCAGGGTTTCTATTCCTGCACAAACATCATGATCAAGAAATAAGTTGGGAAGGAAAGCTTACACTTCCATGCTGCTGTTCATCACTAAAGGGAGTTAGGACTGGAACTGAAGCAGGTCAGGAAGCAGAAGGAATGTTCCTTACTGACTTGCTTCCCCTGGCTTGCTCAGCCTACTATTTTATAGTGCCCAAGACTACCAGGCCAGGGATGGCACCACCCACAAGGGGCCCTACCCCCTTGATCACTAATTGAGAAAATGGCCCACAGCTGGATCTCATAGAGGCACTTCCCCAACTGAAGCTCCTTTCTCTGTGATTACTCAAGCCTGTGTCAAGCTGGCACACAAAACCAGCCGGCACAGATGGCAACACATGTTGTCTAGAATATGTAGAGAAAGGAGAATTTCTCTATTGCTGGTGGGATTCCAAACTGGTACAATCACTCTGTAAACCAATCTGGAGGTTCCTCAGAATAGTAGAAATTGATCTACCTAAAGATATGGGTATACCCCTCTTAGGCACATAACCAAAAGATTACCCAATAAGCCAAAGGGGCACACACCTCACTTTGTTCACAGGGGTTTTATTTGTCATAGCCAGAAGCTGTAAAGAACCCTGATGTCCCACAACAGAAGAATGGATACAGAAATGTGGTTCATTTAAACAATGGAATACTCTTCAGGTATTAAGTACAAGGGCATTATAAGTTTTGCAGGTAAATGAATGTAAATAGAAAATATCAACCTGGGTGAGGTATCTCAGACCCAAAAGGACATGCATGGTATGTCCTCACTAATAAATGAATATTAGCCAAAAAAACACATACAGAATGTTCAGAATACAATCCACAGAACTGATGAAGGTTAACAACTGAAGGGCCCAAGTGAGAATGTCTCATTCCCACTTGGAATGGAAAAGAAAGCAATCACCGGGGAAAGAGGGAGGTAGGAACCTGTGTTGGAGAGAGGAAGGGGAGGGAAAGTAGTGAATATGATCAGGTATTGGGGGTTGAAACAGGAGTGAAGCCATGAAAGTCAGCAGAAAGAATGGAAACAGGCAACTTCGGGAGGTGGGAGGTAGGGGGACTCTCTAAGATATAACAGAGACCTGGATGGGAGGTAAGAGAAGCAAAGACTCTAAGGGTAGAACTTTAGATGAAATGCCCAACAGTGGAGAGAGGGAACTTGTAGAATCCACCTCCAGTAGAAGGACAGGGTATCAAGTGTAGGGATGGGGTTGCCATCTCACAGTCAAAAATTTGACCTACAATTGTTCCTGTCTAAAAGAACTGCAGGAATAAAACTGGAGAATAGACTGAGGGAAAGGAGGTTCAGTGACTGGGCCAAATTTGGATCCAATTTAAGGGGAGGTTCGAAGGCCTGACACTATTACTGATGCTATGGTATGCTATAGATAGGAATCTAGCAAGGCTGTCCTCCATGAGGCCCAACAAGCAACTGAAAGAGTCAGATGTATATACTTACTCCTGGGACCCCTGTGGTTGAATTAGGAAACAACTGGAAAAAGCTGAGGAGGACAACCCATTAGAAGATCATCACTCTCAGCTAACCTGGACCTATATGACTTGAATGAGAGAAGATGTGCCTAACGCTGTGGAGACTTGAGGCCTCAAGGAGTGGGGAGGTCTGGTGGAGTGGTGAAGGAGATATCCTCTTGAAGGTGAGGGAGGAGAATGGGGTGAGAAATTTTCAGAGGGCAGAACTAGAGAGGGATAATGACTGGACTGTAAAAAGAAAACTAAAGAATAATTGTTAAAAAAAAAAAAAAGAACAATTTACAAGAAGCTTACAGAATTTGAACTGGAAAAGATGCATCCATGACACCTAGTAATCAAAGCTCTAAACATACAGAATCAAAATAGCATAATAAAGACTGTATGTAAATGGACCAAGGAACATATACAGGTAGACTTATTCGAATTACTCACACCTTTTTAATGAAGACTCAAAGATACTGATGGGACTGAACATATGTGTTGCAGATTAGATGAGGTCAAGGATGCCAATTCTGATTACTATACTCAGCAAAACATTCAATTACCATAGATATTATCAAGACAGAGTCAAATTGCAACTATATTTATTGTAAATCTAGCCTTATAGAAAGCACTAGGAGAAATAGTCCATCTCAAGGAAGTTAACTACATCAAGGAAAACTCAGGAAGTATATAATCTCACACTAGCAAAACACAAAGAATGAATACACACACACACACACAAACACACACACCTTACCATCATCATCAACAACAAAGTACCAGGAATTGTTAATTCCATTAATAATGGTCACTAAAATCTCACCATATTGTTAGACTCAATTTCTCAAGAGAAAGACACAGGCTATCAAAATTCTATAGATTCTGCATCTTTCTGCAGAAGAAGATAGACATTACCTCAGAAATAAGGGCCTGAAAATGATTTTCTAGGCAAGTGGACCCAAGTGTAGAGGGATTTTGACTTAGCAACATGGCAGCTCTGGCAAGGGATCACATCCAAAGATATGATCAGGACAGAATACACACACACTGATGGTATGCACCTTTAAGTTTTAACAATGAAGATAAGGTTGGTTTGTAGACAGAAGCAGCCATGTCGAAAGTGCCATCTAAGTATGAAAGGTAATGGTGTAGAAGACATTATCTTTTGTTTGTTTGTTTGTTTTTTGGTTTTTTTGGATTTGGTTTTTCGAGACAGGGTTTCTCTGTGTAGCTCTGGCTGTCCTGGAACTCACTCTGTAGACCAGACTGGCCTTGAACTCAGAAATCCGCCTGCCTCTGCCTTCCAAAGTGCTGGGATTACATGCATGCTCCACCACTGCCTTGCTCAGAAGACATTATCAAAATCACTAAAAACATTATCATCTCTGGGTACTATCATAAATCAATTAGTAATTTATTTTGATGTAGTTTTGAGTAATGATTTCTGGGTATATATGTATATAAAAGTATGCCATAAGTATGTTCTGGATAGATATGCAAATTTACAATCTTTCCCACTTACCCTATAGTTGAAAATAGAAAATGAAATATATATGAATAAAATGAATGGCTTTTCTTATTGAAAATATTTATTATTTATTATTATTAATTATTTGATAATTGTACATATGAATAAAACATATATTGATGATTTTCTCTTCCTGATGACAGTGATAATCCCATTAAAACAGAAAACAAACAGAAACATATGTGTAGAAGTAGAAAAAGGGAAACACCTTATATTGTTTTTTATCTAGTTTTATAAAACATATCATAGTTATATTGGAAACATACAGTTTTATTGAAATGGTTGAAATGCCATCCAATGAAGTTAACAGTAAAGGAATACTCTGCTTCCCTGTCACAAAATTAAACACAGTAAAAGCAAATCAAAGGGACTGCCTTGTACAGAACTATTTTTATATTGTGACAATGGAACTTTTTCAGCAGAATATCTAATAAGCAGGTGTAGTCCACTTAATATATTGTTCAGGAAAACAATCTGGCTGAAGGGTTTTGCCATTGCATAGCTCTAGACTGAGTTAAATAGGTAAGGAAACGTGTTTAAATCCCTTGTGTACTGCAATAAAGACGCAAGAACTTTGTGGATTACTTTAAATGATCTTGAAATAACAGTTTAGGTCTGTTCCCTTTTACTAAAATTATCTGTACAGTTAGAGTTTCACTTAAAGTATGTTTACATTTCCATGCTAAAGATTTTAACTATTATTTTTATTAATTTTTCATTTATTTTATTTTGATTATTTGTGCATTTCTGCTCTGCTGCATGTAGACTTGCATACCAGAAGAGGGCATCAGATTCTTTTTTTTTTTTAATACTGTCTGACTTTTTTTTTTTAAATATTTTTATTTTCTATATTCTTTGTTTACATTCCAAATGATTTCCCCTTTCCTGGACCCCCCTCCCCATATGTCCCATAAACCTTCTTCTCTCCATCCCTTCTCCAATCACCTCCCTCTTTTTTTCCTCTGTCCTTATATTCCCCTCCAATGCTAGATCAATCCTTTCCAGAATCAGGACTTTCTCCATACTTCTTCATGGGAATCATTTTTTATGTGATTTGTGCCTTGGGTATTCAGGGCTTCTGGGCTAATTAATATCCACTTATCAGAGATTACATTCCATGTGTATTCTTTTGTGACAGGTTTACCTTACTTAGGATGATATTTTCCAGATCAAACCACTTGCCTAAAAATTTTGTGAATTCATTGTTTCTAATTGCTAAGTAGTATTCCATTGTGTAAATATACCACATTTTCTGTATCCATTCCTTCTTTGAGGGGCATCTGGGTTCTTTCCAGCTTCTGGCCATTATAAATAAGGCTGCTATGAACATAATGGAGCATGTGTCTTTATTGCATGCCGGGGAATCCTTTGGGTATATGGCCAGGAGAGGTATAGCAGGGTCCTCCAGAAGTGTCATGTCCAGTTTTCTGAGGAACCGCCAGACTGATTTCAAAAGTGGTTGTACCATCTTACAGCCCCACCAGCAGTGGAGGAGTGTTCCTCTTTCTCCACATCCTGGCCAACACCTGCTGTCTCCTGAGTTTTTGATCTCAGCCATTCTGATAGGTGTAAGGTGAAATCTCAGGGTTGTTTTGATTTTCATTTCCCTAATGACTAATGATGTTGAGCACTTTTTTTTTTCTTTTTTTTTTACATCTCTGTCCCCTGATTTCTTCTCAAGGCTTTTTTTTTTTTCTCCTCAGCCATTTTTTTTTATTCGATATAATTTAATTACATTTCAAATGATTTCCCCTTTTCTAGCCCCCCCACTCCCCGAAAGTCCCGTAAGACCCCTTCTCTTCCCCTGTCCTCCCATCCACCCCTTCCCACTTCCCCGTTCTGGTTTTGCTGAATACTGTTTCACTGAGTCTTTCCAGAACCAGGGGCCACTCCTCCTTTCTTCTTGTATCTCATTTGATGTATGGATTATGTTTTGGGTATTCCAGTTTTCTAGGTTAATATCCACTTAATAGTGAGTGCATACCATGATTCACCTTTTGAGTCTGGGTTACCTCACTGAGTATGATATTCTCTAGCTCCATCCATTTGCCTAAGAATTTCATGAATTCATTGTTTCTAATGGCTGAATAGTACTCCATTGTGTAGATATACCACATTTTTTGCATCCACTCTTCTGTTGAGGGATACCTGGGTTCTTTCCAGCATCTGGCAATTATAAATAGGGCTGCTATGAACATAGTAGAACATGTATCCTTATTACATGGTGGGGAGTCTTCTGGGTATATGCCCAGGAGTGGTATAGCAGGATCTTCTGGAAGTGAGGTGCCCAGTTTTCTGAGGAACCGCCAGACTGATTTCCAGAGTGGTTGTACCAATTTGCAACCCCACCAGCAGTGGAGGAGTGTTCCTCTTTCTCCACACCCTCTCCAACACCTGCTGTCTCCTGAATTTTTAATCTTAGCCATTCTGACTGGTGTAAGATGAAATCTTAGGGTTGTTTTGATTTGCATTTCCCTAATGACTAATGAAGTTGAGCATTTTTTAAGATGTTTCTCCGCCATCCGAAGTTCTTCAGGTGAGAATTCTTTGTTTAACTCTGTACCCCATTTTTTAATAGGGTTGTTTGGTTTTCTGGAGTCTAACTTCTTGAGTTCTTTATATATATTGGATATTAGCCCTCTATCTGATGTAGGATTGGTGAAGATCTTTTCCCAATTTGTTGGTTGCCGATTTGTCCTCTCGATGGTGTCCTTTGCCTTACAGAAACTTTGTAATTTTATGAGGTCCCATTTGTCAATTCTTGCTCTTAGAGCATACGCTATTGGTGTTCTGTTCAGAAACTTTCTCCCTGTACCGATGTCCTCAAGGGTCTTCCCCAGTTTCTTTTCTATTAGCTTCAGAGTGTCTGGCTTTATGTGGAGGTCCTTGATCCATTTGGATTTGAGCTTAGTACAAGGAGACAAGGATGGATCAATTCGCATTCTTCTGCATGCTGACCTCCAGTTGAACCAGCACCATTTGTTGAAAAGGCTATCTTTTTTCCATTGGATGTTTTCAGCCTCTTTGTCGAGGATCAAGTGGCCATAGGTGTGTGGGTTCATTTCTGGATCTTCAATCCTGTTCCATTGATCCTCCTGTCTGTCACTGTACCAATACCATGCAGTTTTTAACACTATTGCTCTGTAGTATTGCTTGAGGTCAGGGATACTGATTCCCCCAGATTTACTTTTGTTGCTGAGAATAGTTTTAGCTATCCTGGGTTTTTTGTTGTTCCAGATGAATTTGATAATTGCTCTTGCTAACTCTGTGAAGAATTGAGTTGGGATTTTGATGGGTATTGCATTGAATCTGTATAGTGCTTTAGGCAAAATGGCCATTTTAACTATATTGATTCTACCGATCCATGAGCATGGGAGGTTTTCCCATTTTTTGAGGTCTTCTTCCATTTCCTTCTTCAGAGACTTGAAGTTCTTGTCATACAGATCTTTCACATGTTTGGTAAGAGTCACCCCAAGATACTTTATACTGTTTGAGGCTATTGTGAAGGGGGTCATTTCCCTAATTTCTTTCTCAGCCTGCTTATCCTTTGAGTATAGGAAGGCCACTGTTTTGCTGGAGTTGATTTTATAACCTGCCACTTTGCTGAAGTTGTTTATCAGCTGTAGGAGCTCTCTAGTGGAGTTCTTTGGGTCACTTAGGTAGACGATCATGTCGTCTGCAAATAATGATAGTTTGACTTCTTCCTTTCCAATTTGTATCCCTTTGACCTCCTTATGTTGTTGAATTGCCCGAGCTAGTACCTCAAGTACAATATTGAAAAGATAAGGAGAAAGGGGGCAGCCTTGTCTGGTCCCTGATTTCAGTGGGATTGCTTCAAGTTTCTCTCCATTTAGTTTGATGCTGGCTACCGGTTTGCTGTATATTGCTTTTACTATGTTTAGGTATGGGCCTTTCTCAAGGCTTTCTATCTCCAAAGTTGTCTCCCTTTGAGTTTTCTTAGTTGTTTCTACTTCTGGTTTTAGATCCTGGATGGTTTTGCTTAGCTCCTTCACTTGCTTGTTTGTGCTTTCCTCTAATTCTTTTTTTTTCTTTTTTCTTTTTTTTTATTCGATATAATTTTTTATTTACATTTCAAATGATTTCCCCTTTTGTAGCCCCTCCACTCCCCGAAAGTCCCATAAGCCCCTTTCTCTTCCCCTGCCCTCCCACCCACCCCTTTCCACTTCTCTGTTCTGGTTTTGCCAAATACTGCTTCACTGAGTCTTTCCAGAACAAGGGACCACTCCTCCTTTCTTCTTTATACACATAAAATATAGAGCATAGAGAAAAGTTAATTATAGGAACAAACCATTGTTAAGCTGAAAACTAACTCAAATTTTACATTTAGAATATTGAGAATAAAGCTAAAAATGGATTTCATAATAATCCAAAATAATCAAAAGTGATGGCAAATTGATGAAGCCTGCTAGTTTAGCTGTTACTCCTTTGTTTCATACATATCAGCCATCCCATATAGCTGACCAAAAAAACCCAAAAAAACAAAAAAAAAATGAAACAGCTTGATTATAGCCACAGAAAAAAGTTTGGCTCAGAGAATGGTCAGGCTAACCATATATCCTATTTCATAGAATCATATTCTGAGGATTATTATTATTATTACTACTATTACTGCTATTATTATTATTATTGGAAATTCCTCAATCATGGCCTTCACTCAGAATCAGTCTAGATAGAGAGAGGTTAGTTTGAGGTTCCTAGACTATTAAATAACCTTGGAAAAAAGGATGACCACACTTTGTATCTGCTTAGGGGATTATTTAGTTTTCTTTTGTTTTTTTCTCTATATAAATAGAGTCTGGACAAGGCTCCAAGTTGTAGCTTTCAGTTCCTGGGTCTGAGCTATGTCCCTGATCATTCACTTTGGTGCATTTATTCAATAAGCCAGCCCTGGTTAACTGAGACTGTACTCTCAATACCCTTATCTTTCAGTTATTGACAGTGAATGCCACCAAGTTGCCCCCTCTCTGAGGAGGTCAGTTCTTCTGTTCCTGTGCAGTTGTATTCCTGATTTGTTGTTGCTTCTGGTTTTGATCTAGACATTTCGACTAGAAGAGTATCTGGACACAACAATGTTCTTGAATCAGGAGACTTCTGCTCTTGGGGAATGGGGTACAGGCTACACTTTGGGACTTGGGCTTAGCTGGGACTCTGGTCTGAGAACCCCAATGCACAGCATTGTGCCTATCTTTGAAACCCATTTTGGGTGGGATATCTGAGTCGCTTTGGTGGAATAGCTGTATATTTTTGGTGGGAAATCTTGGTTTTCAATCCTCCCCCAACTCTCTCAATTCTAATGTTTGTCCTGTTGATAGTCCTGTTGGTATTAATATCAACAGGATGTCATGCTTGATGTTCTGATTGTTCATGCCAGTCAGTTTATATCCATAGTTTCATTTATTTGCTTGATTGATGCTCTGTGTTTCACATTCCAAGTGGAAATGGTTAAAACTTCATCTGCTGGCCATTTACCCCTTGACTTAGTTTTAACTCATTTCAAGGATTTTCAGGAAAAAAAAATGGCTGAATTGGGAGTCTGAGTGGTTTGTGTGGGAATTCCCAAACACCAACACAAATGAATATGTAAATAAATAAATAAATAAAAACTGAAAAATGTCACTGCTTATTCTGACTAGAAAAAATAGATTTAACATTGAGGGAATATATTTGCTATGGTTTCTTTCTTTCTTTTTTTTTTGTCATTCTTTCAAAAATTTTAGGAACTTCTGATCTGTGGTACCTGTAGCCTCCTATATGTAACATAAGAAAAACCAAATAAAATAATGTGACTTGTACTACTGAGTGAATCAGTTTCAAGCATGGAACACACAGAGAGCAGGGCAGAAGAAAAGGCATCTATAGTGGCAAAATTCATCCTTCTGGGATTTTCTGAACTTCCCAAGCTCCAGGGGCTTAGGTTGGAAAGCTCTGTATAATTTACTTAATTACCATAATTGGAATCAGCTTCACTACTATCTTTATGAATATTGATCCTGCACTACAGAATATTTTTATGCCCATGTATATTTTTATGCTAAGCTTTTCTTCTCTGGAAATCTATTTTATATCAGTCACTCCTCCCAGGATCCTGTTCAACATTGGTAGTCACACTAGAAATGTATCCAACGTAGCCTATGTGACACAAACCTGCTTCTTACTTCTTGAGGGAACCATTGAATGTTTCCTTCTGGTTGTGATGGCCTATAACCATTCTGATGCACTCTGCATCCCTTACTCATGAACCCAGTAGAGTCCATACAGCTTGCATCACGCTCCTGGCTCAGTGTTTGGACAAACTTATCAGATTTTCTCTCTACATTTCTGCAATTCTAACCAAATCCACCCTTTCTTCCGTGACATACCACCAACTCTCAAGCTGGCCTCTGGAGACATTTCCCTTAATGAGTTGTCTGTCTATGATCATGATCTTCTTTGTGGCAGGCCATTGTATGTTGATACTTGCTTCTTATAGCAAAATCATTACCACCATCCTGAAGTGGCCAAGAGCTGCATGACAGGCAAAAGCTTTTTCAATATGTTCTTTAATTTGAGTGTGTTGTTTGTGGGCTTTTAGATCAATCACTATTACTTATTTGAGGCTAAAGTCCACCAATTCTCCAGGAACTAACAAACTATTTTCTGTGCTCTATACCATTGTGATCTGCATGTTCAACTCCTTTTTTTTTTTAAGATATTTTCTTTATTTACATTTTACACACAAAAATTAATGTGTGGAGGACAGCTACAGAAGGACAACTGATATGCTTTTCTGACTTCTGTGAAAGTACATGCTTCCACATGCACACATTGTACATACCACATGTACATACATACATAAGAAAATGTACCCCTTTCCAGGTTTCACCTCCAAAAATACCCTATCCCACTCCTACTTCCCCTGCTCACCAACCTATCCATTCTTGATTCCCTGTCCTGGAATTTAACTATAACTGGGGCCTTGAGCTCAGAACCAAGGGCTCTCCTCTCTTTGATGTCCAACAAAGCCATCTTCTGCTACATATGCAGCTGGAGTCCCTCTGGTTGGTCTTTTAGTCCCTGGGAACTCTGGGTACTGGTTGGTTCTTCCTATGGGGCTGCGAGCTCTTTTTTTTTTTTTTTTTTTTTTTTTTATGTCTCTATAACCTTGAAATTGTACTTTGCTAGTTGAAAATTTTTACATTGTTAATTTTTTTATTGATATATTTTTATTTACATTTCAAATGTAACAACGGAAACTGAGGAAATCCAAAATATCATCAGATCCTTCTACAAGAGCCTGTACTCAACACAACTGGAGAATCTGGAGCAAATGGACAATTTCCTTGACAGATACCAAATACCAAAATTAAATCAGGACCAATTAGACCATCTAAACAGTCCCATAATGCCTAAAGAAATAGAAGGAGTCATAGAAAGTCTTCCAACCAAAAAAAGCACAGGACCAGATGGTTTCAGTGCAGAATTCTATCAGACATTCAAAGAAGAGGACATTTCTAATTATTGAAATTTGTGTTAAAAATGCACAGGTAAATATTTATCTTAATATTTTAACATATATGTCAATATATGGTGGTATTCTTTCATTCAACATTATATAAAATTAATTATTAATAAAATTATTAATAAAAATTAATATCAATATGCTTTGCTGAATTGTTAAATGAATTAATAAGATTAATATTAATATACTGTTTTTCATAGTTCTGGCATCTTCTGTATTTGTCACAACATAAATAAATGTGACACAAATATTTCAACCTAATATTAATTAGTATAGTGCTCAGCCATAACACTATGTTAAAATCTGCTTATTTTCTTCACATGCATAATATCAATGTACAAGTGTCTTTATAATATATTTATTACATTTAACTTCTATTAGTTGTGTCTTCAACTGGCATAGTTTTCAATGAATCTCTTATTACACAAGCTTCCAATTTGATTATATATACATATAAATATATACATATATATACATGTATATATATATATGTGTGTATATATATACACACATATATAAACGTGGCCATTGATAAGATGGTTCAGTGGGCAAGACGGTTTTCTCTGTAATCATATATCCTAAGTTTAACTACCCATCATCTATGTTAAAATGTTGGCATGACCACACATTTGACTTTTGTCTCAGTACTATGAGGAAGAGATATGTGTGTGGCCTTGTGTGTGGCCCGTCTAGTTTCAATTAAATGGAGAATACTCTCATTAAAAATTAATGTGTGGAGGACAGCTACAGAAGGACAACTGATATGCTTTTCTGACTTCTGTGAAAGTACATGCTTCCACATGCACACATTGTACATACCACATGTACATACATACATAAGAAAATGTACACATAGGGCTAGAGAGATGGCTCAGTGGTTATGAGCACTGACTATTCTTCCTAATTTCTAGAGTTCAAATCCTAGCAACCACCTGGTGGCTTACAACCAATAGTAATGAGATCTGATGCCCTCTTCTGGTGTGTATGAAGACAGCTACAGTGTACTTACATGTAATAATAAATAAATCTTTGGGTCTGAGCTAGAGTGTCTGGAACAAGCAGAGGTCCTGAGTTCAATACTTGACAACCACATGATGGCTCACAACCATCTGTCTAGCTACAATGTACTCATGCACATAAAATGAATAAATAAATCTTTAAAAAATATATGGAAATGAAATTTTTGCTTTTTGAAATTATTTTTTGAAACAATGTATTGAATGTTTGTATTAACTTTTATTTAAAAGTTTGGTGGGTTATCCACTAAAATAATCACCACCTGTTTGGTTTTGTTTTGTTTTCCATAGTTGTTTTATTGTTGTGGTTTGTTGTTGTTCTTGTAAGATATTGCTTACTGGTGATATTTCACTTGAGGTTGTAGATCTATTTAAATTCATGTCTGATGGCATAACTGATCTAGATTTAACTTTTGTAAGTAGTGTGTACTGAGATAATTAGGCATTTCTTTGACATTTAATAATGTAGATGAAAACAAGTTTTAAAAGTATGACCTTACGATTCTCTGGATTTCTTCTTTTTGTTGTTCTTGTGCACATTTTTATTTCTTTTCTTTTCTTTTTCTTTTTTTTGGATTTTGGTTTTTTTCGATACAGGGTTTCTCTGTCTAACCCTGGCTGTTCTAGACCTCACTCTGTTGACCAGGCTGGCCTCAAACTCAGAAATCTGCCTGCCTCTGCCTCCCAGAGTGCTGGGATTACAGGCGTGTGCCAACACTGCCCAGCCATATATATATTTCTAATCCTATTAATGTGGAGATTTTCTCTCAGTGTTTGTTAATTTGAATAGGTTTTGCCAATCAAATTTCTGAAAGAACTAACTCCTTCTTTATTGATTTTTTTGTATTATTTTATTTCTTGTGCCTACTTTGTTTTCTTCTCTGAGTTTGATTGTTTCTTGCTATCTACTCCTTTTGGGTGTGATATCTTCTTTTAATATAAGAGTTTTAGGTGAGATATTAAGTTGCTGGCATCAGATCTCTCCAGTTTTTCTTATGTAGGCACTCAGTGCTATGGACTTACCTCTTAGTATGGTCCTTATTGTGTCACATACATGTACATACACTATGTACTTATTTTTATTAAATGCTAGAAAAACTTTAATTATCTTTTTTAAAGCAATTTTATTTATTTATTTGTTTATTTATTTAAAATCCAGGCATTGCCTCTTCTTATGGTACCTCCTCTCACAGTTCTTCATCCCATTTCTCCTCTCCCCTGCCTCCAAAGAATTACTCTTCTGTAATGGTAGATCTGCCCAATCTAAGAGTGCAGACTGTATTCATATTGAGTTGTGTTTCTTTGCTAGGGCTAATTTGTGTTAGAGATTCACCACAACAAAGGAGTGCCAAGTATATTGATTTAAACTCAACTAACCTGGGATAAATAAATGTTCACTACCTCTCAATCCCTGAATAGGACTTGGGCAGCTATACATCAGCTGAAGCAATGTGGATTGGAAGCTGACTGGATCTGAGGGGCCTACCAAGAATGGCAGAGAAGCTCCCTCCCCTAAACCCTCAGACAGAGAGCTAAGGACAGGGGCAGCACCTCAGCCTGGAGCTACACTGTATAAGAACTGCAGGGAGGGACAGGAGACCCTGGAGCACAACTGCCTGTGAGATAGTTTTGGAGCAGACACAGTGAACTAATAGGGCATCTACCTTGAAAAGAGCCTTCAGATGTTTCCTTCCCTGCATCCTTCACCCCCACTGTGCTTCCCCAACCCCCAGGGTATAGCACAGCTAGACTAGTCTCTAGACTCCTTGCTGTGGCTTACCTGAGATCAGCAGAGGGACACAGAAGACAAGGGTCTTTCTAAACTCATCCCATTCCTGTGAATAAAGAATCAGGAGACAATGGCAAAGGGCCCGGACCAGGTAATTCATTGATATAATAATGAGTGATATTTAATCTTTTGATACTTAAAGCTGAGAAACACAATAAATATCTTTTGGGCATTTTTTTTATTCAATACATTTTTTATTTATAAATAGGGCTGCTATGAACATAGTGGAACATGCATCCTTATTACATGCTGGGGAATCTTCTGGGTATATGCCCAGGAGTGGTATAGCAGGATCTTCTGGAAGTGAGGTGCCCAGTTTTCTGAGGAACCGCCAGACTGATTTCCAGAGTGGTTGTACCAATTTGCAACCCCACCAGCAGTGGAGGAGTGTTTCTCTTTCTTCACATCCTCGCCAACATCTGCTGTCTCCTGAATTTTTAATCTTAGCTATTCTGACTGGTGTAAGGTGAAATCTCAGGGTTGTTTTGATTTGCATTTCCCTAATGACTAATGAAGTTGAGCATTTTTAAGATGCTTCTCCGCCATCCAAAGTTCTTCAGGTGAAAATTCTTTGTTTAACTCTGTACTCCATTTTTTTATAGAGTTATTTGGTTTTCTGGAGTCTAACTTCTTGAGTTCTTTATATATATTGGATATTAGCCCTCTATCTGATGTAGGGTTGGTGAAGATCTTTCCCAATTTGTTGGTTGAAGAGACACTAGAAAAAAGAATTCAACAATTCACAGATCAGACTGAACAGTAAGGAGATAGTGATAAAATTTGAAAGCAAAGTCTAGAAGATAATTTATGAAAGCTAGCAAATGAAAATAAGGTAGATGTTGAAATATCAGAATTACAACATAAAAAGAAGCTATATTTATGGAAGCAGGGTTTAGAAAAGAAGATACAGGAAACTGAAGAGCAGCATGAACAACAGAAAGAGAAATTTAAGGCTTGGAAACATGGCTTAGAGGAAACACTATAAAGGACGGCACAGAAAATTATAAAACAGAATAAGAGGCAGAAAGTTGATAATGAATTTTGAGAGAGAAGGAGGGGGGGCGGGGAGAGAGGACAGCTAAAGAGGAGATGGAAGGAAGGCAGAGCATAAGGTCTTGGCCTGGAGAAACTTCAAGTGATAAGGGGTTTCCCAGATGGGGAGGATGGTTTTGTAGTGGTAGTCCACACGTCACAGATAACATCAGTAGTATCTGTCTTACATCCTCTTTCTGATTAAAGCCATGGATTTTTTTAACAACCCCTTTGCATTTGAGATCGATGATCAAATGGAAACAATATTATTATCTAAGGCTGTAAAGCATCCTCCCTGCTGGAAGAATAGCATATCTAGGCCTCTTCTGTGAGAATACTTCTGTCAAGTAGGTTAGGGAATTCCACAGGGCCGTGATGGACTTTTTCATCTCCTATGTATCTGTATCTATCGTTATCTGTATGACATTATTTAACTGAGTACCCTATACTAGAAGCCCAAGCCAACCCTATGGGGTTCTCTCCAACTAGGAGAGAACCTAGTAACACAGTGGAAATGGCCACCATTTTAACCTGATTGTTTGAAGGTGCTAGCTGGTTGAAGACATTCTTCCCAGAATAATAAGTCACTGAGGTCAAGCAGTACTAGACCATAAATATCCTTGGTCCTACTTCCATAAATATATGGAGTGAGCCTTGAAACACAAACACAACAAGCAGTCTCTGGAACCAGCATGTATCCTGCAACAGTAGGACTTACAGTGCAGTTGTAGAGGTAGGAATAGTTTATGGGTACCTTATTTTCAATGTAGAATCCCCAACCAGTAACCAGCAATTCTATGTTAAGTCAAGGGAGAAAGTAGTTAAGAAGTGGCAGTCCAATCTACTTTTATGCCAGCCACTGTGAACTTGATGACAAGGTTGTTGTACCCAGATAGTAAGAGTGCTACTGGCTGGTATATCAAGGCAACCAAGCAGGATCTGGAACACTGGAGTCCTTGTTTCAATGGATTGACAGGATGTGGGGCAACATTTGGTCATTCTTGTGGTGGTTCACATGAAATTCTCCTCCACTGGGAACTCAACTTTTGGATCATTTCTCTCCGTGGCAGGCTTAATGTGGGAATGGGGTATCCACATCTGGTCCACCTTAACTGCTAAAGGTATGGTCAGGCTCACGGTATGAGGTTCTTTCCAGCACGGTTCTAGAGTTTTGTGGTTATATCTCTTAATCTAGACTTTCTAACTTGGTTTAAAGCAATGGGGTTTAGGGGGAAGAGCATACACATACCTGGTTGTGGTGATATTTAGCTAAGATATCACACTGGAGGATAGGAAGCAAGGGAGGAAGCCTCCATATAGGATCTCAAAACAATGGAGTGGGGTGGGGAACTTAAAATGTAGGGGGTGTTCCTAGCTCTATATAAGGCATAAGGAAGGAGAGCTATCCAGTCACAGCCAGTTTCAGGGGTTAATTTGTTCAAGGTCTCCTTCAGGGTCCAATTCATTCTCTCTACTTGCTCTGAACTCTAGTGTCTATATGTACAATGTAATTTCCAAGTGGTCTCCAGAACTTTGTTAGAGATTGAGTTACCTGAGAGATAAGTGCTGCTCAATTGTCAGACTCAAGCAGTGTAGGCAAACCATACCTGGATATGTCTTCCAGATGCTTCTTTGTTACTACATTGGCAGTATCTTTCTTTGTAGGGTAGGCTTCTATCTATCCTGAAAAGTTATCAATGAAAATTAGCAAACATTATATCTATATGTTCCTGGGTTTATTGCTGTATAATCTGTTTCTCAATTAGCCCCTGGCCATTGACCACTGATACTGGTTCCTAGAGTGGTCCCTTAATTGGGGGCCTAAGGAATTCACAGCAAGGCAGGTGGCAAAGTCTGAGATTATCTGATGACCCAAATCTCCTAAGTCAAATATTTTGTACCTTGCCCCTCAAAACAATTTCTTCAGTTTTCGATGACCAGATGCAAAGTTTGATGAATCTGATGGATGAGTTGTTTTGCAAACTCCTTAAGTAGGATGGTGCAGCCTTCAGAGGTCAGCAATCATGTGTCTCTTCTGTAAACTCCTTGGAATTTCACCTGATGCCATTTGTCCTCACCATTATATTTAGAGTTGGTGGGAGAGGTGGGGGTGGGGGAGCCCTAGGTTCAGCTTTAATAACAAGCCTGTTCCCTCTGGCTATTTCTGATGTCCCTTTCTGATGCCCAGGGCAATGAATTATGGTCACTTTCAGAGGAAGGCATAATGTCTCTAAGAAAAGCAAGTATTCCTTCCTTATTTTTATGGTTTTTCCTTCAATAGTCAATAATCCGATCTGTTGTCAGTGTAAATGTTAGCTATGGCACCTCTGCCTGTCTTAAAAGCCTGGGTTATAGCCTTTTGTTGAGCTTCCTGGGCTGAAGTTCCTGTTGGAAAAACAATTGCCAAAATAAGAGAGTCCAAGTTCGTTACTGTCATCCCTGCCTCCATTCTGGATGAATCTACTTCCATCTGGGAAGTGTTCAACATCTAGCCATGGTATGTCAGTCAAGTCCACCATGGTACTCTGCATGTGCCCCAGAACTATAGAGCAAACATGCTGCACATCTGAGGACGGGTCAGGTAGTAGGTTGGCTAGGTTTAGGTCAGATGATGAAATATATATAATGTGAGGGGGATTTAAAAATACAGCTTGAAAGTGCACCAGTCTGGCATTGGACATTCTTAGGCTGGGTGGATTCTTGAGGGTCTCCTCAATACCATAGGGGATGGTGATACCAAGTTCCTGTCCCATGATTATTTTGTCAACATCCTTGACTAGCAGGGCTGACAGCAATAATCCAGAGATATGCTAGCCATCCTTGGGGCCACTTTGTCCAACATCTTAGATTAATAAGCCATAGGTCAGCCAGGTGGTAGCACAGGCTTGTAATCCCAGCACTCTGGAAGGCACAGGCAGTTGGATTTCTTAGTAGCCAGCCTGGTCTACAGAGTGAGTTCCAGGACAGCCAGAGCCATACAGAGAAACCCTGTCTGGAAAAAAACAAATTAAAAAAAAAAAAACAAAGGTGGGGGGAGGGAAGCCATAGGTCTTTTCTGTTGTCTCAAAATTTGGGTGAGCAGGCCCTTTCCTATCTTCTTTCTCAGCTCGTTGTACAGGTGGAAAAGTTTGTGAATGTCCAGGTGGACCAAGGCTGGCACCTCCAGGAAGGCATTTTATTTTCTTTTCTGTTCTTTTTTTTTTAAGATTTATTTATCATATGTAAACACACTGTAGTTGTCTTCAGACATTCCAGAAGAGGGTAGTAGATCTCATTATGGATGGTTGTGAGCCATCATGTGATTGCTGGGATTTGAACTCAGGACATCTGGAAGAGCAGTCCATGCTCTTAACCAGTGAGCCATTTCTCCAGACCCAGTAAAATTCTTCTCACAGGGTATTCTTTTTTTTTTTTAATTCTCTGGGCAAAACAACTAAAACCTAATCTATTTTTTGGGGGGGTGGGGGACATTTCTCCCATATTCAGTTCCTTCTGGGAAGCTTAGGAATTTTTTTTTCCATGTTCATTTATTGGAAGAAGTTATATTGCTTTCAAGTTCATACTACTCACATACTCTATTGACTCAATTTGATTCCTATCAGTCTTCACAAAAGTAGTAATTTATCTCCCTCCCATTCCTATATCAAAACCCATGTTCCTCAGTTTCCTGGATATTTTTTTTAATTTTTTTTCGATATAATTTATTTACATTTCAAATGATTTCCCCTTTTCTAGCCCCCCCACTCCCCGAAAGTCCCGTAAGCCCCCTTCTCTTCCCCTGTCCTCCCACCCACACCTTCCCACTTCAACCTTAGTCCTCCAGCAGCGAATCCTGGCAGATTTGCCATGATATCCGGGAAGCTCTCGCAGCTGTCTTGCCCTTGTGCTTCTATCCCTGTACGTAAATCCCCTAACTCTGTCTGCCTTCTTCTCTTCTTCCATCCAACCCATAAGTCCCACTTAGAGACTTAAAAGTAATGTCTATCTCAGAGGTCCATTCTATTTTGTCTTCTTGGGCTCTGGTGGTCTCATATAATGGTTTGGCTATCTCAGTAAACCCTGGCATCCAAAAATCAACAAGACCTGGCAAATCCCAGAAATTCCTGTACTTGCCTTTGGGCTAATTGGACTGGGATGTTAAGGATGCCTTGCTTCCTGGGTGTCCAACAGCATTAGTTGGTTGCCCCCCCCCATACACACACAATTCATATGTAGCCCAGATAGGTATCCTCAAGTTAATAATGCTGGGTCTTCTTAGCTTGGCAACTCTGTAGCCAAGTTGACTCAGCTCCTATAGCTCTCCTGTGGCTTCCTGACATGCCTGTGTTGGGGGATCACAATACATAAACATGCATTTTTTTTTTAATTTGTTGGTAGGCCTGCTGGTCCTAGTCCTGATTTAGTCAAAGGTGGTTACTGAGTTCTTGAATCCTTGAGACAGGCATGTCCTGGGAATCCTGGGATACATGAGCTTTGTCTTACTTTATCTCCAGCCATTCCAGAAGCATTATTAGAGCGTGGGGGTTGAAGCCTGGGTATTTTTCTAGTAACTGACCTGCCTAGGCTTGCCTGGATTTGCTCAGCTCTTTGACCTAGTCTCCTGGATGTGCTGGAAGTCAGACCAGCCTTTTCAAATACAGGTGTGCATGTAGGTCTTCAGGTTGGGTAGGTAGAGCACATAAGTATAGGTGCACAAGGTCAGGAGCTTTACGTAAGATAGAATTGGAGATACAACTATTTTTGAAGTACCTGACTTGGGTTGTGGAATGGAATCCCAGGTCCAAACTCATTTTAGTACTTAGAGCGTGTATGTGTGTGTGTTGTATGTGTAAAACAGTGCATGCAGTGCTTATGGAAGTGATGAGGTTATCTGGTACCTTGGAACTGGAGTTACAGAGGGTTGCAAGCCCCTGCAAAGTTACTGGTTTCCCACCAGAACAAGTATTTTTGAACCTAACAGGTGACCATCCACCCCTGCTCTGATTTTAATATTTGTCCAGAACGTAATTGGTGGCCCTGAAACCATATATTCAATTGACAGTACAGATGAAGTTGGATAGAGGAATATTTATATTATCCATGTATAAATTATCCACATTTTAAAAAGTCCAACAATGTGTGGCATATGAATAGTTTTTAAGAAATGGGATAAATGTGTATTGTAATCTAAAATAGTAACATTACTAAAGTTTTTCCATATGTATGTTTAATAATCAGAATCCATTCACAATATTTAATCATGGGAACATTACACTATGTTTTGGGTCTGCACACAAACCACAACATTCTTGCTACTACATGCTTATGGAAGTCAGAGTTCAACATTGCCAGTCAGCCATCCCCATTCCATTATTCAACATTGTCAACCTTACCCCTTAGTATCCTTTGCCTACTGAGAAATCTTGCCCCACCACATTTTTTTTAAATCAACAAAGACCAAAAGGTTTGATGCATGCTTGATACCTGATTATATAGATGCCAAGGAACACAATGTTTGTGGGTGTTTCCCTTCATGTATGTCAGTGTACCACATGACTGCAGAAGCAGAAGCATGCAGAACACAAGGCAACCCCAGAATTGGAATGACTGATATGAGCTTCCATCTGAGAGCTGGTACTGAATCTGGGTCTTATACAAGAGCTACCAGTACTCTTTTTTGGGGGGGTTGGGGGGAGATTTGTCCAAAAGAGGGTTTCTCTGTGTAGCCCTGGCTGACCTGGAACTCACTCAGTAGACCAGGCTGGCCTCGAACTCAGAAATCAACCTGCCTCAGCCTTGCAAGTGCTGGGGTTAAAGGCATGTACGACCATTCCCCTTGCCTGGCTGGCAATTCTTTTATAGAGGACAGAGACTACTAGTGTCCTTAATGTGCAAGAAGCTGATCAGAGGGTAGGAGCTCTTAAAAACATGGCCTCACAGTCAGGTGGTCTACAAGTTGGCCTTGGAGGTTATCTGTCAGCATCCTCATTAATCTGTAAGTGGAGGAAAGAGTATTCAATACAGTTCAAGGTCAACCTAGGCTACAATGCATCATTAGGGGGAAAAAGGATTTAAAATGATGGCTGAGGCTCCACTTCTTTGTTCTTGTTTTCTTCTGCTTCAGCTATCTTTGCTACCCAGACTACTCCCTACTAGCCTGTTTTGCAATCTGGTACTCCTTCACCAAAACTCCCTTCTTCAAGATTTGGCTTTGCATACAATGCTACTTTGAAAACTTTATACATGACCCAGCCATGAGGCAGATGCTGTTATGGGGGAATGTCAGAATAGCTTCATCGCATATTGAGAGGTCATGTGAAACAAGAGGTTAAACACAGTACCTCTCAATTACTGTGTACAGTCAAAGAACTGTTCTGACTTAGATCTTGAGGATCAACTGACTGAGAAGTCCATCATAGAGAATATCAGGTTTTCAAGATCTGACCATAATTTCATAGATAGGAGAAAGACAGTTAAGAGTCAGTCCTGACAGGAGTTTGGATCATTTTTTTTTTTTTATCACTTTGAGAAATGTCATCCTCTGGATGAGAGACCAGTCCCTGGCAATTTCTTAGTACCCAAAAATATATTCAACTTGTTACTCCTGACACAAACAATATATGACCTCCCCATCTTCATAGACATAACGTTCACCACAGTCATAACAGGCATTGGAACCAAAGCTGACTGAATCAGGTTGCCTTACACTCAAGAGTTCATTCATGAGTTCAATACCAAGCTCAGAAAACATCTCTACATCAACATAATTCATCTCATTATAGATCTCTATTGGAGCAGGGTACTTTTCTGTGGTCAGCTCACTCAGATCTATAGTACTGAGCAGAAAGCCCACCAGGACACCCATGGAGATGTCATTGTCATACAAATTGATGCTAGTGAGCTCAGAGCATTGGATCAGGGCAGGCTGAAGAATACTGAGGTGAGAGTCTTTCATTCCACAGTCTTCTAATTCCAGAGTCTCCAGATTATATGCAACATTCTCTAAGAAATCTCTTAGAGGCACTACATTCAAGTCAGTTAAAATGGTACCTCTCAAGCACAGATGTTTAAGTTGGCTGTAGTTCAAATGCTGGGGAAATGAATCCAAATCTGTCTGAGAGAGGCCACACAGGGTGATGTTGAGGGACACCAACTGGGCCTCCAGATACCTAGGTAGAGATCACATGGCTGGGGTCAGAGTGACCATGGCATGGCATGCAGTTTGGCCTGTTGGCTTACTCAAGTTACACCATTTTGACATTAGAGTATCACTGTCATGGGATTCTGGCTCATTTCATGACTGATTCTCCCAGTCTTCTCTGACAAGCAGAGACCCAGAGTTACTCTTTAGGCTAATAGGGACCATGGAAGAGGGAAGTTGGCACCCATGACAATGTATATCAGGATGTCTTCTGAGAAATCATTGACTCCCTGACATAACTTTCGTCACTTCTTCAGTCTTTACATCTCACCCTCAATCAACCCCAGTCTTTGCATTCCCTGAACAACTTACCCCAGTCCTGGTCTCCAAAGAGCCTTATACTGTTTAGGAATTAGGGGAGGGGAGAGCCTGTTCTCTCAAATCTAACTGAAACACAGAATTCACCTGGGAAACTGTACAGATATGAGCCCTTCCTGTGTAGTGGCTTTTCCATTCCTTCCAATTAGATCAGATAGGATTGCTAGGCAGGAAACCTCATTAAATCTGACTCACAATACTGGTCTTTCTACCATGGCAGCTCTCTCCATACAATCTATTCTACTTCATTGCTCAGCTTTGTGAGTGGTCATGTGAACCCTTGTGTCATTTAACATGAAACTTGATCATGCTTATATGTTCACTGTTAAATGAGCATTTGCCTGCAGAGAGTAGTGTGCCCACTACTCTCTAATATGAAAGAGAGGTTTGCTCTGGTAAAAGCAACAGCTCTTCATCCTTTCTTACCTGAAAAACTCTCTCATGCTGTCTCCAACAAAATAGACATCATCAATAGTGAGATGCTTGAGGCACTTGAGTTTGGGGAACAGAGAAAAGATCTTGGTGACGTTCTGCCTCTCCTCTCGTATGAAAGTCCTTGTTCCAAAGCTGCGTGCTAGTGTGAGTTTCTCAAGATTTCTCATCTTGCTAATGCAAGATACATATTTTGTCAGTTTGGACAGTTTCCCCACTGTATTCAGTTCCAACTCCTTGATGAACTCTAGCTGTAACAATTTTAATACATCCCTGACCTTGGACACTTTTACATCTCCGATCTCTAACTTCTCACAGCACAGATGCAGGAAATCTTTTCTCTCCTTTGTCCACTGCAACAACTCTGTTTGGTGTTTATCTTCATGCAGAGAAGACATAAAGGAAAGGTCACTGAACACCTTCAAAGGCTGCTTCCTTGGGTACCTAGATTGGCCCTCTAATACCTGCTCCATATGCACAGTTTCTACTCTGTGGGCTCTACCCTCTCTTCCATCCTGCATATCTGTGCCATCATGGTGTCTCAAGTCAACCAGTTGAAGCCTGCACATCCTGTGGATAAAACAAGTTATGTATCAGAACGGAAATTATTGAGACCCAACACTATTTTCATCATCTCTGGTGCTATTTCTTCCTTGTTCTGCTGTCTTCTATGGCTTCAAGGAATGGGTCTCTAGTACAGTCTCTAGTTACCAAGCACTTTGTTGCCTGAGCTGCATCTGAAGACCTGTCCTATTCCCTTCTGTTCAATTTTCTTAGAATTCTGTCAGCTCTTATTTCTTTTTGTTTGTAGTTTTTCAGGACATAATTTTGCTGTGTATCCCTGGCTCTGTAACTCTATATACTAGGCTGGCCTCAAACTCATAGATTCACCTGCCTCTGCCTCCCAAGTACTGGGATTATAGGTGACTGCCCTGCATATCAGATCCTCTAGCTGTTAACTGGTGGAAACAGAGATAGGGTCATTCTTCTGTGGATAAATCTGCACAAACCTGTATTTCATATTTAACTTATTACAAGGACTCACAAGCTTTCCAGGCACCTATAGCCCTCTAAGACACCAGCCAAAGCCTCTGATCCAACTTTCACCTTATTCTCCTAGGCACAGGTATTTCTTTTCCTGGTATTCAGCTTACCTCGGGCGATACTTCCGTTTCAGCCATGTATCTACTCCAGCTAGTATAGCCTGGAAGATCTGAAAGTTGGGTTTATTACTCAGCAACCCAACATGCAAGAAAGGGTAGGGCCAGTATTCCACCAGGATCTTAATCATCTTTGCTTTTCTTTGAGTGCTGGCCTCCTTTAACAGAGGTATGAAGAATTCCTTTGGTAGGTACTCTGCAGCAGACGTGGTCAATGCTTCATTCCTCACCAGACTCTGTGAAGCCAGCTTCTCAAGTTTGGGTGGGGTAGAAAAGACCATTCTGGTGGCTCTTTTGGGAAATGATCCTGGGGAAAAATTTAGGAGAATATATTTTCAGAGTCTCTCTTATGAGGCTTTTAACCCCTCATAGTAAGCATCTGTCACATTGTATCCTTGTTGTAGACTTGAATTTTTCCTATTTCAATCACTGTTTGTTGTTGTCAAAATCAAGCTCCCCATAGAGACAACATGTGCAGCCTCTATCAATCAATCATTTTCACCATTGTCCCATCCAGTTCCAACCTTTACTATTCTGAATCCCACATTCCTTTGGAAGGTGGAATCCAGGGGGAACAAAAACAGTTATTAATCATATTCAAATGCTGTTGCAATTCAGCACTCGGGGTCCCACAGTCCTCTACCCCTGTGCAGTATACAGCTATGGACCCCAGAGCTCTGGAATAAAAGAAATCCTCATGTTATTGCATCAATACCATATCTTGCACATGATATGTTTGTCGCCTTCTGAGGCATGGGGTGCTGGGGCACCCTCGGTTTTGGGGGGTGTCTTACAGATCCACCTGGCTCTGCCTCCTTTTATGCTGGGACTAAAAGGAGTTCACTTAAGCCATATCCAGCTTAGTTTTTATTTTCAAAGTTTTAGAGCCAGGTATAGAGAATCTATCTAATTCATACTACATTGGAGCACAGATGTAGCAGATACATGTACTGCTATCTGTCTTTTAGCAGCTTTTTTGTTTCTTTCTGTCACCTCTCTAGTACCTTACTAGAAAAACAATTGTTTGCTGTGTTTCGAGACAGGGTTTCTCTGTGTAGCCCTAGCTGTCCTGGAACTCACTGTATAGACCAGGATGGCCTTGAACTCAGAAATCTGCCTGTCTCTGCTTCCCAAGTGCTGGGATTAAAGGAGTGTGCCACCACTGCCTGGCTTTTTCTTCTTGATTGTTTGTTCATTCTATTGATGCAAGGTTTTGCTATGTAGCCCAAAGCTGGCTATGTAGTCCAGGCTTGACTCGAACTCACTCTAAGATCCTATAATTGAACACAATATGATGCCTTTTGCTTAGCCTGTTGTCTTTATTCAAACATTTGCCTTTCAATTACTGAACGGATGTTGAGCTTGTCAGCAAGAGCTTACAGTTTCAGGCTAGAGAAATGGCTCAGTGCACTGACTTCTCTTCCAAAGGTCCTGAGTTCAAATCCCAGCCACAGCATGGTGGCTCACAACCACCTGTCACAAGATCTGACTCCCTCTTCTGGAGTGTCTGAAGACAGGTACAGTGTACTCACATATAATAAATAAACCTTAAAAAACAAAAGAGAGCTTACAGTTTCAACATTAGAGCCAGAGGCAGGATTGCATGTAGTCTATCTTTACTTTGAGCTTCAGGTCAAGTTTAAGAGCTTATGTTTATTTGAGTACGGAACTTGTCGATTGACCAGGCTGACTGAAGTCATTACATTCCTATAGTCAAGAGTCCCCAGAATCACTGTGTCTTATAGACCTAACAAAACAATCTCCAGGCCTGTTTTTAAGATACCATTAAAAATAATTTCAGGTAGCTGGGTGGTGGTGGCACACACATTTAATCACAGCCTCTGAGAAGGAGTGGTAGGTGAATCTAAGTTTGAAATTAGCCCAGTCTACAGAGTGAGTTCTAGGACAATCGGGGCAGTACAGAAACTGTCTAAAAAAAAAAAAAAAAAAAAAAAAAACCCGAAACCATTTCAATTTAACCACAAAACTTCAACCCATTTAGTATAATTCATGGGATTACAAGCAAGCTGTATTAAAATTAGACCATAACTGAAATCCCAACATATCAAAGAAGTGGGGACAAAGCTAGAAGGAAGACAGAAGTACAAGAACAGCCTGGGTTCTGTGAAATCGTCTCTCAAAAACCACTCAAATAGTATACCAGCCATTTCTCATTAAAACCTAACTAAAAAAAAAATTATTTCAAAATTGAAAAACGCTATGCATTGTGTGTATGGGTATCAGGACTGCAAGCATGTATGAGCACTATTTTCATGCAGTGTCCAGGAAGTCAGCAGAGGGCGATAGATGCATTACAGTTGTTTGTGATCCCTGACATGGAACTAGCAAAGAAAACCAGAACTTCTAAAACAGGACTTGTGGGAGAGCAGCCAGTGTGGTGTCTCATCTGCTCAGCCATCTCTCCAGTCCTTGGAGAGAGTATTAAAGCCTGGGCCTTGACATCTACCTGAGTTACTTAGAGTACTTGCCTGGAATACAAGTGACCCAGGCTTTCATCTCCATCACTGTATTAACCTGGAAAATGCCTAGAATCAAACACTGAGGAGTAGTAATTTAGAATATCATATTCAAGACAACCTGGGTCACACAGTGACCTGGGGACTGGAGAGATGGTTCAGTGGTTAAGAGCACTGACTCCTCTTCTGGAGGTTGAGTTCAATTCCCAGCAACCACATGGTAGCTCACAACCATCTGTAATGAGATCTGATGCCCTCTTCTGGTATGCCTGAAGACAACTACAGTGTACTTAAGATATAATAAATAAATCTTTAAAAAATAGAAGTGAAGAAAAAGTCCCATGTCTTACCATCCATTTCTGAGGTACAAAGAGGAAGATTTATAGTTAAAAGTCAGCCTAAATTAGAAAGTTTATGACCGCCAGGCATGGCGACACAGGCCTTTAATCCCAGCACTTGGGAGGCAGAGGCAGGCAGATTGAGTTGAAGGCCAGCCTGGTCTACAGAGCAAGTTCCAGGACAGCCAGGGCTGCACAGAGAAACCCTGCCTTGAAAAACCAAAAGTGTATGACCAAATGAGATTCCAATCTAAATAAAAATTGTAAAAACTTTAAAATGGCTGGGCGGTGGCACACACCTGTAATCCCAGCACTCTGGGAGGCAGAGGCAGGCAGATTTCTGAGTTTGAGGCAATCCTGGTCTACAGAGTGAGCTCCCAGACAACCAGCGATATACAGAGAAGAAAACCTGTCTCAAAAAACCAAATCGAAAAAAGCAAACCAAAACAAAACAAAACAAAAAAAACAAACAAAAACTTAAAATGAATATATTTTACTCCATGATCATAAAAATCAGGAAGAGGCAGGGAGATAGTTCAAAGTCAGTATGTGTCACATATGCTTTCTAGACACTGCATTCTATATATTGTACTATGTCTCCAAACAGGAAGAGGTATAAAATACATTTAGGAATTTAATCTTTACACTAATGAGGATGAAGCCAGTAAATTCCTGTATACTTCAGGCTAATGTATACTGTAGAACCAGACCATATTTCTTTTTTATTTGATATATTCTTTATTTACATTTCAAATGATTCCCCTTTCCTGGCTCCCTACTCCCCGAAAGTCCCATAAGCTCTCTTCCCTTCCCCTCTTCCCCCATTTCAAAAGGCAAAGAAACAAGACTTTTGCCTGGAGATGGATCAGTGCTAAGAGCACTGACTGCTCTCCTGGAAAGCCCAGAGTTCAAATCCCAGCAACCACATTGTGGCATGCAACCATCCCTAATGAAATCTGATGTCCTCCTCTGGTACATCTGAAGAAAGCTACAGTGTACTTGGATATAATAATAAATCTTTAGGCTAAATTGAGTGGGGCCAAGTGAATCCAGCAACCTCCATTCCCAGCAACCATCTGATGGCTCACAACCATCATTACAGCTACAGTGTACTCATACTCATTAACAATTAAATCTTTTTTTTAAAGAAACAAGATGTTAATGTGCATCAAGCAAATCATAATTTAGACACTTGGCTATCTCCCAACTGGAATCCCAGGTGTTGGGAGGCTGTAGCAGAAGATCTGCCTGAAATTCAAAGGTTCATGATCTACAGAGTGAGGTTGTGTCTCAAAAAGCAACCAAACAGAAGCCAATAATTGGATAGGAATCACAGCATGGAAGAATTTGCTGGTCATCCCAGCGCTTAGGGGGTCAGACAAGGGGACCTTTTTCCCCAGTCCAGTGCAGCTACCTGGCCAGGTATAAGAGAGCCTGTTACAACACTGTGAGGCTCTGTCTCAACACTTGAAATTCATTCAGAGAAGCACAGAGGCCATTGGAGGGGAAAGCAGACATGAATTTTGAACCAAGCCCAATGTCCTTGTGAAGAGACAGATTCCAGGATGTCCTATGCAGACTTATATCTAACATGTCTCTAAACCCAGTAAGGGTCTACTGGTCTAGGTGAAGAAATTACCTGATTAGGACACGGGTGACAGAGTTCTGGGACTTGAGTGTCTTCTCTGGTTCTGATGACACCTTACAGACCTTTTTCTTCTTGCCCATTATGCATTCTACCACTGATAAGTGCTGCTATCTGATTGGATGATTTTGCCCCACCCATCAAATCTTATGTGGAATAATCACTAAACCAAAGCTTCCCGGAAGAAAAGAGAAAGGAAGAAGCAAAATCCTATCTCTGGGATGGTAGAATTCACATCAACACTGACCTCTTTTTATTTTCTTTTTCTGAGACAGGGTTTCTCTGTGTATCCCCGGCTGTATGCAACTCACTCTTTAGACTAGGCTGGCCTCGAACTCAGAAATCCACCAGCCCCTCTGCCTCCCAAGTGGTGGGATTACAGGCATGTGCCACCAACACCCGGCTCTGAACTCATTTTTAATTCATTCAATGTTTTGCTTATTTATATACTTGGTTTGTAATTTACTTCTATGACAGTATCTTACTCTGTAGGTAGTATTGATTTGGACTCTCAGCAATTCTTCTGCCTCATCCTTCCTGAGAGGATTACTGTTTTGAACCAGCACAGCTGGCTGAATTATATTCCTATGTGACCAACACTGTTCTGTGTAGGAGTTAGGTCAGGGTTTAATCTGTGCCTGATGATAGATAAACTTATAGAAAAGAAAAAAAATCTTTAGGGTGCTGGTGGTCTCGCCTTTAATACCTGCACTTGGGAGTCAGAGGCAGGTGGATTTCTGAGTTTGAGGCCACTCTAGAAAGTGAGTTCCGGGACAGCCAATGTTATACAGAGAATTCCTGTCTCAAGAGAAAAAAAAGTGGGGCATGGTGGCACACGCCTGTAATCCCAGCACTCTGGGAAGCATAGGCAAGGGAGATTTCTGAGTTCAAGGCCAGGCTGGTCTACAGAGTGAGTTCTAGGAACGTATTCTGAAGTTCAAGGCTCAATCTGGTGCTGCCACTCATCAGCTGTGGCAGCTTGAGATGGCTGAGGTAGGCGGTCCATTACAAATCAGCTTCAACTACCCAGCATGAGGACAGCCTGAGTTTGTGGGTATCATTTCTTCCAATCTCATGTAAATCCAAACAAAGAAAGTCTGATTTGAGGGAGAAGCTGTCCTTGGTGCCCTAGAGGATAAAGGTGTTGGAGAAAGGATCGTTTTGCATACTGGCCAAAAAAAGAGGAAATTGTGATTGTGTGGTATGCTGTGTGTACATGCCCATACCTTTAATCCCAGCATTTGGGAGGCAGGAATAAAAAAGAATCTCTGAATCTACATAGAGAATTCAAGCTTAGCCAAGGATCACAATGATACTCAGTCTCAGATTTTAAAAACAACAAACAAGCAATTTTTATTTGTTTGTTTGTTTGTTTTAACAAGGAAGCTGTGCAGTTAGTGAAAGCCCACAGTTGGCTCTGGTGTTTACATTGAGCCTAACTACCTATGTTCATTTACAGGAACCCACATGCCTGAAGTTGAGAAAGTCTTCCCTGGATGCTCTCCCACCTCAATATCTCCCGTGACTGTCCCCCCAAAGAAATAAATAATAAATAGTTAAGAAAGAGATTTAAAAATATATATGGAAGCTAAGCAGCATTGTGTCATAAGCTTATGTCTCAGAATTGAGACACTGAAGAAGGAATGCTATAAGACTGAGACCAACCTAAACCACCTCAGTGAAACTTTTACTCATCAATGCAACAACCATGCAAGCTGGGACTCAAGCAGACAGGAAGCTCACATCCAGTCAGGTAGAGATCCTCAGCACTCAAATCTCAATCTCTCACTCTCTCTCTGCCTATCTCTATCTCTCTCACTCTCTTTCTCTCTTATTTTCCTCTCTTTCTCACTCTGTCTCTCTCTCTGTCTTTCTCTTATTTTCCTCTATTTCTCACTCTCTGTCTGTCTTTCTCTCTCTCATTTTCCTCTCTCTCTGAGTTTCCTCTCTTTCTCACTCTGTCTTTCTCTCTCTCTCATTTTCCTCTCTCTGTTTCCTCTCCTTCTCACTCTCTCTCTGTCTTTCTCTCTCTCATTCTTTCTCTCTTATTTTCCTCTCTTTATCACTTTCTGTCTCTGTTTCACTGTCTCTCTCTGTATTATTTTGGGTTCTCTAGAGTCACAGAACATATGGATAGTCTTTATATAGTTAGGAAATTTGTCAGTGACTTACAGACTATAGTCCAACTCCCCAACAATGATCAGCAGCTGCTGTGGATGTCCAAGGATCTAGCAGTTTCTCAGTCCAACGAAGCAAGCAGGCAAGAAAGAGTGAGTGAGAATCTTCCTTCTTCCAATGTCCTTATATATCTCCAGCGGAGGGTGTAGCTCAGATTAAAGGCTGAGGGTCTCCAGCCCAGGGTGTGGCCCAGAGGGTGTAGCTCAGATTAAAGGCTGAGGGTCTCCAGCCCAGGGTGTGGCCCAGATTAAAGGCGTGTGGATCCATGCCTTTAGTCTCAAATTATTTTGAACTAGGAGATTTCCTTGTCTTGGCCTCTATGCTTCAAGGTCTTCATGCCAAGAACCCAGTCAGAAACTTATATCTCTGAGCCTCCAAATAAGGATCACTCTCTCTCTCACTCTCTCTCTCTCTCTCTCTCTCTCTCTCTCTCTCTTTGGTTTCTCGAGACAGGGATTCTCTGTGTAGCCCTGGCTGTCCTGGAACTCACTCTGTAGACCAGGCTGGCCTTGAACTGAGAAATCTGCCTGCCTCTGCCTCCCAAGGGCTGGGATTACAGGCGTGCGCCACCACCTCCCAGCTCTCTTTCTCTCTTATTTTCCTCTCTTAATCATTGTCTGTCTCTCTGTCTCTCTCTCATAAGTAGAATTAAAGAGGTTAAAAAAGAAAGACAGAAAGACAGACAGTCCCAAAGTCCTGTGCTAAATACCATTGTGGTTATGTTCTGACTTCCATAAAACATGACAGTGTGGCAGACTTCAAAACCTACATGCTCAATAGAAGTTTAACTAAAAAATGTGACTCCTAGGATAGGGACATTTCAGGTGCAATGCCACTACAATGGACACTTAATACAGTATTTGACACATGATATAATTATGTCACATCAGCACTGACAGACCATAATAGGAGGCATAAAGGCATGCTGTGAGCACTAGATAGCCTTTAGAAATATGGCCAATTATGTAAAATGTAAATTTAGTTGAGTCTCAGTGGATACATCTAAACAACACTGTATTACCTAAAGCTCAGGAAACATTATAGAAGATGGAGTGAAGAGAGTGTGAGAGCCAGAGGATCAGGAACTTAACTGTAAGAACGTCTCCTGGGAGTACAAGTAGTTACACCATTAAAGTCTCACAAACATGGCTACCTAAGCATGAGGTGAACAGGAACAATATCCATGACAAAATGGCCAGAAGAAAAACTAGACAAAGAACTAAGAATACAGAAAGTAGACAAATAGTCTTTCCTGGTTGGGAACATACTGTTTGTTTATATCAATACAAAGTGGTCACTAACAGAGCATATTAGAACATACACACACATACACACCCACACACACATACACACACATATATATGCAAGTAATAAAAAAAAGTCCATGAATGTGAAATAGAGCAATGAGTGGGACATGGGAGTTTGGGATGGATATCACTTTGGCAAAAGTCTAGCACAACTTTTATTATGTAGCATCATAGTTTTGTCAAATTATTATATTTATTATATCTATTATTACTATTATACAATTATACTGTTATGATTAAAAAATAAAGTGTTATGAAATACATAAATGTAGTCTTTTAAATATTAATTGTAACAGTATGCCTGTGGGTGTATGCCTTCTTTTTTTTTTTCTTTTTATTTATTTATTTTTTTTTTTGAGACACGGTTTCTCTGGGTAGCCCTGGCTGTCCTGGAACTCACTCTGCAGACCACCAACACCCAGCAGGGTGTATGCTTTCATGTATGTTAGTGTACCACATGTCTGCAGAACCAGAAGAGTGCAGAGTACAGGGCCAGATAACCCCGGAATTGAATGGAGTTACTGATGGTTATGAACTTCCATCTGAGCACTGGTACTGAATCTGGGTCTTCTACAATAGCTACCAGTACTATTAATCACCCAGCTCTCTCTAGAGCTCCCTAGTTCCCCTGATTGAGCCTGTGTCTGGTGGTTCCTAAAATGACCAAGAACTCAGAGTCCTGCCAAGGCCAAAGATAACTTCTGATCTTCATGCCTTCAGGTCCTGAATCCTGGAATTGGGGGGGGGGGGGGGGGAGACCACACACAGTTTATGCATTGCTTCTTACAGTAAATCAGATCCTGGCTTCTAGACTGCTAGCTAAGAAGTCAAATACAAGAGTGGTACATACAATCCTAAATTTTTGTTTTGCTTGTTTTTTGTGAAAATATCTCAGGTATTCAAGCTGTCTTCAGAATCCTTACCCCACCCCACCCCACCATCAAAAAAGGGTTTCTCTCTGTAGCCCTGGCTATCCTGGAACTCACTCAGGTTGGTCTTGAACTCAGAAATCCACCTATGTCGCAAGAGCTGGGATTAAAGGCATACAACATCACTGCCCAGCTGGTTTAATTTTTTTTTTTTTTTTTTTTTTTAAGATTTACTTGTTATGGGGCTAGAGAGATGGCTCAGTGGTTAGGAGCACTGACTGCTTTTCTGGAGGTCCTGAGTTCAAATCCCAGAAACCACATGGTAGCTCGTGACCATCTATAATGAAATCTGATGCCTCCTACTGGAGTGTCTGAAGACAGCTACAGTGTAGTAAAATCTTAAAAAAAAAAAAAAAATTTATCTGTTATATGTGAGTACACTGTAGTTGCCCAGCTGTCTTCAGAATTCTTATGCATCTGAAATTGGCCTAGGACTCTAAATTATGTTGCCTTTAGCTTCCAAAATGCTGGTATTTCAGGTGTGAGTTATCACATCCAGCCCTAATTTTTCTTACCTGTGAAAACCAGATGAACCTGTTATTATTACACCATTCAAGCATTTTCTCTTTGTTGCTATCACACTTTTAATAAGAAAACCCTGGGGCTGGAGAGGAGTTAAGGACAGTAGTCACTCTTACAGAGGCTTCAAGTTCAGTTCCCAGCACCTAAGTAGATAATTCACAACAACCTATAACTCTCTAAAGGGCATCTGATATCCTCTTTTGGCTGGCCTCTGGTGCCAACTGCACTCATTGGCACACCCTTACATTCAGGTAAACACTAGTACCTAAGGTAAGTAAAACAGATCTAAACAAAATAGGAAAGGAGAAACTTTTACTAATGATGCTGCTTTACCTTTAAGAACATCTTAGTTTTTATTTTGTTTTATGAGGTTGAGTGTTTTCATCTGCAGTTCCTGGGGCTGGAGTTGGTAAACTTCTGTGGTTGTGAGCAACTACATAAATATAGTGAATGGGGATCCTTTGGAATAATAGTCAGAATTCTTAACCACTGGACGCTCTCCAGCACCCAATAAGAATTTAGCTTTTTGTTTTCTACAGTCTTTTGAAATCACATTATGTAGATCTGAGATTCTGCAGAGTTAATAGTTTAGCCAGATGTTTGCCAGAAGCATGTAGTACTTGCTCAACCTTTGAAGCAGGAGAATTTCTGGAACCCAGCTGAACCTTGACATTCTCCAGTACATTTCCCTATCAGCTTCTACATTTTCCATACCTGAAGTTCTCTCAGAATATAGAGGAGCCAGTAGCATGCAAACTATTCTTATTCAATACTCCAGACATCAGCTTCACTTCTTTCATGGGATCTTTCTTTCCACCCTTTCCTTAGATCACTGTTTTACAGGGCTGAGGATATTATCAAGGGCTTCCAGCTTGCTTCTAACTTCTCTTCCAGGTGTGAGAGCACGCCCCTTTAATCTCTGCCTGAAGCAGGGACAGTAGGGATCCAAGTATTCTAGGCTGTCCTTGACTAGATAAGGAATTCCAGGATAGCCAGGGCCATAGCTATAGCCTTATCTTTCAAAAAGCCAACCAAACAACAACAAACAAACAAAAACAAGCAAACAAAATTACAAATGGGTACTTCCCCAGTGAGCTAGCCACAAAGTTGTCTTTTACTCTCAGCATTCTTTATTCTTTAATACAGATTGGACTCCCTTTCTGTGCCTGTGGGAAGAGGCAGAAAGCTTCCTCCAGTCTTTGCTGTATGCTCCCCAAGCCGTCCCACACACCTAGAAGACCTCTCTCAGATGAGCTCTTAAAAATGAAAATTCTTTAGTAGTCTTCCTCCAGAAGTTGCAGTCCTGTTCTTTGACCCCATTTTCATCAAGACTGGATTTCATGTGATTCATACTTGCCTGGACCACCTTATTCTGCCCCATCTGACATTGAACACCAGGTCCCATTGCCTTCACCTTACAAGCCTAAACCATCCTCTCCCACGTGCATCTCACCTCTACATGTCAACATTTGTTTTTATTTTATTTCTGTACTGCACATTAATAGTTTAAATCTGGAGACAAATCTGTGGGCAACCTTGGGCTACTGTCATCCTTGGATATTGGCAGAAGATGGACTACATTCATTTGGGGTTTCATAAATTACCAAGTTAACTGGTTGGTGGTGTCATGCCTGTAATCCCAGCACTTGGGATGCAGAGGAGGGCAGATTTCTGAGTTCGGGGCCAGCCTGGTCTATAGAGTGAGCTCCAGGACAGCCAGGGCTACACAGAGAAACCCTGTCTCAAAAAAAAAAAAAAACCTAAAAAATTAAAAAAATAAATTACCACATTTGAACCAGATGGCAGGACAGTCCAACCAGCAAATGACTACAGCCTCCATCACTGTAGTTGGCTGATGGATGCAACCCCTAGTCTGAGATTAAGTCCCTTAAAGACCATGTGAGGGCTGGAGGGATGGCTCAGCAATTAAGAGGACTGACTGCTCTTCTGAAGACCCTGGGTACAAATCCCAGCAACCACATGGTGGCTCTATTTATTTATTTATTTATTTATTTATTTATTTATTTATTTTTGTTTGTTTGTTTTTTTGGAGACAGGGTTTCACTGTATAGCCCTGGCTGTCCTGGAACTCCTTCTGTAGAACAGACTGTCCTTGAACTCAGAAATTTGCCTCACTTGGCCTCCCAGAGAGCTGGGATTACAGGCATGTGCCACCACCGCCTGGCAATCACATGGTGGCTCATTATGGTGGTCCATAATGAGATTTGATGCCCTCTTCTGGTGTGTCTGAAGATAGCTACAGTGTACTTATATATAACAATAAATAAATCTGTAAAAAAAGAAAAAAATCGCCAGGTGGTGGTAGCACACACCAGTAATCCCAGCACTCTGGGCGGCAGAGACAGAGGCAGTTGGATTTCTGAGTTCGAGGCCAGCCTGGTGTAAAGAGTGAGTTCCAGGACAGACAGGGATATACAGAGAAACTCTGTCTCAAAAAAAAAAAAAAACAAAATCTAGAAAACCAAAAAAAAAAAAAAAAAGTAAAAGACCATTTGAATGAGTCACAGGTTCTCAGATAACTCTTTAAGCCCTATATAAAGCATTCCACTGCTTTCCAAGTCCAAATTCCCAAAATCCACATTCATGTATCCAAAATACATGGTCAGGCCTATCACAACAATACCCCAGTCCCTGGTACTAGACATTGAAACAAGAAGCTCTAACACTGAAGTTGCCTTGAAGACCTCAAAATATTCAAGATGCTAGAACCATAGGGTATCTGCTGAGGAAAGCTACTTACAGGGAGTGGAACCAGCCCAGTAGAAAGAAGTTTGCAATCCACAAAAGATGAAAGAGGAGTTGGAGATCTGAAAACTGCTTTGATGTCAGATCTGGAGATGCAGAATGTGGAGTTTGCCCACCTGGTTTCCTGTGTTGCTTTGGGGATTACTGTAAACTGTTTGGATGAAATCTCAGAAGAGACTTTGAATTTTTAACATTGAGACTGCTGTAGAGTATTCAAGTTTTGAAATTGGACTAAATGTATTTTTTCATTATGCTATGTTTAGGTATGGCCCCCCATAGACTCTTGTTTTAACAAGACTGTGGGGCCAGGGAGTGGAATGTGATGGTTTATCTGTGCTTTACTCAGAGAGTAGCACTTTTAGAAGACGTGGGCTGATTAAAGATATTAAAGGAGAGTACCACTGAGCCTGGGTCTGGAACTTGCTTTGTTGCAGATGATCTTGAACTCAGAAATCTCCTTGCCTTAGTCTCCTGGGTTTCCTTGCTACTATGTCTCAAGATCTCCATGTCAAGATCCAGGTCAGAAACTTGTATCTTCCAGTCTCAAGGTCTGGATCAGAAGTAAATCTTCCAATTCGGGATTGTACTTCTTTCTAGACATAGTAAAGTTTACAACCAGCAATAACCATTACACATTCATTCGTTCTTTGTTTCACATTGTTTTTAAATTTAAATTTATTTTTTTAAATGATTCACTTTATATCCTGCTCACTATCCCTCTCCCATTCACCCACTTCCACAATTCATTCCCTATACCCCTCTTCTTCTCTGAGTGGGTGGGGCTCCTGGGTATTCCCTCCACCCTGGCACTTCAAGTCTCTGCAAGGCAAGGTATTACCTTTCCCATTGAAGTTAGACAAGGCTGTCCTTCTAGAGGAACATATCCCAAGTGCAAGTGCAGGCAATAGCTTTTTTTTTTTTTTCTGTTAAGACAGGTTTTCTCTGTAGAGCCCTGGCTGTCCTGGAAATCACTCTGTAGTGGTCTTGAACTCAGAACTAGCCTGCCTCTGCCTTGGGATGTGTTGGGATAAAAGGCATGAACCACCACTGCCCGACTGGCAATAGCTTTTGGAATAGTTCCTGTTCCAGGTGTTTGGGACTTAAATGAAGACCAAACTGCTATATATGTTTGGGAGGCTTAAGGTCCAGCCTGTGTATACTCTTTGGTTGGTTGTTCAGACTCTGAGAGCCCCAGTGGTCTAGGATCGTTGTCTCTGTTGGTCTTCCTATAGAGTTCCTATCCTCCCAGTGCACACAATCGTTCCTCCTATTCTTCCATAAGAGTGCCCAAGCTCCATCCACAGTTTGGCTGTGGGTGTCTGTATCCCTCTCAGCCAGCTGCTCTGGAACCTCTCAGAGGACAACTTGCTCCTCTCTGCATTCATAATAGAGTATCATTAATAGTTTTAGAGATTGGTGCTTGTCCTTGAGATGGGTCTCAAATTGGGCCAGTTTATTGGTTGGCCATTCGCTCAGCCTCTGCTCTATCCCCTGTCCCTGAATTTCTAATAGACAGGATATATTTTGTGGGTGGGTTGGTGTCTCCATTGCTCCACTGTGGTTTTTCTCCAACTATAGGAGCTGTCCTTTTCTGGTTCCATATCCCCAATACCTGAGTCACAGGTAAGGTCACCCTCATTGATTCTTGTGCACCTTCTTTATTGCAGGTGTCTGTGTCATCCTGGAGAAACTCCCCAGCTCCTCACCTAAGGCACTTGAACAATTTCATTCATTTCATCTAGCCATCTTTCCTGACTTTCCCCATACCTGATCCTGAACCTGCATTCCCCTCACCATCCTCTTTCCCTCCATCTGTCTCTTATGACTATTTTATTCTCCCTTCTTAGTGAGATTCAACCTTCCTAGCTTGGGCCTTCCTTCTTGTTTAGATTTGTTGTGGAGTTTAATATGGTACCTGTATTTTATGGCTAATATCCACTTATAAATGAGTACATACCTTATTTGTCCATTTGGGACTGGGTTAGCATGTCACTCAGGATGATGGACTCAAGTTACAACCATTTGCCTGAAAATGTTATGATGTCTTCGTTTTTAATAGCTGAACAGCATTCCATTGTTTAGAGGTACCTCATTTTCTTTATCTATTCTTCAGTTGAAGGACATCTAGATTGTTTCCAGTTCCTGACTATTATGAATAAAGCTGCTATGAACAGAGTGGAGCAAGTGTCTTTGATGGCTGATGGAGCATCTTCTAGGTATGTGCTCAGCAGTGGTATAGCTGGATATTCAGATAGAACTTCTTCCAGGTTCCTGAGAAACTACCAAATTGATTTCTAAAGCAGTTGTATAAGTTTATACTCTCACCATCAATGGAGTGGTCACCTTTCTCCATCATGCTTTCTCCTGAATAACCTTTCTAAAAGGGAGTAAAATTCAAAGGAGCAGGATTTAGTATCTGGTGGGACAAAGGTAAATTGTGTCTGTGTTGGTTCTTGTGACAGATTTTACATGCTGAACCTGATGAAGGTTTATATTTGAGACAGCTAGAGGGTACAACAGGGCAGAGAGATTTCTCTATTGGTGTGTATTCTCCAGAGAAAACTATCCAGATATAAGTTTAAGGCAATATTAAGCTGGGTCTTTACTTCCCAGCCTATACTTGGTGTTCAAGATATTTTAAGAACAAAGATGGTCTGGAGAGATGGCTCAACAGTTAAGAGCACTGACTGCTCTTTAAAAGGTCCTGAGTTCAGATCTCAACAACCACATAGTGGCTCACAACATCCATGAGATCCGAGGATTTGATGCCCTCTTCTGGTGTGTCTGAAGACAGCTACAGTGTACTTACATATAACAATAAATAAATCTTAAAAATCTGTTAACAAGAAAAGTTAGCCAGAAGGTGAATAACAGAAATCAAAAGCAAGGTTAGTACATTTAGAGAATTTCCTAGATGTATGAGCTATAATGGACTAGATTTTGTTTTGGTGTTGGCTTGTGGTACTTTCTGACCTGCTGAGTTTTATGGTCTGAATGGTATATCCATCCGCCATGGAGTCAGTTGTGCTAATTTCTGGAATCCTATTAAGGTCTGTGGCCCTCTTCTATTATCCATGGTGCCATTCCCCAAGTGTCTGTTTTATGTCATTTTATTTAAAAAACTTTAACATTTGTTTTGGAGCAGTGGGTGGAATTCAGTGGGACATGGTGAGCCTAACCAGGTGGATGATTGAAAAGGCTCTCCTTGCTGCAGTGGGTGGAATAGAGGCTTTGAGAACAGAAGTTGAAAAGTCATGGTGTAAACTGCCTGATCCTTCAAGTCTCACTGCCAAGCTGTTATGTGACAAAGGACCACAGGTCTCAGTGTTGTTGGTTGGGACCTGATTTCGTTATGCAGTTCAGGCTAGAATCACTTGACCATCCTCCTGCCTCCTGTATTAATTGTGTGCATGTTGCAGATATCATGACAACTGAGCTGTATCCTCAGCATCAACATCACAAGATGAATAATTTTACACCATCCTCGTCCTTGGCATACCCCAGCATCCAGCACACGTCGAAACCTCCAGAAGAGAATCATAATGGAGACCATGCCAAAGGTCCTTTAACCCTAATATTCTCTGTTTTATACTGTAAGACCCACAAAACTGAAGGTGCCCCAGCACCCCACACCTCAGAAGGCGACACCCAAATCACTGGTGAGAAACAGTCTCTATGCAATAACATGAGGATTTCTTTATTCAAGAATTCTGGGTTCCACAGCAGTACATCATGCAGGGGTAGAGGACTGAAGACCCCGTGCAACTGAAGTCAGGGGTATTTAAAGGGGAAAAAAAATCTCAAGATAAGGGTTGGTGGACAAAACATGCAGGGAATGGGGAAGTACAGAATGAGCAAGTAAGGAAGGTTAGAGATTATCTGGAGCAAACGTCCTTGGGGCATTGTATAGTTAAACATTGGAACTAGAACAGGGTGGGCTATCTTTCTCAAGCTGAAAGCAGAAAAACAAGTTACTCTATGCTGGGCTAATTGTTTAGAGGTCTAAAAACATTGAGTTGGGGGGGGGGTCTCTCAATACTTCAGGTCAATCATGAGGAACAGTCCTGTAAATCCTAAGCTGACTGTCAGAACTATGCTGTTCACATAAGAATAAAACTCACACGAGGCAGTGGTATAGTATGCCTTTAAACACAGCACTTGTGAGGCAGAGGCAGGTGAGGCTAGCCTGGTCTACAGATTGAGTTCCAGGGCAGTCAGGACTACACAGAGAAACCCTGCCTCATAAAAACAACAAAAACAAAAACAAAACAAAACCGAGGTATAAAACTCATTCAGATGTGGCAGCTCACACCATATCATAGGGAAGTCTGAGGCAGGAGGGCTGTTATGAGTACTGACTGCTCTTCTGAACGTCATGAGTTCAAATCCTAGCAACTACATGGCGGCTCACAACCACCCGGAAAGAGATCTGACACCCTCTTCTGGTGCTGGTGTGTCTGAAGACAGCTACAGTATACTTGGATATAATAGTAAATAAAATCTTTTAAAAAAATTAAAAAACAAAACAAATCCAAGTCTATAAATCCATCACTAACAAGTCAGGTCAGTGTTCACTAATTCTGTTAGTGGATGGAGTTCATAACTACTTATTGCTGTAGTTTAAGTTCTTTTCCTGGGCTGAGAGTTTATCCAATCTACCCTGACATCATCTAAATTCCCAAATGAGAAAAGAAAGTGTGTTGTCATTCAACTATTAAATCAGACTGCAGATTTTGGTTGGGAGGGTGTATTTACAAAGTGGGCGGTTCAGTGGAAAGGTATAAATAGAGTGGCTGGAGACACACTCAGGGTTTTGGCGCCTAGAGCCACTTGGAGTCACCGCTTACCTCTGCTGGAATCTAGAGATTTTTAAACGTGTTCAGATCAGGTAAAATTTCCTTACTGGGGCACTCTATCTCACTCAGCAGAATCTAGCTTTAAATTCACCTCAATGTGTCATTTGTATATATTTTTAGTTAACTGATTATTTTCTTTTTGAGATAAGGACATAATTAACAGAGCTTCTGCTGCCTCAGCAACCCGAGGGACAGCTAACCATCAGACCAGTGTGTGTTGCTTATAACAAGTCTTTTTTTTTTTTTTTAAGATTAATTTATTTTATGTATGTGAGTACATTGTTCTTAGACACAACAAAGGAGAGTGCCAGATCCTATCAGGGATAATTGTGAGCTACCTAGTGTTTGCTAGTAATTGAACTCAGGAATTCTGGAAAACGGGCTCTTAACTGATGAACTATCTCTCCAGCCCACAAGGCATTTTTTGAATCTGTAGTTTCTCTGTGTATTTTTGAGACAGTCTCACTCTGAATATCAGGGTAACACTGAACTCCAGGAAATTCTGTGGGGCATTCCAGATATGAGTATTCAAATGTCTTGACTGTGCTGATCTTTTCTGGGGGTGCTAGGGGAATGCTTGTTTTTGTTTTTGTTTTTTGGTTTCTTTGAGACAGGGTTTCTCTGTGTAGCCCTGCTGTCCTGGAACTCACTCTGTAGACCGGGTTGGCCTCAAACTCAGAAATCTGCCTGCCTCTGCCTCCCAAGTGCTGAGATTACAGGCATGGAACCACCATGCCCGGCTCTTACACATAGTTTCAAATTCTTTTCTTTTTTGGTCTTCCATTCATTTTTGGAGAGGTTAGGCAGGGCAGTCTTGAAGTCTAGAAGTAACCTGCCATGACATAGAGCTACTAAGTTTCCTGACTTTAACATGGAAATTATAAACTCCATCTCAGTCCTGTCTTTGCAAATGTTTTACATACAGCTACAGACCTTGGCAATGGCTATTAAAGGTTTGCAGACTCAGTTTAGTGTTTTACCATCCTGTTCTGCTATGTAGCTTGAAGAGGACAAATTTGCAGCCCACTTAACCTCCTCTGTTGAAATGCCAGTGCATGTAATAACCAATCATTGAAGTCAATAATTAATGATGCCTATTACACAGATTCCCTCATTACAGACTGAGTCAGCTGGGAGGATACAGACTGTGGGAAGTTTGGGGAACTGGGTATATGCATCTCCAGTTGTCTCTCCAGGGCCTGGGGTGTTGAACAGTCTATCAAGATGTGTGTGGGCTTTCTCGTTGACCCCTTCTCTGTAGGGTGTATTTCTCTGAGCTATGGTTGGAGTTGGATGGGTGTATTTGGGAAAGAGCCCACTTTGAAGAGGTTTCTCACACCAGAGAGAAGTATGGCTTTAAAACTAATATCCAGTGATCAAAATGCTTAACCTGCAACCTCTACCATCACAGCAGTGATATTGGGAGGAGAAGTCTTTGTGTGGAAGATAGGCTTTCAAAGTTTTCTGAATGATGTCTTTGCTTTTATGCTTCCCAGGATCATCTTTCCTGAAAATCAGTCACAATGAGTGTTGACTCTGTGTCCACACTCTTTCAGTGGGCAAGACACACTCTACTAAAGGAAGAAGCTTTAGCCATTTCTTCTCTGGAGGAACTGCCCAGTCACCTACTTCCAGAGATGTTCAAGGGGGCCTTCACCAGCAGGCGTACAAAGGTCCTAAAGGCAATGGTGTCTGCCTGGCCCTTCCCATGTCTTCCTGTAGGAGCTCTGATAGATGACCCTCACCTGGAGACTTTGAAAGCACTGCTTGATGGGTTGGATGTCCTAGTAACCCAGAAGGTTTATTCCCGGTAAGCAAAACCCAGCTAGGGTAGAGGAAGGCTCTGTGTGTGTAGAGAAGGAACATCTGGGAACAGGGAGTATTTGGCCAAAGATGGACCAGAGGCTTCTGATAGCATCAGCCTAGAGGGTTGTAGAATCTTGGGCTTGGCCTCAGCCATCAGAGCAAATGATAGGATATATGGAGGACACAGCTCCTGAGGAATAACCTGTCCCTGTTTATCACACAAGTATAAGTGGAATGAGACTGGGATAAAATGGAATGGAATGAAGGGAGACAGATAGGGCTGTAGCTGATTCCTTTTTAACTGAACATGTGGCACAAGGATACTAGGCATAGGGAAAAAGGCATTTGGAAGAGATAGTTGAAGTGTGAGATGTGGACCAGGAATGGACCATGAGGTATGTCTGATCTTCTGAAAATTCTACCCATCTACAGTAGGTGCAAACTCAGAGTGCTTGATTTGAGAAGGAATGTGCACCACGACTTCTGGAACATATGGACTGGATCCCATGAAGATCACTACTCACCACAGATCTTGGCACAGAAAAAGCCAGTAGAGACCTGTCCTAACCTCAGAAGGAAAATACATTTTAAGGTGGTAACTGATTTTGAAGTCATGAAGGCCAGTTTTGATGAGTGGACCATATACTTGTTGCAGTGGGTCCAGCAGAGAAAAGCTTCCATTCATCTATGCTGCAGGAAACTGCACATTTGTGCCTCACCAGTCTCTACTGTCATAAATTTCTTTAAATTGGTTGATTTAAACTGTATCCTGGAGTTGAGGCTGAGTCAGTGGTGTCTCCTAGAAGACCGTCTTGAATTCCTGGAAGACCTTGTTCCTTACCTGGAGCAGATGAGTAATCTTCGCACCCTCATGTTAGAGGGAATTAAGAAGTCCTTCAGTTTTGTTGCTTGTGAAGACCGGGACGACAAGTGGCAAAGCATGTTGCTTTCTCTGCTCTCCAACTTCAACTGTCTCAAGAATCTCTATTTGAATGATATCTACCTTCTAGAAGACTCCCTTGACAAGTGGCTCAGGTAAGGGAGGATGAAGAGCATTCTGCAGACATAGAAATCACAACTCTTTTCCTTAGAAGTTAGTAAGTAAGACCTTGATGGTCTGACCACTGTAAACCTAGCAGTGTTAGAGATATACATAGCATATCTGAACAGATAAGTTCTGTACTCAGATATGTGTGACCATGTACCTGCATGCTTCTAATTGCTTACATGTGAAAGGTTAGTTTGAGTCAGTAAGGGGTTGAGTAGATGATGGAAAATATGTGACACTGGATTTGAAGATGAAAATGGACACAGTTGTGGTAGGGAACAGATCTAAGTTCTCTTAGGTACATCCATTCCCTAGAATGAATGAAACTGAAACCATTATAGATAGACTAGATTTGGAACAAGTGTTACCTGAGGTCCTTTCAAGCCCACCAATGCTCTTGAATACCATTTTGCAAAAATAATCTCTTGCTTTCTCCCTAGCTGCCTGACGAAGCCTTTGGAGACCTTGTCAATTGTGGACTGCCCTCGGCTCTTACAGTCAGACTTTGAGTACCTGCCCAATTGTCTGAATATTTGTAAGCTCAAGCATCTGAACCTGAATGCTCTCTTTCTATCTGATGTAGGCTATGAGCTTCCCGGGCTCATCCTTGAGAACATTACAAGTACCCTGCAAATTCTGGAACTGGAGCGGTGTGGAATGAATGACTCTCATTTCAAAGCCCTCTTGCCTGCCCTGAGCAAATGCTCCAAGCTCTTCAAAGTCAGCTTCTCTCATAATTACATCTCTCTGTTTGTCCTGAAGAGCCTTCTTTGTCACACAGCCAAGCTGAGCCAGTTGACCCAGGAGCTGTACCCTGCCCCTCTGGAATGCTATGATGGTTTCAAGATACTTAAAGACAGATTTAAGCAACTTTGTCCAGAGCTGATGGACATAATTAGGGCCCAAAGGCAGCCCAAGAAAGTCTCCTTTGCTACTCGTACCTGCTTGGAGTGTTTACATTCCTGTCATTATCATTATAACATAGAGTACACAGAATGCCTTTGTCAGTGTCTTTGTTAGTAAGTAGAATAAGGTCCTTCTGGTACGAATAATGGAGCACCATGTATGTGTATGTCATTGCTTGCAAATAATAAAGATGCTGAGCTTTTGGGATGCTAGCGCATCTCTATCAGCCCACAGCCCATTTGATTCCACGTTTTTAATCTGTTTCTTTCTCCATCTCCCTAATCACGTCACTCTTAAAATTGTGCAGGTCATGGCATCCTATAGGCAGGTATGTCATCAAGGAGACCCAGAGGACATGGCTTTACTTTGGAAAGAAATTGGTTTGCAGTGGGTTCAGATCCCAGGGACTGAGATTGATATGGAAAATAATGCAATGAGGTTGAAGGAGACTGGGGGAGTCAGAAAGACAATTATACATTTTTCAATGATTATTTAGTATCGGACAATTATAAGCTTGTAAATATTGTTCCCTGAAGTTTTAGTTAGTGAGAGTTTTCCTAGAATTGTAGCTGTAAAGGTACAGTTGGACCCTGGAACCTGGAGGAGTACTGAGAACCTGGAGTAGGGCCCAAAGGTCATGGTATTCTGAGAAGCTCTAAGAGAACCTGGAGTGCTAATCATGCAGGGTTGTTTCCTCAAAGTAGAAAAAAAAATTGCCACATTTCATCCAGAAAGCTGAGGGCTTTTTTTTGTTTGTTTGTTTTGTTTAGTTTTTTAAGGAACTGGTGACCTTTTTGCTATCTATGGAGACTGACCTCACCCACCTTGTTATCTGTTGAGATAGAATTCTTTGATCTTTTGCAATAAAGGCAGGCCTCACCCAAAATCCCCAGGAGGGTTATTCCAGACTCTTCCCCCACTTAGACCATTATCTATCCTTATGGGAAGTGTCTTGTGTACTTTATGGCCTGCGGACTTCTTAGCTTTCAGATCACACCTTTTAGCTCTAGAAGTTACAAGTGTGGTCACATGTACTTTGAAAAGTAGTTTTTATATAGCCACACCTTAAGCTTTATTATACTCCTGGAATTGTACTGATTGTTGCCTGGAAACCTTTTCCCAAGAATGATTAATTTAAGTATGCAAGTTAATGGTCAGTCACCTTAAAAATAATCATTCTTTTGTTTTGTGCTAAGTACAAATTTAATTCATTTACAAGGCTGAGCTTTTGCTTTCTTAAGTATGTTCAAGGTTAACCCTAAAGCAAGTAACTAAAAACAAGTAAAGTTTGTTAAAAATTACTTCTGAGATTTGCTAAATATGGCATTTAAAATGTTTAAAAGGCTTCTTTTGCTGCTTGGATTATACTTCCTGCCCCAATTTTACTGTGACTTCATCAACTGGACAATGGCATTAGCAAAATCAGAATTTTATCATTTATTTTATTACTAGAACTCCATTTTTCTTTTTTGTTTTTTCTTTTTTTTTTCTTTTTCTTTTTTTTTTTTTTTGTTGTTTTTTTGTTTTTTGGTGTTTGAGACAGTTTCTCTGTGTAGCCCTGGCTGTCCTGGAACTCACTCTGTAGACCAGGCTGGCCTTGAACTCAAATATCCACCTGCCTCTGTCTCCCAAGTGCTGGGATTAAAGGCATGCACCACCACAGCCTGGCTAGAACTACATTTTTTAAAACATTTTTTATATTTTTGTATGGTATAATGAAAAACTCTAAAAATTACTTGAACAGGCTTAAGGTGGAGTTACAAAGAAAACTGAGACTAAATTGAAAATTTCTTACAAGGTATTTCTGGATAATATGGCCAAAAACCGCCAACATGATCATATGCTTTTCTTTTCTTTTTTTTTTTTTTTTCTCCCAGGTTCCACTGTGTAGTCCGGACTATCATGACGCACTCTGTAGTCCTAGCTTGCTTTAGAGATCAGCCAGCCTGAGTACTGGCATTATGTGTGAACACTGCCCAGAGTGCTTTTAAATTCTTTTAATTATCTCTCTGGTAAAGGAAGGTTTTTTATTTCACCATGTTCTAAGTTAACTGTCTATCAGTCTGCTGTCTGTCTGTCTGTCTATGTGATGTATCTTGGTTTTTCAAGACAAGAGTTTTTCTGTGTAGTCATGGTTGGCCTGGAGCTCTGTACTCTAGTGGGCTGATCTCACAGAGATCCTTCTCTACCTCTGGAGGGCTGGGACTAAAGGATCAAAACGTGAATTTTGCTTGCATGAATGCCCCACATATATGCCTGGTATCTGTGGAAGGTAGAAGACATCAGACCTGGAGGTTTGTGCACTGCCTTGTGGGATTTGAGTATGGAACACAGGTCCAGTGAGAGCATTGTGTGTAGTCTTAACCACTGAGCCATCTCTCCAAGCCACACCCTTGCCCTTTTGACAAACTTTTTCAAGATCAAATTCTACATTAAATCTTTTGTGACCTTGAAGGCTCCTGGAAGTCTCATGAGACAGATAAAAGTTTAGGTGATGCAAACTTGGTCAGAGAAGAAGTGATTCTCATGGGGTGTGGCAGTTCTTTTCTTTATTCCCAGAACTTGGGTGGCTGGCCAATCTCTGTGAGCTCCACCCTGAGATCCTACTGAGCTGGTAAAGGGGAAACAGGATTTGAAAGTAAGCTTTAAATGGCTTTTCATTCCAATGCTCTGGACATAATGTTTTCAGTGTGCTTCTAATTTTAAATTCTCTACTCTAGGGGAAGCTCTACTGAAGCTGTTTACCTATTCACATTCCAGATAAGTGCAAACACCCTTTTAAATTATCTTGTATTTAGAGCCCAATCCAAAAAGTATGCATGAGAATGGACTATCTTCTGGTTGGCTGAAGCTGCAGAATCTAGATTGTGCAGGCTGACTTTATAGCACTGGGATCCCTTTCTATTTTTTTATTCATCTTTTTTTGTGACCAACCCTCATTGTGTTGCCTTGGGCATTAGCTGTGGATTTTTATCAAAAGAGTAAATTCCAAATGCAGCATTAGAGCCTCATCTGAGCTGCTGCCTGTGACCCCTCCCAGAGGTGCTTAATTCTGCCCCAGCTGTTCCTACTCTGCTCTCAGGAGCTGCTAGAGAAGGTGGATGGAGGAATGGTGGCTGAATGGAGGACACTGTCTTTTCACAACAGGGACATCTCCAGTGTACTGTGAGACTGTCTTTTGAGCAAACCCAATAAATAGTAATCCACCCAGCTCTATGTGGGTGGAAATGTAGTGCCAGGGCACTGTTGGTGTAAACCCCCCTCCCAAATAAAACACAAACCAGATAAGAGCTGATCTAATAATCTAATAATCTGATTCACAGCAGTGTCTTTATTCGAGCTATCATGGGATCCCCAGTTAAAAGCTGCCAAACAGGATGGTTTTGGTGGTGGGAGAGCCCGGAATATCTATGGGGCAAGGCTTTATAGCAATGGGGGGTGGGGGGGAGGATAAGTTTGCAAGCATCTATTTGGGAAGCTACTGTGGCTTTTAACATAATTGGCTGGTGTTGGGAGTAATATCATAAACTTAATTTCTGCTCCGGTTTGCATTGGTTATTGGACAGGGGTTGGGCTTGTAACCTGGGTGTGCAGGTTCGATGTGGGAATAACCTGGAGACGTTGGTCTTGTTGAGGGTGCAACCTGGAGACACTGGTCTTGTTGGAGATTAGCCTATAAACTGGACCTAGGCTCATGTTTTCTTGGTGCAGCATGGAAACTAATGCTAGGTACCAGCCTGTTAGTTTACCAGAGTTGGAACTTGGGTCACATTCTCTAAAATGGAGTCCTTCTCCTTCTCTTGTTACTAGAAAGACCAGTCATGGGACATCATGAAGCTTCATGAAAACAGTAATGGGGTTGTGGGGTTAGGTAGGGGTCCATTAGCTGGAGACAGAAGGGAGTCTTGGGTCCGAATTCTCCTCCTGCTGGCCAGGGTCTCCTTCAACTGTAAACAGATGTGTGGTGGATTCATGCTGTAACTCTGTAGCACAGGGACCCTTTCAGTGAGTCTCTAGTGACCCATGGCAGTATCTCTTGACTAGGACCCAATTTCCAGGCTAAAACTGGAGCTCCAGAGGTGGATCTGTTGTATAGAAAGCACGGAAGTTTAAGACAAACCTGTTTGTGTACCCTAGGACACATTTGAGATTGTGTATACAACTTCTGTCAGTAGGTGGACCAAACCTAACTTTAAAAGGTTGGGCAGTGGTAGGGCACACCTTTAATCCCAGCTCTTGGGAGGCAGAGGCAGGTGGATTTCTGAGTTCGAGTCCACCCTGGTCTACAGAGAGAGTTCCAGGACAGCCAGGGCTACACAGAGAAACCCTGTCTAAAAATAAAATAAAATAAAAAAAATTAAGAATAAAAAAAAAGGGTTAGTACTATCTGGTATGGAGAATTCTGTATTCTAGAAAGGATGTAGAGAAAAAGAATTATCTAGTCACTGTGGAAGAGTCATTGTCAGTCTCTAAGGTCTTTGGGGTTCTGTTTTATCTTTTCTACATATCCTGAACTGTGGGGTCTATAAGCACAATGAAGTTTCCAATCAATCCTCTGAATATTAGCTAATCTCTAACTTATCTGGGACACAAATATAGGTCCATTGTCTGACTCTAGAAAATTAGAAAAAGCATACCTTGGAAGAATTTCTTGCAATAATTTCTGTGTTGCCATCTGAAGTCTCATGCTTATTTGGGAAAGTCTCAATCCATCCTAAAAATTTATCTATAAATATTAGCAAATATGTGTATCTGAATTTTCTTTGGTTTGAGCTCCATGAAGTTCATTTCCTGATAGACTCCTGGTTTGTTGTTTCTGTATTGAGTACCGGGGTTCTTCTCATTGATACCCACATTAGTTATTTGGCAGGCCTTACAGTTTTTAACTATTTCAGCTGTTCTCGTATTGGCATCTCTAATTCTGATGTGGAACTGGTGGACTATGTCCTGCATTTTCTGCACTCCCAGGTGTGAAGAACGATGGATCTTTTTTAGTATGTGTAGACTCATTTACTCTGGTACAATTGATTTGTCGTCAGCTGTGCTCCATTACCTCTTATGACACTGAGACATGGTCAGGATTTTGTCCCAGATCACAACTTCTGTCTTGTCAGAGTGGATGGGGTCTCCTGGGTCTAGGACAATGAAGGACATTAGGGGTTCAGTTTCCAAGGCCACCCACCAGCCTATCTTGTTGCCCTCTGGGATGGAGTTTAGGGCTTCCTTCTGCCTTCAGAAGGCCCCTCTACCTATAAATAGCCCCACAGTTGTATGTGGTAGTAAAGGCACACAGCCATCAGTGTCTCTTGTCTGATTTTCAGCTCAGTAACTCCTTGGTCAGAGCTGTCAGTTTAGCTTTCTGGGCTCACATTGTTGTTAGAAAAGGCTCTGACCTTATGATCTTGGTGTTTGTGATGAGCACTGACCCAGCATACCTTTGTTCATCCTGAATGAGATTGTTGCCATTGAACCACATTACCTTTGCATCTATCAAGCAGTTATTTAGGTCCCATAGATGTGGGCCAAAATGTCCCAGCAGTCCTGCAGATGACTATCAATGAAGGTTAGGTCGTGCAACAGAGCAGCTGAAAAGTTATCCTGAAGGCATTCAAGAGGAGAGGCAGGTAATGAATGCTGCCATCTCCTGTAACCAGGAGGTCCTTGCTGCACTGATATAAACAGGACAGGAATCAGCTTCTTGTGATTGGTGACAGACGGGCCATTGCCTGATACCAGGGCTCAGCATCTGAGTATGCATTCCCTGGTTCTAGGGAGGTCACCTGTAGTTGGCAGAGTAAGGCCTTCTTAGTGGAGATTTAAGAGGTCCTGGGTTTTTCTTTTATTTCTGTTGCCACCTGGAAGTCATTTAAAAACTGATGAAGAGACTATCGACTGGTGGGTTCACCATGGGGCCAGGAACCAGCTTTCTGGCTTCTTGTGGTGAAAGGAACCTGTAGAATGTGGTAGACATAACCTGTTTCATGTTAAGATGTCTGTCAAAATCACTGTGTCAAAGTAACCTGATCAAAGTCATCTTGTAACAAGAAACACAAATACAAAATACAAAAACACAAATATAACCTTTCCTTTCTATCTGGAAGAAACAAGAAACAACCAAAAAGTGGTACTCATGCAAAAGACCTCTCCATGACACCCAGAACACAAGTCCACCCTTTTCTATGAGGCAAAAATGAGAAACAATCAGAAAGTGGTACACACATGCAAGAAAAGACCCAGATTGTTGTGTATCTCTCATCATCCCTGAGCACATACCAACCCCAGACAGAGACTCAGGATGTCTTCTGGCCGTATCATAACCATCATTCCCAGATATATCTATGCTTACCTGCAACACAGGGAAGCCCTATGAACTGAAGAGAAGCTGTGTTAGGATGATGGGGCCCATAGAGCTCAAGGTTTGCAAAGCAAGGGCTAGTTCTAAGTGTTTCCTAGTTGGTCGTTCTGTGCTCTCTTGTTCACATCATCTATCCAATGATAAGGTTTTGTGTTGTTTGCCAGATCAGAGAGAACTGTAGAGCTGAGGGCAGAAACAATCACGTTGATGGTGTGTTCTTTCTGCATAATGTGACAAGACTTGAGTTGCTAACTCCTCAGTAAGGAGCCTTCTGGTTTTGACATGATGTGTTCAGAATGATGTTAGGCCTAACAAGCATCTAAAACCTGTAGGTAAAAACCTTCTGTCATCTAGAACTTTCCTGAGATGAACTTTGCCCATCACAACCCGATGCTTAGAGAATCCCTTAGAATTCCTGGTAATCACTTTGTTGAACACTGTCAGAGTCAGACATGAGTTATCTGTCTCAGCATCGAAATGTCCATCAGGTCAAACACCTGGAACTGAATAGCATCATCTGACTTGCATCTGCTGATAAGTCATATGAAACACATATGAAAGAGAGCAGCACTTGATCTTCAATTCTGATATATTTTCATGAAAAATCATTTGCTACTAGAACCAGTAAAACTGAATGAGCTTAGGAAAGTTTAGAACTGAAACTGTGACTGAAAAAAAAATGAGAAAATCTTCAATATACTATAACCTTATGTCTATAACCAGAGTTTTGCAGAAAGAATCTTTAGAGCTTTAGCAACAAGAAGTCTTATCCAACAATTTGTGTAAAAGTTATACCAAAGACATATTCAAAGTCAAGATACTCATCACTTAGTAACATAATTATTAACAATTATGTTAGATTTGTATCCACAACATTTTTTGTACTTTCTTCAAGCCCTAAAGTATATATTCATGAACATAAAATATTCCATGCTTTTTCCATTTAGTCATTGCCAAGACAGGTACTTGTGTTAATCAAGCATAATGGATTTTACAAACATGTGTACCCACAGAAGAAAACTACTATCAGAGTCATGACACAGACTATTTCCTCTTCTCTGAAAGCATCTTTTTTTCCTTCTGTAGAGACAGAGTATCTACCTCTTAAAAAGTGGTATCTTAAAACTGGATTAGAGAGTTGGCTCTGGTGCTGAGTCAATAGATTTATGCACATAGTCTCTAAAATCTATTAATTATGAGAATATTCATTAATTATACAAGTATGTATATACACATACATACAAACACACACACATGTATGTATCAATGTCAGTTAACTACATAGGTTTCTTTGAAAAATCCAAATCTCCCAAAATCAATGAATAATACACTACATCATATTAAATTTTACATTGAATGAATGTCAATACACACAATCTGGCCACAATGGAAATTGTTAGTTAAATTTCTATAAAGAGAGAATATAATATGACATTTGTTAAAAGCTAGACATAGAAGCAATATGTTACTAATATTAGATGATAGGCTTTTTGATATATAGTTATTAATTAGTACATTATACAATGTTTTGTGATGGAGAATGAATTAAAAGAAAACATGTATAGTTATATCTGAAATTGATATAAAGTCACCTTTTCTTCTTCAACTTTTCAAGAGCCTCATTCACACCCTTGTTCTTCAGGCTGTAAATCAGAGGATTCAACCTTGGATTCACCAGGGTGTAGAATAAGGATGTCATTTTATCTTGATCCAGAGAGTAGGAAGAACTTGGATGGAAATACAAAAAGAGCTGAGTTCCCTGAAAAATTGCAACTGCAGTCAGGTGGGAGGCACATGTGGAGAAAGCTTTGGACCTTCCATCAGCAGAGCGGATCTTCAAGACTGATGAGATGATATAACAGTAAGAGACAAGAAGTCCAGAAATTGTGCTTAGTTCAATAAACCCAACAATTGTGAATGTAACTAACTCATTTGCCTCCGTATCTGAGCAAGATATTAATAGAAGAGGAGGAACATCACAAAAAAAGTGGTTGATCTCATTGGACCCACAGAAACACAAACTGAAGGCCAAGGTAGTATGTATCAAAGCATCTGCTGTTCCCACCAGGTAAACCCCAGCCATCAGGAGGAAGCACAGCTGGCTGGACATGTTCACTGTGTAGAGCAATGGGTTACTGATGGCGTGGTATATATCATAGGCCATCACTGCAAGCAGTAGACACTCGGAATCTACAAAGGCACAGAGGGTAAAGAACTGCAGTGCACATCCAACTGTGGAAATTGATTTATCCTCAGCTAAAAGATCCACCAGCATCTTGGGTCCAATTGCTGTGGAATAGCAGAGGTCACAGAAAGAGAGGTGGCTGAGGAAGAAGTACATGGGTGTGTGCAGCTGAGTGTCCACTCTGATTAAGATGATCGTCCCAAGATTGGCAAGAAGAATAATGAGATAAACAAGTAGGAATGTGGTAAAGAGGACCACTTTCATTTCAGGGTTATCAGTAATTCCTAACAAAATGAATTCATCCAGAGAGGAGCAATTTCCCCTGTACGTGTTTCTTAGATAAACTTTAAAAATTAACAGTCATATATTCAAAATACCTTTATTGTACGGAAAATTATTTTAGTTTTAATTTATTTTATCCTCAAAGACATATATAATTATATTTCAATCTTCAAATAAGATTGAATCATTTAATTTTAATAATCTCTCTCACATAACAATTAATAAACTCTGGTATCTAAAAACATTTTTCCAAATATCATCTATTCATTAGTCTTCCTGAATTTCCTTTCCTTAACAGGAATAATATTCACCATTATATCATCTTGTAATCTTAAGAATCATACATATTTACATCCTAAATTAGTGAGAATAAATGACAACATATTGAAGTTTCAAATACACTATAATTAATATTCAGATATATATAAAATTATTCCCCAAGCATCAAGATTCTATGAAAACTCAGAGTTTAAAAGTGAGACCTCTATTCCTAACCAAAAGAAAAGCTAATATTTTTCCACTGTTTCTCAAAAAAATTTCTGTTAATTAGTTTATGATAAGCGACAAATAATTCCTAAATACTTTTGTTTCAAGATATGTTTGTTGGCCATAATACTTGTATAATATTTGGAGGGGGTCATTTGAAACCAAAAGAAAAATCTTATAGTCATTCAATGGAAAAGGCTAAAAAATTATGTAATTAATATGAAGTCACACACATATATACATAGCTGAATATATTGTGTATTTCATATTAGAAACACTGAAAAAATATGAGGCTAAATGAAGTGTAATGAGATATATGTCCTTATGGTTATGTGCAATTATGTGAAGTTTTATGATTTTCCAAGTGTTTGCAATTTAGAAAACATGAAAATTAGAACATAGGCATGTGTCTTTATGGGAGAATTTGCCTATATAGAAAGAGTTGAAATTTAAAATTTATTATTTTAATAGAATATTTCCATAATCTTTATCTTAAGAAAGTTTTAGAAAAAGATAATCAAAAATGCTGATATAGAATACAAAGTCCTTGAAATCACACATATATGTACATACAAATTGAAATGATCTCAGCACTTGGGAGGCAGAGGCAGGCAGATTTCTGAGTTCAAGGCCAGCCTGGTCTACAGAATGAGTTCCAGGACAACCAGGGCTACAAACAGAAACCCTGCCTTGAAATAAACCAAAAAAAAAAAAAAAGAAATATCTTTTAATAATCCATTAAAATTATTAAAATATGGTTTAATATATACTAATAATAGATACTAATAAGATAGTCAATCTTCATTATTGAAGATAAAATAGTATTTTAATTAGATTTTAGACATACTGATCCAAGTAGGATACAAACGTTCATTAATCTTAAAACTATATAAATCTTTTCAGAAAACGTAAGTTTTAATCTTATATTTTGGATTAGGAATCTTAGGAGTTTACCTGAGAAGATTGATTTTCCTTAGCAGAAAGGGGAAGGCAGCATTTTACTACATCATGTCCCACTTGGGATTTATATCCCTGCAGCCCTTCCCCTTAGGATTTGTTGTTATAAAAACATGTTATTACTTTATTACTTTTTTTTCATGGCTTTTTGCTCTCCTGTGACTACATGACATTCCTCCTTAAAGATGGAACTATATTTTCTTACTATTATCATTAACTTGGTATGTCAAAATAAAAATTTGAAATTAAATTTATTTTGGAAAATATGTAAAACATGTTGTTGAAAGGCAAGCGCTAGCCTGAAACACACTGAGGTAGTCCTGTAGTGTTTATTTTTTAAGGTTTATTTATTTATTTTATTTTTATGTATATCAATACCCTGTAGCTGACATTAGACACACCAGAAGAGGGCATCAGATAAATCCTATTACAGATGATTGTGAGCCATCATGTGATTCCTGGGAATTGAACTCAGGACCTCTGGAGTGTCAGTCAGTGTTCTTAACCTCTGAGCCATCCCTTTAGCCATTCATGTAGTGTTTGTAAGGCTAGGAAGACTTTGGCTTTGTGAGAATACAAAACATAAACCTGGTTTGTGTTTGTGTGTATGTGTGTGTGTTTGTGTGTATGTATGTGTGTGTGTGTGTGTGTAATGAATATGCCACAACATAAATCAAATCACTGTAGCAGACAGTTCATTAACTAAGAAATTTTCCAGTTGAGACTGCTATCTTCAATGTCCATGTCTATGAGAAACTGAACTGAGTAATATGAGATTGATAGGTACCATTCCTGGAATGGGTCTGGGATGGATTGATAAGCTAGCTGATCATGAGACTGAGTGAGTCAGTAAGTAGCATGCTTCTGTGGTTGCTGCTACACTTTTTATTTGGGTTCCAGTTCTGAATTCCATTGATTATGGACCATGACCTTGAAGTACAAGGTGACAAAATCCCTTCACTCCTATCCATTGCTTCCTTCAGATAGAGTGCTTAAACACAACAACATAGAAAAAACTCAGACATAAGTTGGGAACTTCCTTATACTTAACTCAAAAGAAGTAGCTCTAAAAAGATATGTTAAGGATTCAGTAGGAAGTTGAAAGAGCTACTTAAGTCTTTTGTCATCAAGAGAAATGTGTGATAAATCCCATACACTCGACATGTAGCTGCAAGCATTGGTGTTTGGCCTATTGGATTTTGGCCTTGCTATGTTTGTTCATTTTTTCTTTCTTTTGTTTTTTAAATTTAATTTTTTATTATAAGTAAGTACACTGTAGCTGTCTTCAGACACTCCAGAAGAGGGAGTCAGGTCTCATTAGAGATGGTTGTGAGCCACCATGTGGTTGCTGGGATTTGAACTCTGGACCTTCTGAAGAGCAGTCAGTGCTCTTAACAGCTGAGCCATTTCTCCAGCCATTTTCTTTGTTTTCTTTCCTCTTTTCTTTTCCCTTCTCTTCTCTTCTCTTCTTCTCTTCTCTTCTCTTTTCTTTTTTCTTCTTATCCTTCCTTCCTTTTAGTCTTCTTTCTTTCCTTCTTTCTTTCATCCTCTCCTTCCTTTCTTCCTTCCCTCTCTCCCTACTTCTTTCTTTCTTTCTTTCTTCTTCTTTCTTTCTTTCTTTCTTTCTTTCTTTCTTTCTTTCTTTCTTTCTTTCTTTCTTTCTTTCTTCCTTCCTTTCTTCCTTTCTTCCTTTTTTGAATCATTCTTTGATATAGCTCCAATTGTTCTATTTTGGGCTAGAAATATTTCATCTTTGGCAATGTGTTGAAAATATGCAACTTGATTTTGCTGTGGATGATTATTTTCTACATAAGAATTCATAGTTAAGAATTTTAAACTCATAAAGTGGGCTGGAGAGATGGCTTAGTGGTCAAAAGCACTGACTCTGTTTCTGAAGGTCCTGAATTCAAATTCCAGCAACCACATGGTGGCTCACAAACATCCATAATGAGATCTGACGTCTTCTTCTGGTCTGTCTGAAGACAGTTACAATGTACTTATCGATAGAGTGAGCAGATGTCCTGAGTTAATTCCCCAACAACCACATGATGGCTCACAACCATGTGTGCAATCTACAGTGTACTCATATGCATACAATAAATAAATAAATATTTAAAGAAATCCCATAAAGTGCTGAACAATTAGTAAATATTGAGCTTTTTGATGTTTGCATGAATGAATTTTATATTGTGAGATTGTTACAAGACTATAGAAACAAATGATGTAAAGCTATCTTAATATTGATAGGTTGGCAAGGGTTTAGGGTTATTGTTCACAACTTGAATCGGAAAACAACCATATAGGATATAACCTCTTGGACATAATATACCATAGGAACAGTGAAACAAAAATAAAATTATAGATTTTTTTCTTTTTTTTTGGTTTTTCAAGACAGTTTCTCTGCCTGGCAACAGAATTAAAGATTACTGTCTCCCATTAACATAGGTTCTAACAATTTTTAATTAAATATTCGGAAATTTTAGTAAATTGTTCATTAAAGCTATCTTCATCTTGATCTAGGTGAACTTATTTATGTAAGACAAAAGTAGTTAAACAAATGGATGCCAAAAATGAGTTACATTAACAATTACAGAAGTGCCGGGAAGAGGTGGCACAGGCCTTTTATCCCAGCATTTTGGGGGTAGAGACAGGTGGATTTCTGAGTTCGAAGCCAGCCTGGTCTACAGAATGAGTTCCAGGGCAGCCATGGCTACACAGAGAAACCCTGACTCAAAAAACCAAAACCAAACAACCAAACGAAACTATAACAACAAAAACCAATTACAGAAGTTAGAAATAAAGTGTTTGTGTCTAGGAGTAACTCCAAATTCCATACCAACATTGACCTCAGTCAGACTGTGATAGTTTATTCAAGAAACACCTCAAGACTGATCAGTCAGAGCTCACAGATTGTGGAGTTGAAAACTATGACCCTGAACAGTGTTCAGGGCCAGTTTATATAGGGAAAATAAGATAATGAGGTCATAAACAGATACAGAGTGGACTGCCTAAGCAGATACAGCTTGGGCTGAGAATGTGGTCGGCCTTTCACCAAGTTTGGTTTTAGTACTTTAGACTTAATAGTTTAAATTAACCTCTATTTACCCTGGCTGAGTAAAGACCACAGTTGGATGAATTACAACACCACCACCAATAATAATAATAACAACAATAATAATGAGTCTCAGAACATAACAGGATATATAAGCAGACTCACCTCGCTCTGAGTCAAACTATTTTTCTGATTCTAGAGTCAAGCTGCCTTTTATGTTGGCAATATGGGATGATTGTCAGGCCTCAAGCAGAATGTATAATTTTATGCCACGTAAGTAATGCCAGGGAAGCAGGTCATAGAAGCAGTCTTCAACATAAATATCATCTCAATAAATACAAAGAAGTAAATCTACCGATGAACCAGACTGATTCCATCTTAAGATCAGAAGCCATTTTGTTACTTCAAAATGAGTTTTAGTTTACTGTGAAAGAAAAGTGTATATTTTCTAGAATTCAACTTGTGCCACATACTGACCTTCATCCTTTTCCCTAAAACATAACACCAAACATTCTACCAAGTAGTCTTAAACTTCTATCTGCTTATGCATTTCTTTTCCTTTCTTTTTTATTCTTTTAAATATATAGGACCTCTATCTATCTATCTATCTATCTATCTATCTATCTATCTATCTATTTATTATATATAAGTACACTGTAGCTGTCTTCAGACACTCCAGAAGATGGCATCAGATCTCATTACAGATGGTTGTGAGCTACCCTGTGGTTGCTAGGATTTGAACTCAGAACCTTTGGAAGAACAGTCAGTGCTCTTAAACACTGAGCCATCTCACCAGCTTTTTTTTTCTTCTGAATTTCTTCCTTTTTTTGATTTTTGTTTGTTTGTTTGTTTGTTTTTTCTTTTTTTTGTTTTTCGAGACAGGGTTTCTCTGTGTATCCCTGGCTATCCTGGAACTCATTCTGTAGAACAGGCTGGCCTCGAACTCTGAAATCTGCCTGCCTCTGCCTCCCAAGTGAGGGGATTAAAGGCGTGTCCTACCACCACCCTGCTGCTTCTGAATCTCAATTGCCATGTTTCTATGTCTCCAAAGTCACCCTTTAAAGGCCCATTATCAGCATATAGGGTTAAATTAATATCATCTTAATAGATGCAAATAAAACTAATAAAATTTGATGGTCATTTAGATAAATATTTTTGAAAGATTAATTATTGAAGGAATGATCATCAGCACAACAAAGATCATACTTTCAATGGGAACACTGGCTATAATCAGAACCCAGCAAAAAGCTGTGTGGTTTCCATGACAGTTCAGGGTCAGCACAGCAATGTTCTCTCCCCTTGAAACTATTTAAAAACAAACTCTTAAAATTTTAGTTACTGTATTAATTATAAATGATGAAGTGAAAATATGTTTGATTATTAAAAAGTGTGATGAAAAATGTTCTGCAATTAGATAGTGGGAGGAGATATAGATGAGCTTATGGATATTCTGAAAAACACATAAATACTGAAGTGTCATTGTTAAAGGATAGATACTATAGGGCAGGGTAGATAATGTTTGTATATCTTGCAAAAGGTAACTGACTGGCTATGGGTCCTGCGGCTCACAGGACAGTTGACAACCGCTTGTAACTTTGAATGTAAGAGATCCAATGCTCTCTTCTGCCCTCTGTTGGCATTAAATACTTCTGTAGGATATGTAAACTTATTCAGGGCGAAAAAAACACTCACATGCAGGAAATGAAAATAAAGAAATCTATTTTTTTTTTAAAGTAAAGTGTTTCTTCAAAGTCAGATAATAAAGCAAATAATTCAATGCTAATGAAGAAATGTACAAGAAAAGAGAGTTGGGATTGATTAAGTATGGCTGTTTAAAGTTTGAGTTTCTAGAGTTTGACTTTGGAGAGCAAAGTTTAGTCATCTAATATATCATAATGTGAGTGTAAGTATCTGTGTGTATGTTGTCATACACATATTAAAATTGAATAATTAACGAAAATAATAAACACTTCATACTACATCTTTGCTAAAGATAATGGTGGATTTACAGAGACCAATAAAGAAGAAAGTAACCACTCATGACAAATCCTGGGGGAAATGGTTTCAAAACCTTTAGTCCCAAATGACAATTGGAACAGTAAAACATCACCTTCACGGTGTTCAGGCAGCTAAGAACTACTCTCATAAGGTGAGTTCCTATATTTCTGTATCTTTAGAAACAGAGTAAAGCAAAACAATTTCAATTTATCTTTTTATAAACAGGTGTTTTCATGATGATGTTCTGCCTGCTCAACTTAAAATATTACTAGGCATAAAAATTATTAGGAGTAATGAATGAAAATAATTTTTAAGCAGATTCATGAGTCTCAAATATCTTTAGAGTAACAGAAACAACATTTGAACTATTTTAATTTAGTCTTCTTAGATAGGAAATCCCTACTTCTTCTTATTTTATACACATACATATATATTTAAGAGAATTAAATATGAAATAAAAATGGTTGGATTAAAGCGTCACAGATAATGCATGCCATGTCAGTGAATTATGAAATACATTCCATAGTATTTACATAGTCTAAAAAGGCAAAAGATCTAACATTTCCTTTCTACTGTCCATCTAAACACATGTATAAATAAGTATATGGATATGTTTCACATATGTATAAAATAAACATACTTGCAAGGTCAAAGCAGATGCATTTTCAAACATTTATTATACTTCCTTGAAATTGCTGGTTTTCATTGTGATGAAAACTTGACTACTGAAATCAAACTGCATGTGATAAATTCTTTAGATACTGCTTGTTTTTAGACATCTAACTCATCAATCACATTATCCATTGGTACCAAACCACTGCTACTGTTGGGTAAGGAGTCCTACTGTAAAATATAATAGATTCTAGAATCAAAGATCAAATAAGTTTTATTTTATGTCTCAGCTAATGGTAGAGCCAAGAAATGTACTAAGAAAATTGGCTACTTTTGAAACTATATAGATACATACAACAAAAACAGTCAAACGATTCTATATTTATTTGTGCATATACTGATGCATAATATATACATGCTATATAATGAAATTTTGCTCTCAATTTCTTAGTAAGGGTGTAAAAGTAGGTTGATGTAAGGTAACAGGTCTAGCTAGAGTAAGAAAAGAGAGGGAGAGAAGTGGTATAAGTTTATTTCAATTAAAGATATTTTAAAATATAATAAGACAAAATGAAAATGATTAACCACCTTATTTGCTAGCAATAAATGCTTGTGTTCTACATTTTATAATCAAATTAAATTTTTTTTTTTGGTTTTTTCAAGACAGGATTTCTCTGTGTAGCCCTGGCTGTCCTGGAACACACTCTGTAGACAAGGCTGGTCTCAAAGTCAGAAATCCACCTGCCTCTGCCTCTCAAGTGCTAGGATTAAAGGCATGTGCCAACACCACCTGGCAAATTTAGTTAATATAGTTATCACTCACTATTTATAAACTAATAAAATTATTTTAAGATCATGTGGTCTTTCAAGAATGAAATAAGTAAACTGATTTGAATAATTAATATCTTAAAGAATAAAAATAATACTTTCTAAAAGAACAACCTGAGTCTATTTATTTCTATTTATTTCATATTGTACAAAGGTCAAGTGAGAATGAGTATATCTAAATCTATCTAAATGTAGTAACTAACTTAAACCGTTATGTACATTAGAGACTATGTATAAAGTCCTAGACCCTAATGGTGGATAGTTTCAGTTTCTTGACTGTCTATCCCAGATATTGGTCAGTTTGATATTGAAAAATACGTTAAGAAAATCTTGCAGGAAAGAAACAGGACTCAGAAATTTTTATAGTATATATTAGATGAGAAATGAATTAATTAAATTCTTCCTCATAACTACACTGTTGATATCTAGCATTAAAATGAATTTTTTACTAATAATTTTTATTAATATTTTTATGTATAGAGTGGAAGAAAGCATGGATATAGGAAACTGTTCCTTGAATGAATTCATTTTTGTGGGAGTTACCAATAACCCAGAGATGAAAAGGACACTGTTTACCGTCTTTCTCCTCATCTATGTCATCAATTTTCTGGGGAATCTTGGTATGATCATTTTGATCATAGTAGATCCCCAGCTGCACACACCCATGTACTTTTTCCTGAGCCACCTATCTTTCTGTGATCTCTGCTATTCCACAGCAATTGGTCCCAAGATGCTGGTAGATATGTTTGGCAAGAACAAGTCAATTCCCTTCTGGGGCTGTGCTCTGCAGTTCTTCATTTCCTGTACTTTTGCAGATTCTGAGTGTGTGCTGATGGCCTTTGATAGATACCAGGCCATTAGCAACCCCTTGCTCTACACAGCAAACATGCCCAGCAGGAAATGTTCTATGCTCATGGCTGGAGTTTACCTGGTGGGAACATCAGATGCTTTGATACATTCAACTTTGGCATTCCGCTTGTGTTTCTGTGGGTCTAATGAGATCAACCACTTCTTCTGTGATCTACCTCCACTTTATCTTCTCTCCTGCTCAGATACTCAAGTAAATGAGTTAGCATTATTTACTATTTATGGTTTCCTTGAACTGAGCACCATCTCAGGAGTCCTTGTTTCTTACTGTTACATCATCTCATCAGTCTTAAAAATCCATTCAACTGAAGGGAGGTTCAAAGCTTTCTCTACCTGTACCTCTCACTTGACCACGGTGGCTATTTTTCAAGGAACTCTTCTCTTCACATATTTTCGACCAAGTTCTTATTCCCTTGACCAAGACAAAATGACATCTCTATTTTATACCCTTGTGATCCCTATGCTGAACCCTCTGATTTATAGCTTAAGGAACAAGGATGTGAAAGAGGCCTTGGAGAAAATTAGAAGAAAAAGATGGTTTTAAGTATTCATTCAGAATGCATACCACATTTCTTTATTCACATAAAAGTTTTAACTGTTCACTATGTTTTCCAGGCTGGATTTCAAATGGTGATGTCTTGCCTCAGTCTTCTGTACTTATTTATCTTTAATTGAATAAATTAAATATAATAGATTTATACAATTACTGATTTGTTTTCTCTTCTCATTTCAACAGCTTTTTCAAATGTCTCAGTAAGACATTATTTTCATCATCCAAACTAATGAACCCATATCAGTAAGCATAGCATAATAGAGCAAATTGGAGTTTAGCAAAGTGAAGGTAGGCTACAAAATTATGTTCTGGATTAAAATTATGAATATTTTATAGGTACCTTACTGTATTTTGTATTTTTCTTTCATAGTGAACCATCTTTCTTTTTTCTTTCTTTCTTTCTTTCTTTCTTTCTTTCTTTCTTTCTTTCTTTCTTTCTTTCTTTCTTTCTTTCTTTCTTTCTTTCTTTCTTGTTTTTTGTTTTGTTTGGTTCTTTTGTTGTTGTTTTTGAGACAGGGATTCTCTGTGTAGCCCTGGCTGTCCTGGAGCTTACTCTGTAGATCAGGCTAGCCTCGAACTCAGAAATCTACCTGCCTCTGCCTCCCAAGTGCTGAGATTAAAGGTGTATGACACCGGCTGTTTTATTTTTTTCAAGACAAGGTTTCTCTGTGTAGTCCTGGCAGTCCTGGAACTCATTCTGTAGACCAGGCTGGCCTTGAACTCAGAAATCTGCCTGCCTCTGCCTCCCGAGTGCTGGGATTACAGGCATGTGCCACCACGTCCCAGCTGTGAATCATCTTTCATCTTAGTCATAAGGGCAATCATCTAATGTAAATCATGGATAAAAACTATATGAGCAAGCAAATAGCTCTTAATCAGCTTCTAAACTGTCAGAGAACAAAATCTGTATGTAAATATGTTTCTTGAGTTAATATATAAGTCTGGCTTTCAAAAAACCAGCAATGTTGACAAGGATACCCTGTTGCATATCTAAATATATCCTCACCTGTACAGAACCGTGGAACTGGTTTGGCCTAGCTACCTTGGAAGGAATCAACTTTTCAAGTTAGAGTCCTTGACTTCTGAGGAACCATGTACCTTCCACTTCCTGAGAGATTGACATACTTCCTCAGGCAGTGGAACATTCAGGGTGTTTTATGTTTCTCTGTACATTACCTTGGAAGTCAAAGAAGCATAGAAGTTGGACAGGACAATCAGTTTTAGATGTTAATCTTGAGTACTATGTATAGCTTGCAAATATCACTGAATCCTGGCAATTATAACTGTAGTGATCCTGCAAATTTCCATTATATTATTTCTGATAAAGGTATAAAAAATGTCTAATTGCTCTCAATAACTTTGCCACAGTTTATATTATACTGTGAAGCCTCCAACTGTCCTGTTTTCATTTCTGTCCCTCATATCAAATGACCTAGACCAGACAAGTTAGTGCAGACACTAACATTAGAAGAAATGAACAATTTAAGGCAGAGTATCTGGAAACTGTCAAAGTCTTATGGGCTACTTACCTATTTCACTTTTAGATTTGCAGATGTTCGATGTAGCTTAAGAACCAAGAAAAGAGTCCTCATAAAGGGCATGGTGACATGGACTGTAATGGATGTCAAGTCTCTCAGTAGCTTCTCTTTCCTTCCCTGTTTACTTTGTCTGAGTTACAATATCCACTTGTTAAGTCATAAACAATCATCTTGCAAATGCTTTGTAACACAAATTTGTGTCAGATATTTTTTCAATGTGATTATGTAAATGTCCTTTGCTTAAGGACTGATTGTGCAGTTCACATTATAAACAACTGAAATGTGGAAAGAGAGAAAATATCAATTATATGCTAAAGTAATGAGTATGTCTATCTAAGTATACAAACAAATGATTCACACTTATAATACCTGCAGCAGTAAAATTAAAAGTGCTTGTTCATTCATAACTCCTGAACTGCTTAAAGATTCTTTTGAAATCAAACTATGTGAGACCTATAGAAGAAATTAATAATGACTTTCCCCACCAGGCAGTCGTGGCACAGGCCTTTAATCCCAGAACTTGGGAAGCAGAGGCAGGCACATTGTAAGATAAGAAAACCAAATGCAGTAACGTGACTAGCAATTCTGACTGAGTCAACTCAAAGCATGGAACACACACAGATCAGGGCAAAGCTCAATGCCTCCACAGTTACCCAATTTATCCTTCTGAGATTTTATGAAATTCCCAATCTCCAGGGATTCCTGTTTGGAATGTTCCTCATAATTTACTTGATTATCCTAATTGGAAATAGCTTCATTACTGTGATAACTAGAATTGATCCTGCACTACAGAAGCCCATGTATTTTTTCCTAGCAAATTTTTCTACTCTGGAAGTCTGTTATGTATCAGTCACTCTTCCTAGGATTCTTTTCAACATTGCTACTCAAGGCAGACACATTTCTGTCCTCAGCTGTGGCATGCCAACATACTTCTATCTTATGCTGGGAGTCACTGAGTGCTTTCTGCTGGCCGTGATGTCCTATGACCGCTATGTGGCCATCTGCAACCCTCTGCCCTATCCTCTGGTCATGAACCCAACAAAGTGGACTCAGCTGGCAGCAGGCTCCTGGCTTGGAGGCATTCCGGTCCAGATAGTACAAACCTGTCAGATATTCTCTCTACATTTTTGCAATTCTAACCAAATAGAGCACTTCTTCTGTGACTTACTGCCCATTCTCAAGCTGGCCTGTGGAGATACTTCAATGCATGAGCTAGCGGTCTATTTAGTGGCCATTCTGTTTGCTGTAGTCCCTTTTATAATGAGAAATGCCTCTTACAGCAAAATTATTGCCACCATTCTGAGGTTGCCAACAGCTACAGGACAGACGAAAGCATTCTCAACATGTTCTTCCCATTTGCTTGTGGTGTTTCTGTTTTTTGGATCAGCTTCTGTTACCTACTCAAGGCTAAAATCTACCCATTTTCCAGGAACTGACAAAGACTTCTCTCTATTCTACACCATTGTGACTCCTATGTTCAACTCCCTGATATACAGCTTCAGAAACAACGATGTGATTGGTGCCCTGAGAAAACTGTTATGTAGAAAACAATGGCAGCATGTGTGCTCTAAAGTCTAAAGTTCTCTATAAACTTCTAGTGACACAGGGGCTCTTCTCTTGCCTGTTATGGAATGCTACTTCTTATCTACTTGTAAGTGGTCATCTGTAGACCTATTTGCTAATCTCTGTTAACTACCATCTAGTGTATGCTTCCAGGTAGTGGTGTTCTCTGACTTCAGTAGATTTATCATTTAACTAGGGTGGAATTGAAAATGTTTTCTTTTTCCATTTTTCTTTTTATGATTCCTATCTAATCAGGCACTTCTCCTGTGAAATCCCACCTAATGCTAATCTTTGTTGTGTGAACATTTTTGTGAATATTTGGATAATATTTTTGGTTCTGTTTATTTGCCTTGGTTCCTTTTATGCTAATAATCTTTTCCTAGTGTATAATTGTCTCATAATCTTGAAATTTCCATCAGTCATATTAGGCTAAAGCAGCTTTCTGCTCATTGTGTTTTCTAGTTGTAATGTTATATGTTTTATGCTTTTATATACTTCTGTAATTTTCATAGCTATTTCCAAGTAAGAAGCATATCATATGACAATGAACATTTAGCTGTATTGATATATATCACTTTGTATTTCATTGTATTAACATTATAGAACTCTATTTAATTATAAGATATTTGATTTTATAGCAGTAATGATTTCCAAATAAGAATTAATTTGTATAGGTTAAGGCAAAGTTCTGTATTCACTATCAAATAAACAGCTATTCCATTTTAATACATATATTTTTGTGTAATGTTCACCTTCCAAAGTGCATGATTTCATAAATGAAAAAAACATTTAATTTGATTTACTACCCAAGGTGGTTAGAGTCTGTAGCTGCAAAGCAAAGGGTGGCTAGCAGAAGAACTGAGACTTCTTTTTTTTTTAAAGATTTATTTATTTATTATATGTAAATACACTTTATCTGTCTTCACACACACCAGAAGTTGGTACCAGATCCCATTCCAGATGGTTGTGAACCAACCTGTCGTTGTTGAGATTTGAATTCAGGACATCTGGAAGAGAAGTCAGTGCTCTTAACTGCTGAGCCATCTCTCCAGCCCTGAACTGAGAGTTCTAATTCCAAACTTCCTGAAGCAGGGATAATGCATACTGGGAATAATGTACTGAGCATTTGAGCAGATATTCTGATATACAATCACAAAGTAATTATCTTTTATAAACTTTTAAGTTAGTGATTTTGTTTGGTTTGTTTTGTTTCTGTTTTAGAATATAGATAAACTGATTAGTTTTTTTAAAGTACTCAGAAACAAAAGTCACATGGAAAATTGCAGCTTTCATCAAGGAATTCTTTCCAGAGTCTTGGATTGGACTTTGGGCATGTCAATGAGATGTTTTCTTAATTTCTGCTTGCTATGGGAGGCCCACAGCCTATGCGTAGTGTTATCCCTAGACAGGCAGACTTGGGCTTTACATAAGTAGTTGATCAAGACAGATGGAGTAAACCCTTGGGCAGTATTTCCTTTCTCTAGCTTCCTGCTTAAACCTCCATACTAACTTTCTTTATTGACAGAGTATTAGGTGAACTAATACTGTTACCCAGAAAACAAAAAAGAAATAAAGAAACACACAGACACACACACACACACACACAGAACCAAAACAAAACAAAACAAAACAAAACATCCTAAAACTTTTCCTCCTGCAAGTTGCTTTGGATCACAGTCAGTATGACATCAACAGAAAGCAAATGGAAAGTGTGAGCAATAGATATTAGTGGAAAAATAGCAACAAAAAGATACAGGTATATGCATTGTTTTGTTTAAAAATGGCTCTCCAAACAACTCAATTCATAAATATAGCCCAAGGTTTTCTTGTTTGCATTTGTAGTGTTGAGAATGTTACTGTTGGAGTCTGGGAGCTGCCACACACCATTAGTACAACAATCTCAGTTAAACACAATTGGTTTAATATATGCACACAGTAATACTGGTTGCCAAGACCACAAGAAGAAAACCTAATTGTGACACCAGTCTGTCCTCAGAGGAGACTTTCTATAGGAAAAACCATGGTTAAAAGTGTAAAGGTACACTGTGAAGTCATATAATTTTTTTTTGGCTAACTAGATAATGTATTATTAATAGATCACCTTTGCTGATTGACCCTGAGTGAGGTAAGAAGTGTGATGGACAGGTAGTAAACAGGGAAATTTCAGAAAATTGAGATGACAGGGTGATCCAACTGTAGCTATTTCACTTATTAGTAATTTTCTTTTAGTGTCAGCTATGGATAATTATTTCTGGGAAGTTGAGTCTGAGAAACTTAACTTAATTTTACTTCAGAGAAAAATGGAGGCTGAATACAAAGTGGCTACAGTTATGTTTAAAGGAGCAGGTCTCAACACTTACAAAGATCAACACATGCTAAGAATATATTGGGCTGGAGATATGGTTCAGAAGTTAAGAGCACTGGCTGCACTTCCAGAGGTCCTGAGTACAATTCCCAGCAACCACATCGTGGTTTACAACCATCAGTAATGAGATCTGATGCCCTCTTCTGGTATGTCTGAAGACAACTACTGTGTACTCATATACATAAAATAAATAAATAACTCTTTTCTTAATAATCACAACATTAAAAATAAAACAAATTTTGCAAAACACAAGGAATTTACCTTGGTTTCTATTTTACATGTTTAAATTCTTAAGTGGGAGGAAGCATAAAGTTTCTTCCAGTAGAATGTAGCATGGGGATGGAACTTATTCCCAGAGTAGAAACCACTTCCTACTTAAACATCACTGTGTGTTCTGACAGCACACCAATACTCTTCAAACTATTCCACCAAATAGAAACAGAATGAACACTACCCATGTCCTTCTACAGTATACTTACACTAAATAAATAAAACCTCCAAGAGGGGCCAGAGCAATAAGCTGTAATGAGATTTGTCACCCTCTTCTGGTGGGTCAGAAAACAGCTACAGTGCACTCACATATAATAAATACATAAATACATAAATACATAAATACATAAATAAATAAATCTTTAAGAAAAGCCAGGCAGTGGTGGAGCACACCTTTAATCCCAATACTCAGGAGGCAGAAGCAGGCAGATTTCTGAGTTTGAGGCCAGTCTGGACTACAGAGTGAGTTCCAGGACAGCCAGGGCTACACATAGAAACCCTTTCTCGAAAAAACCAAAAACCAAAAACCGAAAATAAAACAAAACAAAACAAAAATATGTATGATTGTTTTGTATGCATTAGCAAAAATAAATCTTTCTGTTTTAAACATTTGGAGCATATACAAGGCATAATTTTTTTAAGCACTGGAAATTTTAAACAAGTGTTATCACTACTTTATACATGAGAAGAGGAATCCAAGTAAAAGCAAATATTTTTCACTTTTGCTTGAATCATTCCTAGAGATGAAATTTATTAAATTCTGGAATGAGGAAAATACTTCCACTATGATGGACTTTCTCCTCCTGGGATTTTTAGATCTTCCCAACCTTCAAGGGTTTCTGTTTGGAATGTTCTCCATAATTTACCTGATTATCTTGAATGGAAACAGCTTCATAATTGTGATAACTAGAACTGATCCTGCACGGCAGAAGCCCATGTATTATTATTTTTCCTGGCAAATTTTTATTCTCTGGAAATCTGTTATGTATCAGTCACCCTTCCTAGGATTCTGTTCAACATTGCTACTCTAGGCAGACACATTTATGTCCTCAGCTGTGCCATGCAAACATACTTCTTTCTTATGCTTTGAGCCACTGAGTGTTTCCTGCTGGCGGTGATGTCCTATGACCGCTGTGTGGCCATCTGCAACCCTCTGCACTATCCTCTGGTCATGAACCCAACAAAATGCACTCAGCTGGCAGCAGGCTCCTGGCTTGGAGGCATCCCAGTCCAGATAGGACAAACCTGTCAAATATTCTCTCTACATTTCGGCAATTCTAACCAAATAGAGCACTTCTTCTGTGACTTACCGCCCATTCTCAAGCTGGCCTGTGGGGACACTTCAGTGCATGAGCTGTCTGTCTACCTAGTGGCTATGCTCTTTGTCGCTTTCCCTTTCACACTGATTCTTGCCTCTTATACCAAAATCATTGCCATCATTCTGAGGTTGCCAACCTTCACAGGATGGGCAAAACCTTCTCAATATGTTCTTCCCATTTACTTGTGGTGTTTTTTTGTTTTTTGGATCAGTAACTGTTACCTACCTGAGGCCAAAGTCCACCCATTTTCCAGGAACTGACAAACTGCTCTCTCTGTTCTACACCATTGTGACTCCTATGTTCAATCCACTGATATACAGTCTAAGGAACAAGGACATAATGGATGCACCGAGAATATTGTTACTTATGAAATAGTGCTTGGAGTGCTGCAACAAATGATGGAATTGCTTCTTATACAGTTCCTAAGTAGGTCAACTTTTATTCAGTTTTTGAAATATAATCCCTTTATGTTTCTCAAGACCTATTTTATTTTGAATAATAGCCTGAAATTTGTTGTTTTAAATGCACATATTAATCTGTCTGTATTCAATAAAATATAATAAAAGAAAATGCCATTTAATGTAAATTATATATGATGTAAATAACAGCTTTTATGGGAAAACTTTGAACAGAATTCAAAATTTTGAAACATGATATATTATTTATCTAAAGCTTAACAAATAATCATCCCAATGTTCTCTCACTCATCATTATACATACATAAAGGATGTATTTTAATATCAATGTGTTTTGAGTGAATTGCTATATCATTTGATAAAATAATTAACATTAATATACTGTTTCTCTGAGTCCTGATATCTATATCAGATATATATCACAGTATATATGTCACAGTATAAATAAAAATGAAAAAATATGTAAAGCTACTATTAAATTGTGTATCATGTAGCAATAACAATATGATAAAAAGCTGCTTTTGTGCAACCATCTGATTTTTGTCAGTGCAAAAAATCTTGATGATGTATTTATTACATATAATTTCTACCAGTTGTGTCCAAGTTTCTGACATTTGAACAGTCATGTTTTTTTACAAAGTTCATGCTACAGAATCTTATAATTAAGTACATAAAAATAAAAGAGTTTAAATGACAGTTAATGAAATTTTTCAATTGGTAAGACAGCTTTCTTTGCAATTATATAACTTTAGTTTTAATACCCATCGCCTGTGTTAAAATATGCATATGAGAATGATCTGCACTCTCATTACTGTAGGAGGGTTGCTTAACCTTGTTTGTGTCTAGACTAGATTCAATTAAAAGACTACTCTCCTAAAAATTTAGTGTGGAGGTCTATACAGAAGTTTACCTCATGTACTCCTATGGCATCTGTGAGAGCACAGACATGTACTTATATAGGTACACATTTGTACAGCACACATGTGTATGGATATATGCATGTGCATGTACACATGCATCACATACACTCATTCAACACATTCAAACACACACACATACACACACACATATTGTTAATGTTATGATTTTTTTTAGACCACATTTAAACTATCCTGTGGCACGTGTGGCCCTGACAGGTTTGAGCTTCTGGAATATACTTATTAATATTAGGAAAATATAATTTGACTAATAAATGACTCATTTTATCTGAAATACAGTGCTGTATACATCATCAACAAACTATTTATGACAGTTTGAGAAAAAGTGAAGCACATTGAAATTATTCAGACTGCCACTCAGGAATATTTTATAAACCAAGTCACGTTCCTTAAAACTCAAGTCCTTTTCATAGAATATGTGAGTAAAATAGTTACTTGTGAAATTGGATACTTGTACTGATGAATAAAACATAACTCAAGCATCCTAAGTAATTACCAGAATATTTAAAGTAGGAAGAAAGGAGGTATAGACTGCTAAGAGACAATTAGATATGAGAATGGAAAGTGAGACATAGGATTTATGTTTTCATTTTCATTGAGTAAACTGATTAAGCAGTAATCTCATATAATAAAAAAAATTCTTTGAAAAAACAGTAAAGTCACTCCTTACTCTGAAACCAGCAACAAATCTAATAATAATAATGAGGATATAAAATAATTGTGCATGATAGCCTCCAGAAAAATGTTCTTCTCTGATGACATCTATACTCTTGCTTGGGGAGACATGTACTTTCAACATGATTCTCACAGAAATTTGATCAAACAATGTATAATGGTAACCAACAGCTTTGACTTCAAACCTACATCTGTGAAAGCCCATTTTAAAGATAAAGAACTGTCAACAATTCAATACTAAGACTACAAATAACTAATACAATTGTGAGAAGGTCATGTGAAGATGTGCTTATGACATTAAGATGTCTTACCAATGCATGAAAACTGTTAAGCACTTTAGTCATTTAAGAAAACTATATTATAAATACATTGTGCTATTGGTTTTGGCCACTTGAATTGACTACCATCTAAAAGATATAAGACAGGCCAGCAGTGGCTGTTGGTGTTGTGGAGAGACAGTCTAACAACAAAGAGCATATATTATTCTTCTAGACACATGAGATTAAGATAGACCACTGTGTACTATAGCTGACAATTGCCTCTAATTACATACGCAGTAAGATCTTGTTGCTTCTAGCCTTTGTTAGTTGTGATACTCATGTTTAAATAACCACACACAAGCATATGTGCATACACATATAATAAGTGAGATGACTCTGCCTGGTTGCCAATTTGACTATATCTGGAATGAACTACAATCCAGAAATGAGGAACACACCTTTGATCCAGATCTTGAGGCTGGAAGACACAGGTTTCTCACCTGTGTGTTGACACAGAGATCTTGAGGATTAGCCATCAGGAAAAGACAAGGTAGTACATGCCTTTAATCCCAGTAGACTGAGACAAGAATATCTCTGAATTCAGTGTCAGCCTGAGACAAAGCAACATCAAGATCCAGGTGTGGTAGTACACACCTTTTATTTAGCCAAACTTTCTGCTGGAGGTCTGTATAAGGACAACGGAAAAAGCAAGACTCACTGTTCTTTGACTGCTTGCAGTTACTTGTCAGCACATTTGTTGGAACCTAATTTTTCTGGATGCCATTTATACAGAAGACCAGATGAAACAACTAGGCCCATGAACTGAGCAGCAACTAGATTATTTGGCTTCCCATTCACAGTTTCCCAGTGCTGCATTAGTTGGACTACAGACTATAGATCATTAAAATAAATGCCCTTAATATATAGATATATTCCATAAGTTCTGGGACTCTAGAGAACCCTAACACAATAACTTAAAAAATAACCACTATGGTTATGACCTAGCAGATAAAAATACATTCTGTGCAAGCTTCATGACTTGAGTTCCTAGAAACTGTATAAATGTGAAAGAAAATCACCTCCAAAAATTAAAATCTGACTTCCACATGCATGACACAAACATATAAAGAATAATATTCCCTTGACACGAGATAGATCTAACACAGTGCCAGGTAAGCAGACATAGCCAGAGGCTGACATCCCTTGGGTTTCAGCCTGTCAGGCTTTTGCCTGTATCTAGGGCTTGACCAGCTTTGCAGGCCATCTGTGTGCCAACCCTGTCAGGGGTCTTTTGACCTGCAGATTGATCAGCAATTGGAAAAAGTCCCCTCAGCAGCATCTGCCATCTTCACTCTCTGATGGAGCAGACTGGCAGCTCCAAGTCAACAGAGACAGCCAGAGTATAGCATTGCTTGGGTCAAGACACATCAGGGCTCCAAGGGCAACTAAGAGGAGGGTAGCACATCAGCAATCTGTGCCAGGGGAAACTCAGTCATCTAGCCATGCAGAAATAGCCTTACAGGTTCACAGGAGGTTCAAGCACCAGCCAGTGACTACAAGACCAACTAATTCCAGAGATAACCAGATAGCAAAAGGCAAACATAAGAAAGTTACTAACAGAAATCAAGGCAATATGGCAGCATCTGAACCCAATTCTCCAACAACAGCAAGTCCTGCATACACCAACACACCAGAAAAACAAGATCTGGATTTAAAATCACTGGTCATGATGTTGCTAGAGGAACACAAAAAGGACATAAATAAATCTCTTAAAGAAATCCAGGGGACATGAATAAGTTAGAAGCCCTTACAATGGAAACACAAAAATCGCATAAAGAAAATCAGGAGAATATAGGTCAAGAGATAGAGGCCAATAAAGAGTAAACACAAAAATCACTTAAAGAATTACCGGAAAACATAAACAAGTGACCGAACTGAGTAAAACCATCCAGGATCTAAAAATAGAATTAGAATCAACTAATAAATCTCAAATTGAGACAACTTTGGAGATAGAAAATCTTGGGAAGAAGTCAGGTGCCATAGATGCAAATATCAGCAACCGAGTACAAGAGAGAGAAGAAAGAATCTCAGATGACAAAGATACCATAGAAAACATTGAATCAACAGTCAAAGAAAATGCAAAAGGCAAAAAGCTTGTAATCCAAAAATATCCAGGAAACCCAGGACAATGAGAAGACCAAACCTAAGGATTATAGGTATAGATGAACTGAAGATTTACAATTTAAAAGGCCATCAAATATCTTTAAAAAAATTATGGAAGAAAATTTCCCTAACCTAAAGAGAGAGATGCCCATGATATACAAGAAACCTACAGAACTGCAAACAGACTGCACCAGAACAGAAATACTTCCAGTCACATAATAATCATAACCCCAAATGTACTAAACAAAGAAAGTATATTAAAGGCAGTAAGAGAAAAAGGCCAAGTAATATATAAAGGAAGACCTATCAGAATTGCACCAGACTTCTCACCAGAGACCATGAGAGCTAGAAGATCCTGGGCAGATCTCATGAAGACTCTCAGCATCTGCATGTCTCTTATCACATGTCAAAGGTCAGCCAAGACTACTATACCCAGCAAAACTCTCAATCACCATAGATGGAAAAACCAAGACATTCCATGACAAAACCAAATTTACACAATATCTTTCCACAAACCCAGCCCTACAAAGGATAATCGGTAGAAAACTCCAATGTAAGAAGGGAAACTCTAAAACCTTCATGCTATTGGTACAGAGACAGACAGGTTAATTGAAGACCTAGAAATAAACACATACACTTAGAGACATTTGATCTTTGACAGAGAAGCCAAAAATATACAATGAACAAAAGAAAGCATCTTTGGGCTGGAGAGATGGCTCAGTGATTAAGAGCACTCAGTGCTCTTTTTTTTTTTTTTTTTTTTTGAGACAGCGTTTCTCTGTATAGCCCTGGCTGTCCTAGAACTCACTTGGTAGACCAGGCTGGCCTCAAACTTAGAAATCTACCCGCCTCTGCCTCCCAGAATGCTGGGATTACCCCCACATGGCTAGCTCTGAGTGATCTTACAGAGATCCTGAGTTCAAATAACAGCAACCACATGGTGACTCACAACCATGTGTAAGGAGATTGAATGCCCTCCTCTGGTATGTCTGAAAACAGCTACAGTGTGCTTACATATAAAAAATAAATTAATCTTAAAAAAATAGGAAAGAAAGCATCTTCAATAAATGTAGCGGCCCACGGCCACATGCCACCAGAATACCTGGAAGAGAATTCTGGGGGTAAACTGGAAGGGGGCAAAAGAAAAATTGAGTCGAGGTGACAGTTGCCAGTCAAGACTGACTTTAATATTATTTTGCCAAGATATGTAGTTTTTAGTAAACAACCCTGTCCCCCAACATCAAGGAGCAGGCCTAGAACTCCTTGGCTCCAATTCTCAGCAGGTCGCCTGCTTCCAGTCTGGAGGGTCTTTGCTGGCCTCCAGGTGAGACTGCCCTGTCTTGGTCATTAAGGTGAAAGCACCTTATTGTTCCCAAGGAACAAGGACCAGAGATAACACCAGCAGAAGAGTGGGGGCTGCCAGCCAGCTCAATGCTGTGGGGGGAGGGACAAATAAAAGGTGCTGGTATAACTGGCAGAAAGTATGTAGAAAAAGAAAATAGATCCATATTTGTTACCTTGCACAAAGCTCAAGTCCAAGTGGATCAGGGACCTCAACATTAACCAGATACACAAATTCTAACAGAAGAGGAAGTGAGCAAGAGCATATAAGTCATTTGCACTGGGGGAAATATCTTAAACAGAACTTCAATGGCTCAGGCTATAAGATCAAGAATTGATAAATGGGACCTCATAAAACTGAAAAGTTTCTGCAAGGCAAAGGACACAGTCAATAGGAAAAATCCACAACCTACACATTGGGAAAAAAATCTTCATTAACCTCACATCAGATAGAGGGCTAATATCCAAAATATATGAAGAACTCAAGAAGCTAACCTCCAAAATTCTAAACAATACAACCCCCCCCCAAAAAAAGGGTTCTAATAGAGACATCTCAAATGGCAGAGAAGCACTTAAAGAAATGTTCAAAGTCCTTAGTGATCAGTTAAATGCAAGTGAAAATGACCTTGAAATCCTACCTTATACCATTCAAAATGGCTAAAATCAAAATCTTAGATGAAGTCTTATTCAGGGTTTCTATTCCTGCACAAACATCATGATCAAGAAATAAGTTGGGAAGGAAAGCTTACACTTCCATGCTGCTGTTCATCACTAAAGGGAGTTAGGACTGGAACTGAAGCAGGTCAGAAAGCAGAAGGAATGTTCCTTACTGACTTGCTTCCCCTGGCTTGCTCAGCCTACTATTTTATAGTGCCCAAGACTACCAGGCCAGGGATGGCACCACCCACAAGGGGCCCTACCCCCTTGATCACTAATTGAGAAAATGGCCCACAGCTGGATCTCATAGAGGCACTTCCCCAACTGAAGCTCCTTTCTCTGTGATTACTCAAGCCTGTGTCAAGCTGGCACACAAAACCAGCCAGCACAGATGGCAAAACATGTTGTCTAGAATATGTAGAGAAAGGAGAACTTCTCTATTGCTGGTGGGATTCCAAACTGGTACAATCACTCTGAAAACCAATCTGGAGGTTCCTCAGAATAGTAGAAATTGATCTACCTAAAGATATGGGTATACCCCTCTTAGGCACATAACCAAAAGATTACCCAATAAGCCAAAGGGGCACACACCTCACTTTGTTCACAAGGGTCTTATTTGTCATAGCCAGAAGCTGTAAAGAACCCTGATGTCCCACACCAGAAGAATGGATACAGAAATGTGGTTCATTTAAACAATGGAATACTCTTCAGGTATTAAGTACAAGGGCATTATAAGTTTTGCAGGTAAATGAATGCAAATAGAAAATATCAACCTGGGTGAGGTATCTCAGACCCAAAAGGACATGCATGGTATGTCCTCACTAATAAATGAATATTAGCCAAAAAAACCCATACAGAATGTCCAGAATACAATCCACAGAACTGATGAAGGTTAACAACTGAAGGGCCCAAGTGAGAATGTCTCATTCCCACTTGGAATGGAAAAGAAAGCAATCACAGGGGAAAGAGGGAGGTAGGAACCTGTGTTGGAGAGAGGAAGGGGAGGGAAAGTAGTGAATATGATCAGGTATTGGGGGTTGAAACAGGAGTGAAGCCATGAAAGTCAGCAGAAAGAATGGAAACAGGCAACTTCGGGAGGTGGGAGGTAGGGGGACTCTCTAATATATAACAGAGACCTGGATGGGAGGTAAGAAAAGCAAAGACTCTAAGGGTAGAACTTTAGATGAAATGCCCAACAGTGGAGAGAGGGAACTTGTAGAATCCACCTCCAGTAGAAGGACAGGGTATCAAGTGTAGGGATGGGGTTGCCATCTCACAGTCAAAAATTTGACCTACAATTGTTCCTGTCTAAAAGAACTGCAGGAATAAAACTGGAGAATAGACTGAGGGAAAGGAGGTTCAGTGACTGGGCCAAATTGGTATCCAATTCAAGGGGAGGCTCGAAGGCCTGACACTATTACTGATGCTATGGTGTGCTATAGATAGGAACCTAGCAAGGCTGTCGTCCATGAGGCCCAACAAGCAACTGAAAGAGTCAGATGTATATACTTACTCCTGGGACCCCTGTGGTTGAATTAGGAAAAGACTGGAAAAGCTGAGGAGGACAACCCATTAGAAGATCATCAGTCTCAGCTAACCTGGACCTATATGACCTGAATGAGAGAAGATGTGCCTAACGCTGTGGAGACTTGAGGCCTCAAGGAGTGGGGAGGTCTGATGGAGTGGTGAAGGAGATACCCTCTTGAAGGTGAGGGAGGAGAATGGGGTGAGAAATTTTCAGAGGGCAGAACTAGAGAGGGATAATGACTGGACTGTAAAAAGAAAACTAAAGAATAATTGTTAAAAAAAAAAAAAGAACAATTTACAAGAAGCTTACAGAATTTGAACTGGAAAAGATGCATCCATGACACCTAGTAATCAAAGCTCTAAACATACAGAATCAAAATAGCATATTAAAGACTGTTTGGAAAAGGACCAAGGAACATATACAGGTAGGCTTATTCAAATTACAACTTTTTAATGAAGACTCAAAGATACTGATGGGACTGAACATATGTGTTGCAGATTAGATGAGTTCAAGGATGCCCACCCTGACTACTATACTCAGCAAAACATTCAATTACAATAAATATTGTCAAGACAGAGTCAAATTGCAACTATATTTATTGTGAATCTAGCCTTATAGAAAGCACTAGGAGAAATATTCCATCTCAAGGAAGTTAACTACATGGAGGAAAACTCAGGAAGAATATAATCTCACACTAGCAAAACACAAAGAATGAACACACACATACACACACAAGCACACACACACACCTTACCATCATCAACAACAAAGTACCAGGAATTGTTAATTCCATTAATAATGGTCACTAAAATCTCACCATATTGTTAGACTCAATTTCTCGAGAGAAAGACACAGGCTATCAAAATTCTATAGATTCTGCATCTTTCTGCAGAAGAAGATAGACATTACCTCAGAAATAAGGGCCTGAAAATGATTTTCTAGGCAAGTGGACCCAAGTGTAGAGGGATTTTGACTTAGCAACATGGCAGCTCTGGCAAGGGATCACATCCAAAGATATGATCAGGACAGAATACACACACACTGATGGTATGCACCTTTAAGTTTTAACAATGAAGATAAGGTTGGTTTGTAGACAGAAGCAGCCATGTCGAAAGTGCCATCTAAGTATGAAAGGTAATGGTGTAGAAGACATTATCTTTTGTTTGTTTGTTTGGTTTTTGGTTTTTTTGGATTTGGTTTTTCGAGACAGGGTTTCTCTGTGTAGCTCTGGCTGTCCTGGAACTCACTCTGTAGACCAGACTGGCCTTGAACTCAGAAATCCGCCTGCCTCTGCCTTCCAAAGTGCTGGGATTACATGCATGCTCCACCACTGCCTTGCTCAGAAGACATTATCAAAATCACTAAAAACATTATCATCTCTGGGTACTATCATAAATCAATTAGTAATTTATTTTGATGTAGTTTTGAGTAATGATTTCTGGGTATATATGTATATAAAAGTATGCCATAAGTATGTTCTGGATAGATATGGAAATTTACAATCTTTCCCACTTACCCTAGAGTTGAAAATAGAAAATGAAATAAATATGAATAAAATGAATGGCTTTTCTTATTGAAAAATATTTATTATTTATTATTATTAATTATTTGATAATTGTACATATGAATAAAACATATATTGATGATTTTCTCTTCCTGATGACAGTGATAATCCCATTAAAACAGAAAACAAACAGAAACATATGTGTAGAAGTAGAAAAAGGGAAACACCTTATATTGTTTTTTATCTAGTTTTATAAAACATATCATAGTTATATTGGAAACATACAGTTTTATTGAAATGGTTGAAATGCCATCCAATGAAGTTAACAGTAAAGGAATACTCTGCTTCCCTGTCACAAAATTAAACACAGTAAAAGCAAATCAAAGGGACTGCCTTGTACAGAACTATTTTTATATTGTGACAATGGAACTTTTTCAGCAGAATATCTAATAAGCAGGTGTAGTCCACTTAATATATTGTTCAGGAAAACAATCTGACTGAAGGGTTTTGCCATTGCATAGCTCTAGACTGAGTTAAATAGGTAAGGAAACGTGTTTAAATCCCTTGTGTACTGCAATAAAGACGCAAGAACTCTGTGGATTACTTTAAATGATCTTGAAATAACAGTTTAGGTCTGTTCCCTTTTACTAAAATTATCTGTACAGTTAGAGTTTCACTTAAAGTATGTTTACATTTCCATGCTAAAGTTTTTAACTATTATTTTTATTAATTTTTCATTTATTTTATTTTGATTATTTATGTATTTCTGCTCTGCTGCATGTAGACTTGCATACCAGAAGAGGGCATCAGATTCTTTTGTTTTTAATACTGTCTGACTTTTTTTTAAAATATTTTTATTTTCTATATTCTTTGTTTACATTCCAAATGATTTCCCCTTTCCTGGACCCCCCTCCCCATATGTCCCATAAACCTTTTTCTCTCCATCTCTTCTCCAATCAGCTCCCTCCTTTTTTTTTTTTTTTTTCTGTCCTTATATTCCCCTCCAATGCTAGATCAATCCTTTCCAGGATCAGGACCTTCTCCATACTTCTTAATGGGAATCATTTGTTATGCGATTTGTGCCTTGGGTATTCAGGGATTCTGGGCTAATTAATATCCACTTATCAGAGATTACATTCCATGTATATTCTTTTGTGACAGGTTTACCTTACTTAGGATGATATTTTCCAGATCAAACCACTTGCCTAAAAATTTTGTGAATTCATTGTTTCTAATTGCTAAGTAGTATTCCATTGTGTAAATATACCACATTTTCTGTATCCATTCCTCCTTTGAGGGGCATCTGGGTTCTTTCCAGCTTCTGGCTATTATAAATAAGGCTGCTATGAACATAATGGAGCATGTGTCTTTATTGCATGCCGGGGAATCCTTTGGGTATATGGCCAGGAGAGGTATAGCAGGGTCCTCTGGAAGTGTCATGTCCAGTTTTCTGAGGAACCACCAGACTGATTTCAAAAGTGGTTGTACCATCTTACAGCCCCACCAGCAGTGGAGGAGTGTTCCTCTTTCTCCACATCCTGGCCAACACCTGCTGTCTCCTGAGTTTTTGACCTTAGCCATTCTGACTGTTGTAAGGTGAAATCTCAGGGTTGTTTTGATTTGCATTTCCCTAATGACTAATGATGTTGAGCACTTCTTAAGGTGCCTCTCGGCCATCCAAATTTCTTCAGGTGAAAATTCTTTGTTTAGATCTGTACCCCATTTTTAATAGGATTATTTGCTTCCCTGGGGTCTAACTTCTTGAGTTCTTTGTATATATTGGATATTAGCCCTCTATCAGATGTATAGATGGTTGTGAACCACCTTGTGGGTATTAGCAATACCACTCAAGTCATATCAAAGAGTAGTCAGTGCTCTCAACTGCTGAGCCATCTTCCTAGACACTTTCATATTACATTTTTATAAAGTTAATTCTAACTTTTAAATGTAATGTTAAGTTCTATCACTACATTAACACTGAATTTGAAAATTTGTTAACACATTGAGAATAAGACAATGAGGTTTTGCTGATATTTTTAAGTTCCACAGCTGCCCAATTGTCATACACAGTCAGGGAAAATGTATCTATCACTAACAGAGGTGAACTGGTTGATAAATGAGTAGGTAGAGGGATAAGTAGTAGATAAATGTAGGTTGAGTAGAGTTTGTGATAACTTTTGAATGTAGGGGTGTTTTGATTTGTTTTTATTGAAATACTTGCAAAGGTTTGTAAATGTTGGGAAATTTTATACTGAAGTTAGAGTTGAAAGAAATATAAGACAAAGGAGTTTAAAGGGAAGTTATAGTTCGAGAGATGACCAAGGCAGTTCAGTCAGTCAATGGGGTGGAGGGAAGGGAGGGGCCATGGAGGGGGTGAGGATTAAAAAGATAAAGACAATTAAACAATGCTATAGCAGGACCCTAGCCAGTTCTGAGGCTGAAGCAGGTTTACTTTTTCCCAAACTGCTTTTACACCATTTTTAATGGCAGGTAGATTATAAGGTGAATTCTCAGTTAAAGAACAAACAGGGAACTAAAATCACTGATTCTAGGGCTTATCAGGATAACCAAGATTTCTAAGCCTACTTCCCTGTCCTGATCCAAAGTCAAATTCTTGGCTGAGGCCTACTTCTTTGTTCAAGCCCAAATTCAGATTCCTGCCTAAGCTTACTTCTGTGTCCTAGCCTAATGTCAAATTCCTGACAAGTTTCTCTCCATATGGAGGTATATAAAAAGTAAGAAAATGAATGAGAATTTGGTATCATTTGCAAGCAGAAAACCCACTAAAATGCATGTTACTGAAGAATTAAAGAATTGAGCTAGTTGAAAGCACAAATGAGGGGAAATATGAGCTCTGGTGTACAAAGCTTTGCCATAATACACAATTGTTCTAAATAGAATCGTGTACCCTTAGGTACAATTCCCTGACCATCTGTGCAGATTACTAAGGATAGGCTTCTGACCCTTGACCACAGAAAAAGTGTAATATTATTTATTTCACTGTAGGTTTCTTCTTTAAGGACAAAAACTTTAAGCTTCACATTAAAATTATGAAATTTGTTTTCATAGTCTGTATATTAAAATAAAATCACTTCCATATTATAATTTTTATATATACTTGGTGGGCAGCTGTACTAAAATAGTATAACCTATCAGATCTAAAAGTGCAATAATATTTAAATACCAATATATGACATTCCTGACTCACTTGAACACATTTTGAATATTTAGTCATTCATTTTTTACTAATTTATGAATGTAATCTTAAGCAAGTAATTATAAACATAAAATATAGAGCATAGAGAAAAGTTAATTATAGGAACAAACCATTGTTAAACTGAAAACTAACTCAAATTTTACATTTAGAATATTGAGAATAAAGCTAAAAATGGCATTCATAATAGTCCAAAATAATCAAAAGTGTTTTGGCAAATTGATGAAGCCTGCTAGTTTAGCTGTTACTCCTTTGTTTCATGCATATCAGCCATCCCATATAGCTGACAAAAAAAAAAACCAAAAAACAAAAAACAAAAAACAAAAAAACGAAACAGCTTGATTTTAGCCACAGAAAAAAGTTTGGCTCAGGGAATGGTCAGGCTAACCATTTATCCTATTTCATAGAATCATATTCTGAGAATTATTATTATTACTACTATTACTGCTATTATTATTATTATTGGAAATTCGTCAATCATGGCCTTCACTCAGATTCAGTCTAGAAAGAGAGAGGGTAGTTTGAGGTCCCTAGACTATTAAATAACCTTGGAAAAAAGGATGACCACACTTTGTATCTGCTTAGGGGATTATTTAGTTTTCTTTTGTTTTTTCTCTATATAAACAGATTCTGGACAAGGCTCCAAGTTATAGCTTTCGGTTCCTCAGTCTGAACTATGTCCCTGATCGTTCACTTTGGTGCATTTATTCAATAAGCCAGCCCTGGTTAACTGAGACTGTACTCTCAATACCCTTATCTTTCAGTTATTGACAGTGAATGCCACCAAGTTGCCCCCTCTCTGAGGAGGTCAGTTCTTCTGTTCCTGTGCAGTTGTATTCCTGATTTGTTGTTGCTTCTGGTTTTGATCTAGACATTTCGACTAGAAGAGTATCTGGACACAACAATGTTCTTGAGTCAGGAGACTTCTGCTCTTGGGGAATGGGGTACAGGCTACACTTTTGGACTTGGGCTTAGCTGGGACTCTGGTCTGAGAACCCCAATGCACAGCACTGTGCCTATCTTTGAAACCCATTTTGAGTGGGATATCTGAATCCCTTTGGTGGAATAGCTGTATATTTTTGGTGGGACATCTTGGTTTTCAATCCTCCCCCAACTCCCTCAATTCTAATGTTTGTCCTGTTGATAGTCCTGTTGGTATTAATATCAACAGGATGTCATGTTTGATGTTCTGATTGTTCATGCCAGTCAGTTTATATCCATAGTTTCATTTATTTGCTTGATTGTTGCTCTGTGTTTCACATTCCAAGTGGAAATGGTTAAAACTTCATCTGCTGGCCATTTACCCCTTGACTTAATTTTAACTCATTTCAAGAATTTTCAGGAAAAAAAAATGGCTGAACTGGGAGTCTGAGTGGTTTGTGTGGGAATTCCCGAACACCAACACAAATGAATATGTAAATAAATAAATAAATAAAAACTGCAAAATGTCACTGCTTATTCTGACTGGAAAAAATAGATTTAACATTGAGGGAATATATTTGCTGTGGTTTCTTTCTTTTTTTTTTTTTTGTCATTCTTTCAGAAATTTTAGGAATTTCTGATCTGTGGTACCTGTAGCCTCCTATATATAACATAAGAAAAACCAAATAAAATAATGGGACTTGCACTACCGAGGGAATCAGTTTCAATCATGGAACACACAGAGAGCAGGGCAGAAGAAAAGGCCTCTATAGTGGCAAAATTCATCCTTCTGGGATTTTCTGAACTTCCCAACCTCCAGGGGCTTAGGTTGGAAAACTCTGTATAATTTACTTAATTACCATAAATTAGAATCAGCTTCACTACTATCTTTATGAATATTGATCCTGCACTACAGAATATTTTTATGCCCATGTATATTTTTATGCTAAGCTTTTCTTCTCTGGAAATCTATTTTGTATCAGTCACTCCTCCCAGGATTCTGTGCAACATTGGTAGTCACACTAGAAATGTATCCAACGTAGCCTGTGCCACACAAACCTGCTTCTTACTTCTTGAGGGAACCATTGAAAGTTTCCTTCTGGTTGTGATGGCCTATAACCATTCTGATGCACTCTGCATCCCTTAGTCATGAACCCAGTAGAGTCCACACAGCATGCATCACGCTCCTGGCTCAGTGTTTGGACAAACTTATCAGATTTTCTCTCTACATTTCTGCAATTCTATCCAAATCCACCCTTTCTTCCATGACATAACACCAACTCTCAAGCTGGCCTCTGGAGACATTTCCCTTAATGGGCTGTCTGTCTATGATCATGATCCTCTTTGTGGCAGGCCATTGTATGTTGATACTTGCTTCTTATAGCAAAATCATTACCACCATCCTGAAGTGGCCAAGAGCTGCATGACAGGCAAAAGCTTTTTCAATATGTTCTTTAATTTGAGTGTGTTGTTTGTGGGCTTTTAGATCAGTCACTATTACTTATTTGAGGCTAAAGTCCACCAATTCTCCAGGAACTAACAAACTATTTTCTCTGCTCTATACCATTGTGATCTGCATGTTCAACTCTTTTTTTTTTTTTGATATTTTCATTATTTACATTTCAAATGTTGTCCCCTTTCCTGGTTTCACCTCCAAAAATACCCTATCCCACTCCTACTCCCCCTGCTCACCAACCTATCCATTCTTGCTTCCCTGTCCTGGCATTTAACTATAACTGGGGCCTTGAGCTCAGAACCAAGGGCTCTCCTCTCTTTGATGTCCAACAAAGCCATCTTCTGCTACATATGCAGCTGGAGCCATGGGTCCCTCTGGTTGGTCTTTTAGTCCCTGGGAACTCTGGGTACTGGTTGGTTCTTCCTATGGGGCTGCGAGCTCTTTTTTTTTTTTTTTTTTTTTTTTTTTTTTAATGTCTCTATAACCTTGAAATTGTACTTTGCTAGTTGAAAATTTTTAAATTGTTAATTTTTTTATTGATATATTTTTATTTACATTTCAAATGACTTCCCCTTTTCTGGACCCCCGAAAGTCCCATCAGCCCAATTCCCTCCCCTGTTTTCCCACCCAACCCTTCCCACTTAACTCTTCTGGTTTTGCCCTGTACTGCTTCACTGAGTCTTTCCAGAACAAAGGGCCATTCCTCCATTCTTCTTGTACCTCATATGATGTGTGGATTATGTTTTGGGTATTCCAGTTTTCTAGGAAAACACCCACTTATTAGTGAGTGCATACCATGGTTCATCTTTTGAGTCTGGGTTACCTCACTTAGTATGATGTTCTACAGCTCCATCCATTAGCCTAAAAATTTCATGAATTCATTGTTTCTAATGGCCGAATAGTCCTCCATTGTGTAGATATACCACATTTTTTGCATCCACACTTCTGTTGAGGGACATGTGGGTTATTTCCAGCTTCTGGCAATTATAAATAGGGCTGCTATGAACATAGTGGAACATGCATCCTTATTACATGCTGGGGAATCTTTTGGGTATATGCCCAGGAGTGGTATAGCAGGATCTTCTGGAAGTGAGGTGCCCAGTTTTCTGAGGAACCGCCAGACTGATTTCCAGAGTGGTTGTACCAATTTGCAACCCCACCAGCAGTGGAGGAGTGTTCATCTTTCTCCACATCCTCACCAACATCTGCTGTCTCCTGAATTTTTAATCTTAGCCATTCTGACTGGTGTAAGGTGAAATCTGAGGGTTGTTTTGATTTGCATTTCCCTAATGACTAATGAAGTTGAGCATTTTTTAAGATGCTTCTCTGCCATCTGAAGTTCTTCAGGTGAGAATTCTTTAACTCTATACTCCATTTTTTAATAGGGTTATTTGGTTTTCTGGAGTCTAACTTCTTGAGTTCTTTATATATATTGGATATTAGCCCTCTATCTGATGTAGGGTTGGTGAAGATCTTTTCCCAATTTGTTGATTGCCGATTTGCCCTTTTGATGGTGTCCTTTGCCTTACAGAGACTTTGTAATTTTATGAGGTCCCATTTGTCAATTCTTGTTCTTAGCGCATAAGCTATTGGTGTTCTGTTCAGGAACTTTCCCCCTGTACCGATGTCCTCAAGGGTCTTCCCCAGTTTCTTTTCTATTAGCTTCAGAGTGTCTGGCTTTATGAGGAGGTCCTTGATCCATTTGGAGTTGAGCTTAGTACAAGGAGACAAGGATAGATCAATTCCCATTCTTCTGCATGCTGACCTCCAGTTGACCCAGCACCATTTGTTGAAAAGGCTATCTTTTATCCATTGGATGTTTTCTGCCCCTTTGTCGAGGATCAAGTGGCCAATGGTGTGTGGATTCATTTCTGGATCTTCAATCCTGTTCCATTGATCTGCCTGCCTGTCACTGTACCAACACCATGCAGTTTTTAACACTATTGCTCTGTAGTATTTCTTGACGCCAGGGATACTGATACCCCCAGAATTTCTTTTATTGTTGAGAATAATTTTAGCTATCCTGGGTTTTTGTTATTCCAGATGGTCTTTTAGTCCCTGAGTACTCTGGGTACTGGTTGGTTCATATTGTTGTTCTTCCTATGGGGCTGAGATCTCTAAATATACAGACTTTGTAGCACTGATTGTTGCACTGAGAATTGTTACATAAGAAATAGCCGAGTGGTGGTGGCTCATGCCTGTAATCCCAGCACTCTGGGAGGCAGAGGCAGTCGGATTTCCGAGTTCGAGGCCAGCCTGGTCTACAGAGTGAGTTCCAAGACAGCCAGGGCTATACAGGGAAACCATGTCTCAAAAAAAACAAAAAAACAAAAAGAAACAAAAAAACAAAAACAAAAACAAAAAAACCAAAAAACAAATAACCAAAAAACCCAAAAACAACAACAACAACAACAACAACAAAAAAAACCAAAAGCCCCAGGCGGTAGTGGCACACACCTGTAATCCTAGCATTCTGGGAGGCAAAGGCAGGCAGATTTCTGAGTTAGAGGCCAGACTGGTCTACAGAGTGAGTTCTAGGACAGCCAGAGCTATACAGAGAAACCCTGTCTTGAAAAAAACAAATCCAAAAAACAAAAGAAATTATGGCATACTCATGTGTATTAATATCTAAAATACTTTCTTTAACTACCTGTAGTGCAAGGAAACTTTTATCCTGGTGTCACAGAGTGCTACTTTTTTGCTACTGCCATTGAGCCTTTTGTAGGCCTCTATGCTAATGCCTAATCTATGCATCCATCTAGTGGTGGGCTTTTAAATAGTACAATCCTTCTTTACATAGGGAAGATTTGCAGACGTTCTCTTTGTCATTTTAATGTTCCTACAAATTCAGTCACTTCTTTGGCTTTGCCCCTATCCCTGATTCACTTGCTATGTGTGATAATCTTTGTGAAGGAGATGGTGGTCTTTCTTGGTGCTTTGTTATTACCCCTGTTCCATTTATATTAATAATTTTCTACCAAAGTAAAACCATGTCTACAATCTTAAAATTGTCATCAACTATATATTGGCATGAAAATTAAAAACATGCTGTTTCTGTTCATTGCATCTTGCAGGTGTGGTTTTAGGAATGTGACTCTGATAATTATCCTCAAGTAAGAAGAATATCATATCAACACTGAGGAAGTAATAATATAAAGAATTTTGCAAAATTTATCATGGCAGATTGGCAAACAGAATTTTTTTATTTGTCACAGTAACATTTCAAGACTCTTCTTGTTTAAGAATGTAACTTTTGTTTTCTAAATGGTAAATATTTCCTAATAAAATTGTATTTATATGTGTTGAAGGATGGTATTGTATGCACTATCAAATAACTAGAAATTCAATATTCATACATACACCTTTGCATAATATTCACTTCCAAATTGCATTGGGTTTTGGGGGGTTCTTTTGTTTTGTTTTGTTTTGTTTGTTTGTTTTTGGTTTTTCGAGACATGGTTTCTATGTGTAGTCCTGGCCGTTCTGGAACTCATTCTGAAGACCAAGCTGGCCTCGAACTAAGAAATCTGCCTGCCTCTGCCTCCCAACTACTGGGATTAAAGGTGTGCTACACCACCACCTGGCCGCATTGGTTTTTAAAGAAAACATTTAATTAGGCTTACTAGTCCAATGGGTTAAAAGTACATGATTGCAAAGTTCCCCGAAGAGCTAAAAGTTCTAACATCAAATCACAAGCATTAGTCAAAAATGCTTACTGTGAACAGGTTGAGTTATCTAGCAGAGATGAGTAACCTTTTTTTTTTTTTTTATGAATATAGTTATGCGGGCTGGAGAGATGCTCTTCCCAAGGTCCTGAGTTCAAATCCCAGCAACCACATGGTATCCCAGAACCATCCTTAATGAGATCTGACATCCTCTTCTGGAGTGTCTGAAGACAGCTACAATGTACTCACATACCATACATAAATAAATCTTTTTCAATAAAAAAATGATATAAGTATGTTTCTCAGTTTTTGCCAACTTGCTATAAAGTAGTGTCTGTCCTATGGCAAGTGTAAATTGATTGAGGTTGGACACAGGAAATGTCTTTGGGCCATTTTCTTAATTTCTGAATGCTTTAGGATACTCTATCATTCTCTCAGTAGTGTTGCCTTTCCGTGGTATGTGTGTGTGTGTGTGTGTGTGTGTGTGTGCGCGCGCGTGTGTGTGCTGCTTCCTTTGACTGAACAAATCAGAGTAGTTAAATCAGTTAGCAAGAATCATGGCCTTTATCACATCAACAGAAAGCAAATGTAGACTAATTGGCAGCTATTAGATGAAAGACATGCTCAAAAACACATAGAACTGTACCTGGTTTGGATTAGAAATGACTCTCCAAAGAACTCAGTTTAAACATAAGATCCTCAGGTTTCGTTATTGATTTGTTTTTATAATATAGAGAATAATACCTAGAACCTCTCACATACTAAAGAAGAGTTTATGTTATTTAATTACATGCATAAGGACTTAAAAATATTATTTAGATGTATGTAGTTCTATTACTCGTGACTGTGTGTATTAAGTACAATATATGTTTGATTATACATGAAGTTTTATGTATGATAAATGTTGCTATTAAATAAATTAAATGTTATTAAGATGTTAATATGAGATATCATCTTCTGGAATCCATATTCTACTTCATAACTCATTCCCTTAAGTCACACAAGTAACAGAGATCCCATGAAAGACCCTGCACTATGCCCTAACCTTATACCTACCAACTTCCCTTAAAGATCCTGCCCTATGCCTCACCCTATACCTACCAACTTTCCTTAAAGACTCTGCACTATGCCCTATCCCTATACCTAGCAACTCCCCTTAAAGCACAGCCAGGAGCTATAAACTGCAACCCATCCCATGGGGTTCATATTCTGTCCCACACCTTCCTGCTAATTTGGAGGCTATGCTGGGATCACTGGCCACAGTCCAAGCCTCATCTAGGGAATTTTCTTTAAAGATATCTATCATCTTTTAAAGGTTGTATTTAAGGTCATTTTACTGCACTTCATTTGTGTTAGGTTATTCAAGGCTTGCTGTAGTGGGTTAGCTTTGCTCTGAATGTGCAATGTTGGCCAGGATCTTATTGTTTGTGTTTCTTACACTAGCCTTTAGGCATGTGGTTTTCCCTTGATATTGCTCGTGTAGCAGGTATCTAGAAGGAAGGCCTAATTTGATGTTCCCCTGTCCTCCTTCAGCAACACTCCTGTGGTAGCCTTAGAATAAAAGTACTTAGTGTAGCAGAACCTAGATCATCTTGTTCATTGGAACTCACACTTGGTCAGTGGCCAGACAATGGAGTTCAGGAGAGAAGCTGCAGCTGTCTCTGGGCAGCTGGCCATGCTCCTGCAAATAGACCCATTCTATCACCCTGCATAAAGCTCATGTCCAAGTGGTCTAAGACCTCAATAAAATTCCAGACATATTAAACCTGAGAGATGAGAAACTGTGGACTAACATTGAATGGATTGGAGAAAATTTCCTGAACAGAACACCAGTAGCACCGGCAGTTAGATCAATAAATAAATGGGGCCTTGAGACATGAAAAGCCACTGTAATCAAAGGGGCAAAAGAGCAGCATACAGAAGTAGAAAAATGCTCGCCAATCCCACATCTAACAGAGGATATGTATACAAAATATATAAAAAGTGAAAGAAACTGGACAACAAAAAAAACACGCCAGTTTAAAAATGGGGTACAGAGGAAGGTGAGATGGCTCAGTAGTTAAGAGCACTGACTGCTCTTCCAAAGGTCCTGAGTTCAAATCCCAGTAACCACATGGTGACTTAACAACCATCTGTAATGAGCTCTGACTCCCTCTTCTTGTTTGTCTGAAGATAGCTACAGTGTAATATATAATAATAAATAAATCTTTAAAAAGCTAAGATAAAAATGGGATACAATTATTATAAGAGAATTCTCAATAGAGGAATCTTGAATGCCTGAAAGAAGCAGTTAAATAAGTGTTCAACAGCCAGGCAGTGGTGGAACACACTTTTAATCCCAGCACTTGGGAGGTAGAGGCAGGCAAATTTCTGAGTTTGAGGGCAGCCAGGGGTACACAGAAAAAGCCTGTCTTGAACAGCAATATATATATATATTTCATGGGAGATATAAATATATATATTTCATGGGAAATATAAATATATTAAATCAGTGATTAAGACTAAACTTTAAATAAAAGCATGTATTTAATTATCTTATAAATGCATCACAGGTATATTTAAAATGCATAAAAATGGATGTAGCAATGAGGATATAATCATCAATATGTATTGTGTCTATGTCAGTATCAATTATCTTCTCTTTCTTTATTCCCCTGACAGATGGGTCTATTTATGGGTCTAGACAGGAGCAAGTATAAAACACGAACACTTCTTTCTGGACACACACACTGTGGCCAATTTCTGATACCCCTTTCAATGTTCATTTTTCTTAATAATCACAAAACAGAAAATAAAACCAAAATGTACAAAAGGAGTAGTTAACTTCAGTTTCATTTTACTTTTCTCACTTAACATATATATTCTTTTGCTTAACTTCTTGAATGGAAAGAGAACGAATTTTCTTGAATCAGACAATAGCATTGGGAAGGACAATTTCCCCAGAGTGGGTATCATTTCCTACTTAAACACCACTGTGTTTGGCAGTACATAAAACACTTGAAAGTGTTTTGCCTGAGCAGATTTAAAAAAAAAATTTAAGCCTTAAAACCTAAAGTTACTTACTATTTTCGTTCCCAAATCAATAAAGGTAAGATGTATATTTAGCTCACACTACATTTGACTTATGTTTAATATATATTGAACTTGTCTCTTCTTTTAAATACCAGTATGAGATGGAATTGAAAAAGAAAATTAGAGCAAATCTTGTTATCTTATATTTTTATCACAAATATTGTTTATTTTTTACTCTTCTGACATTTATGACATAGATCAAAGAACAAGATGCAGAATATGATTTTGTATAAAAGGCCAATGTATTAAAGAAAAATAATAATATGGACACAACATTATATTGTAGCTTGTATTAACTTGTTAATATATTTATTCAATTATAGGTATTATTATGTTTTATCAAGCTGTAATTTTAGATATTCACATATTAATCTGCTTTATAGGAATAAGTTGGAGATAATAGCCATTAAAATTTCTTACATTTTAAGATGATAATAAATGTATGTCATTAAACATGTCTGCCTTGTATTACAGTCAAAAGTGTCCCTAAAAGTTAAGGAGTAAATCTTGTGATTATAAAAACATTATACAACTATTAGCATGTACAGACATGTGTGTGCATGTGTCTTCTGTGATATTTACAAAGAGAAAAACCTTTTTGAATTCATGTGACTATACAAAACTTTCAACATTTATCTACTCTTTTTATGAATTTGGTCAGAGAAATATAAGCCCTGTGTACTCTCCATGTTACATGTATCAGTTAAGAAGAGAGTAACCGTAGGATCATGCATTCAAAGATGACAGCTAAATAAGCATAAAGTGCTTGAATAAAACAAAAGTGCCTTTATTTCAAAAAATGCTAGTTGATTTCCTTGTTAGAGTATTAATTACGTTTTCTAAATGTTATCCATAGTCAGAAACAGTAGAAACCAGGGCAAACATCCAGAAACACCATATTTTATAGGCAGAAAAAAAATCTCAAGGTATAGTTTTGTCCCAGAATGCTTGCCTTGTGTGTGTCAGTCCTGGACTGGAACTGCCGTGTCACAGAAAAAACTACACAGTTCCCATTTGAATATTTCAATATAGTTCCAATATCATCTTACTCTGTAACATTAAATGTCCAAATTGCAGAATGTGAATAAAATTGAGGATGGTTTTACAAATGAAAAATTGAGATGCTTCCTTTCCAAACTTGAAAACAAAACAAAATTAAGAGAAGATTTTGTACAGTTAGAGGAATAAAATTCAGGCTATTGCTACTTTCCACTTAGTAGTTTGGAAGTATGATTAGACCTTGATTTAGAAATCAATTACACTATTGCTTTTATATTAGTACTTTTCAAACTTCTGAAATGATAATTGTGAGGGCAATAATTATCTACCAAAATACAACAAGGATAACACTTATGAACAGGTATGAAATAATTTAAGCAAATGATTTTCTTTTCTATTTCAATCATTGTCTTTATAATAAGTTCTAGATTTAATTCAGTAGATGAAAAACTTAACCATTCTGTTATTTATTTTTAAGAAAAAATAACCTTGTACTTCAGTTTTTTTGCCTGGGAGCCATAGTTTTTCAATGGCAGGATTTTTTAATTTTCTATTCTATATATATATATATATATATATATAATGAATATGAAATATACTATTTATATATTATAAATGTATATGTGTATATATATACAATTTTTGCAATATAACATTAAATTATCATTGAAGTGTCCATATTTTTTACTGAAAGAATTTTATATTTTACTGAGTAGTACTTATTTTAATATTTAATGTGAAAACCTGAAAATCGAAAACAAATACTTGTTAACATTTGATTAATATAAAATGTGATTTCCATTTCACAGCAGTGTTTTGAATGTGAACCCTTGAACACAAACCATGCATAATTTTAAAACCATATTTAGAAGTGAGAGCCCTCTAATGATCTAATTTGTCCCTTTGTCTTTAGGTAAATAACAATGTGACAATTGGACAATAAATACTGAAAATAATGCCATAAACAAAAAAATTCTGTGAAAGTGGAAAATTATAATTCTTATATTCTCAATACTGACTACAAGCCACACACATTATGTAGAAAATTAAAACGGCTATCAAATGAAGGTAAATACATTGGTGAGAGGAGAGAGTATAAATATGTGGAAATGGGTAGATAAGTAAAATGTTTGCATAGTAAAGTGAAAATTTCAGTAAAAAAGATGAGTATTTTCATACCTTTTTAGGAAATTCTTTCAAGGATTCTCCATTTTTGAACAACTCATTTTGAAAATCTGGAAAAACTCAGTAAAATATAAATTTCACTGAGCAATAAATAGAGAACAATGAAAGATACACAATGATGTGATTATGTCAATTCCCACAGTAATGTATGCAATCAAGTTGACTGGGCTGATGGTAATATTTACAAAAGTTCAGGATGAGATGTGGTAACTCTGCTTTCCTGTAGTAGACATATACACTATATTTCCTCCATAAAAATGATGATCTGATAGTTTCAAATCAATCTTGAGTTTAATCTAAATGTCATATGAACATGAAAATGTAATTGAAATTATTGGTCCCCATTTCCACAAAATAATGAGTAACATCCAATGTAATGTGGCAGCCTGCATTTAAATAATTTCATAGAAAAAGGACATATGAACCCAATAAAAATGAGAAACTACATTTGTATATTAAAATGAACAACATGAAATTATTTTAAATATGTTTAAGAATATTTACCCAGGTATTAAAACCAATCTTAAATTAATGACAATGGAACACAAATATACCTAGAAGCCTTCAATCTGAGAAGCAAATTAATTATTAGAAAATACAAACAGAAATTGCCTATTTTCCTTACAAGAAGAAAATAAATATGGCACGGTCTATCACCAAACCCCCTAAAACCCATAACATTTAGTATATTAGAAAATATATAGGACTATTTTGTATGCTGTTCAACATCAACAACAACAAAAAAACCAAGCTTTAAAAAAATATTGAAGCATGTAGAAGACATATAATTTTTGTTCATGGACACTGAAAAAATTGCAAGAGTGTCACCATTACTTTATGCATGATAAAATGAATCCAAAGGCAAGAAAATTCTTGTCACTTTTCTTTGAATCATCCCTACAGATGAAATTCACAGAAATCAGGGCAGAGGACAATGCCTCCACTGTGACAGAATTTCTCCTCCTGGGATTTTCTGACCTTCCCAACTTACAAGGGATTCTGTTTGTGATGTTCTCCATAATTTACTTAATCATCGTGATTGGCAATAGTTTCATAATTGTAATAACTAGAATTGATCCTGCACTACAAAAGCCCATGTATTTTTTCCTGGCAAATTTTTCTACTCTGGAAATCTGTTATGTATCAGTCACTCTTCCTAGGATTCTGTTCAACATTGCTACTCAAGACAGAAACATTTCTGTCCTCAGCTGTGCCACACAGATGTGTTTCTTCCTTATGCTGGGAGCCACTGAGTGTTTCCTGCTGGCGGTGATGTCCTATGACCGCTATGTGGCCATCTGCAACCCTCTGCACTATCCTCTGGTCATGAACCCAACAAAGTGCACTCAGCTGGCAGCAGGCTCCTGGCTTGGAGGCATCCCAGTCCAGATAGGACAAACCTGTCAGATATTCTCTCTACATTTCTGCAGTTCTAACCAAATAGAGCACTTCTTCTGTGACTTACCGCCCATTCTCAAGCTGGCCTGTGGGGACACTTCAATGCATGAGCTGTCTGTCTACCTAGTGGCTATGCTCTTTGTCGCTTTCCCTTTCACACTGATTCTTGCCTCTTATAGCAAAATCATTGCCACCATCCTGAGGTTGCCAACTGCCACAGGACGGGCAAAAGCCTTCTCAACATGTTCTTCCCACTTAGTTGTGGTGTTTCTGTTTTTTGGATCAGCAACTGTTACCTACCTGAGGCCAAAGTCCACCCATTCTCCAGGAACTGACAAACTGCTCTCTCTGTTCTACACCATTGTGACTCCCATGTTTAATCCACTGATATACAGCCTTCGGAACAAGGAGGTGATTGCTGCACTGAGAAAGATGTTACTTATAAAGTAATGCCTGAAGCTCTGGAACTAAAGATAGATAGCTTCTTATACATTGACTGAACAAATCGGTCAGATTTCATTCATTTGATTGAAATATAATCAGTTTATGCTACTAAAATGTCTCCATTATTTTGAATGATAACCTGAAATTTATTCTGCTTTGAAATAATCTACACATATTAATATGTCTCTATTCAATAAGATATAATAAAAAGAGAGTATTTTAATATGATATAATACAATATAAACCACAGTTTTTATAGGAAAACTTTGAGGACATTTCTAATTATTGAAATTTGTGTTGTAAATGCACAGGTAAATATTTAATATTTTAACATAAATGTCAATATATGGTGGTATTCTTTCATTCAACATTATATAAAATTAATTATTAATAAAATTATTAATAAAAATTAATATCAATATGCTTTGCTGAATTGTTAAATGACTTCATACGATTAATATTAATATACTGTTTTTCACAGTTCTGGCATCTTCTGTATTTGTCACAACATAAATAAATGTGACACAAATATTTCAACCTAATATTAATCATTATAGTGCTCAGCCATAACACTATGTTAAAATCTGCTTATTTTCTTCACATGCTTAATATCAATGTACAAGGGTCTTTATAATATATTTATTACATTTAACTTCTATCAGTTGTGTCTTCAACTGGCATAGTTTTCAATGAATCTCTTATTACACAAGCTTCCAATTTGATTATATATACATATAAATATATACATATATATACATGTATATATATATGTATGTATATATATATATACACACACACATAAATAAACGTGGCCATTGATAAGATGGTTCAGTGGGCAAGACAGTTTTCTCTGTAATCATATATCCTAAGTTTAACTACCCATCATCTATGTTAAAATATTGGCATGACCACACATTTGACTTTTGTCTCAGTACTGTGAGGAAGAGATAGGTGTGTGGCCTTGTGTGTGGCCTGTCTTATTTCAATTAAATGGAGAATACTCTCATTAAAAATTTAATGTGTGGAGGACAGCTACAGAAGGACAACTGATATGCTTTTCTGACTTCTGTGAAAGTACATGCTTCCACATGCACACATTGTACATACCACATGTACATACATACATAAGAAAATGTACACATAGGGCTAGAGAGATGGCTCATTGGTTATGAGCACTGACTATTCTTCCTAATTTCTAGAGTTCAAATCCCAGCAACCACCTGGTGGCTTACAACCAATGGTAATGAGATCTGATGCCCTCTTCTGATGTGTATGAAGACAGCTACAGTGTACTTCTTAATAATAAATAAATCTTTGGGTCCGAGCTAGAGTGTCTGGAACAAGCAGAGGTCCTGAGTTCAATACTTGACAACCACATGATGGCTCACAACCATCTGTCTAGCTACAATGTACTCATGTACATAAAATGAATAAATAAATCTTTAAAAAAATATATGGAAATGAAATTTTTGCTTTTTGAAATTATTTTTTGAAACAATGTATTGAATGTTTGTATTAATTTTTATTTAAAAGTTTGGTGGGTTATCCACTAAAATAATCACCACCTGTTTGGTTTGGTTTTGTTTTCCATAGTTGTTTTATTGTTGTGGTTTGTTGTTGTTCTTGTAAGATATTGCTTACTGGTGATATTTTACTTGAGGTTGTAGATCTATTTAAATTCATGTCTGATGGCATATAGATTTAACTTTTGTAAGTAGTGTGTACTGAGATAATTAGGCATTTCTTCGACATTTAATAATGTAGAGTAAAACAAGTTTTAAAAGTATGACCTTACGATTCTCTGGATTTCTTCTTTTTTTGTTCTTGTGCACATTTTTATTTCTTTTCTTTTCTTTTTCTTTTTCTTTCCTTTTTTTTTTTTTTTTTTTTTTTTTTGGATTTTGGTTTTTTCGAGACAGGGTTTCTCTGTCTAACCCTGGCTGTTCTAGACCTCACTCTGTAGACCAGGCTGGCCTCAAACTCAGAAATCTGCCTGCCTCTGCCTCCCAGAGTGCTGGGATTGCAGGCGTGTTCCACCACTGCCCAGCCATATATATATATTTCTAATCCTATTAATGTGGAGATTTTCTCTCATTGTTAATTTGAATACGTTTTGCCAATCAAATTTCTGAAAGAACTAACTCCTTCTTTATTGATTTTTTGTATTATATTATTTCTTGTGCCTACTTTGTTTTCTTCCCTGAGTTTGATTGTTTCTTGCTATCTACTCCTTTTGGGCGTGATATCTTCTTTTAATATAAGAGTTTTAGGTGAGATATTAAGTTGCTGGCATCAGATCTCTCCAGTTTTTCTTATGTAGGCACTCAGTGCTATGGACTTACCTCTTAGTATGGTCCTTATTGTGTCACATACATGTACATACACTATGTACTTATTTTTATTAAATGCTAGAAAAACTTTAATTATCTTTTTTAAAGCAATTTATTTATTTATTTATTTATTTAAAATCCAGGCATTGCCTCTTCTTATGGTACCTCCTCTCACAGTTCTTCATCCCATTTCTCCTCTCCCCTGCCCCCAAAGAATTACTATTCTGTAATGGTAGATCTGCTCAATCTAAGAGTGCAGACTGTATTCATATTGAGTTGTGTTTCTTTGCCAGGACTAATTTGGGTTAGAGATTCACCACAACAAAGGAGTGCCAAGTATATTGATTTGAACTCAACTAACCTGGGATAAATAAATGTTCACTACCTCTCAATCCCTGAATAGGACTTGGGCAGCTATACATAGGCTGAAGCAGGGTGGATTGGAAGCTCACTGGATCTGAAGGGGTTACCAAGAATGGCAGAGAGGCTCCCTCCCCTAAACCCTCAGACAGAGAGCTAAGGCCAGGGGAAGCACCTCAGCCTGGAGCTACACTGTATAAGAACTGCAGGGAGGGACAGGAGACCCTGGAGCACAACTGCCTGTGAGATAGTTTTGGGGCAGACACAGTGAACTAATAGGGCATCTATCTCGAAAAGAGCCTTCAGATGTTTACTTCCCTGCATCCTTCACCCCCACTGTGCTTCCCCAACCCCCAGGGTATAGCACAGATAGACTGGTCTCTAGACTCCTTGCTGTGGCTTACCTGAGATCAGCAGAGGGACACAGAAGACAAGGGTCTTTCTAAACTCATCCCATTCCTGTGAATAAAGAATCAGGAGACAATGGCACAAAAGGCCCGGACCAGGTAATTCATTGATATAATAATGAGAGATATTTAATCTTTTGATACTTAAAGCTGAGAAACACAATAAATATCTTTTGGGAATTTTTTTTTCAATACATTTTTTATTTACATTTCAAATGATTCCCCTTTTCTAGACCCCCACTCCCAAAAGTCCCATCAGCGTACCTCCCTCCCCCTGTTTTCCCACCCAACCCTTCCCACTTCCCTGTTCTGGTTTGCTCTATACTGCTTCACTGAGTCTTTCCAGAACAAGGGGCCACTCATCCTTTCTTCTTGCACCTCATTTGATGGGTGGATTCTGTTTTTGGTATTCCAGTTTTCTAGGTTAATATCCACTTATTAGTGAGTGCATACCATGATTCATCTTTTGAGTCTGGGTTACCTCACTTATTATGATGTTCTCCATCTCCATTCATTTTCCATAAGAATTTCATGAATTCATTGTTTCTAATGGCTGAATAGTCCTCCATTGAGTATATATACCACATTTTTTGCATCCACTCTTCTGTTGAGGGATATTTGGGTTCTTTCCAGCTTCTAGCAATTATAAATAGGGCTGCTATGAACATAGTGGAACAGGTATCCTTATTACATGCTGGGGAATCTTCTGGGTATATGCCCAGGAGTGGTATAGCAGGATCTTCTGGAAGTGAGGTGCCCAGTTTTCAGAGGAACTGCCAGACTGATTTCCAGAGTGGTTGTACCAATTTGCAACCCCACCAGCAATGGAGGAGTGTTCCTCTTTCTCCACTTCCTTGCCAACATCTGCTGTCTCCTGAATTTTTAATCTTAGCCATTCTGACTGGTGTAAGGTGAAATCTCAGGGTTGTTTTGATTTGCATTTCCCTAATGACTAATGAAGTTGTTCATTTTTAAGATGCTTCTCCGCCATCCGAAGTTCTTCAGATGAAAATTCTTTGTTTAACTCTGTACTCCATTTTTAATAGGGTTATTTGGTTTTCTGGAGTCTGACTTCTTGAGTTCTTTATATATATTGGATATTAGCCCTCTATCTGATGTAGGGTTGGTGAAGATCTTTCTCAATTTGTTGGTTGAAGACACACTAGAAAAACAAATTCAACAATTCACAGATCAGACTGAATAGTAAGGAGATAGTGATAAAATTTGAACGCAAAATCTAGAAGATAATTTATGAAAGCGAGCAAATCAAAATAAGGTAGATGTTGCAATATAAAACCTCCCATGCTCATGGATCGGTAGAATCAATATAGTTAAAATGGTCATTTTGCCAAAAGCAATATACAGATTCAATGCAATACCCATCAAAATCCCAACTCAATTCTTCACAGAGTTAGAAAGAGCAATTATCAAATTCATCTGGAACAACAAAAAACCCAGGATAGCTAAAACTATTCTCAGCAACAAAAGAAAATCTGGGGGAATCAGTATCCCTGACCTCAAGCAATACTACAGAGCAATAGTGTTAAAAACTGCATAGTATTGGTACAGTGACAGGCAGGAGGATCAATGGAACAGGATTGAAGATCCAGAAATGAACCCACACACCTATGGCCACCTGATCCTCGACAAAGAGGCTGAAAACATCCAATGGAAAAAAGATAGCCTTTTCAACAAATGGTGCTGGTTCAACTGGAGGTCAGCATGCAGAAGAATGCGAATTGATTTATCCTTGTCTCCTTGTACTAAGTTCAAATCCAAATGGATCAAGGACCTCCACATAAAGCCAGACACTCTGATGCTAATAGAAAAGAAAGTGGGGAAGACCCTTGAGGACATCGGTACAGGGAGAAAGTTTCTGAACAGAACACCAATAGCATATGCTCTAAGAGCAAGAATTGACAAATGGGACCTCATAAGGTTACAGAGTTTCTGTAAGGCAAAGGACACCATCAAGAGGACAGATAGGCAACCAACAAATTGGGAAAAGATCTTCACCAATCCTACATCAGATAGAGGGCTAATATCCAATATATACAAAGAACTCAAGAAGTTAGACTCCAGAAAACCAAACAACCCTATTAAAAAATGGGGTACAGAGTTAAACAAAGAATTCTCACCTGAAGAACTTCGGATGGCAGAGAAGCATCTTAAAAAATGCTCAACTTCATTAGTCATTAGGGAAATGCAAATCAAAACAACCCTAAGATTTCATCTTACACCAGTCAGAATGGCTAAGATTAAAAATTCAAGAGACAGCAGGTGTTGGAGAGGGTGTGGAGAAAGAGGAACACTCCTCCACTGCTGGTGGGGTTGCAAATTGGTACAACCACTCCGGAAATCAGTCTGGCGGTTCCTCCGAAAACTGGGCACCTCACTTTCAGAAGATCCTGCTATACCACTCCTGGGCATATACCCAGAGGATTCCCCACCATGTAATAAGGATACATGCTCTACTATGTTCATAGCAGCCCTATTTATAATTGCCAGATGCTGGAAAGAGCCCAGGTATCCCTCAACAGAAGAGTGGATGCAAAAAATGTGGTATATCTACACAATGGAGTACTATTCAGCCATTAGAAACAATGAATTCATGAAATTCTTAGGCAAATGGATGGAGCTAGAGAACATCATACTAAGTGAGGTAACCCAGACTCAAAAGGTGAATCATGGTATGCACTCACTAATAAGTGGTTATTAACCTAGAAAACTGGAATACCCAAAACATAATCCACACATCAAATGAGATACAAGAAGAAAGGAGGCGTGGTCCCTGGTTCTGGAAAGACTCAGTGAAACAGTATTCGGCAAAACCAGAACGTGGAACTGGGAAGGGGTGGGAGGGAGGACAGGGGAAGAGAAGGGGGCTTACGGGACTTTCGGGAGTGGGGGGGGCTAGAAAAGGGGAAATCATTTGAAATGTAAATAAATTATATCGAATAAAAAAATTATAAAAAAAAAAGAATTACAACATAAAGAGAAGCTATATTTATGGAAGCAGGGCTTAAAAAAGAAGATACAAGAAATAGTAGAGCAGCATGAACAACAGAAAGAGAAATTTAAGGCTTGGAAACATGGCTTAGAGGAAACACTAGAAAGGTCGGCACAGAAAATCATAAAACAGAATAAGAAGCAGAAAATTGAAAATGAATTTTGAGAGAGAAGGAGGGGGCAGGGAGAGAGGACAGCTGAGGAGGAGGTGGAAGGAAGGCAGAACATAAGGTCGTGGCCTGGAGAAACTTCAAGTGATAAGGGGTTTCCCAGATGGGGAGGATGGTTGTGTAGTGGTAGTCCACAAGTCAAAGATAACATCAGTAGTATCTGTCTTACATCCTCTTTCTGACTAAGGCCATGGATTTTTTTAACCACCCCTTTGCATTTGAGATCGATGATCAAATGGAAAGAATATTATTATCTAAGACTGTAAAGCATCCTCCCTGCTGGAAGAATAGCAAGACTAGGCCTCTTCTGTGAGACTACTTCTGTCAGATAGGATAGGGAATTCCACAGGGCCGTGATGGACTTTTTCATCTCCTATATATCTGTATCTATCGTTATCTGTATGACATTATTTAACTGAGTACCGTATACTAGAAGCTCGAGCCAGCCCTATGGGGTTCTCTCCAACTAGGAGAGAACCTAGTAACACAGTGGAAATGGCCACCATTTTAACCTGATTGTTTGGAGGTGCTAGCTGGTTGAAGACATTCTTCCCAGAGTAATAAGTCACTGAGGTCAAGCAGTACTAGACCATAAATATCCTTAGTCCTACTTTCATAAATGTATGTATGGAGTGAGCCTTGAGACACAAACACAACAAGCAGTCTCTGGAACCAGCATGTATCCTGCAACAGTAGGACTTACAGTGCAGTTGTAGAGGTAGGAATACTTTATGGGTACCTTATTTTCAATGTAGAATCCCCAACCAGTAACCAGCAATTCTATGTTAAGTCAAGGGAGAAAGTAGTTAAGAAGTGGCAGTCCAATCTACTTTTATGCCAGCCACTGTGAACTTGATGACAAGGTTGTTGTGCCCAGATAGTAAGAGTGCTACTGGCTGGTATATCAAGGCAACCAAGCAGGATCTGGAGCTCTGGAGTCCCTGTTTCAATGGATTGACAGGATGTGAGGCAACATTTGGTCATTCTTGTGGTGGTTCACATGAAATTCTCCTCCACTGGGAACTCAACTTTTGGATTATTTCTCTCCGTGGCAGGCTTAATGTGGAAATGGGGTATCCACATCTGGCCCACCTTAACTGCTAAAGGTATGGTCAGGCTCACGGTATGAGGTTCTTTCCAGCACGGTTCTAGAGTTTTGTGCTTATATCTCTTAATCTAGACTTTTTAACTTGGTTTAAAGCAATGGGGTTTAGGGGGAAGAGCATACACATACCTGGTTGTGGTTATATTTAGCTAAGATATACTGGAGGATAGGAAGCAAGGGAGGTAGCCTCCATATAGGATCTCAAAACAATGGAGTGGCGTGGGGAACTTAAAATGTAGGGGGTGTTCCTAGCTCTATATAAGGCATAAGGAAGGAGAGCTATCCAGTCACAGCCAGTTTCAGGGGTTAATTTGTTCAAGGTCTCCTTCGGGGTCCAATTCATTCTCTCTACTTGCTCTGAACTCTAGTGTCTATATGTACAATGTAATTTCCAAGTGGTCTCCAGAACCTTTGTTAGAGATTGAGTTACCTGAGAGATAAGTGCTGCTCAATTGTCAGACTCAAGCAGTGTAGGCAAACCATACCTGGGTATGTCTTCCAGATGCTTCTTTGTTACTACTTTGGCAGTATCTTTCTTTGTAGGGTAGGCTTCTATCTATCCTGAAAACTTATCAATGAAAATTAGCAAACATTATATCTATATGTTCCTGGGTTTATTGCTGTATAATCTGTTTCTCAATTAGCCCCTGGCTATTGACCACTGATACTGGTTCCTAGAGTGGTCCCTTAATTGGGGCCTAAGGAATTCACGGCAAGGCAGGTGGCAAAGTCTGAGATTATCTGATGACCCAAGTCTCCTAAGTCAAATATTTTGTACCTTGCCCCTCACAACAATTTCTTCAGTTTTCGATGACCAGATGCAAAGTTTGATGAATCTGATGGATGAGTTGTTTTGCAAACTCCTTAGGTAGAATAGTGCAGCCTTCAGAGGTCAGCAATCATGTGTCTCTTCTGTAAACTCCTTGGCATTTCACCTGATACCATATGTCCTCACCATTATATTCAGAGTTGGTGGGAGAGGTGTGTGGGGGGGTCCCTAGGTTCAGCTTTAATAACAAGCCTGTTCCCTCTGGCTATTTCTGATGTCCCTTTCTGATGCCCAGGGCAATGAATTATGGTCACTTTCAGAGGAAGGCATAATGTCTCTAAGAAAAGCAAGTATTCCTTCCTTATTTTTATGGTTTTTCCTTCAATAGTCAATAATCCCATCTGTTGTCAGTGTAAATGTTAGCTATGGCACCTCTGCCTGTCTTAAAAGCCTGGGTTATAGCCTTTTGTTGAGCTTCCTGGGCTGAAGTTCCTGTTGGCAAAACAAATGTCAAAATAAGAGAGTCCAAGTTTGTTACTGTCATCCCTGCCTCCATTTTGGATGAATCTACTTCCATCTGGGAAGTGTTCAACATCTAGCCATGGTATGTCAGTCAAGTCCACCATGGTACTCTGCATGTGCCCCAGAACTATAGAGCAAACATGCTGCACATCTGAGGATGGGTCAGGTAGTAGGTTGTCTAGGTTTAGGTTAGATGATGAAATATATATAATGTGAGGGGGATTTAAAAATAGAGCTTGAAAGTGTACCAGTCTGGCATCGGACATTCTTAGGCTGGGTGGATTCTTGAGGGTCTCCTCAATACCATAGGGGATGGTGTTAACTACTTCCTGTCCCATGATTATTTTGTCAACATCCTTGACTAGCAGGGCTGACAGCAATAATCCAGAGACATGTTAGCCATCCTTGGGGCCACTTTGTCCAACATCTTAGATTAATAAGCCATAGGTCAGCCAGGTGGTAGCACAGGCTTGTAATCCCTGCACTCTGGAAGGCACAGGCAGTTGGATTTCTTAGTTAGTAGCCAGCCTGGTCTACAGAGTGAGTTCCAGGACAGCCAGAGCTATACAGAGAAACCCTGTCTAGAAAAAAACAAATTAAAAAAAAAAAAAAAACAAAGGTGGGGTGGAGCCATAGGTCTTTTCTGTTGTCTCAAAATTTGGGTGAGCAGACCCTTTCCTATCTTCTTTCTCAGCTCGTTGTACGGGTGGAAAAGTTTGTGAATGTCCAGGAGGACCAAGGCTGGCGCCTCCAGGAAGGCATTTTTTTCTTTTCTTTTTTTTTTTTTTAGATTTATTTATCATATGTAAACACACTGTAGTTGTCTTCAGACATTCCAGAAGAGGGTACTAGATCTCATTATGGATGGTTGTGAGCCATCATGTGATTGCTGGGATTTGAACTCAGGACCTCTGGAAGAGCAGCCCATGCTCTTAACCAGTGAGCCATTTCTCCTGACCCAGTAAAATTTTTCTCACGGGATATTCTTTTTTTTTAATTCTCTGGGCACAACAACTAAAACCTAATCTATTAAACCTTTTTAAACCTTAGTCCTCCAGCAGCGAATCCCGGCAGATTTCCCATGATATCCGGGAAGCTCTCGCAGCTATATCTTGCCCTTGTGCTTCTATCCCTGTACGTAAATCCCCTAACTCTGTCCGCCTTCTTCTCTTCTTCCATCCAACCCATAAGTCCCACTTAGAGACTTAAAAGTAATGTCTATCTCAGAGGTCCATTCTATTTTGTCTTCTTGGGCTCTGTGTGGTCTCATATAATGGTTTGGCTATCTCAGTAAACCCTGGCAAACAAAAATCAACAAGACCTGGCAAATCCCAGAAATTCCTGTATTTGCCTTTGGGTTAATAGGACTGGGATGTTAAGGATGCCTTGCTTCCTGGGTGTCCAACAGCATTAGTTGGTTGCCCCCCCCCCAATACACACACAATTCATATGCAACCCAGATAGGTATCTCAAGTTGATAATGCTGGGTCTTCTTAGCTTGGCAACTCTGTAGCCAAGTTGACTCAGCTCCTATAGCTCTCCTGTGGCTTCCTGACATTGTTGGGGGACCACAATACATAAACATGCATTTTTCTCATTTGTTGGTAGGCCTGCTGGTGCTCACCCAAGTCCTGATTTAGTGCCTCATCAAAGGTGGTTACTGAGTTCTTGAATCCTTGAGACAGGCATGTCCTGGGAATCCTGGGATACATGAGCTTTGTCTTACTTTATCTCCAGCCATTCCAGAAGCATTATTAGAGCGTGGGGGTTGAAGCCTGAGTATTTTTCTAGTAACTGACCTGCCTAGGCTTGCCTGGATTTGCTCAGCTCTTTGACCTAGTCTCCTGGATGTGCTGGGAGTCAGACCAACCTTTTCAAATACAGGTGTGCATGTAGGTCTTCAGGTTGGGTAGGTAGAGCACATAAGTATAGGTGCACAAGGTCAGGAGCTTTACATAAGATAGAATTGGAGATACAACTATTTTTGAAGTACCTGACTTGGGTTGTGGAACGGAATCCCAGGTCCAAACTCATTTTAGTACTTAGAGCGTGTATGTGTGTGTTGTATGTGTAAAACAGTGCATGCAGTGCTTATGGAAGTGATGAGGTTATCTGGTACCTTGGAACTGGAGTTACAGAGGGTTGCAAGCCCCTGCAAAGTTACTGGTTTCCCACCAGAACAAGTATTTTTGAACCTAACAGGTGTCCATCCACCCCTGCTCTGATCAGATTTTAATATTTGTCCAGAACCTAATTGGTGGCCCTGAAACCATATATTCAGTTGACAGTACAGATGAAGTTGGATAGAGGAATATTTATATTATCCATGTATAAATTATCCACATTTTAAAAAGTCCAACAATGTGTGGCATATGAATAGTTTTTAAGAAATGGGATAAATGTGTATTGTAACCTAAAATAGTAACATTACTAAAGTTTTTCCATATGTATGTTTAATAATCAGAATCCATTCACAATATTTAATCATGGGAACATTACACTATGTTTTGGGTCTGCACACAAACCACAACATTCTTGCTACTACATGCTTATGGAAGTCAGAGTTCAACATTGACAGTCAGCCATCCCCATTCCATTATTATTCAACATTGTCAACCTTACCCCTTAGTATCCTTTGCCCACTGAGAAATCTTGCCCCACATTTTTTTTAAATCAACAAAGAAAAAGACCAAAAGGTTTGATGCATGCTTGATACCTGATTATATAGATGCAAAGGAACACAATGTTTGTGGGTGTTTTCCTTCATGTATGTCAGTGTACCACATGACTGCAGAAGCAGAAGCAAGCAGAACACAGGGCAACCCCGGTATTGGAATGACAGATATGAGCTTCCATCTGAGCGCTGGTACTGAATCTGGGTCTTCTACAAGAGCTACCAGTACTCTTTTAGCAGGGGGGGGGGGGAGGTTAGGGGGAGGTTTGTCCAAAAGAGGGTTTCTCTGTGTAGCCCTGGCTGTCCTGGAACTCACTCAGTAGACCAGGCTGGCCTTGAACTCAGAAATCAACCTGCCTCAGCCTTGCAAGTGCTGGGGTTAAAGGCAAGTACGACCATTGCCCTTGCCTGGCTGGCAATTCTTTTATAGAGGACAGAGACTACTGGTGTCCTTAATGTGCAAGAAGCTGATCAGAGAGTAGGAGCTCTTAAAAACATGGTCTCACAGTCAGGTGGTCTACAAGTTGGCCTGGAGGTTATCTGTCAGCAACCTCATTGGATCTGTAAGTGGAGGAGTATTCAATACAGTTCAAGGTCAACCTAAGCTACAATGCATCACTAGGGGGAAAAAAGGATTTAAAAAGATGGCTGAGGCTCCACTCCTTTGTTCTTCATTGTTTTCTTCTGCTTCAGCTATCTTTGCTACCCAGACTACTCCTACTAGCCTGTATTGCAATCTGGTACTCCTTCACCAAAACTCCCTTCTTCAAGATTTGGCTTTGCATACAATGCTACTTTGAAAACTTTATACATGACCCAGCCATGAGGCAGATGCTGTTATGGGGGAATGTCAGAATAGCTTCATCGCATATTGAGAGGTCATGTGAAACAAGAGGTTAAACACAGTACCTCTCAATTACTGTGTACAGTCAAAGAACTGTTCTGACTTAGATCTTGAGGTTCAACTGACTGAAAAGTCCATCATAGAGAATATCAGGTTTTCAAGATCTGACCATAATTTCAGAGATAGGAGAAAGCCAGTTAAGAGTCAGTCCTGACAGGAGTTTGGATCATTTTTTTTTTTTATCACTTTGAGAAATGTCATCCTCTGGATGAGAGACCAGTCCCTGGCAATTTCTTAGTACCCAAAAATATATTCAACTTGTTACTCCTGACACAAACAATATATGACCTCCCCATCTTCATAGACATAACGTTCACCACAGTCATAACAGGCATTGGAACCAAAGCTGACTGAATCAGGTTGCCTTACAGTCAAGAGTTCATTCATGAGTTCAATACCAAGCTCAGAAAACATCTCTACATCAACATAATTCATCTCATTATAGATCTCTACTGGAGCAGGGTACTTTTCTGTGGTCAGCTCACTCAGATCTATAGTACTGAGCAGAAAGCCCACCAGGACACCCATGGAGATGTCATTGTCATACAAATTGATGCTAGTGAGCTCAGAGCATTGGATCAGGGCAGGCTGAAGAATACTGAGGTGAGAGTCTTTCATTCCACAGTCTTCTAATTCCAGAGTCTCCAGATTATATGCAACATTCTCTAAGAAATCTCTTAGAGGCACTACATTCAAGTCAGTTAAAGTGGCACCTCTCAAGCACAGATGTTTAAGTTGGCTGTAGTTCAAATGCTGGGGAAATGAATCCAAATCTGTCTGAGAGAGGCCACACAGGGTGATGTTGAGGGACACCAACTGGGCCTCCAGATACCTAGGTAGAGATCACATGGCTGGGGTCAGAGTGACCATGGCATGGCATGCAGTTTGGCCTGTTGGCTTACTCAAGTTACACCATTTTGACATTAGAGTATCACTGTCATGGGATTCTGGCTCATTTCATGACTGATTCTCCCAGTCTTCTCTGACAAGCAGAGACCCAGAGTTACTCTTTAGGCTAATAGGGACCATGGAAGAGGGAAGTTGGCACCCATGACAGTGTATATCAGGATGTCTTCTGAGAAATCATTGACTCCCTGACATAACTTTCTTCACCTCTTCAGTCTTTACATCTCACCCTCACACAACCCCAGTCTTTGCATTCCCTGAACAACTTACCCCAGTCCTGGTCTCCAAAGAGCCTTATACTGTTTAGGAATTAGGGGAAGGGGAGAGCCTGTTCTCTCAAATCTAACTGAAACAGAATTCACCTGGGAAACTGTACAGATCTGAGCCCTTCCTGTGTAGTGGCTTTTCCATTCCTTCCAATTAGATCAGATAGGATTGCTAGGCAGGGAAACTCATTAAATCTGACTCACAATACTGGTCTTTCTACCGTGGCAGCTCTCTCCATACAATCTATTCTACTTCATTGCTCAGCTTTGTGAGTGGTCATGTGAACCCTTGTGTCATTTAACATGAAACATGATCATGCTTATATGTTCACTGTTAAATGAGCATTTGCCTGCAGAGAGTAGTGTGCCCACTACTCTCTAATATGAAAGAGAGGTTTGCTCTGGTAAAAGCAACAGCTCTTCATCCTTTCTTACCTGAAAAACTCTCTCATGCTGTCTCCAACAAAATAGACATCATCAATAGTGAGATGCTTGAGGCACTTGAGTTTGGGGAACAGAGAAAAGATCTTGGTGACGTTCTGCCTCTCCTCTCGTATGAAAGTCCTTGTTCCAAAGCTGCGTGCTAGTGTGAGTTTCTCAAGATTTCTCATCTTGCTAATGCAAGATACATATTTTGTCAGTTTGGACAGTTTCCCCACTGTATTCAGTTCCAACTCCTTGATGAACTCTAGCTGTAACAATTTTAATACATCCCTGACCTTGGACACTTTTACATCTCCGATCTCTAACTTCTCACAGCACAGATGCAGGAAATCTTTTCTCTCCTTTGTCCACTGCAACAACTCTGTTTGGTGTTTATCTTCATGCAGAGAAGACATAAAGGAAAGGTCACTGAACACCTTCAAACGCTGCTTCCTTGGGTACCTAGATTGGCCCTCTAATACCTGCTCCATATGCACAGTTTCTACTCTGTGGGCTCTACCCTCTCTTCCATCCTGCATATCTGTGCCATCATGGTGTCTCAAGTCAACCAGTTGAAGCCTGCACATCCTGTGGATAAAACAAGTTATGTATCAGAAGGGAAATTATTGAGACCCAACACTATTTTCATCATCTCTGGTGCTATTTCTTCCTTGTTCTGCTGTCTTCTATGGCTTCAAGGAATGGGTCTCTAGTACAGTCTCTAGTTACCAAGCACTTTGTTGCCTGAGCTGCATCTGAAGACCTGTCCTATTCCCTTCCATTCAGTTTTCTTAGAATTCTGTCAGCTCTTATTTCTTTTTGTTTGTAGTTTTTCAGGACATAATTTTGCTGTGTATCCCTGGCTCTGTAACTCTATAGACTAGGCTGGCCTCAAACTCATAGATTCACCTGCCTCTGCCTCCCAAGTACTGGGATTATAGGTGACTGCCCTGCATATCAGATCCTCTAGCTGTTAACTGGTGGAAACACAGAGATAGGGTCATTCTTCTGTGGATAAATCTGCACAAACCTGTATTTCATATTTAACTTACTACAAGGACTCACAAGCTTTCCAGGCACCTATAGCCCTCTAAGACACCAGCCAAAGCCTCTGATCCAACTTTCACCTTATTCTCCTAGGCACAGCTATTTCTTTTCCTGGTATTCAGCTTACCTCGGGCGATACTTCCGTTTCAGCCATGTATCTACTCCAGCTAGTATAGCCTGGAAGATCTGAAAGTTGGGTTTATAACTCAGCAACCCAACATGCAAGAAAGGGTAGGGCCAGTATTCCACCAGGATCTTAATCATCTTTGCTTTTCTTTGAGTGCCGGCCTCCTTTAACAGAGGTATGAAGAATTCCTTTGGTAGGTACTCTGCAGCAGATGTGGTCAATGCTTCATTCCTCACCAGGCTCTGTGAAGCCAGCTTTTCAAGTTTGGGTGGGGTAGAGAAGACCATTCTGATGGCTCTTTTGGGAAATGATCCTGCGGGAAAATTTAGGAGAATATATTTTCAGAGTCTCTCTTATGAGGCTTTTAACCCCTCATAGTAAGCATCTGTCACATTGTATCCTTGTTGTAGACTTGAATTTTTCCTATTTCAATCACTGTTTATTGTTGTCAAAATCAAGCTCCCCATACAGACAACATGTGCAGCCTCTATCAATCAATCATTTTCACCATTGTCCCATCCAGTTCCAACCGTTACTATTCTGAATCCCACATTCCTTTGGAAGGTGGATCGAGGGGGAACAAAAACAGTTATTAATCATATTCAAATGCTGTTGCAATTCAGCACTCGGGGTCCCACAGTCCTCTACCCCTGTGCAGTATACAGCTATGGACCCCAGAGCTCTGGAATAAAAGAAATCCTCATGTTATTGCATCAATACCATATCTTGCACAGGATATGTTTGTCGCCTTCTGAGGCATGGGGTGCTGGGGCACCCTCGGTTTTGGGGGGTGTCTTACAGATCCCCCTGGCTCTGCCTCCTTTTATGCTGGGACTAAAAGGAGTTCACTTAAGCCATATCCTGCTTAGTTTTTATTTTCAAAGTTTTAGAGCCAGGTATAGAGAATCTAATTCATACTACATTGGAGCACAGATGTACTAGACACATGTAAGGGGTCCTATCTGTCTTTTAGCAGCTTTTTTGTTTCTTTCTGTCACCTCTCTAGTACCTTACTAGAAAAACAATTGTTTGCTGTGTTTCGAGACAGGGTTTCTCTGTGTAGCCCTAGCTGTCCTGGAACTCACTGTATAGACCAGGATGGCCTTGAACTCAGAAATCTGCCTGTCTCTGCTTCCCAAGTGCTGGGATTAAAGGAGTGTGCCACCACTGCCTGGCTTTTTCTTCTTGATTGTTTGTTCATTCTATTGATGCAAGGTTTTGCTATGTAGCCCAAAGCTGGCTATGTAGTCCAGGCTGGACTCGAACTCACTCTAAGATCCTATAATTGAACACAATATGATGCCTTTTGCTTAGCCTGTTGTCTTTATTCAAACATTTGCCTTTCAATTACTGAATGGATGTTGAGCTTGTCAGCAAGAGCTTACAGTTCCAGGTTAGAGAAATGGCTCAGTGCACTGACTTCTCTTCCAAAGGTCCTAAGTTCAAATCCCAGCCACAGCATGGTGGCTCAAAACCACCTGTCACAAGATCTGACTCCCTCTTCTGGAGTGTCTGAAGACAGGTACAGTGTACTCATATATAATAAATAAACCTTAAAAAACAAAAGAGAGCTTACAGTTTCAACATTAGAGCCAGAGGCAGGATTGCATGTAGTCTATCTTTACTTTGAGCTTCAGGTCAAGTTTAAGAGCTTATGTTTATTTGAGTTCGGAACTTGTCGACTGACCAGGCTGAAGCAATTACATTCCTATAGTCAAGAGTCCCCAGAATCACTGTGTCTTACAGACCTAACAAAACAATCTCCACGCCTGTTTTTAAGATACCATTAAAAATAATTTCAGGTAGCTGGTGGTGGTGGCACACACATTTAATCACAGCCTCTGAGAAGGAGTGGTAGGTGAACCTAAGTTTGAAATTAGCCCAGTCTACAGAGTGAGTTCCAGGACAATCGGGGCCGTACAGAAACTGTCTCAAAAAAAAAAAAAAACCGAAACCATTTCAATTTAACCACAAAACTTCAACCCATTTAGTATAATTCATGGGATTACAAACAAGCTGTATTAAAATTAGACCATAACTGAAATCCCAACATATCAAAGAAGTGGGGACAAAGCTAGAAGGAAGACAGAAGTACAAGAACAGCCTGGGTTCTGTGAAATCGTCTCTCAAAAACCGCTCAAATAGTATACCAGCCATTTCTCATTAAAACCTAACTAAAAAAATTTATTTCAAAATTGAAAAACGCTATGCATTGTGTGTATGGGTATCAGGACTGCAAGCATGTATGAGCACTATTTTCATGCAGTGTCCAGGAAGTCAGCAGAGGGCGATAGATGCATTACAGTTGTTTGTGATCCCTGACATGGAACTGGCAAAGAAAACCAGAACTCCTAAAACAGGACTTGTGGGAGAGCAGCCAGTGTGGTGTCTCATCTGCTCAGCCATCTCTCCAGTCCTTGGAGAGAGTATTAAAGCCTGGGCCTTGACATCTACCTGAGTTACTTAGAGTACTTGCCTGGAATACAAGTGACCCAGGCTTTCATCTCCATCACTATATTAACCTGGAAAATGCCTAGAATCAAACACTGAGGAGTAGTAATTTAGAATATCATATTCAAGACATCCTGAGTCACACAGTGACATGGGGACTGGAGAGATGGCTCAGTGGTTAAGAGCACTGACTCCTCTTCTGGAGGTTGAGTTCAATTCCCAGCAACCACATGGTAGCTCACAACCATCTGTAATGAGATCTGATGCCCTCTTCTGGTATGCCTGAAGACAACTACAGTGTACTTAAGATACAATAAATAAATCTTTAAAAAATAGAAGTGAAGGAAAAGTGCCATGTCTTACCATCCATTTCTGAGGTACAAAGAGGAAGATTAATAGTCAAAAGTCAGCCTAAGTTAGAAAGTTTATGACCGCCAGGCATGGCGGCACAGGCCTTTAATCCCAGCACTTGGGAGGCAGAGGCAGTCAGATTTTTGAGTTGAAGGCCATCCTGGTCTACAGAGCGAGTTCCAGGACAGCCAGGGCTACACAGAGAAACCCTGCCTTGAAAAACCAAAAGTTTATAACCAAATGAGATTCCAATCTAAATAAAAATTGTAAAAACTTTAAAATGGCTGGGCGGTGGCACACACCTGTAATCCCAGCACTCTGGGAGGCATAGGCAGGCGGATTTCTGAGTTTGAGGCAATCCTGGTCTACAGAGTGAGCTCCCAGACAGCCAGCGATATACAGAGAAGAAACCCTGTCTCAAAAAACCAAATCGAAAAAAGCAAACCAAAACAAAACCAAAAAAAATAAACAAAAACTTAAAATGAATATATTTTACTCCATGATCATAAAAATCAGGAAGAGGCAGGGAGATAGTTCAAAGTCAGTATGTGTCACATATGCTTTCTAGACACTGCATTCTATGTATTGTACTGTCTCCAAACAGGAAGAGGAGGTATAAAATACATTTAGGAATTTAATCTTTACACTAATGAGAATGAAGCCAGTAAATTCCTGTATACTTCAGGCTAATGTATACTGTAGAACCAGACCATATTTCTTTTTTATTTGATATATTCTTTATTTACATTTCAAATGATTCCCCTTTCCTGGCTCCCTACTCCCCGAAAGTCCCATAAGCTCTCTTCCCTTCCCCTGTTCCCCCATTTCAAAAGGCAAAGAAACAAGACTTTTCCCTGGAGATGGATCAGTGGTTAAGAGCACTGACTGATCTTCTGGAAAGCCCTGAGTTCAAATCCCAGCAACCACATTGTGGCATGCAACCATCCCTAATGAAATCTGATGTCCTCCTCTGGTACATCTGAAGAAAGCTACAGTGTACTTGGATATAATAATAAATCTTTAGGCTAAATTGAGTGGGGCCAAGTGAATCCAGCAACCTCCATTCCCAGCAACCATCTGATGGCTCACAACCATCAGTACAGCTACAGTGTACCCATACACATTAACAATTAAATCTTTTTTTTTTAAAGAAACAAGATGTTAATGTGCATCAAGCAAATCATAATTTAGACACTTGGCTATCTCCCAACTGGAATCCCAGGTGATGGGAGGCTGTAGCAGAAGATCTGCCTGAAATTCAAAGGTTCATGATCTACAGAGTGAGGTTGTGTCTCAAAAACCAACCAAACAGAAGCCAATAATTGGATAGGAATCACAGCATGGAAGAATTTGCTGGTCATCCCAGCGCTTAGGGGGTCAGACAAGGGGACCTTTTTCCCCAGTCCAGTGCAGCTACCTGGCCAGGTATAAGAGAGCCTGTTACAACACTGTGAGGCTCTGTCTCAACACTTGAAATTCATTCAGAGAAGCACAGAGGCCATTGGAGGTAAAAGCAGACATGGATTTTGAACCAAGCCCAATGTCCTTGTGAAGAGACAGATTCCAGGATGTCCTATGCAGACTTATATCTAACATGTCTCTAAACCCAGTCAGGGTCTACTGGCCTAGGTGAAGAAAATACCTAATTAGGACACGGGTGACAGAGTTCAGGGACTTGAGTGTCTTCTCTGGTTCTGATGACACCTTACAGACCTTTTTCTTCTTGCCTATTATGCATTCTACCACTGATAAGTGCTGCTATCTGATTGGATGATTTTGCCCCACCCATCAAATCTTATGTGGAATAATCACTAAACCAAAGCTTCCCGGAAGAAAAGAGAAAGGAAGAAGCAAAATCCTATCTCTGGGATGGTAGAATACACATCAACACTGACCTCTTTTTATTTTCTTTTTCTGAGACAGGGTTTCTCTGTGTATCCCTGGCTGTATGCAACTCACTCTTTAGACTAGGCTGGCCTCGAACTCAGAAATCCACCAGCCCCTCTGCCTCCCAAGTGGTGGGATTACAGGCATGTGCCACCAACACCCGGCTCTGAACTCATTTTTAATTCATTCAATGTTTTGCTTATTTATATACTTGGTTTGTAATTTACTTCTATGACAGTATCTTACTCTGTAGGTAGTATTGATTTGGACTCTCAGCAATTCTTCTGCCTCATCCTTCCTGAGAGGATTACTGTTTTGAACCAGCACAGCTGGCTGAATTATATTCCTATGCGACCAACACTGTTCTGTGTAGGAGTTAGGTCAGGGTTTAATCTGTGCCTGATGATAGATAAACTTAGAAAAGAAAAAAATCTTTAGGGTGCTGGTGGTCTCGCCTTTAATCCCAGCACTTGGGAGTCAGAGGCAGGTGGATTTCTGAGTTTGAGGCCACTCTAGAAAGTGAGTTCCGGGACAGCCAATGTTATACAGAGAATTCCTGTCTCAAAAGAAAAAAAGTGGGGCATGGTGGCACACGCCTGTAATCCCAGCACTCTGGGAAGCAGAGGCAGGAAGATTTCTGAGTTCAAGGCCAGGCTGGTCTACAGACTGAGTTCTAGGAATGTATTCTGAAGTCCAAGGCTCAATCTGGTGCTGTCACTCATCAGCTGTGGCAGCTTGAGATGGCTGAGGTAGGCGGTCCATTACAAATCAGCTTCAAATACCCAGCATGAGGACAGCCTGAGTTTGTGGGTATCATTTCTTCCAATCTCATGTAAATCCAAACAAAGAAAGTCTGATTTGAGGGAGAAGCTGTCCTTGGTGCCCTAGAGGATAAAGGTGTTGGAGAAAGGATCGTTTTGCATACCGGCCAAAAAAGAGGAAATTGTGATTGTGTGGTATGCTGTGTGTACATGCCTATACCTTTAATCCCAGCATTTGGGAGGCAGGAAAAAAAAGAATCTCTGAATCTACATAGAGAATTCAAGCTTAGCCAAGGATCACAATGATACTCAGTCTCAGATTTTAAAAACAACAAACAAGCAATTTTTATTTGTTTGTTTGTTTGTTTTAACAAGGAAGCTGTGCAGCTAGTGAAAGCCCACAGTTGGCTCTGGTGATTACATTGAGCCTGACTACCTATGTTCATTTACAGGAACCCACATGCTTGAAGTTGAGAAAGTCTTCCCTGGATGCTCTCCCATCTCAATATCTCCCGTGACTGTCCCCCCAAAGAAATAAATAATAGTTAAGAAAAAGATTTAAAAATATATATGGAAACTAAGCAGCATTGTGTCATAAGCTTATGTCTCAGAATTGAGACACTGAAGAAGGAATGCTATAAGACTGAAACCAACCTAAACCACCTCAGTGAAACTTGTACTCATCAATGCAACAACCATGCAAGCTGGGAGTCAAGCAGACAGGAAGCTCACATCCAGTCAGGTAGAGATCCTCAGCACTCAAATCTCAATCTATCTCTCTCTCCCATTCTCTTTCTCGCTTATTTTCCTCTTTCTCACTCTGTCTCTCTCTCTGTCTTTCTCTTATTTTCCTCTATTTCTCACTCTCTGTCTCTCTATCTCTATTTCTCACTCTCTGTCTCTCTATCTGTCTTTCTCTCTCTCATTTTCCTCTCTCTCTGAGTTTCCTCTCTTTCTCACTCTGTCTTTCTCTCTCATTTTCCTCTCTCTCTGTTTCCTCTCCTTTTCACTCTCTCTCTGTCTTTCTCTCTCTCATTCTCTTTCTCTCTTATTTTCCTCTTTCTCACTCTCTGTCTCTGTTTCTCTGTCTCTCTGTATTAGTTTGGGTTCTCTATAGTCACAGAACATATGGATAGTCTTTATATAGTTAGGGAATTTGTCAATGACTTACAGACTATAGTCCAACTCCCCAACAATGATCAGCAGCTGCTGTGGATGTCCAAGGATCTAGCAGTTTCTCAGTCAGACGAAGCAAGCAGGCAAGAAAGAGTGAGAGAGAATCTTCCTTCTTCCAATGTCCTTATATATCTCCAGCGGAGGGTGTAGCTCAGATTAAAGGCTGAGGGTCTTCAGCACAGGGTGTGGCCCAGGTTAAAGGCGTGTGGATCCATGCCTTTAATCTCAAATTATTTTCAACTAGGAGATTTCCTTGTCTTGGCCTCTATGCTTCAAGGTCTTCATGCCAAGAACCTGGTCAGAAACTTATATCTCTGAGCCTCCAAATTAGGATCACTCTCTCTCTTACTCTCTCTCATTTTCTCTCTCTCTCTCTCTCTCTCTCTCTCTCTCTCTCTCTCTCTCTCTCTCTCTCTCTTTGGTTTCTTGAGACCCGGATTCTCTGTGTAGCCCTGGCTGTCCTGGAACTCACTCTGTAGACCAGGCTGGCCTCGAACTGAGAAATCTGCCTGCCTCTGCCTCCCAAGGGCTGGGATTACAGGCGTGCGACACCACCTCCCAGCTCTCTTTCTCTCTTATTTTCCTCTCTTTCTCATTCTCTGTCTCTCTGTTTTTCTCTCATAAGTAGAATTAAAGAGGTTAAAAAAGAAAGACAGAGGGACAGACAGTCCCAAAGTCCTGTGCTAAATACCATTGTGGTTATGTTCTGACTTCCATAAAACATGACAGTGTGGCAGACTTCAAAACCTACATGCTCAATAGAAGTTTAACTAAAAAATGTGGTGACTCCTAGGATACGGACATTTCAGGTGCAATGCCACTACAATGGACACTTAATACAGTATTTGACACATGATATAATTATGTCACATCAGCACTGACAGACCATAATAGGAGGCATAAAGGCATGCTGTGAGCACTAGATAGCCTTTAGAAATATGACCAATTATGTAAAATGTAAATTTAGTTGAGTCTCAGTGGATACATCTAAACAACACTGTATTACCTAAAGCTCAGGAAACATTATAGAAGATGGAGTGAAGAGAGTGTGAGAGCCATAGGATCAGGAACTTAACTGTAAGAACGTCTCCTGGGAGTACAAGTAGTTACACCATTAAAGTCTCACAAACATTGCTACCTAAGCATGAGGTGAACAGGAACAATATCCATGACAAAATGGCCAGAAGAAAAACTAGACAAAGAACTAAGAATACAGAAAGTAGACGAATAGTCTTTCCTGGTTGGGAACATACAGTTTGTTTATATCAATACAAAGTGGTCACTAACAGAGCATATTAGAACATACACACACACACACACACACACACATATATATGCAAGTAATAAAAAAAAGTCCATGAATGTGAAATAGAGCAATGAGTGGGACATGGGAGTTTTGGATGGACATCACTTTGGCAAAAGTCTAGCACAACTTTTATTATGTAGCATCATAGTTTTGTCAAATTATTATATTTATTATATCTATTATTACTGTTATACAATTATACTGTTATGATTAAAAAATAAAGTGTTATGAAATACATAAATGTAGTCTTTTAAATATTTATTATAACAGTATGCGTGTGGGTATATGCCTTCTTTTTTTTTTTTTTTTTTTTTTTTTTTGAGACAAGGTTTCTCTGGGTAGCCCTGGCTGTCCTGGAACTCACTCTGCAGACCAGGCTGGCTCAAACTCAGAAATCCACCTGCCTCTGCCTCCCAAGTGCTGGGATTAAAGGCGTGTGCCACCAACGCCCAGCAGGGTGTATGCTTTCATGTATGTTATTGTACCACATGTCTGCAGAACCAGAAGAGTGAAGAGTACAGGGCCAGATAACCCCGGAATTGAATGGAGTTACTGATGGTTATGAACTTCCATCTGAGCACTGGTACTGAATCTGGGTCTTCTACAATAGCTACCAGTACTATTAATCACCCAGCTCTCTCTAGAGCTCCCTAGTTCCCCTGATTGAGCCAGCGTCTGGTGGTTCCTAAAATGACCGAGAACTCAGAGTCCTGCCAAGGCCAAAGATAACTTCTGATCCTCATGCCTTCAGGTCCTGAATCCTGGAATTTGGGGGGGAGGGGAGACCACACACAGTTTATGCATTGCTTCTTACAGTAAATCAGATCCTGGCTTCTAGACTGCTAGCTAAGAAGTCAAACACAAGAGTGGTACAAACAATCCTAAATTTCTGTTTTGCTTGTTTCTTGTGAAAATATCTCAGGTATTCAAGCTGTCTTCAGAATCCTTACCCCACCCCACCCCACCCTCAAAAAAGGGTTTCTCTCTGTAGCCCTGGCTATCCTGGAACTCACTCAGGTTGGTCTTGAACTCAGAAATCCACCTATGTCCCAAGAGCTGGGATTAAAGGCATACAACATCACTGCCCAGCTGGTTTAATTTTTTTTTATTTTTTTTTTAAGATTTACTTGTTATGGGGCTAGAGAGATGGCTCAGTGGTTAGGAGCACTGACTGCTTTTCTGGAGGTCCTGAGTTCAAATCCCAGAAACCACATGGTAGCTCATGACCATCTATAATGAAATCTGATGCCTCCTACTGGAGTGTCTGAAGACAGCTACAGTGTAGTAAAATCTTAAAAAAAAAAAAAAAAGATTTATCTGTTATATGTGAGTACACTGTAGTTGCCCAGCAGTCTTCAGAATTCTTATGCATCTGAAATTGGCCTAGGACTCTAAATTATGTTGCCTTTAGCTTCCAAAATGCTGGTATTTCAGGTGTGAGTTATCACATCCAGCCCTAATTTTTCTTACCTGTGAAAACCAGATGAACCTGTTATTATTACACCATTCAAGCATTTTCTCTTTGTTGCTATCACACTTTTAATAAGAAAACCCTGGGGCTGGAGAGGAGTTAAGGACAGTAGTCACTCTTACAGAGGCTTCAAGTTCAGTTCCCAGCACCTAAGTAGATAATTCACAACAACTTATAACTCTCTAAAGGGGATCTGATATCCTCTTTTGGCTGGCCTCTGGGGCCAACTGCACTCATTGGCACACCCTTACATTCAGGTAAACACTAGTACCTAAGGTAAAAGTAAAATAGATCTAAACAAAATAGGAAAGGAGAAACTTTTACTAATGATGCTGCTTTACCTTTAAGAACATCTTAATTTTGTTTTATGAGGTTGAGTGTTTTCATCTGCAGTTCCTGGGGCTGGAGTTGGTAAACTTCTGTGGTTGTGAGCAACTACATAAATATAGTGAATGGGGATCCTTTGGAATAATAGTCAGAATTCTTAACCACTGGACGCTCTCCAGCACCCAATAAGAATTTAGCTTTTTGTTTTCTACAGTCTTTTGAAATCACATTATGTAGATCTGAGATTCTGCAGAGTTAATAGTTTAGCCAGATGTTTGCCAGAAGCATGTAGTACTTGCTCAACCTTTGAAGCAGGAGAATTTCTGGAACCCAGCTGAACCTTGACATTCTCCAGTACATTTCCCTATCAGCTTCTACATTTTCCATACCTGAAGTTCTCTCAGAATATAGAGGAGCCAGTAGCATGCATACTATTCTTATTCAATACTCCAGACATCAGCTTCACTTCTTTCATGGGATCTTTCTTTCCACCCTTTCCTTAGATCACTGTTTTACAGGGCTGAGGGCATTATCCAGGGCTTCTAGCTTGCTTCTAACTTCTCTTCAAGGCAGGAGAGCACACCCCTTTAATCTCTGCCTGTAGCAGGTACTGTAGGGATCCAAGTATTCTAGGCTGTCCTTGACTAGATAAGGAATTCCAGGATAGCCAAGGCCATAGGTAAAGTCTTATCTTTCAAAAAGCCAACCAAACAACAAACAAACAAAAACAAGCAAACAAAATTACAAATGGGTACTTCCCCAGTGAGCTAGCCACAAAGTTGTCTTTTACTGCTCAGCATTCTTTATTCTTTAATACAGATTGGACTCCCTTTCTGTGCCTGTGGGAAGAGGCAGAAAGCTTCCTCCAGTCTTTGCTGTATGCTCCCCAAGCCGTCCCACACACCTAGAAGACCTCTCTCAGATGAGTTCTTAAAAATGAAAATTCTTTAGTAGTCTTCCTCCAGAAGTTGCAGTCCTGTTCTTTGACCCCATTTTCATCAAGACTGGATTTCATGTGATTCATACTTGCCTGGACCACCTTATTCTGCCCCATCTGACATTGAACACCAGGTCCCATTGCCTTCACCTTACAAGCCTAAACCCTCCTCTCCCACGTGCATCTCACCTCTACATGTCAACATTTGTTTTTATTTTATTTCTGTACTGCACTCTAATTGTTAATAGTTTAAATCTGGAGACAAATCTGTGGGCAACCTTGGGCTACTGTCATCCTTGGATATTGGCAGAAGATGGACTACATTCATTTGGGGTTTCATAAATTACCAAGTTAACTGGTTGGTGGTGTCACGCCTGTAATCCCAGCACTTGGGATGCAGAGGAGGGCAGATTTCTGAGTTCGAGGCCAGCCTGGTCTATAGAGTGAGCTCCAGGACAGCCAGGGCTACACAGAGAAACCCTGTCTCAAAAAAAAAAAAAAAAAAAAAAAAAAAAAACCTAAAAAATTAAAAAAATAAATTACCACTTTACCACATTAGAACCAGATGGCAGGACAGTCCAACCAGCAAATGACTACAGCCTCGATCACTGTAGTTGGCTGATGGATGCAACCCCTAGTCTGAGATTAAGTCCCTTAAAGACCATGTGAGGGCTGGAGGGATGGCTCAGCAATTAAGAGGACTGACTGCTCTTCTGAAGACCCTGGGTTCAAATCCCAGCAACCACATGGTGGCTCTATTTATTTATTTATTTATTTATTTTTGTTTGTTTGTTTTTTTGGAGACAGGGTTTCACTGTATAGCCCTGGCTGTCCTGGAACTCCTTCTGTAGACCAGACTGGCCTTGAACTCAGAAATCTGCCTCACTCAGCCTCCCAGAGAGCTGGGATTACAGGCATGTGCCACCACCGCCTGGCAATCACATGGTGGCTCATTATGGTGGTCCATAATGAGATTTGATGCCCTCTTTTGGTGTGTCTGAAGATAGCTACAGTGTACTTATATATAACAATAAATAAATCTGTAAAAAAAGAAAAAAAATCGCCAGGTGGTGGTAGCACACACCAGTAATCCCAGCACTCTGGACAGCAGAGACAGAGGCAGTTGGATTTCTGAGTTCGAGGCCAGCCTGGTCTAAAGAGTGAGTTCCAGGACAGACAGGGATATACAGAGAAACTCTGTCTCAAAAAAAAAAACAAAATCTAGAAAACCAAAAAAAAAAAAAAATGTAAAAGACCATTTGAGTGAGTCACAGGTTCTCAGATAACTCTTTAAGCCCTATATAAAGCATTCCACTGCTTTCCAAGTCCAAATTCCCAAAATCTACATTCATGTATCCAAAATACATGGTCAGGCCTATCACAACAATACCCCAGTCCCTGGTACTAGACATTGAAACAAGAAGCTCTAACACTGAAGTTGCCTTGAAGACCTCAAAATATTCAAGATGCTAGAACCATAGGGTATCTGCTGAGGAAAGCTACTTACAGGGAGTGGAACCAGCCCAGTAGAAAGAAGTTTGCAATCCACAAAGATGAAAGAGGAGTTGGAGATCTGAAAACTGCTTTGATGTTAGATCTGGAGATGCAGAATGTGGAGTTTGCCCACCTGGTTTCCTGTGTTGCTTTGGGGATTACTGTAAACTGTTTGGATGAAATCTCAGAAGACAGTTTGAATTTTTAACATTGAGAATGCTGTAGAGTATTCAAGTTTTGAAATAGTACTAAATGTATTTTACATTATGCTATGTTTAAGTATGGCCCCCCCATAGACTCTTGTTTTAACAAGACTGTGGGGCCAGGGAGTGGAATGTGATGGTTTATCTGTGCTTGACTCAGAGAGTGGCACTTTTAGAAGATGTGGGCTGATTAAAGATATTAAAGGAGAGTACCACTGAGCCTGGGTCTCGAATTGCTTTGTTGCAGATGATCTTGAACTCAGAAATCTCCTTGCCTTAATCTCCTGGGTTTCCTTGCTACTCTGTCTCAAGATCTCCATGTCAAGATCCAGGTCAGAAACTTGTATCTTCCAGTCTCAAGGTCTGGATCAGGAGTAAACCTTCCAATTCGGGATTGTACTTCTTTCCAGACATAGTCAAGTTTACAACCAGCAATAACCATTACACATTCATTCGTTTTTTGTTTCACATTGTTTTTAAATTTAAATTTATTTTTTAAATGATTCACTTTATATCCTGCTCACTATCCCTCTCCCATTCACCCACTCCCACAATCCATCCCCCATACCCCTCTTCTTCTCTGAGTGACCCCTCCAGCAGGTCCAGTTATTCCTGGGTCCCGAAGAGGCACTACCTGAGGGTCAAAAATGGGGGGGAGAGAAAAGGGAAGCCAAGCACGCTAACAAAATCAGAGTCAGTCTGGGTTGTGTCAAGGCTTCATTTAATGTTGGGGAGGTAAGTGGGTTTTAAGGCTTAAAGAGAAGAAAATAACCTTCACACCAGACAAAGGAGGGAAGGGCAGAGACACCCCTAGGGGTTGAAGCAGGAAGCAAGCAAGGAGGTCACCTAGGTGGGGACACCTGGAGTTAACAACAGCAGGAATATTCTGTGGTTAGGGCAGGAACATCTTGTGGTATTCTCGGGAATCTTCTCGCACTGATAGCTCCAGGGGAAGGCTCTAGTTAATTGTTCTCATATTTTAGTGGCCACCACCTTAGGGCCATGAGTAAACATAAGTTCGAATAGCTCGGGATGGCTTCCCACATCTGAGTGGGTGGGGCTCCTGGGTATTCCCTTCACCCTGGCACTTCACGTCTCTGCGAGGCTAGGTATTACCTTTCCCATTGAAGTCAGACAAGTCTGTCCATCTAGAGGAACATATCCCAAGTGCAAGTGCAGGCAATAGCTTGTTTTTTTTTTCCCTTAAGACAGGTTTTCTCTGTAGAGCCCTGGCTGTCCTGGAAAACACTCTGTAGTGGTCTTGAACTCAGAACTAGCCTGCCTCTGCCTCCCAGTGCGGGGATAAAAGGCATGAACCACTACTGCCCTACTGGCAATAGCTTTTGGAATAGTTCCCGTTCCTGGTGTTTGGGACTTACATGAAGACCAAACTGAACATCTTCTATATATGTTTGGGAGGCTCAAGGTCCAGCCTGTGTATACTCTTTAGTTGGTTGTTCAGACTCTGAGAGCCCCTATGGTCTAGGCTCCTTCTCTTTGTTTGTTTTCCTATAGAGTTCCTATCCTCCCAGTGCACACAATCGTTCCTCCTATTCTTCCATAAGAGTGCCCAAGCTCCATCCACAGTTTGGCTGTGGGTGTCTGTATCCCTCTCAGCCAGCTGCTCTGGAACCTCTCAGAGGACAACTTGCTCCTGTCTGCATTCATAATAGAGTATCATTAATAGTGTTAGAGATTGGTGCTTGTCCTTGAGATGGGTCTCAAATTGGACCAGTTTATTGGTTGGCCATTTGCTCAGCCTCTGTTCTATCCCCTGTCCCTGAATTTCTAATAGACAGGATATATTTTGTGGGTGGGTTGGTGTCTCCATTGCTCCACTGTGGTTTTTCTCCAACTATAGGAGCTGTCCTTTTCTGTTTCCATATCCCCAATACCTGAGTCACAGGTAAGGTCACCCTCATTGATTCTTGTGCACCTTCTTTATTGCAGGTGTCTGTGTCATCCTGGAGAAACTCCCCAGCTCCTCACCTCAGGCACTTGAACATTTTCATTCATTTCATCTAGCCATCTTTCCTGACTTTCCCCATACCTGATCCTGAACCCGCATTCCCCTCACCATCCTCTTTCCCTCCATCTGTCTCTTATGACTATTTTATTCTCCCTTCTTAGTGAGATTCAACCTTCCTAGCTAGGGCCTTCCTTCTTGTTTAGATTTGTTGTGGAGTTTAATATGGTACCTGTATTTTATGGCTAATATCCACTTATAAATGAGTACATACCTTATTTGTCCATTTGGGACTGGGTTAGCATGTCACTCAAGATGATGGACTCAAGTTACAACCATTTGCCTGAAAATGTTATGATGTCTTTGTTTTTAATAGCTGAATAGTATTCCATTGTTTAGAGGTACCTCATTTTCTTTATTTATTCTTCAATTGAAGGACATCTAGATTGTTTCCACTTACTGCCTATTATGAATAAAGCTGCTATGAACAGAGTGGAGCTAGTGTCTTTGATGGATGATGGAGCATCTTCTAGGTATGTGCTCAGCAGTGGTATAGCTGGATATTCAGATAGAACTTCTTCCAGGTTCCTGAGAAACTACCAAAATGATTTCTAAAGCAGTTGTATACGTTTATACTCTCACCATCAATGGAGTGATCACCTTGCTCCATCATGCCTTCTCCTAAATAACCTTTCCAAAAGGGAGTAAAATTCAAAGGAGCAGGATTTAGTAACTGGTGGGACAAAGGTAAATTGTGTTAATGTTGGTTCTTGTGACAGATTTTACATGCTGAGCCTGATGAGGGTTTATATTTGAGACAACTAGAGGGTACAACAGGCCACAGAGATTTATCTATTGGTGTGTATTCTCCAGAGAAAACTATCCAGATATGAGTTTAAGGCAATATTAAGCTGGGTCTTTACTTCCCAGCCTATACTTGGTGTTCAAGATATTTTAAGAACAAAGATGGTCTGGAGAGATGGCTCAACAGTTAAGAGCACTGACTGCTCTTCAAAAGGTCCTGAGTTCAAATCTCAACAACCACATAGTGGCTCACAACATCCATGAGATCCGAGGATTTGATGCCCTCTTCGGGTGTGTCTGAAGACAGCTACAGTGTACTTATATATAACAATAAATAAATCTTAAAAATCTGTTAACAAGAAAAGTTAGCCAGAAGCTGAATAACAGAAATCAAAAGCAAGGTTAGTACATTTAGAGACTTTCTTAGATGTATGAGCTATAATAGTCTAGGTTTTGTTTTGGTGTTGGCTTGTGGTACTTTCCGACCTGCTGAGTTTTATGGTCTGAATGGTATATCCATCTGCCATGGAGTCAGTTGTGCTAATTTCTGGAATCCTATTAAGGTCTGTGGCCCTCTTCTATTATCCATGGTGCCATTCCCCAAGTGTCTGTTTTATGTTATTTTATTTAAAAACTTTAACATTTGTTTTGGAGCAGTGATTGGAATTGGGTGGGACATGGTGAGCCTAACAAGGTGGATGATTGAAAAGGCTCTCCTTGCTGCAGTGTGTGGAATAGAGGCTTTGAGAACAGAAGATGACAAGTCATGGTGTAAACTGCCTGATTCTTCAAGTCTCACTGCAAAGCTGTTATCTGACAAAGGACCACAGGTCTCCGTGTTGTTGGTTAGGACCTGATTTCATTATGTAGTTCTGGCTAGACTCACTTGACCATCCTCCTGCCTCCTGTAATAATGTGTGTGCATGTTGCAGATATCATGACAACTGAGCTGTATCCTCAGTATCAACATCACAAGATGAATAATTTTACACCATCCTCTTCCTTGGCATGCCCCAGCATCCAGCACAGGTCTAAACCTCCAGAAGAGATTCATAATGGAGACCATGCCAAAGGTCCTTTAACCCTAACATTCTCTGTTTTATACTATAAGACCCAGAAAACTGAGGGTGCCCCACCACCCCATGCCTCAGAAGGCGGCACCCAAATCACTGGTGAGAAACAGTCTCTATGCAATAACATGAGGATTTCTTTATTCCAGAATTCTGGGTTCCACAGCAGTACATCATGCAGGGGTAGAGGACTGAGGACCCCGTGCAACTGAAGTCAGGGGTATTTAAAGGGGAAAAATCACAAGATAAGGGTTGGAGGAAAAAACATGAATGGAATGGGGAAGTACAGAATGAGAAAGTAAGGAAGGTTAGATATTATCTGGAGCAAAGGAACTTGGAGCATTGTATAGTTAATCATTTGGAACTAAAAAAAAGGGTGGGCTATCTTTCTCAAGCTGAAACCAGAAAAACATGTTACTCTGTGCTGGGCTAGTTGTTTAGAGGTCTAAAAACATTGAGTTGGGGGGGTCTCCCAATACTTCAGGTCAATCATGAGGAACAGTCCTGTAAACCCTAAGCTGACTCACTGTCAGAACTATGCTGTTCACATAAGAATAAAACTCACAAGAGGCAGTGGTAGAGTATGCCTTTAAACCCAGCACTTGTGAGGTAGAGGCAGGCGAGGCTATCCTGGTCTACAGAATGAGTTCCAGGGCAGTCAGGACTACAGGGAGAAACCCTGCCTCGTAAAAACAGCAAAAACAAAAACAAAACAAAACAGAGAAATAAAACTCACTCAGATGTGGCAGCTCACACCATATCATAGGGAAGTCTGAGGCAGGAGGGCTGTTAAGAGCACTGACTGCTCTTCTGAACGTCCTGAGTTCAAATCCTAGCAAATACATGGTGGCTCACAACCACCTGGAAAGAGATCTGACACCCTCTTCTGGTGCTGGTGTGTCTGAAGACAGCAACAGTATACTTAGATATAATAGTAACTAAATCTTAAAAAAAATTAAAAAACAAAACAAATCCAAGTCTATAAATCCATCACTAACAAGTCACATCAGTGTTCACTAATTCTGTCAGTGGATAGAGTTCATAACTACTTGTTGCACTAGTTTAAGTTCTTTTCCTGGGCTGAGATTTTATCTAATCTACCCTGACATCATCTAAATTCCCAAATGAGAAAAGAAAGTGTCTTGTCATTCAACTATTAAATCAGACTGCAGATTTTGGTTGGGAGGGTGTATTTACAAAGTGGGCGGTTCGGTGGAAAGGTATAAATAGAGTGGCTGGAGACACACTCAGGGTTTTGGTGCCTAGAGCCACTTGGAGTCACCGCTTACCCCTGCTGGAATCTAGAGATTTTTAAACGTGTTCAGATCAGGTAAAATTTCCTTAGCTCCACTGGGGCACTCTATCTCACTCAGCAGAATCTAGCTTTAAATTCACCTGAATGTGTCATTTGTATATATTTTTAGTTAACTGATTATTTTCTTTTTGAGATAAGGACATAATTAACAGAGCTTCTGCTGCTTCAGCAACCCGAGGGCCAGCTAACCATCAGACCAGTGTGTGTTGCATATAACAAGTCTTTTTTTTTATTTTTTAAGATTTATTTATTTTATGTATGTGAGTACATTGTTCTCAGACACAACAAAGGAGAGTGCCAGATCCTATCACGGATAATTGTGAGCTACCTCCTGTTTGCTAGTAATTGAACTGCTGAACTATCTCTCCAGCCCACAAGGCATTTTTTGAGTCTGTAGTTTCTGTGTGTATTTTTGAGACAGTCTCACTCTGAATATCAGGGTAACACTGAACTCTAGGAAATTCTGTGGGGCATTCCAGATATGAGTATTCAAATGCCTTGACTGTGCTGATCTTTTCTCCGGTACTAGGTGAATGCTTCTTTTTGTTTTTGTTTTTGATTTTTGGTTTCTTTGAGACAGGGTTTCTCTGTGTAGCCCTGCTGTCCTGGAACTCACTCTGTAGACCGGGTTGGCCTCAAACTCAGAAATCTGCCTGCCTCTGCCTCCCAAGTGCTGAGATTACAGGCATATAACCACCATGCCCGCTCTTACACATAATTTCAAATTCTTTTCTTTTTGGTCTTCCATTCATTTTTGGAGAGGTTAGGCAGGGCAGTCTTGAAGTCTAGAAGTAACCTGCCATGACATAGAGCTACTAAGTTTCCTGACTTTAACATGGAAATTATAAGCTCCATCTCAGTCCTGTCTTTGCAAATGTTTTACATACAGCTACAGACCTTGGCAATGGCTATTAAAGGTTTGCAGACTCAGTTTAGTGTTTTACCATCCTGTTCTGCTATGTAGCTTGAAGAGGACAAACTTGCAGCCCACTTAACCTCCTCTGTTGAAATGCCAGTGCATGTGATAACCAATCATTGAAGTCAATAATTAATGATGCCTATTACACAGATTTCCTCATTCCAGACTGGGTCAGCTGGGAGGATACAGACTGTGGGAAGGTTGGGGAACTGGGTATATGCATCTCCAATTGTCTCTCCAGGGCCTGGGGTGTTGAACAGTCTATCAAGATGTGTGCGGGTTTTCTTGTTGACCCCTTCTCTGTAGGGTGTATTTCTCTGAGCTATGGTTGGAATTGGATGGGTGTATTTGGGAAAGAGCCCACTTTGAAGAGGTTTCTCACACCAGAGAGAAATATGGCTTTAAAACTAATATCCAGTGATCAAAATGCATAACCTACAACCTCTACCATCACAGCAGTGATATTGGGAAGAGAAGTCTTTGTGTGGAAGATAGGCTTTCAAAGTTTTCTGAATGGTGTCTTTGCGTTTTTGCTTCCCAGGATCATCTTTTCTGAAAACCAGGCACAATGAGTGTTGACTCTGTGTCCACACTCTTTCAGTGGGCAAGGCATACTCTAATAAAGGAGGAAGCTTTAGCCATTTCTGCTCTGGAGGAACTTCCCAGTCACCTACTTCCAGAGATGTTCAAGGGGGCCTTCACCGGCAGGCATACAAAGGTCCTGAAGGCAATGGTGTCTGCCTGGCCCTTCCCATGTCTTCCTGTAGGAGCTCTGATAGATGACCCTCACCTGGAGACTTTGAAAGCACTGCTTGATGGGTTGGATGTCCTGGTAACACAGAAGGTTTATTCCAGGTAAGCAAAACCCAGCTAGGGTGGAGGAAGGCTCTGTGTGTGTAGAGAAGGAACATCTGGGAACAGGGAGTATTTGGCCAAAGGTGGACCAGAGGCTTCTGATAGCATCAGCCTAGAGGGTTGTAGAATATTGGGCTTGGCCTCAGCCATCAGAGCAAATGATGGGATATATGGAGGACACAGCTCCTGAGGAATAACCTGTCCCTGTTTGTCACACAAGTATAAGTGGAATGAGACTGGGATAAAATGGAATGGAATGAAGGGAGACAGATAGGGCTGCAGCTGATTCCTTTTTAACTGAACATGTAGGATACTATAACATATATCAAATGCATAGGGAAAAAGGCATTTGGAAGAGATAGTTGAAGTGTGAGATGTGGACCAGGAATGGACCATAAGGTATGTCTAATCTTCTGAGAATTCTACCCATCTACAGTAGGTGCAAACTCAGAGTGCTTGATTTGAGAAGGAATGTGCACCACGACTTCTGGAACATATGGACTGGATCCCGTGAAGATCACTACTCACCACAGATCTTGGCACAGAAACAGCCAGTAGAGACCTGTCCTAACCACAGAAGGAAGATACATTTTAAGGTGGTAACTGATTTTGAAGTCATGAAGGCCAGTTTTGATGAATGGACCATATACTTGTTGCAGTGGGTCCAGCAGAGAAAAGCTTCCATTCATCTATGCTGTAGGAAGCTGCACATTTGTGCCTCACCAGTCTCTACTGTCATAAATGTCTTTAAATGGGTAGATTTAAACTGTATCCTGGAGCTGAGGCTGAGTCAGTGGTGTCTTGAATTCCTGGAAGACCTTGTTCCTTACCTGGAGCAGATGAGTAATCTTCGCACCCTCATGTTAGAGGGAATTAAGAAGTCCTTCAGTTTTGTTGCGTGTGAAGACGAGGAGGACGATGAGTGGCAAAGCATGTTGCTTTCTCTGCTCTCCAACTTCAACTGTCTCGAGAATCTCTATTTGAATGATATCTACCTTCTAGAAGACTCCCTTGACAAGTGGCTCAGGTAAACACAACTCTTTTCCATAGAAATTAGTAAGACCTTGATGGTCTGACCACTGTAAACCTAGGAGTGTTAGAGATATACATAGCATATCTGAACAGATGAGTTCTGTACTCAGATATGTGTGACCATGTACCTGCATGCTTCTAATTGCTTACATGTGAAAGGTTAGTTTGAGTCAGTAAGGGGTTGAGTAGATGATGGAAAATATGTGACACTGGATTTGAAGATGAAAATGGACACAGTTGTGGTAGGGAACAGATCTAAGTTCTCTTAGGTACATCCATTCCCTAGAATGAATGAAACTGAAACCATTATAGATAGACTAGATTTGGAACAAGTGTTACCTGAGGTCCTTTCAAGCCCACCAATGCTCTTGAATACCATTTTGCAAAAATAATCTCTTGCTTTCTCCCTAGCTGCCTGACGAACCCTTTGGAGACCTTGTCAATTGTGGACTGCCCTCGGCTCTTACAGTCAGACTTTGAGTACCTGCCCAATTGTCTGAATATTTGTAAGCTCAAGCATCTGAACCTGAATGCTCTCTTTCTATCTGATGTAGGCTATGAGCTTCCCGGGCTCATCCTTGAGAACATTACAAGTACCCTGCAAATTCTGGAACTGGAGCGGTGTGGAATGAATGACTCTCATTTCAAAGCCCTCTTGCCTGCCCTGAGCAAATGCTCCAAGCTCTTCAAAGTCAGCTTCTCTCATAATTACATCTCTCTGTTTGTCCTGAAGAGCCTTCTTTGTCACACAGCCAAGCTGAGCCAGTTGACCCAGGAGCTGTACCCTGCCCCTCTGGAATGCTATGATGGTTTCAAGATACTTAAAGACAGATTTAAGCAACTTTGTCCAGAGCTGATGGACATAATTAGGGCCCAAAGGCAGCCCAAGAAAGTCTCCTTTGCTACTCGTACCTGCTTGGAGTGTTTACATTCCTGTCATTATCATTATAACATAGAGTACACAGAATGCCTTTGTCAGTGTCTTTGTTAGTAAGTAGAATAAGGTCCTTCTGGTACCAATAATGGAGCACCATGTATGTGTATGTCATTGCTTGCAAATAATAAAGATGCTGAGCTTTTGGGATGCTAGTGCATCTCCATCAGCCCACAGCCCATTTGATTCCACGTTTTTAATCTCTTTCTTTCTCCATCGCCCTAATCATGTCACTCTTAAAATTGTGCAGGTCATGGCATCCTATAGGCAGGTATGTCATCAAGGAGACCCAGAGGACATGGCTTTACTTTGGAAAGAAATTGGCTTGCAGTGGGTTCAGATCCCAGGGACTGAGATTGATATGGAAAATAATGCAATGAGGTTGAAGGAGACTGGGGGAGTCAGAAAGACAATTATACATTTTTCAATGATTATTTAGTATCGGACAATTATAAGCTTGTAAATATTGTTCCCTGAAGTTTTAGTTAGTGAGAGTTTTCCTAGAATTGTAGCTGTAAAGGTACAGTTGGACCCTGGAACCTGGAGGAGTACTGAGAACCTGGAGTAGGGCCCAAAGGTCATGGTATTCTGAGAAGCTCTAAGAGAACCTGGAGTGCTAATCATGCAGGGTTGTTTCCTCAAAGTAGAAAAAAAAATTGCCACATTTCATCCAGAAAGCTGAGGGCTTTTTTTTGTTTGTTTGTTTTGTTTAGTTTTTTAAGGAACTGGTGACCTTTTTGCTATCTATGGAGACTGACCTCACCCACCTTGTTATCTGTTGAGATAGAATTCTTTGATCTTTTGCAATAAAGGCAGGCCTCACCCAAAATCCCCAGGAGGGTTATTCCAGACTCTTCCCCCACTTAGACCATTATCTATCCTTATGGGAAGTGTCTTGTGTACTTTATGGCCTGCGGACTTCTTAGCTTTCAGATCACACCTTTTAGCTCTAGAAGTTACAAGTGTGGTCACATGTACTTTGAAAAGTAGTTTTTATATAGCCACACCTTAAGCTTTATTATACTCCTGGAATTGTACTGATTGTTGCCTGGAAACCTTTTCCCAAGTTTTACTATATTTTAAATATTCTGACAATGAACTGTCTGGCTTTAGATTTCCAGAAGGCCGATCCAGGTTGAAGTAAAACAGCATATTCATTTTTATTATTATCCACTTACAGAGACATTCCCACCCCCACCCCCCCAACAGACACATAAATGTAGGAGACATGGACCTAGGAGAAGGTAAGAAAAGTTTTCTTTTGGTTTGGGGGGTTCTTTCACTGAAAAGGAGTAATAACCTTAAAGTGAGAGTAGAACTAAATATGGGCTTTTCTCAGTCCTCTGAGACCAAGCATTTTGTATGATTAGTAAAATAGACCATTGGTTACACTCTTATCTGTTTATCACTACTAACAAATAGGGTCTGCTCTTGTTTTAAGTTGCTTTTAGGAAACTTAAATTCGATAAAAATGTATTATCTGTAACAGTAGGTTATTGGCTTACTGCTAAAGAGGTAGCTCATAGGAATAATCTATTACTGATAAAGAACTTACATTTTTCCACTAAATACAATGCAGGCAAATTATTCCACCTATAATTGGCAAAACCCCATTTTTCACATCCTCATCCAAAATGGATACTCCTAAGGAAGGTTGATGCTCAATATTAACTGGCCTCATATATAAATTAGTACATGATAGAGATGAAGTAAACATGGAAAGCAACCCATGGAGAGAAAAAGAATGTTGCAGATAGATCATGAGTATAGGAAGGGTATAGTTGAAGGAAACCTTGGCAATGAAGTACTTGAGAATAGAGTCTTGTTAAAGTAAAGTTGGAATGGAAGGGACAGGAGTGCTTTGGAGATAGTGATGGAAAGGAGCCAATAGTTGGAAAAAAGGTTTAATGTACTCCTGCAGCTCCATTTCTTTGCTATAAGAAATAATAAATCCAATTTCATTGTAACACAACAGTAATACAGAACTGCTTGCACCTGTCTCTTGAAAACACTAGTCAGAAAAACCTGTAAGGGAGGAAAGCCAGAAAGAGATGTGGCTTTTTTGCTAAAAGACAGCAACTATAAAATTTCTTAGCCCCAATGAACTTTCTGTTAATTTTATTTTGTTTTGAGACTGAAGAGGCAACCATAGCAAATCTCCAAGATATTTTGAATTGGGATGAATTTGTGTATAATATGTTCCTAAAGTTACACAGTCAGCTTAACCAAACTTAGTGATGTGTCTCTAAAACTTAAAAATACTAAACTTACAAAAGTTACTAACTTGTTAGAAACTCTTCAAGAATGATTAATTTAAGTATGCAAGTTAATGGTCAGTCACCTTAAAAATAATCATTCTTTTGTTTTGTGCTAAGTACAAATTTAATTCATTTACAAGGCTGAGCTTTTGCTTTCTTAAGTATGTTCAAGGTTAACCCTAAAGCAAGTAACTAAAAACAAGTAAAGTTTGTTAAAAATTACTTCTGAGATCTGCTAAATATGGCATTTAAAATGTTTAAAAGGCTTCTTTTGCTGCTTGGATTATACTTCCTGCCCCAATTTTACTGTGACTTCATCAACTGGACAATGGCATTAGCAAAATCAGAATTTTATCATGTATTTTATTACTAGAACTCCATTTTTCTTTTTTGTTTTTTCTTTTTTTTTCTTTTTCTTTTTTTTTGTTTTTTTGTTTTTTTGGTGTTTGAGAAAGTTTCTCTGTGTAGCCCTGGCTGTCCTGGAACTCACTCTGTAGACCAGGCTGGCCTTGAACTCAAATATCCACCTGCCTCTGCCTCCCAAGTGCTGGGATTAAAGGCACGCACCACCACAGCCTGGCTAGAACTACATTTTTTAAAACATTTTTTATATTTTTGTATGGTATAATGAAAAACTCTAAAAATTACTTGAAGAGGCTTAAGGTGGAGTTACAAAGAAAACTGAGACTAAATTGAAAATTTCTTACAAGGTATTTCTGGATAATATGGCCAAAAACCGCCAACATGATCATATGCTTTTCTTTTCTTTCTTTGTTTTTTTTTTTTTTTTTTTTTTTTCTCCCAGGTTCCACTGTGTAGTCCAGACTATCATGACGCACTCTGTAGTCCTAGCTTGCTTTAGAGATCAGCCAGCCTGAGTACTGGCATTATGTGTGAACACTGCCCAGAGTGCTTTTAAATTCTTTTAATTATCTCTCTGGTAAATGAAGGTTTTTTATTTCCCCATGTTCTAAGTTAACTGTCTATCAGTCTGCTGTCTGTCTGTCTGTCTGTCTATGTGATGTATCTTGGTTTTTCAAGACAAGAGTTTTTCTGTGTAGTCATGGTTGGCCTGGAGCTCTGTACTCTAGTGGGCTGATCTCACAGAGATCCTTCTCTACCTCTGGAGGGCTGGGACTAAAGGATCAAAACGTGAATTTTGCTTGCATGAATGCCCCACATATATGCCTGGTATCTGTGGAAGGTAGAAGACATCAGACCTGGAGGTTTGTGCACTGCCTTGTGGGATTTGAATATGGACCACAGGTCCAGTGAGAGCATTGTGTGTAGTCTTAACCACTGAGCCATCTCTCCAAGCCACACCCTTGCCCTTTTGACAAACTTTTTCAAGATCAAATTCTACATTAAATCTTTTGTGACCTTGAAGGCTCCTGGAAGTCTCATGAGACAGATAAAAGTTTAGGTGATGCAAACTTTGTCAGAGAAGAAGTGATTCTCATGGGGTGTGGCAGTTCTTTTCTTTATTCCCAGAACTTGGGTGGCTGGCCAATCTCTGTGAGCTCCACCCTGAGATCCTACTGAGCTGGTAAAGGGGAAACAGGATTTGAAAGTAAGCTTTAAATGGCTTTTCATTCCAATGCTCTGGACATAATGTTTTCAGTGTGCTTCTAATTTTAAATTCTCTACTCTAGGGGAAGCTCTACTGAAGCTGTTTACCTATTCACATTCCAGATAAGTGCAAACACCCTTTTAAATTTTCTTGTATTTAGAGCCCAATCCAAAAAGTATGCATGAGAATGGACTATCTTCTGGTTGGCTGAAGCTGCAGAATCTAGATTGTGCAGGCTGACTTTATAGCACTGGGATCCCTTTCTATTTTTTTATTCATTTTTTTTTTTTTTTTGTGACCAACCCTCATTGTGTTGCCTTGGGCATTAGCTGTGGATTTTTATCAAAAGAGTAAATTCCAAATGCAGCATTAGAGCCTCATCTGAGCTGCTGCCTGTGACCCCTCCCAGAGGTGCTTAATTCTGCCCCAGCTATTCCTACTCTGCTCTAAGGAGCTGCTAGAGAAGGTGGATGGAGGAATGGTGGCTGAATGGAGGACACTGTCTTTTCACAACAGGGACATCTCCAGTGTACTGTGAGACTGTCTTTTGAGCAAAACCAATAAATAGTAATCCATCCAGCTCTATGTGGGTGGAAATGTACTGCCAGGGCAATGTTGGTGTAAACCCCCCTCCCAAAAAAAAACACAAACCAGATACGAGCTGATCTAATAATCTAATAATCTGATTCACAGCAGTGTCTTTATTCGAGCTATCACGGGATCCCCAGTTAAAAGCTGCCAAACAGAATGGTTTTGGTGGTGGGAGAGCCTGGAATATCTATGGGGCAAGGCTTTATAGCAATGGGGGGTGGGGGGAGGATAAGTTTGCAAGCATCTATTTGGGAAGCTACTGTGGCTTTTAACATAATTGGCTGGTGTTGGGAGTAATATCATAAACTTAATTTCTGCTCCTGTTTGCATTGGTTATTGGACAGGGGTTGGGCTTGTAACCTGGGTGTGCAGGTTCGATGTGGGAATAACCTGGAGACGTTGGTCTTGTTGAGGGTGCAACCTGGAGACACTGGTCTTGTTGGAGATTAGCCTAGAAACTGGACCTAGGCTCATGTTTTCTTGGTGCAGCATGGAAACTAATGCTAGGTACCAGCCTGTTAGTTTACCTGAGTTGGATCTTGGGTCACATTCTCTAAAATGGAGTCCTTCTCCTCTTGTTACTAGAAAGACCAATCATGGGACATCGTGAAGCTTCATGAAAACAGTAATGGGGTTGTGGGGTTAGGTAGGGGCCCATTAGCTGGAGACAGAAGGGAGTCTTGGGTCCGAATTCTCCTCCTGTTGGCCGGGGTCTTCTTCAACTGTAAACAGATATGTGGTGGATTCATATGTGGTGGTCCCTGTAACTCTGTAGCACAGGGACCCTTTCAGTGAGTCTCTAGTGACCCATGGCAGTATCTCTTGACTAGGACCCAATTTCCAGGCTAAAACTGGAGCTCCAGAGGTGGATCTGTTGTATAGAAAGCACGGAAGTTTAAGACAAACCTGTTTGTGTACCCTAGGACACATTTGAGATTGTGTATACAACTTCTGTCATTAGGTGAACCAAACCTAACTTTAAAAGGTCGGGCAGTGGTAGGGCACACCTTTAATCCCAGCTCTTGGGAGGCAGAGGCAGGTGGATTTCTGAGTTCGAGTCCACCCTGGTCTACAGAGAGAGTTCCAGGACAGCCAGGGCTACACAGAGAAACCCTGTCTAAAAATAAAATAAAATAAAAAAAAAATTAAGAATAAAAAAAGGGTTAGTCCTGTCTGGTATGGAGAATTCTGTATTCTAGAAAGGATGTAGAGAAAAAGAATTATCTAGTCACTGTGGAAGAGTCATTGTCAGTCTCTAAGGTCTTTAGGTTAGGGTTCTTTTTTATCTTTTCTACATATCCTGAACTGTGGGGTCTATAAGCACAATGAAGTTTCCAATCAATCCTCTGAATATTAGCTAATCTCTAACTTATCTGGGACACAAATATAGGTCCATTGTCTGACTCTAGAAAATTAGAAAAAGCATACCTTGGAAGAATTTCTTGCAATAATTTCTGTGTTGCCATCTGAAGTCTCATGCTTATTTGGGAAAGTCTCAATCCATCCTCAAAATTTATCTATAAATATTAGCAAATATGTGTATCTGAATTTTCTTTGGTTTGAGCTCCATGAAGTTCATTTCCTGATAGACTCCTGGTTTGTTGTTTCTGTATTGAGTACCGGGGTTCTTCTCATTGATACCCACATTAGTTATTTGGCAGGCCTTACAGTTTTTAACTATTTCAGCTGTTCTCGTATTGGCATCTCTAATTCTGATGTGGAACTGGTGGACTATGTCCTGCATTTTCTGCACTCCCAGGTGTGAAGAACGATGGATCTTTTTTTAGTATGTGTAGACCCATTTACTCTGGTACAATTGATTTGTAGTCAGCTGTGCTCCATTATCTCTTATGACACTGAGACATGGTCAGGATTTTGTCCCAGATCACAACTTCTGTCTTGTCAGAGTGGATGGGGTCTCCTGGGTCTAGGACAATGAAGGACATTAGGGGTTCAGTTTCCAAGGCCACTCACCAGCCTATCTTGTTGCCCTCTGGGATGGAGTTTAGGGCTTCCTTCTGCCTTCAGAAGGCCCCTCTACCTATAAATAGCCCCACAGTTGTATGTGGTAGTAAAGGCACACAGCCATCAGTGTCTCTTGTCTGATTTTCAGCTCAGTGACTCCTTGGTCAGAGCTGTCAGTTTAGCTTTCTGGGCTCACATTGTTGTCAGAAAAGGCTCTGACCTTATGATCTTGGTGTTTGTGATGAGCACTGACCCAGCATACCTTTGTTCATCCTGAATGAGATTGTTGCCATTGAACCACATTACCTTTGCATCTATCAAGCAGTTATTTAGGTCCCATAGATGTGGGCCAAAATGTCCCAGCAGTCCTGCAGATGACTATCAATGAAGGTTAGGTCGTGCAACAGAGCAGCTGAAAAGCTATCCTGAAGGCATTCAAGAGGAGAGGCAGGTAATGAATGCTGTCATCTCCTGTAACCAGGAGGTCCTTGCTGCACTGATATAAACAGGACAGGATTCAGCTTCTTGTGATTGGTGACAGACGGGCCATTGCCTGATACCAGGGCTCAGCATCTGAGTATGCATTCCCTGGTTCTAGGGAGGTCACCTGTAGTTGGCAGAGTAAGGCCTTCTTAGTGGAGATTTAAGAGGTCCTGGGTTTTTCTTTTATTTCTGTTGCCACCTGGAAGTCATTTAAAAACTGATGAAGAGACTATCGACTGGTGGGTTCACCATGGGGCCAGGAACCAGCTTTTTGGCTTCTTGTGGTGAAGGGAACCTGTAGAATGTGGTAGACATAACCTGTCTCATGTTAAGATGTCTGTCAAAATCACTGTGTCAAAGTAACCTCATCAAAGTCATCTTGTAACAAGAAACACAAATACAAAATACAAAATACAAAAACACAAATATAACCTTTCCTTTCTATCTGGAAGAAACAAGAAACAACCAAAAAGTGGTACTCATGCAAAAGACCTCTCCATGACACCCAGAACACAAGTCCACCCTTTTCTATGAGGCAAAAATGAGAAACAATCAGAAAGTGGTACACACATGCAAGAAAAGACCCAGATTGTTGTGTATCTCTCATCATCCCTGAGCACATACCAACCCCAGACAGAGACTCAGGATGTCTTCTGGTCGTATCATAACCATCATTCCCAGATATATCTATGCTTACCTGCAACACAGGGAAGCCCTATGAACTGAAGAGAAGCTGTGTTAGGATGATGGGGCCCACAGAGTTCAAGGTTTGCAAAGCAAGGGCTAGTTCTAAGTGTTTTCTAGTTGGTCGTTCTGTGCTCTCTTGTTCACATCATCTATCCAATGATAAGGTTTTGTGTTGTTTGCCAGATCAGAGAGAACTGTAGAGCTGAGGGCAGAAACAATCACGTTGATGGTGTGTTCTTTCTGCATAATGTGACAAGACTTGAGTTGCTAACTCCTCAGTAAGCAGCCTTCTGGTTTTGACATGATGTGTTCAGAATGATGTTAGGCCTAACAGGCATCTAAAACCTGTAGGTAAAAACCTTCTGTCATCTAGAACTTTCCTGAGATGAACTTTGCCCATCACAACCCGATGCTTAGAGAATCCCTTAGAATTCCTGGTAATCACTTTGTTGAACACTGTCAGAGTCAGACATGAGTTATCTGTCTCAGCATCGAAATGTCCATCAGGTCAAACACCTGGAACTGAATAGCATCATCTGACTTGCATCTGCTGATAAGTCATATGAAACACATATGAAAGAGAGCAGCACTAAATCTTCAATTCTGATATATTTTCATGAAAAATCATTTGCTACTAGAACCAGTAAAACTGAATGAGCTTAGGAAAGTTTAGAACTGAAACTGTTACTGAAAAAAAAAATGAGAAAATCTTCAATATACTATAACCTTATGTCTATAACCAGAGTTTTGCAGAAAGAATCTTTAGAGCTTTAGCAACAAGAAGTCTTATCCAACAATTTGTGTAAAAGTTATACCAAAGACATATTCAAAGTCAAGATACTCATCACTTAGTAACATAATTATTAACAATTATGTTAGATTTGTTTCCACAACATTTTTTGTACTTTCTTCAAGCCCTAAAGTATATATTCATGAACATAAAATATTCCATGCTTTTTCCATTTAGTCATTGCCAAGACAGGTACTTGTGTTAATCAAGCATAATGGATTTTACAAACATGTGTACCCACAGAAGAAAACTACTATCAGAGTCATGACACAGACTATTTCCTCTTCTCTGAAAGCATCTTTTTTTCCTTCTGTAGAGACAGAGTATCTACCTCTTAAAAAGTGGTATCTTAAAACTGGATTAGTGAGTTGGCTCTGGTGCTGAGTCAATAGATTTATGCACATAGTCTCTAAAATCTATTAATTATGAGAATATTCATTAATTATTATACAAGTATGTATATACACATACATAAAAACACACACACATGTATGTATCAATGTCAGTTAACTACATAGGTTTCTTTGAAAAATCCAAATCTCCCAAAATCAATGAATAATACACTACATCATATTAAATTTGACATTGAATGAATGTCAATACACACAATCTGGCCACAATGGAAATTGTTAGTTAAATTTCTATAAAGAGAGAATATAATATGACATTTGTTAAAAGCTAGACATAGATAGAAGCAATATGTTACTAATATTAGATGATAGGCTTTTTGATATATAGTTATTAATTAGTACATTATACAATGTTTTGTGATGGAGAATGAATTAAAAGAAAACATGTACAGTTATATCTGAAATTGATATAAAGTCACCTTTTCTTCTTCAACTTTTCAAGAGCCTCATTCACACCCTTGTTCTTCATGCTGTAAATCCGAGGATTCAACCTTGGATTCACCAGGGTGTAGAATAAGGATGTCATTTTATCTTGATCCAGAGAGTAGGAAGAACTTGGACGGAAATACAAAAAGAGCTGAGTTCCCTGAAAAATTGCAACTGCAGTCAGGTGGAAGGCACATGTGGAGAAAGCTTTGGACCTTCCATCAGCAGAGCGGATCTTCAAGACTGATGAGATGATATAACAGTAAGAGACAAGAAGTCCAGAAATTGTGCTTAGTTCAATAAACCCAACAATTGTGAATGTAACTAACTCATTTGCCTCCGTATCTGAGCAAGATATTAATAGAAGAGGAGGAACATCACAAAAAAAGTGGTTGATCTCATTGGACCCACAGAAACACAAACTGAAGGCCAAGGTGGTATGTATCAAAGCATCTGCTGTTCCCACCAGGTAAACCCCAGCCATCAGGAGGAAGCACAGCTGGCTGGACATGTTCACTGTGTAGAGCAATGGGTTACTGATGGCCTGGTATATATCATAGGCCATCACTGCCAGCAGTAGACACTCGGAATCTACAAAGGCACAGAGGGTAAAGAACTGCAGTGCACATCCAACTGTGGAAATTGATTTATCCTCAGCTAAAAGATCCACCAGCATCTTGGGTCCAATTGCTGTGGAATAGCAGAGGTCACAGAAAGAGAGGTGGCTGAGGAAGAAGTACATGGGTGTGTGCAGCTGAGTGTCCACTCCGATTAAGATGATCATCCCAAGATTGGCAAGAAGAATAATGAGATAAACAAGTAGGAATGTGGTAAAGAGGGCCACTTTCATTTCAGGGTTATCAGTAATTCCTAACAAAATGAATTCATCCAGAGAGGAGCAATTTCCCCTGTACATGTTTCTTAGATAAACTTTAAAAATTAACAGTCATATATTCAAAATACCTTTATTGTATGGAAAATTATTTTAGTTTTAATTTATTTTATCCTCAAATACTTATATAATTATATTTCAATCTTCAAATAAGATTGAATCATTTAATTTTAATAATCTCTCTCACATAACAATTAATAAACTCTGGTATCTAAAAACATTTTTTCCAAATATCATCCATTCATTAGTCTTCCTGAATTTCCTTTCCTTAACAGGAATAATATATTCACCATTATATCATCTTATAATCTTAAAAATAATACATATTTACATCCTAAGTTAGTGAGAATAAATGACAACATATTTAAGTTTCAAATACACTATAATTAATATTCAGATATATGTAAAATTATTCCCCAAGCATCAAGATTCTATGAAAACTCAGAGTTTAAAAGTGAGACCTCTATTCCTAACCAAAAGAAAAGCTAATATTTTTCCACTGTTTCTCAAAAAAATTTCTGTTAATTAGTTTATGATAAGCGGCAAATAATTCCTAAATACTTTTGTTTCAAGATATGTTTGTTGGCCATAATACTTGTATAATATTTGGAGGGGGTCATTTGAAACCAAAAGAAAAATCTTATAGTCATTCAATGGAAAAGGCTAAAAAATTATGTAATTAATATGAAGTCACACACATATATACATAGCTGAATATATTGTGTATTTCATATTAGAAACACTGAAAAAATATGAGGCTAAATGAAGTGTAATGAGATAAATGTCCTTATGGTTATGTGCAATTATGTGAAGTTTTATGATTTTCCAAGTGTTGGCAATTTAGAAAACATGAAAATTAGAACATAGGCATGTGTCTTTATGGGAGAATTTGCCTATATAGAAAGAGTTGAAATTTAAAATTTATTATTTTAATAGAATATTTCCATAATCTTTATCTTAAGAAAGTTTTAGAAAAAGATAATCAAAAAATGCTGATATAGAATACAAAGTCCTTGAAATCACACATATATGTACATACAAATTGAAATGATCTCAGCACTTGGGAGGCAGAGGCAGGCAGATTTCTGAGTTCAAGGCCAGCCTGGTCTACAGAATGAGTTCCAGGACAACCAGGGCTACATACAGAAACCCTGCCTTGAAATAAACCAAAAAAAAAAAAAAAAAAAAAAAAAGAAATATCTTTTAATAATCCATTAAAATTATTAAAATATGGTTTAATAGATACTAATAATAGATACTAATAAGATAGTCAATCTTCATTATTGAAGATAAAATAGTATTTTAATTAGATTTTAGACATACTGATCCAAGTAGGATACAAACGTTCTTTAATCTTAAAACTATATAAATCTTTTCAGAAAACGTAAGTTTTAATCTTATATTTTGGATTAGGAATCTTAGGAGTTTACCTGAGAAGATTGATTTTCCTTAGCAGAAAGGGGAAGGCAGCATTTTACTACATCATGTCCCACTTGGGATTTATATCCCTGCAGCCCTTCCCCTTAGGATTTGTTGTTATAAAAACATGTTATTACTTTATTACTTTTTTTTCATGGCTTTTTGCTCTCCTGTGACTACATGACATTCCTCCTTAAAGATGGAACTATACTTTCTTACTATTATCATTAACTTGGTATGTCAAAATAAAAATTTGAAATTAAATTTATTTTGGAAAATATGTAAAACATGTTGTTGAAAGGCAAGCGCTAGCCTGAAACACACTGAGGTAGTCCTGTAGTGTTTATTTTTTAAGGTTTATTTATTTATTTTATTTTTATGTATATCAATACCCTGTAGCTGACATTAGACACACCAGAAGAGGGCATCAGATAAATCCTATTACAGATGATTGTGACCCACCATGTGATTCCTGGGAATTGAACTCAAGACCTCTGGAGTGTCAGTCAGTGTTCTTAACCTCTGAGCCATCCCTTTAGCCATTCATGTAGTGTTTGTAAGGCTAGGAAGACTTTGGCTTTGTGAGAATACAAAACATAAACCTGGTTTGTGTTTGTGTGTGTGTGTGTGTGTGTGTTTGTGTGTGTGTATGTGTGTGTGTGTGTGTGTGTGTAATGAATATGCCACAACATAAATCAAATCATTGTAGCAGACAGTTCATTAACTAAGAAATTTTCCAGTTGAGACTGCTATCTTCAATGTCCATGTCTATGAGAAACTGAACTGAGTAATATGAGATTGATAGGTACCATCCCTGGAATGGGTCTGGGATGGATTGATAAGCTAGCTGATCATGAGACTGAGTGAGTCAGTAAGTAGCATGCTTCTGTGGTTGCTGCTACACTTTTTATTTGGGTTCCAGTTCTGAATTCCATTGATTATGGACTATGACCTTGAAGTACAAGGTGACAAAATCCCTTCACTCCTATCCATTGCTTCCTTCAGATAGAGTGCTTAAATACAACAACATAGAAAAAACTCAGACATAAGTTGGGAACTTCCTTATACTTAACTCAAAAGAAGTAGCTCTAAAAAGATATGTTAAGGATTCAGTAGGAAGTTGAAAGAGCTACTTAAGTCTTTTGTCATCAAGAGAAATGTGTGATAAATCCCATACACTCGACATGTAGCTGCAAGCATTGGTGTTTGGCCTATTGGATTTTGGCCTTGCTATGTTTGTTCATTTTTTCTTTCTTTTGTTTTTTAAATTTAATTTTTTATTATAAGTAAGTACACTGTAGCTGTCTTCAGACACTCCAGAAGAGGGAGTCAGGTCTCATTAGAGATGGTTGTGAGCCACCATGTGGTTGCTGAGATTTGAACTCTGGACCTTCTGAAGAGCAGTCAGTGCTCGTAACAGCTGAGCCATTTCTCCAGCCATTTTCTTTGTTTTCTTTCCTCTTTTCTTTTCCCTTCTCTTCTCTTCTCTTCTTCTCTTCTCTTCTCTTTTCTTTTTTCTTCTTATCCTTCCTTCCTTCTAGTCTTCTTTCTTTCCTTCTTTCTTTCATCCTCTCCTTCCTTTCTTCCTTCCCTCTCTCCCTACCTCTTTCTTTCTTTCTTTCTTTCTTTCTTTCTTTCTTTCTTTCTTTCTTTCTTTCTTTCTTTCTTTCTTTCTTTCTTTCTTTCTTTCTTTCTTCCTTCCTTTCTTTCTTTCTTCCTTCCTTTCTTCCTTTCTTCCTTTTTTGAATCATTCTTTGATATAGCTCCAATTGTTCTATTTTGGGCTAGAAATATTTCATCTTTGGCAATGTGTTGAAAATATGCAACTTGATTTTGCTATGGATGATTATTTTCTACATAAGAATTCACAGTTAAGAATTTTAAACTCATAAAGAGGGCTGGAGAGATGGCTTAGTGGTCAAAAGCACTGACTCTGTTTCTGAAGGTCCTGAATTCAAATTCCAGCAACTACATGGTGGCTCACAAACATCCATAATGAGATCTGACATCTTCTTCTGGTCTGTCTGAAGACAGTTACAGTGTACTTACCGATAGAGTGAGCAGATGTCCTGAGTTAATTCCCCAACAACCACATGATGGCTCACAACCATGTGTGCAATCTACAGTGTACTCATATGCATACAATAAATAAATAAATATTTAAAGAAATCCCATAAAGTGCTGAACAATTAGTAAATATTGAGCTTTTTGATGTTTGCATGAATGAATTTTATATTGTGAGATTGTTACAAGACTATAGAAACAAATGACGTAAAGCTATCTTAATATTGATAGGTTGGCAAGGGTTTAGGGTTATTGTTCACAACTTGAATCGGATAACAACCATATAGGATATAACCTCTTGGACATAATATACCATGGGAAACAGTGAAACAAAAATAAAATTATAGATTTTTTTTTTTTTTGTTTTTTCAAGACAGAGTTTCTCTGCCTGGCAACAGAATTATAGATTACTGTCTCCCATTAACATAGGTTCTAACAATTTTTAATTAAATATTAGGAAATTTTAGTAAATTGTTCATTAAAGCTATTTTCATCTTGATCTAGGTGAACTTATTTATGTAAGACAAAAGTAGTTAAACAAATGGATGCCAAAAATGAGTTACATTAACAATTACAAAAGTGCCGGGAAGAGGTGGCACAGGCCTTTTATCCCAGCATTTTGGAGGTAGAGACAGGTGGACTTCTGAGTTTCGAAGCCAGCCTGGTCTACAGAGTGAGTTCCAGGGCAGCCACACAGAGAAACCCTGACTCAAAAAACCAAAACCAAACAACCAAACGAAACTATAACAACAAAAACCAATTACAGAAGTTAGAAATAAAGTGTTTGTGTCTAGGAGTAACTCCAAATTCCATACCAACACTGACCTCAGTCAGACTGTGATAGTTTATTCAAGAAACACCTCAAGACTGATCAGTCAGAGCTCACAGATTGTGGAGTTGAAAACTATGACCCTGAACAGTGTTCAGGGCCAGTTTATATAGGGAAAATAAGATAATGATGTCATAAACAGATACAGAGTGGACTGCCTAAGCAGATACAGCTTGGGCTGAGAATGTGGTCGGCCTTTCACCAAGTTTGGTTTTAGTACTTTAGACTTAATAGTTTAAATTAACCTCTATTTACCCTGGCTGAGTAAAGACCACAGTTGGATGAATTACAACACCACCACCAATAATAATAATAACAATAATAATAATGAGTCTCAGAACATAACAGGATATATAAGCAGACTCACCTCGCTCTGAGTCAAACTATTTTTCTGATTCTAGAGTCAAGCTGCCTTTTATGTTGGCAATATGGGATGATTGTCAGGCCTCAAGCAGAATGTATAATTTTATGCCACGTAAGTAATGCCAGGGAAGCAGGTCATAGAAGCAGTCTTCAACATAAAGATCATCTCAATAAATACAAAGAAGTAAATCTACCGATGAACCAGACTGATTCCATCTTAAGATCAGAAGCCATTTTGTTACTTCAAAATGAGTTTTAGTTTACTGTGAAAGAAAAGTGTATATTTTCTAGAATTCAACTTGTGCCACATACTGACCTTCATCCTTTTCCCTAAAACATAACACAAAACATTCTACCAAGTAGTCTTAAACTTCTATCTGCTTCTGCATTTCTTTTCTTTTCTTTTTTATTCTTTTAAATATATAGGACCTCTATCTATCTATCTATCTATCTATCTATCTATCTATCTATCTATCTATCTATTTATTTATTATATATAAGTACACTGTAGCTGTCTTCAGACACTCCAGAAGATGGCATCAGATCTCCTTACAGATGGTTGTGAGCTACCCTGTGGTTGCTAGGATTTGAACTCAGAACCTTTGGAAGAACAGTCAGTGCTCTTAAACACTGAGCCATCACACCAGCTTTTTTTTTCTTCTGAATTTCTTCCTTTTTTTGTTTTTTGATTTTTGTTTGTTTGTTTGTTTTTTTCTTTTTTTGGTTTTTCGAGACAGGGTTTCTCTGTGTATCCCTGGCTATCCTGGAACTCATTCTGTAGAACAGGCTGGCCTCGAACTCAGAAATCTGCCTGCCTCTGCCTCCCAAGTGAGGTGATTAAAGGCGTGTCCTATCACCACCCTGCTGCTTCTGAATCTCAATTGCCATTTTTCTATATCTCCAAAGTCACCCTTTAAAGACCCATTATCAGCATATAGGGTTAAATTAATATCATCTTAATAGATGAAAATAAAACTAATAAAATTTGATGGTCATTTAGATAAATATTTTTGAAACATTAATTATTGAAGGAATGATCATCAGCACAGCAAAGATCATACTTTCAATGGGAACACTGGCTATAATCAGAACCCAGCAAAAAGCTGTGTGGTTTCCATGACAGTTCAGGGTCAGCACAACAATGTTCTCTCCCCTTGACACTATTTAAAAACAAACTCCTAAAATTTTAGTTACTGTATTAATTATAAATGATGAAGTAAAAGTATGTCTGATTATTAAAAAGTGTGATGAAAAATGTTCTGCAATTAGATAGTGGGAGGAGATATAGATGAGCTTATGGACATTCTGAAAAACACATAAATTTTGAAGTGTCATTTTTAAAGGATAGATACTATAGGGCTGGGTAGATATTGTTTGTATATCTTGCCAAAGGTAACTGACTGGCTATGGGTCCTGCGGCTCACAGGACAGTAGACAACTGCTTGTAACTTTGAATGTTAGAGATTCAATGCTCTCTTCTGCCCTCTGTTGGCATTAAACACTTCTGTAGGATATGTAAACTTATTCAGGGTGAAAAAAACACTCACATGCAAGAAATGAAAATGAAGAAATCTTTTTTTTTTTTTAAGTAAAGTGTTTCTTCAAAGTCAGATAATAAAGCAAATAATTCAATGCTAATGAAGAAATGTACAAGAAAAGAGAGTTGGGAATGATTAAGTATGGCTGTTTAAAGCTTGAGTTTCTAGATTTTGACTTTGGAGAGCAAAGTTTAGTCATCTAATATATCATAATGTGAGTGTAAGTATCTGTGTGTATGTTGTCATACACATATTAAAATTGAATAATTAACGAAAATAATAAACACTTCATACTACATCTTTGCTAAAGATAATGGTGGATTTACAGAGACCAATAAAGAAGAAAGTAACCACTCATGACAAATCCTGGGGGAAATGGTTTCAAAACCTTTAGTCCCAAATGACAATTGGAACAATAAAACATCACCTTCACGGTGTTCAGGCAGCTAAGAACTACTCTCATAAGGTGAGTTCCTATATTTCTGTATCTTTAGAAACAGAGTAAAGCAAAACAATTTCAATTTATCTTTTTATAAACAGGTGTTTTCATGATGATGTTCTGCCTGCTCAACTTAAAATATTACTAGGCATAAAAATTATTAGGAGTAATGAATGAAAATAATTTTTAAGCAGATTCATGAGTCTCAAATATCTTTAGAGTAACAGAAACAACATTTGAACTATTTTGATTTAGTCTTCTTAGATAGGAAATCCCTACTTCTTCTTATTTTATACACATACATATATATTTAAGAGAATTAAATATGAAACATAAATGGTTGGATTAAAGCGTCACAGATAATGCATGCCATGTCAGTGAATTATGAAATACATTCCATAGTATTTACATAGTCTAAAAAGGCAAAAGATCTAACATTTCCTTTCTACTGTCCATCTAAACACATGTATAAATAAGTATATGGATATGTTTCACATATGTATAAAATAAACATACTTGCAAGGTCAAAGCAGATGCATTTTCAAACATTTATTATACTTCCTTGAAATTGCTGGTTTTCATTGTGATGAAAACTTGACTACTGAAATCAAACTGTATGTGATAAATTCTTTAGATACTGCTTGTTTTTAGACATCTAACTCATCAATCACATTATCCATTGGTACCAAACCACTGCTACTGTTGGGTAAGGAGTCCTACTGTAAAATATAATAGATTCTAGAATCAAAGATCAAATAAGTTTTATTTTATGTCTCAGCTAATGGTAGAGCCAAGAAATGTACTAAGAAAATTGGCTACTTTTGAAACTAGATAGATACATACAACAAAAACAGTCAAACGATTCTATATTTATTTGTGCATATACTGATGCATAATATATACATGCTATATAATGAAATTTTGCTCTCAATTTCTTAGTAAGGGTGTAAAAGTAGGTTGATGTAAGGTAACAGGTCTAGCTAGAGTAAGAAAAGAGAGGGAGAGAAGTGGTATAAGTTTATTTCAATTAAAGATATTTTAAAATATAATAAGACAAAATGAAAATGATTAACCACCTTATTTGCTAGCAATAAATGCTTGTGTTCTACATTTTTATAATCAAATTAATTTTTTTTTTGGTTTTTTTCAAGACAGGATTTCTCTGTGTAGCCCTGGCTGTCCTGGAACACACTCTGTAGACAAGGCTGGTCTCAAAGTCAGAAATCCACCTGCCTCTGCCTCTCAAGTGCTAGGATTAAAGGCATGTGCCAACACCACCTGGCAAATTTAGTTAATATAGTTATCACTCACTATTTATAAACTAATAAAATTATTTTAAGATCATGTGGTCTTTCAAGAATGAAATAAGTAAACTGATTTGAATAATTAATATCTTAAAGAATAAAAATAATACTCTCTAAAAGAACAACCTGAGTCTATTTATTTCTATTTATTTCATATTGTGCAAAGGTCAAGTGAGAATGAGTATATCTAAATCTATCTAAATGCAGTAACTAACTTAAACCGTATGTACATTAGAGACTATGTATAAAGTCCTAGACCTAATGGTGGATAGTTTCAGTTTCTTGACTGTCTATCCCAGATATTGGTCAGTTTGATATTGAAAAATAGGTTAAGAAAATCTTGCAGGAAAGAAACAGGACTCAGAAATTTTTATAGTATACATTAGATGAGAAATGAATTAATTAAATTCTTCCTCATAACTACACTGTTGATATCTAGCATTAAAATGAATTTTTTACTAATAATTTTTATTAATATTTTTATGTATAGAGTGGAAGAAAGCATGGATATAGGAAACTGTTCCTTGAATGAATTCATTTTTGTGGGAGTTACCAATAACCCAGAGATGAAAAGGACACTGTTTACCGTCTTTCTCCTCATCTATGTCATCAATTTTCTGGGGAATCTTGGTATGATCATTTTGATCATAGTGGATCCCCAGCTGCACACACCCATGTACTTTTTCCTGAGCCACCTATCTTTCTGTGATCTCTGCTATTCCACAGCAATTGGTCCCAAGATGCTGGTAGATATGTTTGGCAAGAACAAGTCAATTCCCTTCTGGGGCTGTGCTCTGCAGTTCTTCATTTCCTGTACTTTTGCAGATTCTGAGTGTGTGCTGCTGGCAGTCATGGCCTTTGATAGATACCAGGCCATTAGCAACCCCTTGCTCTACACAGCAAACATGTCGAGCAGGAAATGTTCTATGCTCATGGCTGGAGTTTACCTGGTGGGAACATCAGATGCTTTGATACATACAACTTTGGCATTCCGCTTGTGTTTCTGTGGGTCTAATGAGATCAACCACTTCTTCTGTGATCTACCTCCACTTTACCTTCTCTCCTGCTCAGATACTCAAGTAAATGAGTTAGCATTATTTACTATTTATGGTTTCCTTGAACTGAGCACCATCTCAGGAGTCCTTGTTTCTTACTGTTACATCATCTCATCAGTCTTAAAAATCCGTTCAACTGAAGGGAGGTTCAAAGCTTTCTCTACCTGCACCTCTCACTTGACCGCGGTGGCTATTTTTCAAGGAACTCTTCTCTTCACATATTTTCGACCAAGTTCTTCTTATTCCCTTGACCAAGACAAAATGACATCTCTATTTTATACCCTTGTGATCCCTATGCTGAACCCTCTGATTTACAGCTTAAGGAACAAGGATGTGAAAGAGGCCTTGGAGAAAATTAGAAGAAAAAGATGGTTTTAAGTATTCATTCAGAATGCATACCACATTTCTTTATTCACATAAAAGTTTTAACTGTTCACTATGTTTTCCAGGCTGGATTTCAAATGGTGATGTCTTGCCTCAGTCTTCTGTACTTATTTATCTTTAATTGAATAAATTAAATATAATAGATTTATACAATTACTGATTTGTTTTCTCTTCTCATTTCATCAGTTTTTTCAAATGTCTCAGTAAGACATTATTTTCATCATCCAAACTAATGAACCCATATCAGTAAGCATAGCATAATAGAGCAAATTGGAGTTTAGCAAAGTGAAGGTAGGCTACAAAATTATGTTCTGGATTAAAATTATGAATATTTTATAGGTACCTTACTGTATTTTGTATTTTTCTTTCATAGTGAACCATCTTTCTTTTCTTTCTTTCTTTCTTTCTTTCTTTCTTTCTTTCTTTCTTTCTTTCTTTCTTTCTTTCTTTCTTTCTTTCTTTCTTTCTTTCTTTCTTGTTTTTTGTTTTGTTTGGTTCTTTTGTTGTTTTTGAGACAGGGTTTCTCTGTGTAGCCCTGGCTGTCCTGGAGCTCACTCTGTAAATCAGGCTAGCCTCAAACTCAGAAATCTACATGCCTCTGCCTCCCAAGTGCTGAGATTAAAGGTGTATGACACCGGCTGTTTTATTTTTTTCAAGACAAGGTTTCTCTGTGTAGTCCTGGCAGTCCTGGAACTCATTCTGTAGACCATGCTGGCCTTGAACTCAGAAATCTGCCTGCCTCTGCCTCCCAAGTGCTGGGATTACAGGCATGTGCCACCACGTCCCAGCTGTGAATCATCTTTCATCTTAGTCATAAGGGCAATCATCTAATGTAAATCATGGATAAAAACTATATGAGCAAGCAAATAGCTCTTAATCAGCTTCTAAACTGTCAGAGAACAAAATCTGTATGTAAATATGTTTCTTGAGTTAATATATAAGTCTGGCTTTCAAAAAACCAGCAATGTTGACAAGGATACCCTGTTGCATATCTAAATATATCCTCACCTGTACAGAACCATGGAACTGGTTTGGCCTAGCTACCTTGGAAGGAATCAACTTTTCAAGTTAGAGTCCTTGACTTCTGAGGAACCATGTACCTTCCACTTCCTGAGAGATTGACATACTTCCTCAGGCAGTGGAACATTCAGGGTGTTTTATGTTTCTCTGTACATTACCTTGGAAGTCAAAGAAGCATAGAAGTTGGACAGGACAATCAGTTTTAGATGTTAATCTTGAGTACTATGTATAGCTTGCAAATATCACTGAATCCTGGCAATTATAACTGTAGTGATCCTGCAAATTTCCATTATATTATTTCTGATAAAGGTATAAAAAATGTCTAATTGCTCTCAATAACATTGCCACAGTTTATATTTTACTGTGAAGCCTCCAACTGTCCTGTTTTCATTTCTGTCCCTCATATCAAATGAAATAGACCAGACAAGTTAGTGCAGACACTAACATTAGAAGAAATGAACAATTTTAGGCAGAGTATCTGGAAACTGTCAAAGTCTTATGGGCTACTTACCTATTTCACTTTTAGATTTGCAGATGTTCGATGTAGCTTAAGAACCAAGAAAAGAGTCCTCATAAAGGGCATGGTGACATGGACTGTAATGGATGTCAAGTCTCTCAGTAGCTTCTCTTTCCTTCCCTGTTTACTTTGTCTGAGTTACAATATCCACTTGTTAAGTCATAAACAATCATCTTGCAAATGCTTTGTAACACAAATTTGTGTCAGATATTTTTTCAATGTGATTATGTAAATGTCCTTTGCTTAAGGACTGATTGTGCAGTTCACATTATAAACAACTGAAATGTGGAAAGAGAGAAAATATCAATTATATGCTAAAGTAATGAGTATGTCTATCTAAATATACAAACAAATGATTCACACTTATAATACCTGCAGCAGTAAAATTAAAAGTGCTTGTTCATTCATAACTCCTGAACTGCTTAAAGATTCTTTTGAAATCAAACTATGTGAGACTTATAGAAGAAATTAATAATGACTTTCCCCACCAGGCAGTCGTGGCACAGGCCTTTAATCCCAGAACTTGGGAAGCAGAGGCAGGCACATTGTAAGATAAGAAAACCAAATGCAGTAACATGACTAGCAATTCTGACTGAGTCAACTCAAAGCATGGAACACACACAGATCAGGGCAAAGCTCAATGCCTCCACAGTTACCCAATTTATCCTTCTGAGATTTTATGAAATTCCCAATCTCCAGGGATTCCTGTTTGGAATGTTCCTCATAATTTACTTGATTATCCTAATTGAAAATAGCTTCATTACTGTGATAACTAGAATTGATCCTGCACTACAGAAGCCCATGTATTTTTTCCTAGCAAATTTTTCTACTCTGGAAGTCTGTTATGTATCAGTCACTCTTCCTAGGATTCTTTTCAACATTGCTACTCAAGGCAGACACATTTCTGTCCTCAGCTGTGGCATGCCAACATACTTCTATCTTATGCTGGGAGTCACTGAGTGCTTTCTGCTGGCCGTGATGTCCTATGACCGCTATGTGGCCATCTGCAACCCTCTGCACTATCCTCTGGTCATGAACCCAACAAAGTGGACTCAGCTGGCAGCAGGCTCCTGGCTTGGAGGCATTCCGGTCCAGATAGTACAAACCTGTCAGATATTCTCTCTACATTTTTGCAATTCTAACCAAATAGAGCACTTCTTCTGTGACTTACTGCCCATTCTCAAGCTGGCCTGTGGAGATACTTCAATGCATGAGCTAGCGGTCTATTTAGTGGCCATTCTGTTTGCTGTAGTCCCTTTTATAATGAGAAATGCCTCTTACAGCAAAATTATTGCCACCATTCTGAGGTTGCCAACAGCTACAGGACAGACGAAAGCATTCTCAACATGTTCTTCCCATTTGCTTGTGGTGTTTCTGTTTTTTGGATCAGCTTCTGTTACCTACTCAAGGCCAAAATCTACCCATTTTCCAGGAACTGACAAAGTCTTCTCTCTATTCTACACCATTGTGACTCCTATGTTCAACTCCCTGATATACAGCTTCAGAAACAACAATGTGATTGGTGCCCTGAGAAAACTGTTATGTAGAAAAGAATGTCAGCATGTGTGCTCTAAAGTCTAAAGTTCTCTATAAACTTCTAGTGACACAGGGGCACTCTTCTCTTGCCTGTTATGAAATGCTACTTCTTATCTACTTGTAAGTGGTCATCTGTAGACCTATTTGCTAATATCTGTTAACTAGCATCTAGTCTATGCTTCCAGGTAGTGGTGTTCTCTGACTTCAGTAGATTTATCATTTAACTAGGGTGGAATTGAAAATGTTTTCTTTTTCCATTTATCTTTTTATGATTCCTATCTAATCAGGCACTTCTCCTGTGAAATCCCACCTAATGCTAATCTTTGTTGTGTGAACATTTTTGTGAATATTTGGATAATATTTTTGGTTCTGTTTATTTGCCTTGGTTCCTTTTATGCTAATAATCTTTTCCTAGTGTATAATTGTCTCATAATCTTGAAATTTCCATCAGTCATATTAGGCTAAAGCAGCTTTCTGCTCATTGTGTTTTCTAGTTGTAATGTTATATGTTTTATGTTTTTATATATTTCTGTAATTTTCATAGCTATTTCCAAGTAAGAAGCATATCATATGACAATGAACATTTAGCTGTATTGATATATATCACTTTGTATTTCATTGTATTAACATTATAGAACTCTATTTAATTATAAGATATCTGATTTTATAACAGTAATGATTTCCAAGTAAGAATTAATTTGTATAGGTTAAGGCAAAGTTCTGTATTCACTATCAAATAAACAGGTATTCCATTTTAATACATATATTTTTGTGTAATGTTCACCTTCCAAAGTGCATGATTTCATAAATGAAAAAAACATTTAATTTGATTTACTACCCAAGGTGGTTAGAGTCTGTAGCTGCAAAGCAAAGGGTGGCTAGCAGAAGAACTGAGACTTCTTTTTTTTTTTAAAGATTTATTTATTTATTATATGTAAATACACTTTATCTGTCTTCACACACACCAGAAGTTGGTACCAGATCCCATTCCAGATGGTTGTGAACCAACCTGTCGTTGCTGAGATTTGAACTCAGGACATCTGGAAGAGAAGTCAGTGCTCTTAACTGCTGAGCCATCTCTCCAGCCCTGAACTGAGAGTTCTAATTCCAAACTTCCTGAAGCAGGGATAATGCATACTGGGAATAATGTACTGAGCATTTGAGCAGATATTCTGATATACTATCACAAAGTAATTATCTTTTACGAACTTTTAAGTTAGTGATTTTGTTTGGTTTATTTTGTTTCTGTTTTAGAATATAGATAAACTGATTAGTTTTTTTAAACTACTCAGAAACAAAAGTCACATGGAAAATTGCAGCTTTCATCAAGGAATTCTTTCCAGAGTCTTGGATTGGACTTTGGGCATGTCAATGAGATGTTTTCTTAATTTCTGCTTGCTATGGGAGGCCCACAGCCTATGCGTAGTGTTATCCCTAGACAGGCAGACTTGGGCTTTACATAAGTAGTTGATCAAGACAGATGGAGTAAACCCTTGGGCAGTACTTCCTTTCTCTAGCTTCCTGCTTAAACCTCCATACTAACTTTCTTTATTGACAGAGTATTAGGTGAACTAATACTGTTACCCAGAAAACAAAAAAGAAATAAAGAAACACACAGACACACACACACACACACAAACACACACAGAACCAAAACAAAACAAAACAAAACATCCTAAAACTTTTCCTCCTGCAAGTTGCTTTGGATCACAGTCAGTATGACATCAACAGAAAGCAAATGGAAAGTGTGGGCAATAGATATTAGTGGAAAAATAGCAACAAAAAGATACAGGTATATGCATTGTTTTGTTTAAAAATGTCTCTCCAAACAACTCAATTCATAAATATAGCCCAAGGTTTTCTTGTTTGCATTTGTAGTGTTGAGAATGTTACTGTTGGAGTCTGGGAGCTGCCACACACCATTAGTACAACAATCTCAGTTAAACACAATTGGTTTAATATATGCACACAGTAATACTGGTTGCCAAGACCACAAGAAGAAAACCTAATTGTGACACCAGTCTGTCCTCAGAGGAGACTTTCTATAGGAAAAACCATGGTTAAAAGTGTAAAGGTACACTGTGAAGTCATATAATTTTTTTTTTTTTGGCTAACTAGATAATGTATTATTAATAGATAACCTTTGCTGATTGACCCTGAGTGAGGTAAGAAGTGTGATGGACAGGTAGTAAACAGGGAAATTTCAGAAAATTGAGATGACAGGGTGATCCAACTGTAGCTATTTCACTTATTAGTAATTTTCTTTTAGTGTCAGCTATGGATAATTATTTCTGGGAAGTTGAGTCTGAGAAACTTAACTTAATTGTACTTCAGAGAAAAATGGAGGCTGAATACAAAATGGCTACAGTTATGTTTAAAGGAGCAGGTCTCAACACTTACAAAGATCAACACATGCTAAGAATATATTGGGCTGGAGATATGGTTCAGAAGTTAAGAGCACTGGCTGCACTTCCAGAGGTCCTGAGTACAATTCCCAGCAACCACATCGTGGTTTACAACCATCAGTAATGAGATCTGATGCCCTCTTCTGGTATGTCTGAAGACAACTACTGTGTACTCATATACATAAAATAAATAAATAACTCTTTTCTTAATAATCACAACATTAAAAATAAAACAAATTTTGCAAAACACAAGGAATTTACCTTGGTTTCTATTTTACATGTTTAAATTCTTAAGTGGGAGGAAGCATAAAGTTTCTTCCAGTAGAATGTAGCATGGGGATGGAACTTATTCCCAGAGTAGAAACCACTTCCTACTTAAACATCACTGTGTGTTCTGACAGCACACCAATACTCTTCAAACTATTCCACCAAATAGAAACAGAATGAACACTACCCATGTCCTTCTACAGTATACTTACACTAAATAAATAAAACCTCCAAGAGGGGCCAGAGCAATAAGCTGTAATGAGATTTGACACCCTCTTCTGGTGGGTCAGAAAACAGCTACAGTGCACTCACATATAATAAATACATAAATAAATACATAAATACATAAATACATAAATACATAAATACATAAATACATAAATACATAAATACATAAATACATAAATACATAAATACATAAATACATAAATACATAAATACATAAATACATAAATCTTTAAGAAAAGCCGGGCAGTGGTGGAGCACACCTTTAATCCCAATACTCAGGAGGCAGAAGCAGGCAGATTTCTGAGTTTGAGGCCAGTCTGGACTACAGAGTGAGTTCCAGGACAGCCAGGGCTACACATAGAAACCCTTTCTCGAAAAAACCAAAAACCAAAAACCGAAAATAAAACAAAACAAAACAAAAATATGTATGATTGTTTTGTATGCATTAGCAAAAATAAATCTTTCTGTTTTAAACATTTGGAGCATATACAAGGCATAATTTTTTTAAGCACTGGAAATTTTAAACAAGTGTTATCACTACTTTATACATGAGAAGAGGAATCCAAGTAAAAGCAAATATTTTTCACTTTTGCTTGAATCATTCCTAGAGATGAAATTTATTAAATTCTGGAATGAGGAAAATACTTCCACTATGATGGACTTTCTCCTCCTGGGATTTTTAGATCTTCCCAACCTTCAAGGGTTTCTGTTTGGAATGTTCTCCATAATTTACCTGATTATCTTGAATGGAAACAGCTTCATAATTGTGATAACTAGAACTGATCCTGCACGGCAGAAGCCCATGTATTATTATTTTTCCTGGCAAATTTTTATTCTCTGGAAATCTGTTATGTATCAGTCACCCTTCCTAGGATTCTGTTCAACATTGCTACTCTAGGCAGACACATTTATGTCCTCAGCTGTGCCATGCAAACATACTTCTTTCTTATGCTTTGAGCCACTGAGTGTTTCCTGCTGGCGGTGATGTCCTATGACCGCTGTGTGGCCATCTGCAACCCTCTGCACTATCCTCTGGTCATGAACCCAACAAAATGCACTCAGCTGGCAGCAGGCTCCTGGCTTGGAGGCATCCCAGTCCAGATAGGACAAACCTGTCAAATATTCTCTCTACATTTCGGCAATTCTAACCAAATAGAGCACTTCTTCTGTGACTTACCGCCCATTCTCAAGCTGGCCTGTGGGGACACTTCAGTGCATGAGCTGTCTGTCTACCTAGTGGCTATGCTCTTTGTCGCTTTCCCTTTCACACTGATTCTTGCCTCTTATACCAAAATCATTGCCATCATTCTGAGGTTGCCAACCTTCACAGGATGGGCAAAACCTTCTCAATATGTTCTTCCCATTTACTTGTGGTGTTTTTTTGTTTTTTGGATCAGTAACTGTTACCTACCTGAGGCCAAAGTCCACCCATTTTCCAGGAACTGACAAACTGCTCTCTCTGTTCTACACCATTGTGACTCCTATGTTCAATCCACTGATATACAGTCTAAGGAACAAGGACATAATGGATGCACCGAGAATATTGTTACTTATGAAATAGTGCTTGGAGTGCTGCAACAAATGATGGAATTGCTTCTTATACAGTTCCTAAGTAGGTCAACTTTTATTCAGTTTTTGAAATATAATCCCTTTATGTTTCTCAAGACCTATTTTATTTTGAATAATAGCCTGAAATTTGTTGTTTTAAATGCACATATTAATCTGTCTGTATTCAATAAAATATAATAAAAGAAAATGCCATTTAATGTAAATTATATATGATGTAAATAACAGCTTTTATGGGAAAACTTTGAACAGAATTCAAAATTTTGAAACATGATATATTATTTATCTAAAGCTTAACAAATAATCATCCCAATGTTCTCTCACTCATCATTATACATACATAAAGGATGTATTTTAATATCAATGTATTTTGAGTGAATTGCTATATCATTTGATAAAATAATTAACATCAATATACTGTTTCTCTGAGTCCTGATATCTATATCAGATATATATCACAGTATATATGTCACAGTATAAATAAAAATGAAAAAATATGTAAAGCTACTATTAATTTGTGTATCATGTAGCAATAACAATATGATAAAAAGCTGCTTTTGTGCAACCATCTGATTTTTGTCAGTGCAAAAAATCTTGATGATGTATTTATTACATATAATTTCTACCAGTTGTGTCCAAGTTTCTGACATTTGAACAGTCATGTTTTTTTACAAAGTTCATGCTACAGAATCTTATAATTAAGTACATAAAAATAAAAGAGTTTAAATGACAGTTAATGAAATTTTTCAATTGGTAAGACAGCTTTCTTTGCAATTATATAACTTTAGTTTTAATACCCATCGCCTGTGTTAAAATATGCATATGAGAATGATCTGCACTCTCATTACTGTAGGAGGGTTGCTTAACCTTGTTTGTGTCTAGACTAGATTCAATTAAAAGACTACTCTCCTAAAAATTTAGTGTGGAGGTCTATACAGAAGTTTACCTCATGTACTCCTATGGCATCTGTGAGAGCACAGACATGTACTTATATAGGTACACATTTGTACAGCACACATGTGTATGGATATATGCATGTGCATGTACACATGCATCACATACACTCATTCAACACATTCAAACACACACACATACACACACACACATATTGTTAATGTTATGATTTTTTTTAGACCACATTTAAACTATCCTGTGGCATGTGTGGCCCTGACAGGTTTGAGCTTCTGGAATCTACTTATTAATATTAGGAAAATATAATTTGACTAATAAATGACTCATTTTATCTGAAATACAGTGCTGTATACATCATCAACAAACTATTTATGACAGTTTGAGAAAAAGTGAAGCACATTGAAATTATTCAGACTGCCACTCAGGAATATTTTATAAACCAAGTCACGTTCCTTAAAACTCAAGTCCTTTTCATAGAATATGTGAGTAAAATAGTTACTTGTGAAATTGGATACTTGTACTGATGAATAAAACATAACTCAAGCATCCTAAGTAATTATCAGAATATTTAAAGTAGGAAGAAAGGAGGTATAGACTGCTAAGAGACAATTAGATATGAGAATGGAAAGTGAGACATAGGATTTATGTTTTCATTTTCATTGAGTAAACTGATTAAGCAGTAATCTCATATAATAAAAACAATTCTTTGAAAAAACAGTAAAGTCACTCCTTACTCTGAAAGCAGCAACAAATGTAATAATAATAATGAGGATATAAAATAATTGTGCATGATAGCCTCCAGAAAAATGTTCTTCTCTGATGACATCTATACTCTTGCTTGGGGAGACATGTACTTTCAACATGATTCTCACAGAAATTTGATCAAACAATGTATAATGCTAGCCAACAGCTTTGACTTCAAACCTACATCTGTGAAAGCCCATTTTAAAGATAAAGAACTGTCAACAATTCAATACTAAGACTACAAATAACTAATACAATTGTGAGAAGGTCATGCGAAGATGTGCTTATGACATTAAGATGTCTTACCAATGCATGAAAACTGTTAAGCACTTTAGTCATTTAAGAAAAATATATTATAAATACATTGTGCTATTGGTTTTGGCCACTTGAAATGACTACCATCTAAAAGATATAAGACAGGCCAGCAGTGGCTGTTGGTGTTGTGGAGAGACAGTATAACAACAAAGAGCATATATTATTCTTCTAGACACATGAGATTAAGATAGACCACTGTGTACTATAGCTGACAATTGCCTCTAATTACATATGCAGTAAGATCTTGTTGCTTCTAGCCTTTGTTAGTTGTGATACTCATGTTTAAATAACCACACACAAGCATATGTGCATACACATATAATAAGTGAGATGACTCTGCCTGGTTGCCAATTTGACTATATCTGGAATGAACTACAATCCAGAAATGAGGAACACACCTTTGATCCAGATCTTGAGGCTGGAAGACACAGGTTTCTCACCTGTGTGTTGACACAGAGATCTTGAGGATTAGCCATCAGGAAAAGACATGCCTTTAATCCCAGTAGACTGAGACAAGGATATCTCTGAATTCAGTGTCAGCCTGAGACAAAGCAACATCAAGATCCAGGTGTGGTAGTACACACCTTTAATTTAGCCAAACTTTCTGCTGGAGGTCTGTATAAGGACATCGGAAAAAGCAAGACTCACTGTTCTTTGACTGCTTGCAATTACTTGTCAGCACATTTGTTGGAACCTAATTTTTCTGGATGCCATTTATACAGAAGACCAGATGAAACAACTAGGCCCATGAACTGAGCAGCAACTAGATTATTTGGCTTCCCATTCACAGTTTCCCAGTGCTGCATTAGTTGGACTACAGACTATAGATCATTAAAATAAATGCCCTTAATATATAGATATATTCCATAAGTTCTGGGACTCTAGAGAACCCTAATACAATAATTTAAAAAATAACCACTATGGTTATGACCCAGCAGATAAAAATACATTCTGTGCAAGCTTCATGACTTGAGTTCCTAGAAACTGTATAAATGTGAAAGAAAATCACCTCCAAAAATTAAAATCTGACTTCCACATGCATGACACAAACATATAAAGAATAATATTCCCTTGACACGAGATAGATCTAGCAGACAGTGCCAGGTAAGCAGACATAGCCAGAGGCTGACATCCCTTGGGTTTCAGCCTGTCAGGCTTTTGCCTGTATCTAGGGCTTGACCAGCCTTGCAGGCCATCTGTGTGCCAACCCTGTCAGGGGTCTTTTGACCTGCAGATTGATCAGCAATTGGAAAAAGTCCCCTCAGCAGCATCTGCCATCTTTACTCTCTGATAGAGCAGACTGGCAGCTCCAAGTCAACAGAGACAGCCAGAGTATAGCATTGCTTGGGTCAAGATACATCAGGGCTCCAAGGGCAACTAAGAGGAGGGTAGCACATCAGCAATCTGTGCCAGGGGAAACTCAGTCATCTAGCCATGCAGAAATAGCCTTACAGGTTCACAGGAGGTTCAAGCACCAGCCAGTGACTACAAGACCAACTAATTCCAGAGATAACCAGATAGCAAAAGGCAAACATAAGAAAGTTACTAACAGAAATCAAGGCAATATGGCAGCATCTGAACCCAATTCTCCAACAACAGCAAGTCCTGCATACACCAACACACCAGAAAAACAAGATCTGGATTTAAAATCACTGGTCATGATGTTGCTAGAGGAACACAAAAAGGACATAAATAAATCTCTTAAAGAAATCCAGGGGACATGAATAAGTTAGAAGCCCTTACAATGGAAACACAAAAATCGCATAAAGAAAATCAGGAGAATATAGGTCAAGAGATAGAGGCCAATAAAGAGTAAACACAAAAATCACTTAAAGAATTACCGGAAAACATAAACAAGTGACCAAACTGAGTAAAACCATCCAGGATCTAAAAATAGAAGTAGAATCAACTAATAAATCTCAAATTGAGACAACTTTGGAGATAGAAAATCTTGGGAAGAAGTCAGGTGCCATAGATGCAAATACCAGCAACAGAGTACGAGAGAGAAGAAAGAATCTCAGATGACAAAGATACCATAGAAACCATTGAATCAACAGTCAAAGAAATTGCAAAAGGCAAAAAGCTTATAAAAAAATATCCAGGAAACCCAGGACAATGAGAAGACCAAACCTAAGGATTATAGGTATAGATGAACTGAAGATTTACAATTTAAAAGGCCATCAAATATCTTTAAAAAAATTATGGAAGAAAACTTCCCTAACCTAAAGAGAGAGATGCCCATGAATATACAAGAAACCTACAGAACTGCAAACAGACTGCACCAGAACAGAAATACTTCCAGTCACATAATAATCATAACCCCAAATGTACTAAACAAAGAAAGTATATTAAAGACAGTAAGAGAAAAAGGCCAAGTAATATATAAAGGAAGACCTATCAGAATTGCACCAGACTTCTCACCAGAGACCATGAGAGCTAGAAGATCCTGGGCAGATCTCATGAAGACTCTCAGCATCTGCATGTCTCTTATCACATGTCAAAGGTCAGCCAAGACTACTATACCCAGAAAAACTCTCAATCACCATAGATGGAAAAACCAAGACATTCCATGACAAAACCAAATTTACACAATATCTTTCCACAAACCCAGCCCTACAAAGGATAATCGGTAGAAAACTCCAATGTAAGAAGGGAAACTATAAAACCTTCATGCTATTGGTACAGAGACAGACAGGTTAATTGAAGTCCTAGAAATAAACACATACACTTAGAGACATTTGATCTTTGACAGAGAAGCCAAAAATATACAATGAACAAAAGAAAGTATCTTTGGGCTGGAGAGATGGCTCAGTGATTAAGAGCACTCAGTGCTCTTTTTTTTTTTTTTTTTTTTTTTTTTTTGAGACAGCGTTTCTCTGTATAGCCCTGGCTGTCCTAGAACTCACTTGGTAGACCAGGCTGGCCTCAAACTCAGAAATCTACCCGCCTCTGCCTCCCAGAATGCTGGGATTACCCCCACACGGCTAGCTCTGAGTGATCTTACAGAGATCCTGAGTTCAAATAACAGCAACCACATGGTGACTCACAACCATGTGTAAGGAGATTGAATGCCCTCCTCTGGTATGTCTGAAAACAGCTACAGTGTGCTTACATATAAAAAATAAATTAATCTTAAAAAAATAGGAAAGAAAGCATCTTCAATAAATGTAGCGGCCCACGGCCACATGCCAACCGGAATACCTGGAAGAGAATTCTGGGGGTAAACTGGAAGGGGGCGAAAGAAAAATTGAGTCGAGGTGACAGTTACCAGTCAAGACTGACTTTAATATTATTTTGCCAAGATATGTAGTTTTTAGGAAACAACCCTGCCCCCCAACATCAAGGAGCAGGCCGAGAACTCCTTGGCTCCAATTCTCAGCAGGTCGCCTGCTTCCAGTCTGGAGGGTCTCTGCTGGCCTCCAGGTGAGACTGCCCTGTCTTGGTCATTAAGGTGAAAGCACCTTATTGTTCCCAAGGAACAAGGACCAGAGATAACACCAGCAGAAGAGTGGGGGCTGCCAGCCAGCTCAATGCTGTGGGGGGAGGGACAAATAAAAGGTGCTGGTATAACTGGCAGAAAGTATGTAGAAAAAGAAAATAGATCCATATTTGTTACCTTGCACAAAGCTCAAGTCCAAGTGGATCAGGGACCTCAACATTAACCAGATACACAAATTCTAACAGAAGAGGAAGTGAGCAAGAGCATATAAGTCATTTGCACTGGGGGAAATATCTTAAACAGAACTTCAATGGCTCAGGCTATAAGATCAAGAATTGATAAATGGGACCTCATAAAACTGAAAAGTTTCTGCAAGGCAAAGGACACAGTCAATAGGAAAAATCCACAACCTACACATTGGGAAAAAAATCTTCATTAACCTCACATCAGATAGAGGGCTAATATCCAAAATATATGAAGAACTCAAGAAGCTAACCTCCAAAATTCTAAACAATAAACCCCCCCCCCCAAAAAAAGGGTTCTAATAGAGACATCGCAAATGGCAGAGAAGCACTTAAAGAAATGTTCAAAGTCCTTAGTGATCAGTTAAATGCAAGTGAAAATGACCTTGAAATCCTACCTTATACCATTCAAAATGGCTAAAATCAAAATCTTAGATGAAGTGTTATTCAGGGTTTCTATTCCTGCACAAACATCATGATCAAGAAATAAGTTGGGAAGGAAAGCTTACACTTCCATGCTGCTGTTCATCACTAAAGGGAGTTAGGACTGGAACTGAAGCAGGTCAGGAAGCAGAAGGAATGTTCCTTACTGACTTGCTTCCCCTGGCTTGCTCAGCCTACTATTTTATAGTGCCCAAGACTACCAGGCCAGGGATGGCACCACCCACAAGGGGCCCTACCCCCTTGATCACTAATTGAGAAAATGGCCCACAGCTGGATCTCATAGAGGCACTTCCCCAACTGAAGCTCCTTTCTCTGTGATTACTCAAGCCTGTGTCAAGCTGGCACACAAAACCAGCCAGCACAGATGGCAAAACATGTTGTCTAGAATATGTAGAGAAAGGAGAACTTCTCTATTGCTGGTGGGATTCCAAACTGGTACAATCACTCTGAAAACCAATCTGGAGGTTCCTCAGAATAGTAGAAATTGATCTACCTAAAGATATGGGTATACCCCTCTTAGGCACATAACCAAAAGATTACCCAATAATCCAAAGGGGCACACACCTCACTTTGTTCACAGGGGTCTTATTTGTCATAGCCAGAAGCTGTAAAGAACCCTGATGTCCCACACCAGAAGAATGGATACAGAAATGTGGTTCATTTAAACAATGGAATACTCTTCAGGTATTAAGTACAAGGGCATTATAAGTTTTGCAGGTAAATGAATGCAAATAGAAAATATCAACCTGGGTGAGGTATCTCAGACCCAAAAGGACATGCATGGTATGTCCTCACTAATAAATGAATATTAGCCAAAAAAACCCATACAGAATGTCCAGAATACAATCCACAGAACTGATGAAGGTTAACAACTGAAGGGCCCAAGTGAGAATGTCTCATTCCCACTTGGAATGGAAAAGAAAGCAATCACAGGGGAAAGAGGGAGGTAGGAACCTGTGTTGGATAGAGGAAGGGGAGGGAAAGTAGTGAATATGATCAGGTATTGGGGGTTGAAACAGGAGTGAAGCCATGAAAGTCAGCAGAAAGAATGGAAACAGGCAACTTCGGGAGGTGGGAGGTAGGGGGACTCTCTAAGATATAACAGAGACCTGGATGGGAGGTAAGAAAAGCAAAGACTCTAAGGGTAGAACTTTAGATGAAATGCCCAACAGTGGAGAGAGGGAACTTGTAGAATCCACCTCCAGTAGAAGGACAGGGTATCAAGTGTAGGGATGGGGTTGCCATCTCACAGTCAAAAATTTGACCTACAATTGTTCCTGTCTAAAAGAACTGCAGGAATAAAACTGGAGAATAGACTGAGGGAAAGGAGGTTCAGTGACTGGGCCAAATTGGTATCCAATTCAAGGGGAGGCTCGAAGGCCTGACACTATTACTGATGCTATGGTGTGCTATAGATAGGAACCTAGCAAGGCTGTCGTCCATGAGGCCCAACAAGCAACTGAAAGAGTCAGATGTATATACTTACTCCTGGGACCCCTGTGGTTGAATTAGGAAAAGACTGGAAAAACTGAGGAGGACAACCCATTAGAAGATCATCAGTCTCAGCTAACCTGGACCTATATGACCTGAATGAGAGAAGATGTGCCTAACGCTGTGGAGACTTGAGGCCTCAAGGAGTGGGGAGGTCTGGTGGAGTGGTGAAGGAGATACCCTCTTGAAGGTGAGGGAGGAGAATGGGGTGAGAAATTTTCAGAGGGCAGAACTAGAGAGGGATAATGACTGGACTGTAAAAAGAAAACTAAAGAATAATTGTTAAAAAAAAAAAAGAACAATTTACAAGAAGCTTACAGAATTTGAACTGGAAAAGATGCATCCATGACACCTAGTAATCAAAGCTCTAAACATACAGAATCAAAATAGCATATTAAAGACTGTATGGAAAAGGAACAAGGAACATATACAGGTAGGCTTATTCAAATTACAACTTTTTAATGAAGACTCAAAGATACTGATGGGACTGGACATATGTGTTGCAGATTAGATGAGGTCAAGGATGCCCACCCTGACTACTATACTCAGCAAAACATTCAATTACCATAAATATTATAAAGACAGAGTCAAATTGCAACTATATTTATTGTGAATCTAGCCTTATAGAAAGCACTAGGAGAAATATTCCATCTCAAGGAAGTTAACTACATGGAGGAAAACTCAGGAAGAATATAATCTCACACTAGCAAAACACAAAGAATGAACACACACATACACACACAAGCACACACAAGCACACACACACCTTACCATCATCATCAACAACAAAGTACCAGGAATTATTACTTCCATTAATAATGGTCACTAAAATCTCACCATATTGTTAGACTCAATTTCTCGAGAGAAAGACACAGGCTATCAAAATTCTATAGATTCTGCATCTTTCTGCAGAAGAAGATAGACATTACCTCAGAAATAAGGGCCTGAAAATGATTTTCTAGGCAAGTGGACCCAAGTGTAGAGGGATGTTGATTTAGCAACATGGCCGCTCTGGCAAGGGATCACATCCAAAGATATGATCAGGACAGAATACACACACACTGATGGTATGCACCTTTAAGTTTTAACAATGAAGATAAGGTTGGTTTGTAGACAGAAGCAGCCATGTCGAAAGTGCCATCTAAGTATGAAAGGTAATGGTGCAGGAGACATTATCTTTTGTTTGTTTGTTTGCTTCTTGGTTTTTTTTTGGATTTGGTTTTTCGAGACAGGGTTTCTCTGTGTAGCCCTGGCTGTCCTGGAACTCACTGTGTAGACCAGACTGGCCTTGAACTCAGGAATCTGCCTGCCTCTGCCTTCCAAAGTGCTGGGATTACATGCATGCTCCACCACTGCCTTGCTCAGAAGACATTATCAAAATCACTAAAAACATTATCATCTTAGGGTACTATCATAAATCAATTAGTAATTTATTTTGATGTAGTTTTGAGTAATGATTTCTGGGTATACATGTATATAAAAGTATGCCATAAGTATGTTCTGGATAGATATGGAAATTTACAATCTTTCCCACTTACCCTATAGTTGAAAATAGAAAATGAAATAAATATGAATAAAATGAATGGCTTTTCTTATTGAAAAATATTTATTATTTATTATTATTAATTATTTGATAATTGTATATATGAATAAAACATATATTGATGATTTTCTCTTCCTGATGACAGTGATAATCCCATTAAAACAGAAAACAAACAGAAACATATGTGTAGAAGTAGAAAAAGGGAAACACCTTATATTGTTTTTATCTAGTTTTATAAAACAGATCATAGTTATATTGGAAACATACAGTTTTATTGAAATGGTTGAAATGCCATCCAATGAAGTTAACAGTAAAGGAATACTCTGCTTCCCTGTCACAAAATTAAACACAGTAAAAGCAAATCAAAGGGACTGCCTTGTACAGAACTATTTTTATATTGTGACAATGGAACTTTTTCAGCAGAATATCTAATAAGCAGGTGTAGTCCACTTAATATATTGTTCAGGAAAACAAACTGGCTGAAGGGTTTTGCCATTGCATAGCTCTAGACTGAGTTAAATAGGTAAGGAAACATGTTTAAATCCCTTGTGTACAGCAATAAAGACGCAAGAACTGTGTGAAATACTTTTCATGATCTTGAAATAACAGTTTAGGTCTGTTCCCTTTTACTAAAATTATCTGTACAGTTAGAGTTTCACTTAAAGTATGTTTACATTTCCATGCTAAAGATTTTAACTATTATTTTTATTAATTTTTCATTTATTTTATTTTGATTATTTGTGCATTTCTGCTCTGCTGCATGTAGACTTGCATACCAGAAGAGGGCATCAGATTCTTTTTTTTTTTTAATACTGTCTGACTTTTTTTTTTTAAATATTTTTATTTTCTATATTCTTTGTTTACATTCCAAATGATTTCCCCTTTCCTGGACCCCCCTCCCCATATGTCCCATAAACCTTCTTCTCTCCATCCCTTCTCCAATCACCTTCCTCTTTTTTTTCTCTGTCCTTATATTCCCCTCCAATGCTAGATCAATCCTTTCCAGGATCAGGACTTTCTCCATACTTCTTCATGGGAATCATTTGTTATGTGATTTGTGCCGTGGGTATTCAGGGCTTCTGGGCTAATTAATATCCACTTATCAGAGATTACATTCCATGTGTATTCTTTTGTGACAGGTTTACCTTACTTAGGATGATATTTTCCAGATCAAACCACTTGCCTAAAAATTTTGTGAATTCATTGTTTCTAATTGCTAAGTAGTATTCCATTGTGTAAATATACCACATTTTCTGTATCCATTCCTTCTTTGAGGGGCATCTGGGTTCTTTCCAGCTTCTGGCCATTATAAATAAGGCTGCTATGAACATAATGGAGCATGTGTCTTTATTGCATGCCGGGGAATCCTTTGGGTATATGGCCAGGAGAGGTATAGCAGGGTCCTCCAGAAGTGTTATGTCCAGTTTTCTGAGGAACCTCCAGACTGATTTCAAAAGTGGTTGTACCATCTTACAGCCCCACCAGCAGTGGAGGAGTGTTCCTCTTTCTCCACATCCTGGCCAACACCTGCTGTCTCCTGAGTTTTTGATCTCAGCCATTCTGACTGGTGTAAGGTGAAATCTCAGGGTTGTTTTAATTTTCATTTCCCTAATGACTAATGATGTTGAGTACTTTTTTTTTTTTTTTTTTTTTTTTTTTTTTTTTTTTTTTTTTTTTTGCATCTCTGTCCCCTGATTTCTTCTCAAGGCTTTTTTTTTTTCTCCTCAGCCATTTTTTTTTATTCGATATAATTTAATTACATTTCAAATGATTTCCCCTTTTCTAGCCCCCCAACTCCCCGAAAGTCCCGTAAGCCCCCTTCTCTTCCCCTGTCCTCCCATCCACCCCTTCCCATTTCCCCGTTCTGGTTTTGCTGAATACTGTTTCACTGAGTCTTTCCAGAACCAGGGGCCACTCCTCCTTTCTTCTTGTACCTCATTTGATGTGTGGATTATGTTTTGGGTATTCCAGTTTTCTAGGTTAATATCCACTTAATAGTGAGTGCATACCATGATTCACCTTTTGAGTCTGGGTTACCTCACTGAGTATGATATTTTCTAGCTCCATCCATTTGCCTAAGAATTTCATGAATTCATTGTTTCTAATGGCTGAATAGTACTCCATTGTGTAGATATACCACATTTTTTGCATCCACTCTTCTGTTGAGGGAAACCTGGGTTCTTTCCAGTATTGGCAATTATAAATAGGGCTGCTATGAACATAGTAGAACATGTATCCTTATTACATGGTGGGGAGTCTTCTGGGTATATGCCCAGGAGTGGTAGAGCAGGATCTTCTGGAAGTGAGGTGCCCAGTTTTCGGAGGAACCGCCAGACTGATTTCCAGACTGGTTGTACCAATTTGCAACCCCACCAGCAGTGGAGGAGTGTTCCTCTTTCTCCACACCCTCTCCAACACCTGCTGTCTCCTGAATTTTTAATCTTAGCCATTCTGACTGGTGTAAGATGAAATCTTAGGGTTGTTTTGATTTGCATTTCCCTAATGACTAATGAAGTTGAGCATTTTTTAAGATGCTTCTCCGCCATCCGAAGTTCTTCAGGTGAGAATTCTTTGTTTAACTCTGTACCCCATTTTTAATAGGGTTGTTTGGTTTTCTGGAGTCTAACTTCTTGAGTTCTTTATATATATTGGATATTAGCCCTCTATCTGATGTAGGATTGGTGAAGATCTTTTCCCAATTTGTTGGTTGCCGATTTGTCCTCTCGATGGTGTCCTTTGCCTTACAGAAACTTTGTAATTTTATGAGGTCCCATTTGTCAATTCTTGCTCTTAGAGCATACGCTATTGGTGTTCTGTTCAGAAACTTTCTCCCTGTACCGATGTCCTCAAGGGTCTTCCCCAGTTTCTTTTCTATTAGCTTCAGAGTGTCTGGCTTTATGTGGAGGTCCTTGATCCATTTGGATTTGAGCTTAGTACAAGGAGACAAGGATGGATCAATTCGCATTCTTCTGCATGCTGACCTCCAGTTGAACCAGCACCATTTGTTGAAAAGGCTATCTTTTTTCCATTGGATGTTTTCAGCCTCTTTGTCGAGGATCAAGTGGCCATAGGTGTGTGGGTTCATTTCTGGATCTTCAATCCTGTTCCATTGATCCTCCTGTCTGTCACTGTACCAATACCATGCAGTTTTTAACACTATTGCTCTGTAGTATTGCTTGAGGTCAGGGATACTGATTCCCCCAGATTTTCTTTTGTTGCTGAGAATAGTTTTAGCTATCCTGGGTTTTTTGTTGTTCCAGATGAATTTGATAATTGCTCTTTCTAACTCTGTGAAGAATTGAGTTGGGATTTTGATGGGTATTGCATTGAATCTGTATAGTGCTTTAGGCAAAATGGCCATTTTAACTATATTGATTCTACCTATCCATGAGCATGGGAGATTTTCCCATTTTTTGAGGTCTTCTTCCATTTCCTTCTTCAGAGACTTGAAGTTCTTGTCATACAGATCTTTCACATGTTTGGTAAGAGTCACCCCAAGATACTTTATACTGTTTGAGGCTATTGTGAAGGGGGTCATTTCCCTAATTTCTTTCTCAGCCTGCTTATCCTTTGAGTATAGGAAGGCCACTGATTTGCTGGAGTTGATTTTATAACCTGCCACTTTGCTGAAGTTGTTTATCAGCTGTAGGAGCTCTCTAGTGGAGTTCTTTGGGTCACTTAGGTAGACGATCATGTCGTCTGCAAATAATGATAGTTTGACTTCTTCCTTTCCAATTTGTATCCCTTTGACCTCCTTATGTTGTCGAATTGCCCGAGCTAGTACCTCAAGTACAATATTGAAAAGATAAGGAGAAAGGGGGCAGCCTTGTCTGGTCCCTGATTTCAGTGGGATTGCTTCAAGTTTCTCTCCATTTAGTTTGATGCTGGCTACCGGTTTGCTGTATATTGCTTTTACTATGTTTAGGTATGGGCCTTTCTCAAGGCTTTCTATCTCCAAAGTTGTCTCCCTTTGAGTTTTCTTAGTTGTTTCTACTTCTGGTTTTAGATCCTGGATGGTTTTGCTTAGCTCCTTCACTTGCTTGTTTGTGCTTTCCTCTAATTCTTTTTTTTTCTTTTTTCTTTTTTTTTATTCGATATAATTTTTTATTTACATTTCAAATGATTTCCCCTTTTCTAGCCCCTCCACTCCCCGAAAGTCCCATAAGCCCCTTTCTCTTCCCCTGTCCTCCCACCCACCCCTTTCCACTTCTCTGTTCTGGTTTTGCCAAATACTGCTTCACTGAGTCTTTCCAGAACAAGGGACCACTCCTCCTTTCTTCTTTATACACATAAAATATAGAGCATAGAGAAAAGTTAATTATAGGAACAAACCATTGTTAAACTGAAAACTAACTCAAATTTTACATTTAGAATATTGAGAATAAAGCTAAAAATGGATTTCATAATAGTCCAAAATAATCAAAAGTGATGGCAAATTGATGAAGCCTGCTAGTTTAGCTGTTACTCCTTTGTTTCATACATATCAGCCATCCCATATAGCTGACCAAAAAAACCCAAAAAAACAAAAAAAATGAAACAGCTTGATTATAGCCACAGAAAAAAGTTTGGCTCAGAGAATGGTCAGGCTAACCATATATCCTATTTCATAGAATCATATTCTGAGGATTATTATTATTATTACTACTATTACTGCTATTATTATTATTATTATTATTATTATTATTATTGGAAATTCTTCAATCATGGCCTTCACTCAGAATCAGTCTAGATAGAGAGAGGTTAGTTTGAGGTTCCTAGACTATTAAATAACCTTGGAAAAAAGGATGACCACACTTTGTATCTGCTTAGGGGATTATTTAGTTTTCTTTTGTTTTTTTCTCTATATAAATAGAGTCTGGACAAGGCTCCAAGTTGTAGCTTTCAGTTCCTGGGTCTGAGCTATGTCCCTGATCGTTCACTTTGGTGCATTTATTCAATAAGCCAGCCCTGGTTAACTGAGACTGTACTCTCAATACCCTTATCTTTCAGTTATTGACAGTGAATGCCACCAAGTTGCCCCCTCTCTGAGGAGGTCAGTTCTTCTGTTCCTGTGCAGTTGTATTCCTGATTTGTTGTTGCTTCTGGTTTTGATCTAGACATTTCGACTAGAAGAGTATCTGGACACAACAATGTTCTTGAATCAGGAGACTTCTGCTCTTGGGGAATGGGGTACAGGCTACACTTTGGGACTTGGGCTTAGCTGGGACTCTGGTCTGAGAACCCCAATGCACAGCATTGTGCCTATCTTTGAAACCCATTTTGGGTGGGATATCTGAGTCGCTTTGGTGGAATAGCTGTATATTTTTGGTGGGAAATCTTGGTTTTCAATCCTCCCCCAACTCCCTCAATTCTAATGTTTGTCCTGTTGATAGTCCTGTTGGTATTAATATCAACAGGATGTCATGCTTGATGTTCTGATTGTTCATGCCAGTCAGTTTATATCCATAGTTTCATTTATTTGCTTGATTGTTGCTCTGTGTTTCACATTCCAAGTGGAAATGGTTAAAACTTCATCTGCTGGCCATTTACCCCTTGACTTAGTTTTAACTCATTTCAAGGATTTTCAGGAAAAAAAAATGGCTGAATTGGGAGTCTGAGTGGTTTGTGTGGGAATTCCCAAACACCAACACAAATGAATATGTAAATAAATAAATAAATAAAAACTGAAAAATGTCACTGCTTATTCTGACTAGAAAAAATAGATTTAACATTGAGGGAATATATTTGCTATGGTTTCTTTCTTTCTTTTTTTTTTGTCATTCTTTCAAAAAATTTTAGGAACTTCTGATCTGTGGTACCTGTAGCCTCCTATATGTAACATAAGAAAAACCAAATAAAATAATGTGACTTGCACTACTGAGTGAATCAGTTTCAAGCATGGAACACACAGAGAGCAGGGCAGAAGAAAAGGCATCTATAGTGGCAAAATTCATCCTTCTGGGATTTTCTGAACTTTCCAAGCTCCAGGGGTTTAGGTTGGAAAGCTCTGTATAATTTACTTAATTACCATAATTGGAATCAGCTTCACTACTATCTTTATGAATATTGATCCTGCACTACAGAATATTTTTATGCCCATGTATATTTTTATGCTAAGCTTTTCTTCTCTGGAAATCTATTTTATATCAGTCACTCCTCCCAGGATCCTGTTCAACATTGGTAGTCACACTAGAAATGTATCCAACGTAGCCTATGTGACACAAACCTGCTTCTTACTTCTTGAGGGAACCATTGAATGTTTCCTTCTGGTTGTGATGGCCTATAACCATTCTGATGCACTCTGCATCCCTTAGTCATGAATCCAGTAGAGTCCATACAGCTTGCATCACACTCCTGGCTCAGTGTTTGGACAAACTTATCAGATTTTCTCTCTACATTTCTGCAATTCTAACCAAATCCACCCTTTCTTCCGTGACATACCACCAACTCTCAAGCTGGCCTCTGGAGACATTTCCCTTAATGAGTTGTCTGTCTATGATCATGATCCTCTTTGTGGCAGGCCATTGTATGTTGATACTTGCTTCTTATAGCAAAATCATTACCACCATCCTGAAGTGGCCAAGAGCTGCATGACAGGCAAAAGCTTTTTCAATATGTTCTTTAATTTGAGTGTGTTGTTTGTGGGCTTTTAGATCAATCACTATTACTTATTTGAGGCTAAAGTCCACCAATTCTCCAGGAACTAACAAACTATTTTCTGTGCTCTATACCATTGTGATCTGCATGTTCAACTCCTTTTTTTTTTTTAAGATATTTTCTTTATTTACATTTCAAATGTTATCCCCTTTCCAGGTTTCACCTCCAAAAATACCCTATCCCACTCCTACTTCCCCTGCTCACCAACCTATCCATTCTTGATTCCCTGTCCTGGAATTTAACTATAACTGGGGCCTTGAGCTCAGAACCAAGGGCTCTCCTCTCTTTGATGTCCAACAAAGCCATCTTCTGCTACATATGCAGCTGGAGTCCCTCTGGTTGGTCTTTTAGTCCCTGGGAACTCTGGGTACTGGTTGGTTCTTCCTATGGGGCTGCGAGCTCTTTTTTTTTTTTTTTTTTTTTTATGTCTCTATAACCTTGAAATTGTACTTTGCTAGTTGAAAATTTTTACATTGTTAATTTTTTATTGATATATTTTTATTTACATTTCAAATGTAACAATGGAAACTGAGGAAATCCAAAAAATCATCAGATCCTTCTACAAGAGCCTGTACTCAACACAACTGGAGAATCTGGAGCAAATGGACAATTTCCTTGACAGATACCAAATACCAAAATTAAATCAGGACCAATTAGACCATCTAAACAGTCCCATAATGCCTAAAGAAATAGAAGGAGTCATAGAAAGTCTTCCAACCAAAAAAAGCACAGGACCAGATGGTTTCAGTGCAGAATTCTATCAGACATTCAAAGAAGAGGACATTTCTAATTATTGAAATTTGTGTTAAAAATGCACAGGTAAATATTTATCTTAATATTTTAACATATATGTCAATATATGGTGGTATTTTTTCATTCAACATTATATAAAATTAATTATTAATAAAATTATTAATAAAAATTAATATCAATATGCTTTGTTGAATTGTTAAATGAATTAATAAGGTTAATATTAATATACTGTTTTTCATAGTTCTGGCATCTTCTGTATTTGTCACAACATAAATAAATGTGACACAAATATTTCAACCTAATATTAATTAGTATAGTGCTCAGCCATAACACTATGTTAAAATCTGCTTATTTTCTTCACATGCATAATATCAATGTACAAGTGTTTTTATAATATATTTATTACATTTAACTTCTATTAGTTGTGTCTTCAACTGGCATAGTTTTCAATGAATCTCTTATTACACAAGCTTCCAATTTGATTATATATACATATAAATATATACATATATATACATGTATATATATATGTGTGTGTATATATATACACACACATATATAAACGTGGCCATTGATAAGATGGTTCAGTGGGCAAGACGGTTTTCTCTGTAATCATATATCCTAAGTTTAACTACCCATCATCTATGTTAAAATGTTGGCATGACCACACATTTGACTTTTGTCTCAGTACTATGAGGAAGAGATATGTGTGTGGCCTTGTGTGTGGCCCGTCTAGTTTCAATTAAATGAAGAATACTCTCATTAAAAATTAATGTGTGGAGGACAGCTACAGAAGGACAATTGATATGCTTTTCTGACTTCTGTGAAAGTACATGCTTCCACATGCACACATTGTACATACCACATGTACATACATACATAAGAAAATGTACACATAGGGCTAGAGAGATGGCTCAGTGGTTATGAGCACTGACTATTCTTCCTAATTTCTAGAGTTCAAATCCTAGCAACCACCTGGTGGCTTACAACCAATAGTAATGAGATCTGATGCCCTCTTCTGCTGTGTATGAAGACAGCTACAGTGTACTTACATGTAATAATAAATAAATCTTTGGGTCTGAGCTAGAGTGTCTGGAACAAGCAGAGGTCCTGAGTTCAATACTTGACAACCACATGATGGCTCACAACCATCTGTCTAGCTACAATGTACTCATGCACATAAAATGAATAAATAAATCTTTAAAAAATATATGGAAATGAAATTTTTGCTTTTTGAAATTATTTTTTGAAACAATGTATTGAATGTTTGTATTAACTTTTATTTAAAAGTTTGGTGGGTTATCCACTAAAATAATCACCACCTGTTGGGTTTTGTTTTGTTTTCCATAGTTGTTTTATTGTTGTGGTTTGTTGTTGTTCTTGTAAGATATTGTTTACTGGTGATATTTCACTTGAGGTTGTAGATCTATTTAAATTCATGTCTGATGGCATAACTGATCTAGATTTAACTTTTGTAAGTAGTGTGTACTGAGATAATTAGGCATTTCTTTGACATTTAATAATGTAGATGAAAACAAGTTTTAAAAGTATGACCTTACGATTCTCTGGATTTCTTCTTTTTGTTGTTCTTGTGCACATTTTTATTTCTTTTCTTTTCTTTTTCTTTTTTTTGGATTTTGGTTTTTTTCGATACAGGGTTTCTCTGTCTAACCCTGGCTGTTCTAGACCTCACTCTGTTGACCAGGCTGGCCTCAAACTCAGAAATCTGCCTGCCTCTGCCTCCCAGAGTGCTGGGATTACAGGCGTGTGCCAACACTGCCCAGCCATATATATATTTCTAATCCTATTAATGTGGAGATTTTCTCTCAGTGTTTGTTAATTTGAATAGGTTTTGCCAATCAAATTTCTGAAAGAACTAACTCCTTCTTTATTGATTTTTTTGTATTATTTTATTTCTTGTGCCTACTTTGTTTTCTTCTCTGAGTTTGATTGTTTCTTGCTATCTACTCCTTTTGGGTGTGATATCTTCTTTTAATATAAGAGTTTTAGGTGAGATATTAAGTTGCTGGCATCAGATCTCTCCAGTTTTTCTTATGTAGGCACTCAGTGCTATGGACTTACCTCTTAGTATGGTCCTTATTGTGTCACATACATGTACATACACTATGTACTTATTTTTATTAAATGCTAGAAAAACTTTATCTTTTTAAAGCAATTTTATTTATTTATTTGTTTATTTATTTAAAATCCAGGCATTGCCTCTTCTTATGGTACCTCCTCTCACAGTTCTTCATCCCATTTCTCCTCTCCCCTGCCTCCAAAGAATTACTCTTCTGTAATGGTAGATCTGCCCAATCTAAGAGTGCAGACTGTATTCATATTGAGTTGTGTTTCTTTGCTAGGGCTAATTTGTGTTAGAGATTCACCACAACAAAGGAGTGCCAAGTATATTGATTTAAACTCAACTAACCTGGGATAAATAAATGTTCACTACCTCTCAATCCCTGAATAGGACTTGGGCAGCTATACATCAGCTGAAGCAATGTGGATTGGAAGCTGACTGGATCTGAGGGGCCTACCAAGAATGGCAGAGAAGCTCCCTCCCCTAAACCCTCAGACAGAGAGCTAAGAACAGGGGTAGCACCTCAGCCTGGAGGTACACTGTATAAGAACTGCAGGGAGGGACAGGAGACCCTGGAGCACAACTGCCTGTGAGATAGTTTTGGAGCAGACACAGTGAACTAATAGGGCATCTACCTTGAAAAGAGCCTTCAGATGTTTCCTTCCCTGCATCCTTCACCCCCACTGTGCTTCCCCAACCCCCAGGGTATAGTACAGCTAGACTGGTCTCTAGACTCCTTGCTGTGGCTTACCTGAGATCAGCAGAGGGACACAGAAGACAAGGGTCTTTCTAAACTCATCCCATTCCTGTGAATAAAGAATCAGGAGACAATGGCACAAAGGGCCCGGACCAGGTAATTCATTGATATAATAGTGAGTGATATTTAATCTTTTGATACTTAAAGCTGAGAAACACAATAAATATCTTTTGGGCATTTTTTTTATTCAATACATTTTTTATTTATAAATAGGGCTGCTATGAACATAGTGGAACATGCATCCTTATTACATGCTGGGGAATCTTCTGGGTATATGCCCAGGAGTGGTATAGCAGGATCTTCTGGAAGTGAGGTGCCCAGTTTTCTGAGGAACCGCCAGACTGATTTCCAGAGTGGTTGTACCAATTTGCAACCCCACCAGCAGTGGAGGAGTGTTCCTCTTTCTTCACATCCTCGCCAACATCTGCTGTCTCCTGAATTTTTAATCTTAGCCATTCTGACTGGTGTAAGGTGAAATCTCAGGGTTGTTTTGATTTGCATTTCCCTAATGACTAATGAAGTTGAGCATTTTTAAGATGCTTCTCCGCCATCCAAAGTTCTTCAGGTGAAAATTCTTTGTTTAACTCTGTACTCCATTTTTTTATAGGGTTATTTGGTTTTCTGGAGTCTAACTTCTTGAGTTCTTTATATATATTGGATATTAGCCCTCTATCTGATGTAGGGTTGGTGAAGATCTTTCCCAATTTGTTGGTTGAAGAGACACTAGAAAAAAGAATTCAACAATTCACAGATCAGACTGAACAGTAAGGAGATAGTGATAAATTTGAAAGCAAAGTCTAGAAGATAATTTATGAAAGCTAGCAAATGAAAATAAGGTAGATGTTGAAATATCAGAATTACAACATAAAAAGAAGCTATATTTATGGAAGCAGGGTTTAGAAAAGAAGATACAGGAAACTGAAGAGCAGCATGAACAACAGAAAGAGAAATTTAAGGCTTGGAAACATGGCTTAGAGGAAACACTATAAAGGACGGCACAGAAAATTATAAAACAGAATAAGAGGCAGAAAGTTGATAATGAAGTTTGAGAGAGAAGGAGGGGGGCGGGGAGAGAGGACAGCTAAAGAGGAGATGGAAGGAAGGCAGAGCATAAGGTCTTGGCCTGGAGAAACTTCAAGTGATAAGGGGTTTCCCAGATGGGGAGGATGGTTTTGTAGTGGTAGTCCACACGTCACAGATAACATCAGTAGTATCTGTCTTACATCCTCTTTCTGATTAAAGCCATGGATTTTTTTAACAACCCCTTTGCATTTGAGATCGATGATCAAATGGAAACAATATTATTATCTAAGGCTGTAAAGCATCCTCCCTGCTGGAAGAATAGCATGTCTAGGCCTCTTCTGTGAGAATACTTCTGTCAAGTAGGTTAGGAAATTCGACAGGGCCGTGATGGACTTTTTCATCTCCTATGTATCTGTATCTATCGTTATCTGTATGACATTATTTAACTGAGTACCCTATACTAGAAGCCCAAGCCAGCCCTACGGGGTTCTCTCCAACTAGGAGAGAACCTAGTAACACAGTGGAAATGGCCACCATTTTAACCTGATTGTTTGAAGGTGCTAGCTGGTTGAAGACATTCTTCCCAGAATAATAAGTCACTGAGGTCAAGCAGTACTAGACCATAAATATCCTTAGTCCTACTTCCATAAATATATGGAGTGAGCCTTGAGACACAAACACAACAAGCAGTCTCTGGAACCAGCATGTATCCTGCAACAGTAGGACTTACAGTGCAGTTGTAGAGGTAGGAATAGTTTATGGGTACCTTATTTTCAATGTAGAATCCCCAACCAGTAACCAGCAATTCTATGTTAAGTCAAGGGAGAAAGTAGTTAAGAAGTGGCAGTCCAATCTACTTTTATGCCAGCCACTGTGAACTTGATGACAAGGTTGTTGTACCCAGATAGTAAGAGTGCTACTGACTGGTATATCAAGGCAACCAAGCAGGATCTGGAACACTGGAGTCCTTGTTTCAAAGGACTGACAGGATGTGGGGCAACATTTGGTCATTCTTGTGGTGGTTCACATGAAATTCTCCTCCACTGGGAACTCAACTTTTGGATCATTTCTCTCCGTGGCAGGCTTAATGTGGGAATGGGGTATCCACATCTGGTCCACCTTAACTGCTAAAGGTATGGTCAGGCTCACGGTATGAGGTTCTTTCCAGCACGGTTCTAGAGTTTTGTGGTTATATCTCTTAATCTAGACTTTCTAACTTGGTTTAAAGCAACGGGGTTTAGGGGGAAGAGCATACACATACCTGGTTGTGGTGATATTTAGCTAAGATATCACACTGGAGGATAGGAAGCAAGGGAGGGAGCCTCCATATAGGATCTCAAAACAATGGAGTGGGGTGGGGAACTTAAAATGTAGGGGGTGTTCCTAGCTCTATATAAGGCATAAGGAAGGAGAGCTATCCAGTCACAGCCAGTTTCAGGGGTTAATTTGTTCAAGGTCTCCTTCAGGGTCCAATTCATTCTCTCTACTTGCTCTGAACTCTAGTGTCTATATGTACAATGTAATTTCCAAGTGGTCTCCAGAACTTTGTTAGAGATTGAGTTACCTGAGAGATAAGTGCTGCTCAATTGTCAGACTCAAGCAGTGTAGGCAAACCATACCTGGATATGTCTTCCAGATGCTTCTTTGTTACTACATTGGCAGTATCTTTCTTTGTAGGGTAGGCTTCTATCTATCCTGAAAAGTTATCAATGAAAATTAGCAAACATTGTATCTATATGTTCCTGGGTTTATTGCTGTATAATCTGTTTCTCAATTAGCCCCTGGCCATTGACCACTGATACTGGTTCCTAGAGTGGTCCCTTAATTGGGGGCCTAAGGAATTCACAGCAAGGCAGGTGGCAAAGTCTGAGATTATCTGATGACCCAAATCTCCTAAGTCAAATATTTTGTACCTTGCCCCTCAAAACAATTTCTTCAGTTTTCGATGACCAGATGCAAAGTTTGATGAATCTGATGGATGAGTTGTTTTGCAAACTCCTTAAGTAGGATGGTGCAGCCTTCAGAGGTCAGCAATCATGTGTCTCTTCTGTAAACTCCTTGGAATTTCACCTGATGCCATTTGTCCTCACCATTATATTTAGAGTTGGTGGGAGAGGTGGGGGTGGGGGAGCCCTAGGTTCAGCTTTAATAACAAGCCTGTTCCCTCTGGCTATTTCTGATGTCCCTTTCTGATGCCCAGGGCAATGAATTATGGTCACTTTCAGAGGAAGGCATAATGTCTCTAAGAAAAGCAAGTATTCCTTCCTTATTTTTATGGTTTTTCCTTCAATAGTCAATAATCCGATCTGTTGTCAGTGTAAATGTTAGCTATGGCACCTCTGCCTGTCTTAAAAGCCTGGGTTATAGCCTTTTGTTGAGCTTCCTGGGCTGAAGTTCCTGTTGGCAAAACAATTGCCAAAATAAGAGAGTCCAAGTTCGTTACTGTCATCCCTGCCTCCATTCTGGATGAATCTACTTCCATCTGGGAAGTGTTCAACATCTAGCCATGGTATGTCAGTCAAGTCCACCAAGGTACTCTGCATGTGCCCCAGAACTATAGAGCAAACATGCTGCACATCTGAGGACGGGTCAGGTAGTAGGTTGGCTAGGTTTAGGTCAGATGATGAAATATATATAATGTGAGGGGGATTTAAAAATACAGCTTGAAAGTGCACCAGTCTGGCATTGGACATTCTTAGGCTGGGTGGATTCTTGAGGGTCTCCTCAATACCATAGGGGATGGTGATACCAAGTTCCTGTCCCATGATTATTTTGTCAACATCCTTGACTAGCAGGGCTGACAGCAATAATCCAGAGATATGCTAGCCATCCTTGGGGCCACTTTGTCCAACATCTTAGATTAATAAGCCATAGGTCAGCCAGGTGGTAGCACAGGCTTGTAATCCCAGCACTCTGGAAGGCACAGGCAGTTGGATTTCTTAGTTAGTAGCCAGCCTGGTCTACAGAGTGAGTTCCAGGACAGCCAGAGCCATACAGAGAAACCCTGTCTGGAAAAAAACAAATTAAAAAAAAAACAAAGGTGGGGGGGTGGGAAGCCATAGGTCTTTTCTGTTGTCTCAAAATTTGGGTGAGCAGGCCCTTTCCTATCTTCTTTCTCAGCTCATTGTGCAGGTGGAAAAGTTTGTGAATGTCCAGGTGGACCAAGGCTGGCACCTCCAGGAAGGCATTTTTTTTTCTTTTCTGTTCTTTTTTTTTTAAGATTTATTTATCATATGTAAACACACTGTAGTTGTCTTCAGACATTCCAGAAGAGGGTAGTAGATCTCATTATGGATGGTTGTGAGCCATCATGTGATTGCTGGGATTTGAACTCAGGACATCTGGAAGAGCAGTCCATGCTCTTAACCAGTGAGCCATTTCTCCAGACCCAGTAAAATTCTTCTCACAGGGTATTCTTTTTTTTTTTTTAATTCTCTGGGCAAAACAACTAAAACCTAATCTATTTTTGGGGGGGGTGGGGGACATTTCTCCCATATTCAGTTCCTTCTGGGAAGCTTAGGAATTTTTTTTTCCATGTTCATTTATTGGAAGAAGTTATATTGCTTTCAAGTTCATACTACTCACATACTCTATTGACTCAATTTGATTCCTATCAGTCTTCACAAAAGTAGTAATTTATCTCCCTCCCATTCCTATATCAAAACCCATGTTCCTCAGTTTCCTGGATTTTTTTTTAATTTTTTTTCGATATAATTTATTTACATTTCAAATGATTTCCCCTTTTCTAGCCCCCCCACTCCCCGAAAGTCCCGTAAGCCCCCTTCTCTTCCCCTGTCCTCCCACCCACACCTTCCCACTTCAACCTTAGTCCTCCAGCAGCGAATCCCGGCAGATTTGCCATGATATCCGGGAAGCTCTCGCAGCTGTCTTGCCCTTGTGCTTCTATCCCTGTACGTAAATCCCCTAACTCTGCCTTCTTCTCTTCTTCCATCCAACCCATAAGTCCCACTTAGAGACTTAAAAGTAATGTCTATCTCAGAGGTCCATTCTATTTTGTCTTCTTGGGCTCTGGTGGTCTCATATAATGGTTTGGCTATCTCAGTAAACCCTGGCATCCAAAAATCAACAAGACCTGGCAAATCCCAGAAATTCCTGTACTTGCCTTTGGGCTAATTGGACTGGGATGTTAAGGATGCCTTGCTTCCTGGGTGTCCAACAGCATTAGTTGGTTGCCCCCTCCCCCCATACACACACAATTCATATGTAGCCCAGATAGGTATCCTCAAGTTAATAATGCTGGGTCTTCTTAGCTTGGCAACTCTGTAGCCAAGTTGACTCAGCTCCTATAGCTCTCCTGTGGCTTCCTGACATGCCTGTGTTGGGGGATCACAATACATAAACATGCATTTTTTTTTTAATTTGTTGGTAGGCCTGCTGGTCCTAGTCCTGATTTAGTCAAAGGTGGTTACTGAGTTCTTGAATCCTTGAGACAGGCATGTCCTGGGAATCCTGGGATACATGAGCTTTGTCTTACTTTATCTCCAGCCATTCCAGAAGCATTATTAGAGCGTGGGGGTTGAAGCCTGGGTATTTTTCTAGTAACTGACCTGCCTAGGCTTGCCTGGATTTGCTCATCTCTTTGACCTAGTCTCCTGGATGTGCTGGGAGTCAGACCAGCCTTTTCAAATACAGGTGTGCATGTAGGTCTTCAGGTTGGGTAGGTAGAGCACATAAGTATAGGTGCACAAGGTCAGGAGCTTTACATAAGATAGAATTGGAGATACAACTATTTTTGAAGTACCTGACTTGGGTTGTGGAATGGAATCCCAGGTCCAAACCGTATGTGTGTGTGTGTTGTATGTGTAAAACAGTGCATGCAGTGCTTATGGAAGTGATGAGGTTATCTGGTACCTTGGAACTGGAGTTACAGAGGGTTGCAAGCCCCTGCAAAGTTACTGGTTTCCCACCAGAACAAGTATTTTTGAACCTAACAGGTGACCATCCACCCCTGCTCTGATTTTAATATTTGTCCAGAACGTAATTGGTGGCCCTGAAACCATATATTCAATTGGCAGTACAGATGAAGTTGGATAGAGGAATATTTATATTATCCATGTATAAATTATCCACATTTTAAAAAGTCCAACAATGTGTGGCATATGAATAGTTTTTAAGAAATGGGATAAATGTGTATTGTAACCTAAAATAGTAACATTACTAAAGTTTTTCCATATGTATGTTTAATAATCAGAATCCATTCACAATATTTAATCATGGGAACATTACACTATGTTTTGGGTCTGCACACAAACCACAACATTCTTGCTACTACATGCTTATGGAAGTCAGAGTTCAACATTGACAGTCAGCCATCCCCATTCCATTATTATTCAACATTGTCAACCTTACCCCTTAGTATCCTTTGCCTACTGAGAAATCTTGCCCCACCACATTTTTTTTAAATCAACAAAGACCAAAAGGTTTGATGCATGCTTGATACCTGATTATATAGATGCCAAGGAACACAATGTTTGTGGGTGTTTCCCTTCATGTATGTCAGTGTACCACATGACTGCAGAAGCATGCAGAACACAAGGCAACCCCAGAATTGGAATGACTGATATGAGCTTCCATCTGAGAGCTGGTACTGAATCTGGGTCTTCTACAAGAGCTACCAGTACTCTTTTTTTGGGGGGTTGGGGGGAGATTTGTCCAAAAGAGGGTTTCTCTGTGTAGCCCTGGCTGTCCTGGAACTCACTCAGTAGACCAGGCTGGCCTCGAACTCAGAAATCAACCTGCCTCAGCCTTGCAAGTGCTGGGGTTAAAGGCATGTACGACCATTCCCCTTGCCTGGCTGGCAATTCTTTTATAGAGGACAGAGACTACTAGTGTCCTTAATGTGCAAGAAGCTGATCAGAGGGTAGGAGCTCTTAAAAACATGGCCTCACAGTCAGGTGGTCTACAAGTTGGCCTTGGAGGTTATCTGTCAGCAACCTCATTGGATCTGTAAGTGGAGGAGTATTCAATACAGTTCAAGGTCAACCTAAGCTACAATGCATCATTAGGGGGAAAAAGGATTTAAAATGATGGCTGAGGCTCCACTTCTTTGTTCTTGTTTTCTTCTGCTTCAGCTATCTTTGCTACCCAGACTACTCCTACTAGCCTGTTTTGCAATCTGGTACTCCTTCACCAAAACTCCCTTCTTCAAGATTTGGCTTTGCATACAATGCTACTTTGAAAACTTTATACATGACCCAGCCATGAGGCAGATGCTGTTATGGGGGAATGTCAGAATAGCTTCATTGCATATTGAGAGGTCATGTGAAACAAGAGGTTAAACACAGTACCTCTCAATTACTGTGTACAGTCAAAGAACTGTTCTGACTTAGATCTTGAGGATCAACTGACTGAGAAGTCCATCATAGAGAATATCAGGTTTTCAAGATCTGACCATAATTTCAGAGATAGGAGAAAGCCAGTTAAGAGTCAGTCCTGACAGGAGTTTGGATCATTTTTTTTTTTTTATCACTTTGAGAAATGTCATCCTCTGGATGAGAGACCAGTCCCTGGCAATTTCTTAGTACCCAAAAATATATTCAAGTTGTTACTCCTGACACAAACAATATATGACCTCCCCATCTTCATAGACATAACGTTCACCACAGTCATAACAGGCATTGGAACCAAAGCTGACTGAATCAGGTTGCCTTACAGTCAAGAGTTCATTCATGAGTTCAATACCAAGCTCAGAAAACATCTCTACATCAACATAATTCATCTCATTATAGATCTCTACTGGAGCAGGGTACTTTTCTGTGGTCAGCTCACTCAGATCTATAGTACTGAGCAGAAAGCCCACCAGGACACTCATGGAGATGTCATTGTCATACAAATTGATGCTAGTGAGCTCAGAGCATTGGATCAGGGCAGGCTGAAGAATACTGAGGTGAGAGTCTTTCATTCCACAGTCTTCTAATTCCAGAGTCTCCAGATTATATGCAACATTCTCTAAGAAATCTCTTAGAGGCACTACATTCAAGTCAGTTAAAGTGGCACCTCTCAAGCACAGATGTTTAAGTTGGCTGTAGTTCAAATGCTGGGGAAATGAATCCAAATCTGTCTGAGAGAGGCCACACAGGGTGATGTTGAGGGACACCAACTGGGCCTCCAGATACCTAGGTAGAGATCACATGGCTGGGGTCAGAGTGACCATGGCATGACATGCAGTTTGGCCTGTTGGCTTACTCAAGTTACACCATTTTGACATTAGAGTATCACTGTCATGGGGTTCTGGCTCATTCCATGACTGATTCTCCCAGTCTTCTCTGACAAGCAGAGACCCAGAGTTACTCTTTAGGCTAATAGGGACCATGGAAGAGGGAAGTTGGCACCCATGACAGTGTATATCAGGATGTCTTCTGAGAAATCATTGACTCCCTGACATAACTTTCTTCACCTCTTCAGTCTTTACATCTCACCCTCACTCAACCCCAGTCTTTGCATTCCCTGAACAACTTACCCCAGTCCTGGTCTCCAAAGAGCCTTATACTGTTTAGGAATTAGGGGAAGGGGAGAGCCTGTTCTCTCAAATCTAACTGAAACACAGAATTCACCTGGGAAACTGTACAGATATGAGCCCTTCCTGTGTAGTGGCTTTTCCATTCCTTCCAATTAGATCAGATAGGATTGCTATGCAGGAAAACTCATTAAATCTGACTCACAATACTGGTCTTTCTACCATGGCAGCTCTCTCCATACAATCTATTCTACTTCATTGCTCAGCTTTGTGAGTGGTCATATGAACCCTTAAGTCATTTAACATGAAACATGATCATGCTTATATGTTCACTGTTAAATGTGCATTTGCCTGCAGAGAGTAGTGTGCCCACTACTCTCTAATATGAAAGAGAGGTTTGCTCTGGTAAAAGCAACAGCTCTTCATCCTTTCTTACCTGAACAACTCTCTCATGCTGTCTCCAACAAAATAGACATCATCAATAGTGAGATGCTTGAGGCACTTGAGTTTGGGGAACAGAGAAAAGATCTTGGTGACGTTCTGCCTCTCCTCTCGTATGAAAGTCCTTGTTCCAAAGCTGCGTGCTAGCGTGAGTTTCTCAAGATTTCTCATCTTGCTAATGCAAGATACATATTTTGTCAGTTTGGACAGTTTCCCCACTGTATTCAGTTCCAACTCCTTGATGAACTCTAGCTGTAACAATTTTAATACATCCCTGACCTTGGACACTTTTACATCTCCGATCTCTAACTTCTCACAGCACAGATGCAGGAAATCTTTTCTCTCCTTTGTCCACTGCAACAACTCTGTTTGGTGTTTATCTTCATGCAGAGAAGACATAAAGGAAAGGTCACTGAACACCTTCAAACGCTGCTTCCTTGGGTACCTAGATTGGCCCTCTAATACCTGCTCCATATGCACAGTTTCTACTCTGTGGGCTCTATCCTCTCTTCCATCCTGCATATCTGTGCCATCATGGTGTCTCAAGTCAACCAGTTGAAGCCTGCACATCCTGTGGATAAAACAAGTTATGTATCAGAACGGAAATTATTGAGACCCAACACTATTTTCATCATCTCTGGTGCTATTTCTTCCTTGTTCTGCTGTCTTCTATGGCTTCAAGGAATGGGTCTCTAGTACAGTCTCTGTTACCAAGCACTTTGTTGCCTGAGCTGCATCTGAAGACCTGTCCTATTCCCTTCCGTTCAATTTTCTTAGAATTCTGTCAGCTCTTATTTCTTTTTGTTTGTAGTTTTTCAGGACATAATTTTGCTGTGTATCCCTGGCTCTGTAACTCTATAGACTAGGCTGGCCTCAAACTCATAGATTCACCTGCCTCTGCCTCCCAAGTACTGGGATTATAGGTGACCGCCCTGCATATCAGATCCTCTAGCTGTTACCTGGTGGAAACAGAGATAGGGTCATTCTTCTGTGGATAAATCTGCACAAACCTGTATTTCATATTTAACTTACTACAAGGACTCACAAGCTTTCCAGGCACCTATAGCCCTCTAAGACACCAGCCAAAGCCTCTGATCCAACTTTCACCTTATTCTCCTAGGCACAGCTATTTCTTTTCCTGGTATTCAGCTTACCTCGGGCGATACTTCCGTTTCAGCCATGTATCTACTCCAGCTAGTATAGCCTGGAAGATCTGAAAGTTGGGTTTATAACTCAGCAACCCAACATGCAAGAAAGGGTAGGGCCAGTATTCCACCAGGATCTTAATCATCTTTGCTTTTCTTTGAGTGCCGGCCTCCTTTAACAGAGGTATGAAGAATTCCTTTGGTAGGTACTCTGCAGCAGATGTGGTCAATGCTTCATTCCTCACCAGGCTCTGTGAAGCCAGCTTTTCAAGTTTGGGTGGGGTAGAGAAGACCATTCTGATGGCTCTTTTGGGAAATGATCCTGCGGGAAAATTTAGGAGAATATATTTTCAGAGTCTCTCTTATGAGGCTTTTAACCCCTCATAGTAAGCATCTGTCACATTGTATCCTTGTTGTAGACTTGAATTTTTCCTATTTCAATCACTGTTTATTGTTGTCAAAATCAAGCTCCCCATACAGACAACATGTGCAGCCTCTATCAATCAATCATTTTTACCATTGTCCCATCCAGTTCCAACCTTTACTATTCTGAATCCCACATTCCTTTGGAAGGTGGATCGAGGGGGAACAAAAACAGTTATTAATCATATTCAAATGCTGTTGCAATTCAGCACTCGGGGTCCCACAGTCCTCTACCCCTGTGCAGTATACAGCTATGGACCCCAGAGCTCTGGAATAAAAGAAATCCTCATGTTATTGCATCAATACCATATCTTGCACAGGATATGTTTGTCGCCTTCTGAGGCATGGGGTGCTGGGGCACCCTCGGTTTTGGGGGGTGTCTTACAGATCCCCCTGGCTCTGCCTCCTTTTATGCTGGGACTAAAAGGAGTTCACTTAAGCCATATCCAGCTTAGTTTTTATTTTCAAAGTTTTAGAGCCAGGTATAGAGAATCTATCTAATTCATACTACATTGGAGCACAGATGTACTAGATACATGTAAGGGGTCCTATCTGTCTTTTAGCAGCTTTTTTGTTTCTTTCTGTCACCTCTCTAGTACCTTACTAGAAAAACAATTGTTTGCTGTGTTTCGAGACAGGGTTTCTCTGTGTAGCCCTAGCTGTCCTGGAACTCACTGTATAGACCAGGATGGCCTTGAACTCAGAAATCTGCCTGTCTCTGCTTCCCAAGTGCTGGGATTAAAGGAGTGTGCCACCACTGCCTGGCTTTTTCTTCTTGATTGTTTGTTCATTCTATTGATGCAAGGTTTTGCTATGTAGCCCAAAGCTGGCTATGTAGTCCAGGCTGGACTCGAACTCACTCTAAGATCCTATAATTGAACACAATATGATGCCTTTTGCTTAGCCTGTTGTCTTTATTCAAACATTTGCCTTTCAGTTACTGAATGGATGTTGAGCTTGTCAGCAAGAGCTTACAGTTTCAGGTTAGAGAAATGGCTCAGTGCACTAACTTCTCTTCCAAAGGTCCTAAGTTCAAATCCCAGCCACAGCATGGTGGCTCACAACCACCTGTCACAAGATCTGACTCCCTCTTCTAGAGTGTCTGAAGACAGGTACAGTGTACTCATATATAATAAATAAACCTTAAAAAACAAAAGAGAGCTTACAGTTTCAACATTAGAGCCAGAGGCAGGATTGCATGTAGTCTATCTTTACTTTGAGCTTCAGGTCAAGTTTAAGAGCTTATGTTTATTTGAGTACGGAACTTGTCGACTGACCAGGCTGAAGCAATTACATTCCTATAGTCAAGAGTCCCCAGAATCACTGTGTCTTACAGACCTAACAAAACAATCTCCAGGCCTGTTTTTAAGATACCATTAAAAATAATTTCAGGTAGCTGGTGGTGGTGGCACACACATTTAATCACAGCCTCTGAGAAGGAGTGGTAGGTGAATCTAAGTTTGAAATTAGCCCAGTCTACAGAGTGAGTTCCAGGACAATCGGGGCAGTACAGAAACTGTCTCAAAAAAAAAAAAAACCATTTCAATTTAACCACAAAACTTCAACCCATTTAGTATAATTCATGGGATTACAAACAAGCTGTATTAAAATTAGACCATAACTGAAATCCCAACATATCAAAGAAGTGGGGACAAAGCTAGAAGGAAGACAGAAGTACAAGAACAGCCTGGGTTCTGTGAAATCGTCTCTCAAAAACCACTCAAATAGTATACCAGCCATTTCTCATTAAAACCTAACTAAAAAAATTTATTTCAAAATTGAAAAATGCTATGCATTGTGTGTATGGGTATCAGGACTGCAAGCATGTATGAGCACTATTTTCATGCAGTGTCCAGGAAGTCAGCAGAGGGCGATAGATGCATTACAGTTGTTTGTGATCCCTGACATGGAACTGGCAAAGAAAACCAGAACTTCTAAAACAGGACTTGTGGGAGAGCAGCCAGTGTGGTGTCTCATCTGCTCAGCCATCTCTCCAGTCCTTGGAGAGAGTATTAAAGCCTGGGCCTTGACATCTACCTGAGTTACTTAGAGTACTTGCCTGGAATACAAGTGACCCAGGCTTTCATCTCCATCACTGTATTAACCTGGAAAATGCCTAGAATCAAACACTGAGGAGTAGTAATTTAGAATATCATATTCAAGACAACCTGGGTCACACAGTGACATGGGGACTGGAGAGATGGTTCAGTGGTTAAGAGCACTGACTCCTCTTCTGGAGGTTGAGTTCAATTCCCAGCAACCACATGGTAGCTCACAACCATCTGTAATGAGATCTGATGCCCTCTTCTGGTATGCCTGAAGACAACTACAGTGTACTTAAGATATAATAAATAAATCTTTAAAAAATAGAAATGAAGAAAAAGTCCCATGTCTTACCATCCATTTCTGAGGTACAAAGAGGAAGATTAATAGTTAAAAGTCAGCCTAAGTTAGAAAGTTTATGACCGCCAGGCATGGCGACACAGGCCTTTAATCCCAGCACTTGGGAGGCAGAGGCAGGCAGGTTGAGTTGAAGGCCAGCCTGGTCTACAGAGCAAGTTCCAGGACAGCCAGGGCTGCACAGAGAAACCCTGCCTTGAAAAACCAAAAGTGTATGACCAAATGAGATTCCAATCTAAATAAAAATTGTAAAAACTTTAAAATGGCTGGGCGGTGGCACACACCTGTAATCCCAGCACTCTGGGAGGCAGAGGCAGGCAGATTTCTGAGTTTGAGGCAATCCTGGTCTACAGAGTGAGCTCCCAGACAGCCAGCGATATACAGAGAAGAAAACCTGTCTCAAAAAACCAAATCGAAAAAAGCAAACCAAAACAAAACAAAAAACAAACAAACAAAAACTTAAAATGAATATATTTTACTCCATGATCATAAAAATCAGGAAGAGGCAGGGAGATAGTTCAAAGTCAGTATGTGTCACATATGCTTTCTAGACACTGCATTCTATATATTGTACTATGTCTCCAAACAGGAAGAGGAGGTATAAAATACATTTAGGAATTTAATCTTTACACTAATGAGGATGAAGCCAGTAAATTCCTGTATACTTCAGGCTAATGTATACTGTAGAACCAGACCATATTTCTTTTTTATTTGATATATTCTTTATTTACATTTCAAATGATTCCCCTTTCCTGGCTCCCTACTCCCCGAAAGTCCCATAAGCTCTCTTCCCTTCCCCTGTTCCCCCATTTCAAAAGGCAAAGAAACAAGACTTTTGCCTGGAGATGGATCAGTGGTTAAGAGCACTGACTGCTATCCTGGAAAGCCCAGAGTTCAAATCCCAGCAACCACATTGTGGCATGCAACCATCCCTAATGAAATCTGATGTCCTCCTCTGGTACATCTGAAGAAAGCTACATTGTACTTGGATATAATAATAAATCTTTAGGCTAAATTGAGTGGGGCCAAGTGAATCCAGCAACCTCCATTCCCAGCAACCATCTGATGGCTCACAACCATCATTACAGCTACACTGTACCCATACACATTAACAATTAAATCTTTTTTTTAAAGAAACAAGATGTTAATGTGCATCAAGCAAATCATAATTTAGACACTTGGCTATCTCCCACCTGGAATCCCAGGTGTTGGGAGGCTGTAGCAGAAGATCTGCCTGAAATTCAAAGGTTCATGATCTACAGAGTGAGGTTGTGTCTCAAAAAGCAACCAAACAGAAGCCAATAATTGGATAGGAATCACAGCATGGAAGAATTTGCTGGTCATCCCAGCGCTTAGGGGGTCAGACAAGGGGACCTTTTTCCCCAGTCCAGTGCAGCTACCTAGCCAGGTATAAGAGAGCCTGTTACAACACTGTGAGGCTCTGTCTCAACACTTGAAATTCATTCAGAGAAGCACAGAGGCCATTGGAGGGGAAAGCAGACATGAATTTTGAACCAAGCCCAATGTCCTTGTGAAGAGACAGATTCCAGGATGTCCTATGCAGACTTATATCTAACATGTCTCTAAACCCAGTAAGGGTCTACTGGTCTAGGTGAAGAAATTACCTGATTAGGACACGGGTGACAGAGTTCTGGGACTTGAGTGTCTTCTCTGGTTCTGATGACACCTTACAGACCTTTTTCTTCTTGCCCATTATGCATTCTACCACTGATAAGTGCTGCTATCTGATTGGATGATTTTGCCCCACCCATCAAATCTTATGTGGAATAATCACTAAACCAAAGCTTCCCGGAAGAGAAAGGAAGAAGCAAAATCCTATCTCTGGGATGGTAGAATTCACTTCAACACTGACCTCTTTTTATTTTCTTTTTCTGAGACAGGGTTTCTCTGTTTATCCCTGGCTGTATGCAACTCACTCTTTAGACTAGGCTGGCCTCGAACTCAGAAATCCACCAGCCCCTCTGCCTCCCAAGTGGTGGGATTACAGGCATTTGCCACCAACACCCGGCTCTGAACTCATTTTTAATTCATTCAATGTTTTGCTTATTTATATACTTGGTTTGTAATTTACTTCTATGACAGTATCTTACTCTGTAGGTAGTATTGATTTGGACTCTCAGCAATTCTTCTGCCTCATCCTTCCTGAGAGGATTACTGTTTTGAACCAGCACAGCTGGCTGAATTATATTCCTATGTGACCAACACTGTTCTGTGTAGGAGTTAGGTCAGGGTTTAATCTGTGCCTGATGATAGATAAACTTAGAAAAGAAAAAAAAATCTTTAGGGTGCTGGTGGTCTCGCCTTTAATCCCAGCACTTGGGAGTCAGAGGCAGGTGGATTTCTGAGTTTGAGGCCACTCTAGAAAGTGAGTTCCAGGACAGCCAATGTTATACAGAGAATTCCTGTCTCAAAAGAAAAAAAGTGGGGCATGGTGGCACACGCCTGTAATCCCAGCACTCTGGGAAGCAGAGGCAGGAAGATTTCTGAGTTCAAGGCCAGGCTGATCTACAGACTGAGTTCTAGGAATGTATTCTGAAGTTCAAGGCTCAATCTGGTGCTGTCACTCATCAGCTGTGGCAGCTTGAGATGGCTGAGGTAGGCGGTCCATTACAAATCAGCTTCAAATACCCAGAATGAGGACAGCCTGAGTTTGTGGGTATCATTTCTTCCAATCTCATGTAAATCCAAACAAAGAAAGTCTGATTTGAGGGAGAAGCTGTCCTTGGTGCCCTAGAGGATAAAGGTGTTGGAGAAAGGATCGTTTTGCATACTGGCCAAAAAAGAGGAAATTGTGATTGTGTGGTATGCTGTGTGTACATGCCCATACCTTTAATCCCAGCATTTGGGAGGCAGGAAAAAAAAGAAATCTCTGAATCTACATAGAGAATTCAAGCTTAGCCAAGGATCACAATGATACTCAGTCTCAGATTTTAAAAACAACAAACAAGCAATTTTTATTTGTTTGTTTGTTTGTTTTAACAAGGAAGCTGTGCAGCTAGTGAAAGCCCACAGTTGGCTCTGGTGTTTACATTGAGCCTAACTACCTATGTTCATTTACAGGAACCCACATGCTTGAAGTTGAGAAAGTCTTCCCTGGATGCTCTCCCACCTCAATATCTCCCATGACTGTCCCCCCAAAGAAATAAATAATAAATAGTTAAGAAAAAGATTTAAAAATATATATGGAAGCTAAGCAGCATTGTGTCATAAGCTTATGTCTCAGAATTGAGACACTGAAGAAAGAATGCTATAAGACTGAGACCAACCTAAACCAACTCAGTGAAACTTTTGCTCATCAATGCAACAACCATGCAAGCTGGGACTCAAGCAGACAGGAAGCTCACATCCAGTCAGGTAGAAATCCTCAGCACTCAAATCTCAATCTCTCACTCTCTCTGTCTATCTCTCTCTCTCTCTCATTCTCTTTCTCACTTATTTTCCTCTCTTTCTCACTCTGTCTCTCTCTCTGTCTTTCTCTTATTTTCCTCTATTTCTCACTCTTTGTCTCTATCTGTCTGTCTTTCTCTCTCTCATTTTCCTCTCTCTGAGTTTCCTCTCTTTCTCACTCTGTCTTTCTCTCTCTCTCATTTTCCTCTCTGTTTCCTCTCTTTCTCACTCTCTCTCTGTCTTTCTCTCTCTCATTCTTGCTCTCTTGTTTTCCTCTCTTTCTCACTCTCTGTCTCTCTTTCTCTGTCTCTCTGTATTAGTCTGGGTTCTCTATAGTCACAGAACATATGGATAGTCTTTATATAGTTAGGGAATTTGTCAATGACTTACAGACTATAGTCCAACTCCCCAACAATGATCAGCAGCTGCTGTGGATGTCCAAGGATCTAGCAGTTTCTCAGTCCGACAAAGCAAGCAGGCAAGAAAGAGTGAGAGAATCTTCCTTCTTCCAATGTCCTTATATATCTCCAGCGGAGGGTGTAGCTCAGATTAAAGGCTGAGGGTCTTCAGCACAGGGTGTGGCCCAGGTTAAAGGCGTGTGGATCCACGCCTTTAATCTCAAATTATTTTGAACTAGGAGATTTCCTTGCCTTGGCCTCTATGCTTCAAGGTCTTCATGCCAAGAACCTGGTCAGAAACTTATATCTCTGAGCCTCCAAATTAGGATCACTCTCTCTCTCACTCTCTCTCATTCTCTCTCTCTCTCTCTCTCTCTCTCTCTCTCTCTCTCTCTCTCTCTCTCTCTCTCTCTCTTTGGTTTCTCGAGACAGGGATTCTCTGTGTAGCCCTGGCTGTCCTGGAACTCACTCTGTAGACCAGGCTGGCCTCGAACTGAGAAATCTGCCTGCCTCTGCCTCCCAAGTGCTGGGATTACAGGTGTGCGACACCACCTCCCAGCTCTCTTTCTCTCTTATTTTCCTCTCTTTCTCATTCTCTGTCTCTCTGTTTTTCTCTCATAAGTAGAATTAAAGAGGTTAAAAAAGAAAGACAGAGGGACAGACAGTCCCAAAGTCCTGTGCTAAATACCATTGTGGTTATGTTCTGACTTCCATAAAACATGACAGTGTGGCAGACTTCAAAACCTACATGCTCAATAGAAGTTTAACTAAAAAATGTGGTGACTCCTAGGATACGGACATTTCAGGTGCAATGCCACTACAATGGACACTTAATACAGTATTTGACACATGATATAATTATGTCACATCAGCACTGACAGACCATAATAGGAGGCATAAAGGCATGCTGTGAGCACTAGATAGCCTTTAGAAATATGGCCAATTATGTAAAATGTAAATTTAGTTGAGTCTCAGTGGATACATCTAAACAACACTGTATTACCTAAAGCTCAGGAAACATTATAGAAGATGGAGTGAAGAGAGTGTGAGAGCCATAGGATCAGGAACTTAACTGTAAGAACGTCTCCTGGGAGTACAAGTAGTTACACCATTAAAGTCTCACAAACATGGCTACCTAAGCATGAGGTGAACAGGAACAATATCCATGACAAAATGGCCAGAAGAAAAACTAGACAAAGAACTAAGAATACAGAAAGTAGACAAATAGTCTTTCCTGGTTGGGAACATACAGTTTGTTTATATCAATACAAAGTGGTCACTAACAGAGCATATTAGAACATACACACACACACACACACACACATATATATGCAAGTAATAAAAAAAAGTCCATGAATGTGAAATAGAGCAATGAGTGGGACATGGGAGTTTTGGATGGACATCACTTTGGCAAAAGTCTAGCACAACTTTTATTATGTAGCATCATAGTTTTGTCAAATTATTATATTTATTATATCTATTATTACTGTTATACAATTATACTGTTATGATTAAAAAAATAAAGTGTTATGAAATACATAAATGTAGTCTTTTAAATATTTATTATAACAGTATGCGTGTGGGTGTATGCCTTCTTTTTTTTTTTTTTTTTTTTTTTTTTTTTTTTTTTTTTTTGAGACACATTTCTCTGGGTAGCCCTGGCTGTCCTGGAACTCACTCTGCAGACCAGGCTGGCTCAAACTCAGAAATCCACCTGCCTCTGCCTCCCAAGTGCTGGGATTAAAGGCGTGTGACACCAACGCCCAGCAGGGTGTATGCTTTCATGTATGTTATTGTACCACATGTCTGCAGAACCAGAAGAGTGCAGAGTACAGGGCCAGATAACCCCGGAATTGAATGGAGTTACTGATGGTTATGAACTTCCATCTGAGCACTGGTACTGAATCTGGGTCTTCTACAATAGCTACCAGTACTATTAATCACCCAGCTCTCTCTAGAGCTCCCTAGTTCCCCTGATTGAGCCTGTGTCTGGTGGTTCCTAAAATGACCGAGAACTCAGAGACCTGCCAAGGCCAAAGATAACTTCTGATCCTCATGCCTTCAGGTCCTGAATCCTGAAATTTGGGGGGGAGGGGAGACCACACACAGTTTATGCATTGCTTCTTACAGTAAATCAGATCCTGGCTTCTAGACTGCTAGCTAAGAAGTCAAACACAAGAGTGGTACAAACAATCCTAAATTTTTGTTTTGCTTGTTTCTTGTGAAAATATCTCAGGTATTCAAGCTGTCTTCAGAATCCTTACCCCACCCCACCCCACCCTCAAAAAAGGGTTTCTCTCTGTAGCCCTGGCTATCCTGGAACTCACTCAGGTTGTTCTTGAACTCAGAAATTCACCTATGTCCCAAGAGCTGGGATTAAAGGCATACAACATCACTGCCCAGCTGGTTTAATTATTTTTTTTTTTTTAAGATTTACTTGTTATGGGGCTAGAGAGATGGCTCAGTGGTTAGGAGCACTGACTGCTTTTCTGGAGGTCCTGAGTTCAAATCCCAGAAACCACATGGTAGCTCATGACCATCTATAATGAAATCTGATGCCTCCTACTGGAGTGTCTGAAGACAGCTACAGTGTAGTAAAATCTTAAAAAAAAAAAAAAAAAGATTTATCTGTTATATGTGAGTACACTGTAGTTGCCCAGCTGTCTTCAGAATTCTTATGCATCTGAAATTGGCCTAGGACTCTAAATTATGTTGCCTTTAGCTTCCAAAATGCTGGTATTTCAGGTGTGAGTTATCACATCCAGCCCTAATTTTTCTTACCTGTGAAAACCAGATGAACCTGTTATTATTACACCATTCAAGCATTTTCTCTTTGTTGCTATCACACTTTTAATAAGAAAACCCTGGGGCTGGAGAGGAGTTAAGGACAGTAGTCACTCTTACAGAGGCTTCAAGTTCAGTTCCCAGCACCTAAGTAGATAATTCACAACAACCTATAACTCTCTAAAGGGGATCTGATATCCTCTTTTGGCTGGCCTCTGGTGCCAACTGCACTCATTGGCACACCCTTACATTCAGGTAAACACTAGTACCTAAGGTAAAAGTAAAACAGATCTAAACAAAATAGGAAAGGAGAAACTTTTACTAATGATGCTGCTTTACCTTTAAGAACATCTTAATTTTTATTTTGTTTTATGAGGTTGAGTGTTTTCATCTTCAGTTCCTGGAGCTGGAGTTGGTAAACTTCTGTGGTTGTGAGCAACTACATAAATATAGTGAATGGGGATCCTTTAGAATAATAGTCAGAATTCTTAACCACTGGACGCTCTCCAGCACTCAATAAGAATTTAGCTTTTTGTTTTCTACAGTCTTTTGAAATCACATTATGTAGATCTGAGATTCTGCAGAGTTAATAGTTTAGCCAGATGTTTGCCAGAAGCATGTAGTACTTGCTCAACCTTTGAAGCAGGAGAATTTCTGGAACCCAGCTGAACCTTGACATTCTCCAGTACATTTCCCTATCAGCTTCTACATTTTCCATACCTGAAGTTCTCTCAGAATATAGAGGAGCCAGTAGCATGCATACTATTCTTATTCAATACTCCAGACATCAGCTTCACTTCTTTCATGGGATCTTTCTTTCCACCCTTTCCTTAGATCACTGTTTTACAGGGCTGAGGACATTATCCAGGGCTTCTAGCTTGCTTCTAACTTCTCTTCAAGGCAGGAGAGCACACCCCTTTAATCTCTGCCTGTAGCAGGTACTGTAGGGATCCAAGTATTCTAGGCTGTCCTTGACTAGATAAGGAATTCGGGATAGCCAAGGCCATAGGTAAAGTCTTATCTTTCAAAAAGCCAACCAAACAACAAACAAACAAAAACAAGCAAACAAAATTACAAATGGGTACTTCCCCAGTGAGCTAGCCACAAAGTTGTCTTTTACTGCTCAGCATTCTTTATTCTTTAATACAGATTGGACTCCCTTTCTGTGCCTGTGGGAAGAGGCAGAAAGCTTCCTCCAGTCTTTGCTGTATGCTCCCCAAGCCGTCCCACACACCTAGAAGACCTCTCTCAGATGAGCTCTTAAAAATGAAAATTCTTTAGTAGTCTTCCTCCAGAAGTTGCAGTCCTGTTCTTTGACCCCATTTTCATCAAGACTGGATTTCATGTGATTCATACTTGCCTGGACCACCTTATTCTGTCCCATCTGACATTGAACACCTGGTCCCATTACCTTCACCTTACAAGCCTAAACCATCCTCTCCCAAGTGCATCTCACCTCTACGTGTCAACATTTGTTTTTATTTTATTTCTGTACTGCACTCTAATTGTTAATAGTTTAAATCTGCAGACAAATCTGTGGGCAACCTTGGGCTACTGTCATCCTTGGATATGGGCAGAAGATGGCCTACATTCATTTGGGGTTTCATAAATTACCAAGTTAACTGGTTGGTGGTGTCACGCCTGTAATCCCAGCACTTGGGATGCAGAGGAGGGCAGATTTCTGAGTTTGGGGCCAGCCTGGTCTATAGAGTGAGCTTCAGGACAGCCAGGGCTACACAGAGAAACCCTGTCTCAAAAAAAAAAAAAAAAAAAAAAAAAAAAAAAAAAAAACCTAAAAAATTAAAAAAATAAATTACCACATTTGAACCAGATGGCAGGACAGTCCAACCAGCAAATGACTACAGCCTCCATCACTGTAGTTGGCTGATGGATGCAACCCCTAGTCTGAGACTAAGTCCCTTAAAGACCATGTGAGGGCTGGAGGGATGGCTCAGCAATTAAGAGGACTGACTGCTCTTCTGAAGACCCTGGGTACAAATCCCTGTAACCACATGGTGGCTCTATTTATTTATTTATTTATTTATTTTTGTTTGTTTGTTTTTTTGGAGACAGGGTTTCACTGTATAGCCCTGGCTGTCCTGGAACTCCTTCTGTAGACCAGACTGGCATGAACTCAGAAATCTGCCTCACTCGGCCTCCCAGAGAGCTGGGATTACAGGCATGTGCCACCACCTCCTGGCAATCACATGGTGGCTCATTATGGTGGTCCATAATGAGATTTGATGCCCTCTTCTGGTGTGTCTGAAGATAGCTACAGTGTACTTATATATAACAATAAATAAATCTGTAAAAAAAGAAAAAAATCGCCAGGTGGTGGTAGCACACACCAGTAATCCCAGCACTCTGGACAGCAGAGACAGAGGCAGTTGGATTTCTGAGTTCGAGGCCAGCCTGGTCTAAAGAGTGAGTTCCAGGACAGACAGGGATATACAGAGAAACTCTGTCTCAAAAAAAAAACAAAATCTAGAAAACCAAAAAAAAAAAAAAAATGTAAAAGACCATTTGAGTGAGTCACAGGTTCTCAGATAACTCTTTAAGCCCTATATAAAGCATTCCACTGCTTTCCAAGTCCAAATTCCCAAAATCTACATTCATGTATCCAAAATACATGGTCAGGCCTATCACAACAATACCCCAGTCCCGGGTACTAGACATTGAAACAAGAAGCTCTAACACTGAAGTTGCCTTGAAGACCTCAAAATATTCAAGATGCTAGAACCATAGGGTATCTGCTGAGGAAAGCTACTTACAGGGAGTGGAACCAGCCCAGTAGAAAGAAGTTTGCAATCCACAAAGATGAAAGAGGAGTTGGAGATCTGAAAACTGCTTTGATGTCAGATCTGGAGATGCAGAATGTGGAGTTTGCCCACCTGGTTTCCTGTGTTGCTTTGGGGATTACTGTAAACTGTTTGGATGAAATCTCAGAAGAGACTTTGAATTTTTAACATTGAGACTGCTGTAGAGTATTCAAGTTTTGAAATAGTACTAAATGTATTTTTTCATTATGCTATGTTTAGGTATGGCCCCCCATAGACTCTTGTTTTAACAAGACTGTGGGGCCAGGGAGTGGAATGTGATGGTTTATCTGTGCTTGACTCAGGGAGTGGCACTTTTAGAAGATGTGGGCCTGATTAAAGATATTAAAGGAGAGTACCACTGAGCCTGGGTCTGGAACTTGCTTTGTTGCAGATGACTTTGAACTCAGAAATCTCCTTGCCTTAGTCTCCTGGGTTTCCTTGCTACTATGTCTCAAGATCTCCATGTCAAGATCCAGGTCAGAAACTTGTATCTTCCAGTCTCAAGGTCTGGATCAGAAGTAAATCTTCCAATTCGGGATTGTACTTCTTTCTAAACATAGTAAAGTTTACAACCAGCAATAACCATTACACATTCATTCGTTTTTTGTTTCACATTGTTTTTAAATTTAAATTTATTTTTTAAATGATTCACTTTATATCCTGCTCACTATCCCTCTCCCATTCACCCACTTCCACAATTCATTCCCTATACCCCTCTACTTCTCTGAGTGGGTGGGGCTCCTGGGTATTCCCTCCACCCTGGCACTTCAAGTCTCTGCAAGGCAAGGTATTACCTTTCCCATTGAAGTCAGACAAGGCTGTCCTTCTAGAGGAACATATCCCAAGTGCAAGTGCAGGCAATAGCTTTTTTTTTTCCTTTAAGACAGGTTTTCTCTGTAGAGCCCTGGCTGTCCTGGAAATCACTCTGTAGTAGTCTTGAACTCAGAACTTGCCTGCCTCTGCCTTGGGATGTGTTGGGATAAAAGGCATGAACCACCACTGCCCGACTGGCAATAGCTTTTGGAATAGTTCCTGTTCCAGGTGTTTGGGACTTAAATGAAGACCAAACTGCTATATATGTTTGGGAGGCTTAAGGTCCAGCCTGTGTATACTCTTTGGTTGGTTGTTCAGACTCTGAGAGCCCCTGTGGTCTAGGATCGTTGTCTCTGTTGGTCTTCCTATAGAGTTCCTATCCTCCCAGTGCACACAATCGTTCCTCCTATTCTTCCATAAGAGTGCCCAAGCTCCATCCACAGTTTGGCTGTGGGTGTCTGTATCCCTCTCAGCCAGCTGCTCTGGAACCTCTCAGAGGACAACTTGCTCCTGTCTGCATTCATAATAGAGTATCATTAATAGTGTTAGAGATTGGTGCTTGTCCTTGAGATGGGTCTCAAATTGGACCAGTTTATTGGTTGGCCATTTGCTCAGCCTCTGTTCTATCCCCTGTCCCTGAATTTCTAATAGACAGGATATATTTTGTGGGTGGGTTGGTGTCTCCATTGCTCCACTGGGGTTCTTGTCCAACTATAGGAGCTGTCCTTTTCTGGTTCCATATCCCCAATACCTGAGTCACAGGTAAGGTTACCCTCATTGATTCTTGTGCACCTTCTTTATTGCAGGTGTCTGTGTCATCCTGGAGAAACTCCCCAGCTCCTCACCTCAGGCACTTGAACAATTTCATTCATTTCATCTAGCCATCTTTCCTGACTTTCCCCATCCCTGATCCTGAACCCGCATTCCCCTCACCATCCTCTTTCCCTCCATCTGTCTCTTATGACTATTTTATTCTCCCTTCTTAGTGAGAGTCAACCTTCCTAGCTTTGGCCTTCCTTCTTGTTTAGATTTGTTGTGGAGTTTAATATGATACCTGTATTTTATGGCTAATATCCACTTATAAATGAGTACATACCTTATTTGTCCGTTTGGGACTGGGTTAGCATGTCACTCAGGATGATGGGCTCAAGTTACAACCATTTGCCTGAAAATGTTATGATGTCTTTGTTTTTAATAGCTGAACAGCATTCCATTGTTTAGAGGTACCTCATTTTCTTTATTTATTCTTCAATTGAAGGACATCTAGATTGTTTCCACTTACTGCCTATTATGAATAAAGCTGCTATGAACAGAGTGGAGCAAGTGTCTTTGATGGATGATGGAGCATCTTCTAGGTATGTGCTCAGCAGTGGTATAGCTGGATATTCAGATAGAACTTCTTCCAGGTTCCTGAGAATCTACCAAAATGATTTCTAAAGCAGTTGTATAAGTTTATACTCTCACCATCAATGGAGTGGTCACCTTTCTCCATCATGCTTTCTCCTAAATAACCTTTCCAAAAGGGAGTAAAATTCAAAGGAGCAGGATTTAGTATCTGGTGGGACAAAGGTAAATTGTGTCTGTGTTGGTTCTTGTGACAGATTTTACATGCTGAGCCTGATGAAGGTTTATATTTGAGACAGCTAGAGGGTACAACAGGGCAGAGAGATTTCTCTATTGGTATATATTCTCCAGAGAAAACTATCCAGATATAAGTTTAAGGCAATATTAAGCTGGGTCTTTACTTCCCAGCCTATACTTGGTGTTGAAGATATTTTAAGAACAAAGATGGTCTGGAGAGATGGCTCAACAGTTAAGAGCACTGACTGCTCTTCAAAAGGTCCTGAGTTCAAATCTCAACAACCACATAGTGGCTCACAACATCCATGAGATCCGAGGATTCAATGACCTCTTCGGGTGTGTCTGAAGACAGCTACAGTGTACTTACATATAACAATAAATAAATCTTAAAAATCTGTTAACAAGAAAAGTTAGCCAGAAGGTGAATAACAGAAATCAAAAGCAAGGTTAGTACATTTAGAGAATTTCCTAGATGTATGAGCTATAATGGACTAGATTTTGTTTTGGTGTTGGCTTGTGGTACTTTCCGACCTGCTGAGTTTTATGGTCTGAATGGTATATCCATCTGCCATGGAGTCAGTTGTGCTAATTTCTGGAATCCTATTAAGGTCTGTGGCCCTCTTCTATTATCCATGGTGCCATTCCCCAAGTGTCTGTTTTATGTCATTTTATTTAAAAAACTTTAACATTTGTTTTGGAGCAGTGGGTGGAATTCAGTGGGACATGGTGAACCTAACCAGGTGGATGATTGAAAAGGCTCTCCTTGCTGCAGTGGGTGGAATAGAGGCTTTGAGAACAGAAGTTGAAAAGTCATGGTGTAAACTGCCTGATCCTTCAAGTCTCACTGCCAAGCTGTTATGTGACAAAGGACCACAGGTCTCAGTGTTGTTGGTTGGGACCTGATTTCGTTATGCAGTTCAGGCTAGAATCACTTGACCATTCTCCTGCCTCCTGTATTAATTGTGCGCATGTTGCAGATATCATGACAACTGAGCTGTATCCTCAGCATCAACATCACAAGATGAATAATTTTACACCATCCTCATCCTTGGCATGCCCCAGCATCCAGCACACGTCAAAACCTCCAGAAGAGAATCATAATGGAGACCATGCCAAAGGTCCTTTAACCCTAATATTCTCTGTTTTATACTGTAAGACCCACAAAACTGAAGGTGCCCCAGCACCCCACACCTCAGAAGGCGACACCCAAATCACTGGTGAGAAACAGTCTCTATGCAATAACATGAGGATTTCTTTATTCAAGAATTCTGGGTTCCACAGCAGTACATCATGCAGGGGTAGAGGACTGAAGACCCCGTGCAACTGAAGTCAGGGGTATTTAAAGGGGAAAAAAAATCTCAAGATAAGGGTTGGTGGACAAAGCATGCAGGGAATGGGGAAGTACAGAATGAGCAAGTAAGGAAGGTTAGAGATTATCTGGAGCAAACGTCCTTGGGGCATTGTATAGTTAAACATTGGAACTAGAACAGGGTGGGCTATCTTTCTCAAGCTGAAAGCAGAAAAACAAGTTACTCTTTGCTGGGCTAATTGTTTAGAGGTCTAAAAACATTGAGTTGGGGGGGTCTCTCAATACTTCAGGTCAATCATGAGGAACAGTCCTGTAAATCCTAAGCTGACTGTCAGAACTATGCTGTTCACATAAGAATAAAACTCACACGAGGCAGTGGTATAGTATGCCTTTAAAACCAGCACTCGTGAGGCAGAGGCAGGTGAGGCTAGCCTGGTCTACAGATTGAGTTCCAGGGCAGTCAGGACTACACAGAGAAACCCTGCCTCATAAAAACAACAAAAACAAAAACAAAACAAAACCGAGGAATAAAACTCATTTAGATGTGGCAGCTCACACCATATCATAGGGAAGTCTGAGGCAGGAGGGCTGTTATGAGTACTGACTGCTCTTCTGAACGTCATGAGTTCAAATCCTAGCAACTACATGGCGGCTCACAACCACCCGGAAAGAGATCTGACACCCTTTTCTGGTGCTGGTGTGTCTGAAGACAGCTACAGTATACTTGGATATAATAGTAAATAAAATCTTTCAAAAAAATTAAAAAACAAAACAAATCCAAGTCTATAAATCCATCACTAACAAGTCAGGTCAGTGTTCACTAATTCTGTTAGTGGATGGAGTTCATAACTACTTATTGCTGTAGTTTAAGTTCTTTTCCTGGGCTGAGAGTTTATCCAATCTACCCTGACATCATCTAAATTCCCAAATGAGAAAAGAAAGTGTGTTGTCATTCAACTATTAAATCAGACTGCAGATTTTGGTTGGGAGGGTGTATTTACAAAGTGGGCAGTTCAGTGGAAAGGTATAAATAGAGTGGCTGGAGACACACTCAGGGTTTTGGCGCCTAGAGCCACTTGGAGTCACCGCTTACCTCTGCTGGAATCTAGAGATTTTTAAACGTGTTCAGATCAGGTAAAATTTCCTTACTGGGGCACTCTATCTCACTCAGCAGAATCTAGCTTTAAATTCACCTCAATGTGTCATTTGTATATATTTTTAGTTAACTGATTATTTTCTTTTTGAGATAAGGACATAATTAACAGAGCTTCTGCTGCCTCAGCAACCCGAGGGACAGCTAACCATCAGACCAGTGTGTGTTGCTTATAACAAGTCTTTTTTTTTTTAAGATTAATTTATTTTATGTATGTGAGTACATTGTTCTTAGACACAACAAAGGAGAGTGCCAGATCCTATCAGGGATAATTGTGAGCTACCTAGTGTTTGCTAGTAATTGAACTCAGGAATTCTGGAAAACGGGCTCTTAACTGATGAACTATCTCTCCAGCCCACAAGGCATTTTTTGAGTCTGTAGTTTCTCTGTGTATTTTTGAGACAGTCTCACTCTGAATATCAGGGTAACACTGAACTCCAGGAAATTCTGTGGGGCATTCCAGATATGAGTATTCAAATGTCTTGACTGTGCTGATCTTTTCTGGGGGTACTAGGGGAATGCTTGTTTTTGTTTTTGTTTTTTGGTTTCTTTGAGACAGGGTTTCTCTGTGTAGCCCTGCTGTCCTGGAACTCACTCTGTAGACCGGGTTGGCCTCAAACTCAGAAATCTGCCTGCCTCTGCCTCCCAAGGGCTGAGATTACAGGCATGGAACCACCATGCCCGGCTCTTACACATAGTTTCAAATTCTTTTCTTTTTTGATCTTCCTTTCATTTTTGGAGAGGTTAGGCAGGGCAGTCTTGAAGTCTAGAAGTAACCTGCCATGACATAGAGCTAATAAGTTTCCTGACTTTAACATGGAAATTATAAGCTCCATCTCAGTCCTGTCTTTGCAAATGTTTTACATACAGCTACAGACCTTGGCAATGGCTATTAAAGGTTTGCAGACTCAGTTTAGTGTTTTACCATCCTGTTCTGCTATGTAGCTTGAAGAGGACAAATTTGCAGCCCACTTAACCTCCTCTGTTGAAATGCCAGTGCATGTAATAACCAATCATTGAAGTCAATAATTAATGATGCCTATTACACAGATTCCCTCATTACAGACTGGGTCAGCTGGGAGGATACAGACTGTGGAAAGGTTGGGGAACTGGGTATATGCATCTCCAGTTGTCTCTCCAGGGCCTGGGGTGTTGAACAGTATATCAAGATGTGTGTGGGCTTTCTCGTTGACCCCTTCTCTGTAGGGTATATTTCTCTGAGCTATGGTTGGAGTTGGATGGGTGTATTTGGGAAAGAGCCCACTTTGAAGAGGTTTCTCACACCAGAGAGAAGTATGGCTTTAAAACTAATATCCAGTGATCAAAATGTTTAACCTGCAACATCTACCATCACAGCAGTGATATTGGGAGGAGAAGTCTTTGTGTGGAAGATAGGCTTTCAAAGTTTTCTGAACGGTGTCTTTGCTTTTATGCTTCCCAGGATCATCTTTCCTGAAAATCAGTCACAATGAGTGTTGACTCTGTGTCCACACTCTTTCAGTGGGCAAGACACACTCTACTAAAGGAAGAAGCTTTAGCCATTTCTTCTCTGGAGGAACTGCCCAGTCACCTACTTCCAGAGATGTTCAAGGGGGCCTTCACCAGCAGGCATACAAAGGTCCTAAAGGCAATGGTGTCTGCCTGGCCCTTCCCATGTCTTCCTGTAGGAGCTCTGATAGATGACCCTCACCTGGAGACTTTGAAAGCACTGCTTGATGGGTTGGATGTCCTGGTAACACAGAAGGTTTATTCCAGGTAAGCAAAACCCAGCTAGGGTGGAGGAAGGCTCTGTGTGTGTAGAGAAGGAACATCTGGGAACAGGGAGTATTTGGCCAAAGGTGGACCAGAGGCTTCTGATAGCATCAGCCTAGAGGGTTGCTCAGCCATCAGAGCAAATGATGGGATATATGGAGGACACAGCTCCTGAGGAATAACCTGTCCCTGTTTATCACACAAGTATAAGTGGAATGAGACTGGGATAAAATGGAATGGAATGAAGGGAGACAGATAGGGCTGCAGCTGATTCCTTTTTAACTGAACATGTGGCACAAGGATACTAGGCATAGGGAAAAAGGCATTTGGAAGAGATAGTTGAAGTGTGAGATGTGGACCAGGAATGGACCATGAAGTATGTCTGATCTTCTGAAAATTCTACCCATCTACAGTAGGTGCAAACTCAGAGTGCTTGATTTGAGAAGGAATGTGCACCACGACTTCTGGAACATATGGACTGGATCCCATGAAGATCACTACTCACCACAGATCTTGGCACAGAAAAAGCCAGTAGAGACCTGTCCTAACCTCAGAAGGAAAATACATTTTAAGGTGGTAACTGATTTTGAAGTCATGAAGGCCAGTTTTGATGAGTGGACCATATACTTGTTGCAGTGGGTCCAGCAGAGAAAAGCTTCCATTCATCTATGCTGTAGGAAGCTGCACATTTGTGCCTCACCAGTCTCTACTGTCATAAATTTCTTTAAATTGGTTGATTTAAACTGTATCCTGGAGTTGAGGCTGAGTCAGTGGTGTCTCCTAGAAGACCGTCTTGAATTCCTGGAAGACCTTGTTCCTTACATGGAGCAGATGAGTAATCTTCGCACCCTCATGTTAGAGGGAATTAAGAAGTCCTTCAGTTTTGTTGCTTGTGAAGACCGGGACGACAAGTGGCAAAGCATGTTGCTTTCTCTGCTCTCCAACTTCAACTGTCTCGAGAATCTCTATTTGAATGATATCTACCTTCTAGAAGACTCCCTTGACAAGTGGCTCAGGTAAGGGAGGATGAAGAGCATTCTGCAGACATAGAAATCACAACTCTTTTCCTTAGAAGTTAGTAAGTAAGACCTTGATGGTCTGACCACTGTAAACCTAGCAGTGTTAGAGATATACATAGCATATCTGAACAGATAAGTTCTGTACTCAGATATGTGTGACCATGTACCTGCATGCTTCTAATTGCTTACATGTGAAAGGTTAGTTTGAGTAAGGGTTTGTGTAGATGATGGAAAATATGTGACACTGGATTTGAAGATGAAAATGGACACAGTTGTGGTAGGGAACAGATCTAAGTTCTCTTAGGTACATCCATTCCCTAGAATGAATGAAACTGAAACCATTAGAGATAGACTAGATTTGGAACAAGTGTTACCTGAGGTCCTTTCAAGCCCACCAATGCTCTTGAATACCATTTTGCAAAAATAATCTCTTGCTTTCTCCCTAGCTGCCTGACGAACCCTTTGGAGACCTTGTCAATTGTGGACTGCCCTCGGCTCTTACAGTCAGACTTTGAGTACCTGCCCAATTGTCTGAATATTTGTAAGCTCAAGCATCTGAACCTGAATGCTCTCTTTCTATCTGATGTAGGCTATGAGCTTCCCGGGCTCATCCTTGAGAAAGTTACAAGTACCCTGCAAATTCTGGAGCTGGAGCAGTGTGGAATGAATGACTCTCATTTCAAAGCCCTCTTGCCTGCCCTGAGCAAATGCTCCAAGCTCTTCAAAGTCAGCTTCTCTCATAATTACATCTCTCTGTTTGTCCTGAAGAGCCTTCTTTGTCACACAGCCAAGCTGAGCCAGTTGACCCAGGAGCTGTACCCTGCCCCTCTGGAATGCTATGATGGTTTCAAGATACTTAAAGACAGATTTAAGCAACTTTGTCCAGAGCTGATGGACATAATTAGGGCCCAAAGGCAGCCCAAGAAAGTCTCCTTTGTTACTAGTACCTGCTTGGAGTGTTTACATTCCTGTCATTATCATTATAATATAGAGTGCACAGAATGCCTTTGTCAGTGTCTTTGTTAGTAAGTAGAATAAGGTCCTTCTGGTATCATTAATGGAGCACCATGTATGTGTATGTCATTGCTTGCAAATAATAAAGATGCTGAGCTTTTGGGATGCTAGCGCATCTCTATCAGCCCACAGCCCATTTGATTCCACGTTTTTAATCTGTTTCTTTCTCCATCTCCCTAATCACGTCACTCTTAAAATTGTGCAGGTCATGGCATCCTATAGGCAAGTATGCCATCAAGGAGACCTAGAAGACATGGCTTCACTTTGGAAAGAAATTGATGTGCAGTGGATTCAGATCCCAGGGACTGTGATTGACATGGAAAATAATGCAATGAGGTTGCAGGAGACTGGGGGAGTCAGAAAGACAATTATACATTTTTCAGTGATTATTTAGTATCACAATTATAAGCTTGTAAATATTGTTCCCTGAAGTTCTAGTTTGGGTTTTCCTAGAATTGTAGCTGTAAAGGTACATTTGGACCCTGGAACCTGGAGGAGTACTGAGAACCTGGAGTAGGGCCCAGAGGTCATGGTATTCTGAGAAGCTCTAAGAACCAGGAATGCTAATCATGCAGGGTTGTTTCCTCAAAGTAGAAAAAAAAATTACCCACATTTCAACCAGAAAGCTGAGGGCTTTTTTTTTTTAAATTTTTTTTATTCGATATAATTTATTTACATTTCAAATGATTTCCCCTTTTCTAGCCCCCCTACTCCCCCGAAAGTCCCGTAAGCCCCCTTCTCTTCCCCAGTCCTCCCTCCCACCTCTTCCCAGTTCTGAGGGCTTTTTGTTTGTTTGTTTGTTTATTTTGTTTTGTTTTTTTAAGGAACTGGTGACCTTTTTGCTATCTATGGAGACTGACCTCACCCACCTTGTTATCTGTTGAGATAGATTTCTTTGATCTTTTGCAATAAAGGCAGGCCTCACCCAAAATCCCCAGAATGGTTATTCCAGACTCTTCTCCCCCCCCCCCCCTTAGACCATTATCTATCCTTAAGGGAGAAGTCTTGTGTACTTTATGGCCTGAGGACTTCCTAGCTTTCAGTCAGATCACACCTTTTAGCTCTAGAAGTTACACCTGTGGTCACATGTACTTTGAAAAGTAGTTTTTATATAGCCACACCTTAAGCTTTATTATACTCCTGGAAATGGACTGATTGTTGCCTGGAAACCTTTTCCCAAGTTTTACTATATTTTAAATATTCTGACAATGAACTGTCTGGCTTTAGATTTCCTGAAGGCCAATCCAGGTTGAAGTAAAACAGCATATATAGTTGTATTATTATCCACTTACAGAGACATTCCCACCCCACCCCACAACAGACACGTAAATGTAGGGGACATGGACCTAGGAGAAGGTAAGAAAAGTTTTCTTTTGGCTTTTGGGGTTCTTTCACTGTAAAGGAGTTATAACCTTAAAGTGAGAGTAGAACTAAATAATGGGCTTTTCTCAGTCCTCTGAGACCAAGTTTTTGTATGATTAGTAAAATAGACCATTGGTTACACTCTTATCTGTTTATCACTACTGACGAATAGGGTCTGCTCTTGTTTTAAGTTGCTTTTAGGAAACTTAAATTCTATAAAAATGTATTATCTGTAACAGTAGGTTATTGGCTTACTGCTAAAGAGGTAGCTCATGGGAATAATCTATTACTGATAAAGAACTTACATTTTTCCAATAAATACAATGTGGGCAAATTATTCCACCTATAATTGGCAAAACCCCATTTTTCACATCCTCATCCAAAATGGATCCTCCTAAGGAAGGTTGATGCTCAATATTAACTGGCCTCATATTAGTACATGACAGAGATGAACTAAGCATGGAAAGCAACCTATGGAGAGAAAAAGAATGTTGCAGATAGATCATGAGTATAGGAAGGGTATAGTGGAAGGAAACCTTGGCAATGAGGTACTTGAGAATAGAGTCTTGTTAAAGTAAAGTTGGAATGGATGGGGCAGGAGTGCTTTGGAGATAGTGATGGAAAGGAGCCAACAGTTGGAAAAAAGGTTTAATGTACTCCTGCAGCTCCATTTCTTTGCTATAAGAAATAATAAATCTAATTTCATTGTAACACAACAGTAATACAGAACTGCTTGCACCTGTCTCTTGAAAACACTAGTCAGAAAAACCTGTAAGGGAGGAAAGCCAGAAAGAGATGTGGCTTTTTTGCTAAAAGACAGCAACTATAAAATTTCTTAGCCCCAATGAACTTTCTGTTAATTATATTTTCTTTTGAGACTGAAGAGGCAACCATAGCAAATCTCCAAGATATTTTGAATTGGGATGAATTTGTATATAATATGTTCCTAAGGTTACACAGTCAGCTTAACCAAACTTAGTGATGTGTCTTTAAAACTTAAAAATACTAAACTTACAAAAGTTACTAACTTGTTAGAAACTCTTCAAAAATGATTAAGTATGCAAGTTAATGGTCAGTCACCTTAAAAATAATCATTCTTTTGTTTTGTGCTAAGTACAAATTTAATTCATTTACAAGGCTGAGCTTTTGCTTTCTTAAGTATGTTAAAGGTTAACCCCTAAAGCAAGTAACTAAAAACAAGTAAAGTTTGTTAAAAATTAGGTATGAGATATGCTAAATATGGCATTTAAAATGTTTAAAAGGCTTCTTTTGCTGCTTGGATTATACTTCCTGCCCCAATTTTACTGTGACTTCATCAACTAGACAATGGCATTAGCAAAATCAGAATTTTATCATGTATTTTATTACTAGAACTCCATTTTCCTTTTTTGTTTTTTCTTTTCTTTTTTTTTTTTTCTTTTTTTTTTTTTTTTTTTTTTTTTTTTTGGTGTTTGAGACAGTTTCTCTGTGTAGCCCTGGCTGTCCTGGAACTCACTCTGTAGATCAGGCTGGCCTTGAACTCAAATATCCACCTGCCTCTGCCTCCCAAGTGCTGGGATTAAAGGCGAGCACCACCACAGCCTGGCTAGAACTCCATTTTTTAAAAATTTTTGTATGGTATAATGAAAAAACTCTAAAAATTACTTAAACAGGCTTAAGGTGGAGTTACAAAGAAAACTGAGACTAAATTGAAAATTTCTTACAAGGTATTTCTGGATAATATGGCCAAAAACCGCCAACATAATCATATGCTTTTCTTTTCTTTTTTTTTTTTCTCCCCAGTTCCACTGTGTAGTCCAGACTATCATGACGCACTCTGTAGTCCTGGCTTGCTTTAGAGATCAGCCAGCCTGAGTACTGGCATTATGTGTGAACACTGCCCAGAGTGCTTTTAAATTCTTTTAATTATCTCTCTGGTAAATGAAGGTTTTTTTTTTTTTATTTCAGCATGTTCTAAGGCAACTGTCTATCAGTCTGCTGTCTGTCTGTCTGTCTGTCTATGTGATGTGTCTTGGTTTTCAAGACAAGAGTTTTTCTGTGTAGTCATGGTTGGCCTGGAGCTCTGTACTCTAGTGGGCTGATCTCACAGAGATCCTTCTCTGCCTCTGGAGGGCTGGGACTAAAGGATCAAAACATGAGTTTTGCTTGCATGTATGCCCCACATATATGCCTCGTATCTGTTTTGTGTTGTTTGCCATATCAGAGAGAATTGTAGAGCTGAGGGCAGAAACAATCAAGTTGATGGTGTGTTCTTTCTGCATAATGTGACAAGACTTGAGTTGCTAACTCCTCAGTAAGGAGCCTTCTGGCTTTAACATGATGTGTTCAGCATGATGTTAGGCCTAACAAGCATCTAAAACCTGTAGGTAAAAACCTTCTGTCATCTAGAACTTTCCTGAGATGAACTTTGCCCATCACAACCTGATGCTTAGAAAATTTCTTAGAATTCCTGGTAATCACATTGATAAACACTGTCAGAGTCAGACATGAGTTATCTGTCTCAGCATCGAAATGTCCATCAGATCAAACACCTGGAACTGAATAGCATCATCTGACTTGCATCTGCTGATATGTCATATTGTCCCACATTATGAAACAGAGCAGCACTAGATCTTCAATTCTGATATATTTTCATGAAAAAACATTTGCTACTGGAACCAGTAAAACTGAATGAGCTTAGGAGAGTTTAGAATTGAAACTGTGACTGAAAAGAAAAAAAGAGAAAATCTTCAATATACTATAACCTTATGTCTATAACCAGAGTTTTTCAGAAAGAATTTTTAGAGCTTTAGAAACAGGAAGTCTTATTCAACAGTTTGTGTAAAAGTTATACCAAAGACATATTCAAAGTCAAGATACTCATCTCTCAGTAACATAATTATTAACAATTATTTTAGATTTGTATCTACAACATTTTTTGTACTTTCTTCAAGCCCTAAAGTATATATTTATGAACATAAAATATTCCATGCTTTTTCCATTTAGTCATTGCCAAGACAGGTACTTGTGTTAATCAAACAAAATGGATTTTACAAACGTGTACCCACAGAAGAAAACTACTATCAGAGTCATGACACAGACTATTTCCCCTTCCCTGAAAGCATCTTTTTTTCCTTTTGTACAGACAGAATATCTACCTCTTAAAAAGTGGTATCTTAAAACTGGATTAGAGAGTTGGCTCTGGTGCTGAGTCGATAGATTTATGCACATAGTCTCTAAAATCTATTAATTATGAGAATATTCATTAATTATAAATGTATGTATATACACATATATACAAACACACACACATGTATGTATCAATGTCAATTAACTACATAGGTTTCTTTGAAAAATCCAAATCTCCCAAAATCAATGAATAATACACTACATCATATTAAATTTGACATTGAATGAATGTCAATACATACAATCTGGCCACAATGGAAATTGTTAGTTAAATTTCTACAAAGAGAGAATGTAATATGATGTTTATTAAAAGCTAGGCATAGACAGATGTAATATTTTACTAATATTAGATGATAGACTTGTTGATATATAGTCATTAATACATTATACAATGTTTTGTGATGGAGAATGAATTAAAAGCAAACATGTACAGTTATATCTGAAATTGATATAAAGTCACCTTTTCTTCAACTTTTCAAGAGCCTCTTTCACATCCTTGTTCCTCAGGCTGTAAATCAGAGGATTCAACATTGGATTCACCAGGGTGTAGAATAAGGATGTCATTTTATCTTGATCCAAAGAGTAGGAAGAACTTGGACGGAAATACATAAAGAGCAGAGTTCCCTGAAAAACTGCAACTGCAGTCAGGTGGGAGGCACATGTGGAGAATGCTTTGGACCTTCCATCAGAAGAGCGGATCTTCAAGACTGATGAGATGATATAACAGTAAGAGACAAGAAGTCCAGAAATTGTGCTTAATTCAATAAATCCAAAAATTGTGAATGTAACTAACTCATTTGCCTCTGTATCTGAGCAAGATATTAATAGAAGAGGAGGAACATCACAAAAAAAGTGGTTGATCTCATTGGACCCACAGAAACACAAACTGAAGGCCAAGGTGGTATGTATCAAAGCATCTGCTGTTCCCACCAGGTAAACCCCAGCCATCAGGAGGAAGCACAGCTGGCTGGACATGTTCACTGTGTAGAGCAAGGGGTTACTGATGGCCTGGTATCTATCATAAGCCATCACTGCCAACAGTAGACACTCGGAATCTACAAAGGCACAGAGGGTGAAAAACTGCAGTGCACATCCAACTATGGAAATTGATTTATCCTCAGCTAAAAGATCCACCAGCATCTTGGGTCCAATTGCTGTGGAATAGCAGAGGTCACAGAAAGAGAGGTGGCTGAGGAAGAAGTACATGGGTGTGTGCAGCTGAGTGTCCACTCTGATTAAGATGATCATCCCAAGATTGGCAAGAAGATTAATGAGATAAACAAGTAGGAATGTGGTAAAGAGGGCCACTTTCATTTCAGGGTTATCGGTAATTCCCAACAAAATGAATTCATCCAGAGAGGAGCAATTTCTCCTGTACATGTTTCTTAGGTAAACTTTAAAAATTAAAAGTCATATATTCAAAATACATTTATTGTGGAACATTATTTTAGTTTTAATTTATTTTATCCTCAAATACATATATAATTATATTTCAATCTTCAAATAAGATTGAATCTTTTAATTTTAATAATCTCTCTCACATAACAATTAATAAACTCTGGTATCTAAAAACAGTTCTTTTCAAATATTACCCACACTTTAGTCTTCCTGAATTTGCTTTCCTTAACAGGAATAATATATTTACCATTATAATCTAAAAATAATATATATTCACCTCCTAAATTAGTGAGAATAAGTGACAACATATTGAAGTTTCAAATTCACTGTACTTAATATTCAGATATATATAAAATTATTCCCCAAGCATCAAGATTCTATGAAAAACTCAGAGTTTTAAAAGTGAGACCCCTATTCCTAACCAAAAGAACAGCTAATATTTTTTCACTGTTTCTCAGCAAAATTTCTGTTAATTAGTTTATGATAAGCAACAAATAATTCCTAAATACTTTTATTTCGAGATATGTTTGTTGGCCATCATACTTGTATAATATTTGAAGGGGGTGTCACTTGAAACCAAAAGAAAAATCTTATAGTCATTCAATGTAAAAGGCTAAAAAAATGGTGTAATTAACATGAAGTCACACATATATATGCATAGCTGAAGATATTGGGTATTTCATAGTAGATACACTGAAAAAAATATGAGGCTTAATTAAGAGTCATGAGATATATGTCCTTCTGTTTATATGCAATTATGTGAAGTTTCATGATTTTTCCAAGTGTTTGCGATTTAGAAAACATGAAAATTAGAACTTAGGCATGTGTCTTTATAGGAGAATTTGACTATATATAAAGAGAGTTAAAATTTAAAATTTATTATTTTAATAGACTATTTCCATAATCTTTATCTTAAGAAAGTTTTAGAAAAAGGTAATCAAAATGCAGATAAAGAGTACACAGTCCTTGAAATCACCCATATATGTATATACAAATTGAAATCATTTCAGCACTTGGGAGGCAGAGGTAGGGGGATTTCTGAGTTTGAGGCCGGCGTGGTCTACAGTGTGAGATCAAGTACAGCCAGCGCTACATAGAGAAAGCCTGTCTTGAAATAAACCAAAAAAAAAAAAATTGAAATGATCTTTTAATAATCTATTAAAATTAGTAAAATATGGTTTAATAGATAGTAATAAGATATTCAATCTTCATTATTGAAGATAAAATAGTATTTTAATTAGATTTTAGACATGCTGATCCAAGTAGGATACAAACGTTCATTAATCTGAAAACTATATAAATCTTTTCAGAAAACGTAAGTTTTAATCTTATTTTTTGGATTAGGAATCTTAGGAGTTTACCTGAGAAGATTGATTTTCCTTAGCAGAAAGGGGAAGGCAGCATTTTACTATATCATGTCCCACTTGGGATTTATATCCCTGCAGCCCTTCCCCTTAGGATTTGTTGTTATAAAAACATGTTATTACTTTTTTTTCAAGGCTTTTTGCTCTCCTGTGACTACATGACATTCCTCCTTAAAGATGGAACTATATTTTCTTACTATTATCATTAACTTGGTATGTCAAAATAAAAATTTGAAATTAAATTTATTTTGGAAAATATGTAAAACATGTTGTTGAAAGGCAAGCACTAGCCTGAAACACATTGAGGTAGTGGTGTAGTGTTTCTTTATTTTTTTAAGGTTTATTTATTTATTTTATTTTTATGTATATTAATACACTGTAGCTGACAATAGACACATCAGAAGAGGGTATCAGATCCTATTACAGATAATTTTAAGCCACCATGTGATTGCTGGGAATTGAACTCAGGACCTCTGGAGGGTCAGTCAGCGCTCTTAACCTCTGAGCCATCCCTTTAGCCCATCATGTAGTGTTTGTAACGCTAGAAAAACTTTAACTTGGTGAGAATACAAAACACAAATCTGGTTTGTGTGTGTGTAATGGATATGCCACAACATAAATCAAATTACTGTAGCAGACAGTTCATCAACTAAGAAATTTTCCAGTTGAGACTGCAATCTTCAATGTCCATGTCTATGAGAAACTGTACTGAGTAATATGAGATTGATAGTACCATTCCTGGAATGGGTCTGGGATGGATTGATAAGCTAGCTGATCATGAGACTGAGTGAGTCAGTAAGTTGCATGCTTCTGTGGTTGCTGATACAGTTTTTATTTGGGTTCCAGTTCTGAATTCCATTGATTATGGACCATGACCTTGAAGTACAAGGTGACAAAATCCCTTTACTCCTACACATTGCTTCCTTCAGATAGAGTGCTTAAACACAACAACATAGAAAATCTCAGACATAAGTTGGTAACTTCCTTATACTTAACTCAATAGAAGTGGCTCTAAAAAGATATGTTAAGGATTCAGTAGGAAGTTGAAAGAGTTACGTAAGGCTTTTGTCATCAAGAGAAATGTGTGATAAGTCCCATACACTCGACATGTAGCTGCAAGCATTGGTGTTTGGCCTATTGGATTTTGGCCTTGCTGTGTTTGTTCATTTCTTCTTTCTTTTTTTTTTTATATTTATTTATTTATTATAAGTAAGTACACTGTAGCTGTCTTCAGACACTCCAGAAGAGGGAGTTAGATTTCATTAGAGATGGTTGTGAGCCACCATGTGGTTGCTGGGATTTGAACTCTGAACCTTCAGAAGAGCAGTCAGTGCTCTTAACCGATGAGCCATCTCTCCAGCCATTTTCTTTATTTTCTTTCCCTTTCTTTTCTTTTCTCTTCTCTTCTCTTTTCTTTTTCCTTTTCTTCTTATCTTTCCTTCCTTCTAGTCTTCTAGTCTGTCTGAAGACAGTTACAGTGTACTTACAGATAGAGTGAGCAGATGTCCTAATTTCCCAGCAACCACATGATGGCTCACAATCATCTGTACAATCTACAGTGTACTCATACACATTAAATAAATAAATAAGTAAGTAAATAAATAAATAAATAAATATTTGAAGAATATCCCATAATGTGTTTTTCTTTTTCTTCTTGGTTTTTTCTTTTTCAGACAGGGTTTCTCTGTGTAGCCCTGGCTGCCTTGGAGCTCACTCTGTAGACCAGGCTAGCCTCGAATTCAGAAATCTGCCTGCCTCTGCCTCCCAAGTGCTGGGATTAAAGGCGTGTGCCACCAGCTGGTTTTTTTTTTTTTTTTTTTTTTTTTTTTTTTTTTTTTTTTTTTTAAGACAGGATTTCTCTGTATAGCCCTGGAACTCACTCTGTAGACCAGGCTGGTCTCGAACTCAGAAATATACCTGCCTGCTTCTGCCTTCCAAATGCTAGGTTTCCAAGTGCTGGGATTAAAGGCATGCAGCACCAACGCCTGGCTTTGTTTTGTTTTTTTCTCTTTCTTTTCTTTTTTCCAGACAGGATTTCTCTGTGTAGCCCTGGCTGTCCTGGAGCTCACTCTGTAGACCAGGTTAGCCTCGAACTCAGAAATCCACTGCCTCTGCCTCCCAAGTGTTGGGATTAAAGGCGTGTGCCACTGGCTGGTTTGTTTTTTTTAAGACAGGATTTCTCTGTGTAGTCCTGGCAGTCCTGGAACTCACTCTGTAGACCAGGCTGGCCTTGAACTCAGAAATCTGCCTGCCTCTGCCTCCCAAGTGCTGGGTTTAAAGGCATGTGTCACCACTTCCCAGCTGTGAATCATCTTTCATCTTAGTCATAAGGGCAATCATCTAATGTAAATCATGGATAAAAACTATATGAGCAAGCAAATAGCTCTTAATCAGCTTCTAAACTATCAGAGAACAAAATCTGTATGGAAATATGTTTCTTGAGTTAATATGCAAGTCTGGCTTTCAAAAAATCAGCAATGTTGACAAGGATGCCCTGTTGCATATCTAAAGATGTCCTCACCTATACTGAACCATGGTTTGGCCTAGCTACCTTGGAAGGAATCAACTTTTCAAGTTAGAGTCCTTGACTTCTAAGGAACAAAGTACTTTCCACTTCCTGAGAGATTGACATACTTCCTCAGGCAGTGGAACATTCAGGGTGTTTTATGTTTCTCTGTACCTTGGAAGTCAAAGAAGCATAGAAGTTGGACAGGACAATCAGTTTTAGATACTAATCTTGAGTACTATGTATAGTTTGCAAATATCACTGAATCCTGGCAATTATAACTGTATTGATCCTGCCAATCTCCATTATATTATTTCTGATAAAGGTATAAAAAATGTCTAATTGCTCTTAATAACATTGCCACAGCTTATATTTTACTGTGAAGCCTCCAACTGTCCTGTTTTCATTTCTGTCCCTCATATCAGATGACCTTGACCAGACAAGTCAGGGCAGACACTAACATTAGAAGAAATGAACAGGGGCTGGAGAGATGGCTCAGCGTTTAAGAGCACTGACTGACTGACTGCTCTTCCGAAGGTCCTGAGTTCAAATCCCAGCAACCACATGGTGGCTCACAACCATCCATAACAAAATCTGGCACCCTCTTCTGTAGTGTCTGAAGACAGCTACAGTGTACTAACATATAGTAAATTAATAAGTCAATAAAAAAACTCTTAAAAAAAAGAAGAAATGAACAATTTTAGGCAGAGTGTCTGGAAACTGTCAAAATTTTATGGGCTACTTACCTATTTCACTTTTAGATTTGCAGATGTTCAAAGTAGCTTAAGAACCAAGAACAGAGTCCTCATAAAGGGCATGGTTACATGGACTGTAATGGATGTCAAGTCTCTCAGTAGCTTCTCTTCCCTTCCCTGTCTACTTTGTCTGAGTGATAAGATGCACTTGTTAACTCATAAATAATCATCTTGCGAATGCCTTGTAACACAAATTTGTGTCAGATATTTTTTCAGTGTGATTATGTAAATGTCCTTTGCTTAAGGACTGACTGTGCAATTCATATTATAAACAACTGAAATGTAGAAAGAAAATATCAATTATATGCTAAAGTAATGATTATGTCTATCTAAATATACAAACAAATGATTCTCACTTATAATATTTACAGCAGTAAAAAGCGCTTATTCATTCATAACTCCTGAACTGCTTAAAGATTCTTTTGAAATCTATGTGAGACTAATATAAGAAATTAATGATGACTCTCCCCAATGGGCTTTGGTGGCACACACCTTTAATCCCAGCACTTGGGAGGCAGAGGCAGGCAGATTTCTGAATTTGAGGCCAACCTGGTCCACAGAGTGAGTTGCAGGACAGCCAGGGCTATACAGAGAAACCCTGTCTCAAAAAACAAAAAACAAACAAACAAACAAAAAAGACTCTCCCCATATCCAGCAGATATGGCTATGGCAGATCATCAAAAATCTTTCACACAAATTTATTTTTATTTTTTGGGTGTCATTCAGCTTTCTCTCTCTCTCTCTCTCTTTCCCTCTCTCTCTCTCTCTCTCTCTCTCTCTCTCTCTCTCTCTCTCTCTCTCTCTCTCTCTCTCTCTTTGGTTTTTTTCAAGACAGGGTTTTTCTGTGTAACCCTGGCTGTCCTGGAAATCACTCTATAGACCAGGCTGGCCTTGAACTCAGAGATTTGACTGCCTCTGCCTCCCAAGTGCTGGGATTACAGGCGTGCACCACTACGCCTGGCTTGCTCTCTCTTAATCTTTTTTTTTTTTTTTTTTTTTTTTTTTTTTTTTTTTTTTTTTTTTTTTGGTTTTTTGAGACAGAGTTTCTCTGTGTAGCCCTGGCTGTCCTGGAATTCACTCTGTAGAGCAGGCTGGCCTCGAACTCAGAAATCCACCTGCCTCTGCCTCCCAAGTGCTGAGATTACAGGCGTGCGCCACCACCGCCCGGCTGCTCTCTCTTAATCTTATGTGCACTATGATTAGTGTCTGATCTAAATGTACCATGTATCATGCCAAGCATATAGACTGTTCAGATTAATAAGTTGAACTCAATAGTTGTCTTAGTCAGGGTTTTTATTCCTGCACAAACATCATGTCCAAGAAGCAAGTTGGGAAGGAAAGGGTTTATTCAGCTTATAGTTCCAGATTGCTGTTTATCACCAAAGGAGCTCAGGACTGGAACTCAAGCAGGTCAGGAAGCAGGAGCTGGTGCAGAGGCCAAGGAGGGATGTTCCTTACTGGCTTGCTTTCCATAGCTTGCTCAGCCTGCTCTCTTATAGAACCCAAGAATACCAGCGCAGGGATGGTACCACCCACAAGGGGCTAATTGAGAAAATGCCTCACAGTTGGATCTCATGGAGGAACTTCCCCAACTGAAGCGCCTTTCTCTGTGATAACTCCAGCCTGTGTCAAGTTGACACACAAAACCAGCCAGTGCAATTGACCCCTTGTCAACTTGACACACAAAGACATCATTATTAAGCCTCAACCATTACTTTCTTATTCATTCCCAAGATCTAAATTACTTTAAAAGTCCCACAATTTTTACATATTAAAAGTTCAATCACTTTAAAATGTCTAATATCTTTAAAATTCAGAATCTTTTAAAAATTCAAAGTCTCTTAACTGTGGGCGCCATTAAAATACTTTCTTCCTTCAAGAGAGAAAGCTATCAGGGCACAGTCACAACCAAAAGCAAAACTCAAACTCCAATGGTTCAATATCTGGGATCCCACTCACGATCTTCTGGGCTCATCCAAGGGCTTGGGGCACTTCTCCAGCTCTGCCCTTTGTAGCACACAGCTTGTCTTCTAGGCTTCAGCTGCCTGTACTCCACTACTGCTGCTGTTCTTGGTGGTCATCACATGGTACTGGCATCTCCAAAACACTGCTATCTTCCACTATAATTAGGCTTCACCAATAGCCTCTCATAGGCTTTCTTTGTGGTGACAAGCCTCTGCTCCTATGCATGACCCCTTCATGTCCTGGCCCATCAATTGCACTGAGGCTGCACCTTTACCAATGGCCTTCCATGCCCTCTCACTGTGCCAAGAGCCTTAGCTGCTCTTCATGACCCCTTCATGCCTTCAAAACCAGTACCATCTAGGTGACTCTTACATAATACCAAGTCCTGCCACAGCACAAAATACAACTGTGGCTATCTCTGGAACACAGCTTCTGTGCTCACAGAAAACACTTCCCAGAAGATTTCACCTCAGTGATGCTGGTCTCTTCTTAATCACTGTTAATTTCTTAGCTCCAGCTAACCAGCATCAATAGTCTCAGTAACACAAAGCTTTGCTTTAGTGGTTCTGGTATCTTGTTAATCACAGCTGATTCTTCAGCCCTAGCTAACCAAAACCACAGAATCTTCACAATCAAACATGGCCCTGATAGGAGTCTTTAATCTTCCCTCTGAAATTTCACAAGCCAGGCCTCCATTTTCTGCAATGTTCTCAACATTATCATCCAAGCTCCTACAGAACATTTCACAGAGCTCTTAACACCGAATGGATCATCTAGCCCAAAGTTCCAAAGACCTTCCATAGTCCTCCCCAAAACATGGTCAGGTTGTCACAGGAATACCCCACTACGCTGGTACCAATTTGTTTTAGTCAGGGTTTCTATTCCTGCACAAACATCATGACCAAGAAGCAAGTTGTAGAGGAAAGGGTTTATTCAGCTTACGGTTCCAAATTGCTGTTTATCACCAAAGGAGGTCAGGACTGGAACTCAAGCAGGTCAGGAAGCAGGAGCTGATGCAGAGGCCATGGAGGGATGTTTCTTATTGGCTTGCTTCCCCTGGCTTGCTCAGCCTGCTCTCTTATAGAACCCAAGACTACCAGCCCAGGGATGGCACCACCCACAAGGGGCCCTCCCCACTTGATCACTAATTGAGAAAATGCCTCACAGTTGGATCTCATGGAGGCACTTCCCCAACTGAAGCTCCTTTCTCTGGGATCACTCTAGCCTGTGTCAAGTTGACACACAAAACCAGTCAGTACAATAGTAGTTACATATAATCATCAAATGATATTTAAAAAGAAGGGTGTGATTCAGAAAAACTGAAAATAGAAAGAAGCTATGAACATTTAAGTAGATTTCTCACTTACTATGACAAAGCCTCTGAGGTTGTGGTCCACAGTATCGTGCAACCATCAGACTGAAGAGTCAACTCGTCAAGCTTCAGTTAAAGTCATAGAGTCCCTTAAATAAATGCAAGGGGCAAATTTTCAACATTATTTGCTCATTCATCTTAAAAATTGTGAATCAACTCAAAGTATTTTAAGATATTAATGGCTTTTAATTTTCCTTTTCTTTTGATCACATTTTGTACATAACAAAATAGGATGATGTAGCATAAATTAATGTTTAAATGCAATGAAATTCAAATGTCCTTTAAGAAGGATAAAAGCTAATCAGTGATCTGTTTACCAATTTTAATTTATTATCAACTAACTTTCACCACATTTTATATAATCTTTGACATAACTGAAACAGTTTGTAACCATGTTCGTTTTTTTAACTTTTTGAATTGTTATTACAAAATATTACATACTAGTAAACCCCAGAAGACAAAAGCAGGCAATAATTGTAGTTAAGTGTGATGAGTACTTATAGCACTCACTCTTGATCATAGTTATTTTGGACCTTTATTTCACTTTAGTGGTAGAAAGAGAGAGGGAGTTATTAGGCCCTATATGGTAAGGTCTGCAATCCAATTTCTGTAGGCTCTGACTTATGGATTTATCATTGTCCAAAGACCATGCATTATATTAATACTTTGATCATCACACTTTATTGAAAAAATATTCCATATGTATTCAAGTCACTATTTTTGTCTCCCCATCATCACAAATCCTTTCCACTTCTCTACCCAACCAACTCCATGCCCTTTCTTTCTTTCTCCTTAGAAAATAAGGAAACAAACATAAAATGACCAAGTAAAATACCCAAAGTACACAACTAGTATTTAAACACTCGAGTAAAAACATGACAACTCTGGCCATAGTTCACAATTCAGGAAAAAAAAAAAAAAAGATAAAGGATTTGACTAAGAAGTTATTTCACCAATCTTAGTTTATCTAAATGACAAAAGCCTTTTAAGTAATTTCTGTCATCTCATAATCTGCCACATGGAAAAATAAAGCAGAGGAGCGTCAGGTTTTCAATTCTGAAATAATTTCATGCAGATTTTTTTTTTTTTTTTTTTTTTGGTTTTTTTTCAAGACACGGTTTCTCTGTGTAGCTCTGGCTGTTCTGGGACTCACTCTAAAACAGGCTGGCCTCGAAACTCAGAAATCTACCTGCCTCTGCCTCCCCATTAAAGGCATGCATCACCACTGCCCAGCCTCATGCAGAATTTTTGACACTGGAACAGCCAAATTGAAAGTGCTCAGGAAAATTCAGTTCCTGTGATTGTGGTTAACAACAAAAAGAGTGTTTACATGGCTTTCAAACTCAGGTCCATATCCTAATATATCAAGGTTTTTCAAAATCCAATCATGAGAAATATGGGTGAATAATATAGGAAAAAGACAAACATAGGGCATACTGATTGGCAAGATGCTATCTCTCAGTAACTTAATTATTAGCATACTTTAGGTTTGTATCCACAACCATGTTTTGTACTTTTTTCAAAGGCTAAAGTGTCTAATTGTGTATATAGAATATTCCATACGCAAGTTGGATTATCTTAACAATGGTTAATGTCATTCCTAAATTTCATATTATACAGAATTTTGTTTTGTTTTTCTTTTGGTGTCTCATTCTATTCCCTACATATGGCTTTGAAGCTTTTATAGTTAGGATGATCCAGTATTTGAATATATACATATACATATATATATGTATATATTTGCATGCAGTGTATATATATATATATATGTATATATTTGCATGCAGTATATATATATGTATATATATATACTGACATTGCATGTAGCTATTTAAGAAATAGATGCAAATTAATTAATGTTTAAAGAAGTAATTGAAGACAATTATTTAGCTAGGCTGAGTGAGGAAAGCAAAAATAATTAGAAGAAAACAGGGGAAATTATGGAAGAATTGAGAGTTCTAACACTCAGGTACACAATGACAGAATATGGTACTTGTGATAACCAACATGGTTCATCATCTAAATGTGTCACTATTTATTGATAATTCTGATTGTAAGAATCACTACATAGACATCTTCTCTCCTATGAAAATCCCTTGTGTAATAGAAGCTGAGAATCTAGCTTCATGGAAGATGTCATCTGAAAACCACACTAGACGATTTGCTCTGTAATTGAGTTAACAGGCTTGAAGACTGAGACTGCCATGAAATCTTGTAGAACATGCTCCAGGAATAGACATGCATACTAATACTCCTCAAACTATTCCACAAGACAGAAAAGAAAGGAAAACTACCTAATTCATTCTATGACACTTCAATCACTCTGATATATAAACCACACAAAGAACCAACAATGAAAGAGAATTTCAGGTCTACTTCACTTATGAATATTGATGGAAAGATACTCAATAAAATTCTCCAAACACGACCCAAGACCACATGAAAACCATCACTCATCAATGTCAAGTAGGCTTTGTTCCAGGGAAACTGGGATGGTTCAATATAGAAAAATCCATCAGCGTAATACACTATATAATCAAACTCAAGGAAAAAAGTCATATGAACATCTCATTAGATACTGAAAAAGTATTTAACAAACTGCAACACCCCTTCAGATTAAAAGTCTTAGAAAGACCAGGAATTCATGGTACATACCTAAACATAATGAAAGCAATAGATAGCAAATCAACAACCAACACCAAATCAAGTTAGAAGCAACCCCATTAAAATCAAGTACAAAACAAGGCTGCCCACTCTATCCCTATTTTCTCAATAAAGTACTTGAAGTTCTAGTTAGACCAGTCAGACAAGCAAAGGAGATCGAGGAAGTACACATTGGAAATAAGGAAATCAAAGTATCAATGTTTGTGGATGTTTTGATAGTAAACATATATCCACCCAAAATTCCACCATAGCTGATAATCAATTTTAGTGAAGTGGTGGTATATAAAACTAACTCAGTAGCCTTCTGTTATAAAAATGATAAACAGACTGAGAAACAAATTAGGGACAGAACACCTTTCACAAGAGCCACAAATAATATAAAATATCTTGTTGTAAATCTTCCCCAGCAACTGAAAGTCCTGTTTGACAAGATCTTCAGGTCCCTGAAGAAAGAAGTCAAAGAAGATTTCAGAAGATAGAACGATCTCCCCTGCTCATGGATTGGTAGGATTAACGTAGTGAAAATCACCATTTTACAAAATAGCAATCTATAGATTTAAAGCAATGTCCATCAAAATTCCAGAAAAATCTTCACAGACATGGAAAGAGCAATTCTGAACTTCATATGAAAAAAAAAAACAACAACAACAAAAATCTCAGGATAGCAAAAATGATTCTTAACAATAAAATATCTTTTGGGGGCAACACCACCCTGACCTCAAATTGTCCTAAAAAGCAATAGTGATAAAGACCAAATGGTATTAGTAGAAGCCTATCAATGAAATAAATAGAATCAAATACACAGAAATAAACCTGCACACCTATGGTCATTTGATTTTTGACAAAGAAGCAAAAAATCATACAGTGGAAAAAGAAAGTATCTTTAATAAATGGTGCTGGTCTAACTGGTAGTCTGCCTATAGAAGAATTAAAATAGATTCATATTTATCAACTTCCGTAAAGCTTGAGTGGACCAAGGACTTCAACCTAAAACTAGATACACTGAATATAATAGAGGAGAAGATAGAAAAGACTAAAACGTTGGCACAGGGCAATATATCCTGAACAGAAAACAATAATGGCTTCGGCTATAAGAACAACAATTGATAACATAAAATTGAAAAGCTTCTGTAAGCCAAAGGACACCATTAATAGGACAAATAGGGCAACTTACAGATTGGGAAAAAAATCTTCACTCACATTACATCAGATAGAGAGTTAATATCTAAAATATATATATTAAAAATGCAAGAAGTTAACTTCCCAAAATCCATATTAAAACCTGGGGTACAGAGCTAAACAGAGAATTCTCAACAGAAATCATGGATGGCCAAGAAGTACTTAATGAAGTGTTCAACATGCTTAGTCTTCAGGGAAATCCAAGTCAAAAAAGACCCTAAGATTCCACCTTATACCAACTAGAATGGCTAACATCAAAAGCTCAAAGGACTGCATATGCTGGCAAGAATGTGGAGAAAGAGAAAAACATCTCCATTACTGGTGGGATGGCAAAGTGGTCCAACCACTCTGGAAATCAACCAGTCAGGTCCTTAGAAAACTGGAAATAGTTCTACTTGAAGACCTAGCTATACCACTCCTAGTAATATAACCAAAAGATTCTTAACCATACAACAAGGACAAGTGGTCTACTTTGTTTTTAGCAGTCTTATTTGTAACACTCAGAAGCAGGAAACAACTTAGATGAGCCTCAACTGAAGAATGGATACAGAAATTGTGTTTCATTTACATAATGGACTACATAAGGATAATGTGAATTTTTCAGACAAATGGATGGAACTAGAAAATATCATCCAAAGTGAGGTAACCCAGACCCAAAATTATGTGTGTGGTATACTGAAGTGGATATTAGCCAAAAAGTATACAGAATACCCACAAAACAACTCACAGACCATGAGAAATTAACAAGCAGGCAGGTCCAAGTGGAGATGCTTCAATCCCACTTAAAAGGGGAATCAATACAATCAGGGAGGCAGAGAGAGGGAGGATCCTGGGTGGCAAATGGGAGGAGGAGGGGTAAAGAGAAACAGAATCAGGTTGGGGGTGGTGGTGGGAGGAGAGAAGCCGAAAGGACCAGGAGAATGGATGGAAATATACAGCCTGGGGGTTTGGGAGGTGAGGTGGAAGGATCCTCTTGAACAGCCCAGAAACGTAGGACATTAGAGATTTTCCTGACTCTACATGAGTGACCTTAGGCAAAATTCCCAACAGCGGGGAGAGAGAAGAGTCCACATCCAGCATATAAACAGGCCCCAAGTAGAGGGATAGTATGCCAAAACACAGGCAAAATTTCTGACCCATATTTGTTCCTGTGTAAAAGAATTGAGGGAAGAAAAATGAGAAGAGACTGAAGGAAAGGCTATCCCACAGAATACAGTTAATTATAGATAAACTAATAAACCTGACATTAGGATGTGATTCCCAATTTCTGCCTGCCCCCAATAGCTTTCACCAGGCAGATCACATGTAGTGTCGTATCAGTAAACTCCATGATGGCAGTGATGCAGACCCCCTTTCTGACCAAGCAAATCTTTGTTTTCCACGAAGTGAGTCTATGTTGGTTCACACAAATACTTTGGCAAGAGCATCGGCTCTTGCACTGGCAATATATGCCTTTGATGAATGGAAAGCAACATCATAAATTGACTCATCCAATTTCTTCCTATGAGCTATTTAAATTTGTACACATGTCTTACTGTCCAAATTCCATAATCTAATGGAGCAGTCATGGCTTTCAGACATCAAACAGATTCCATTGGGATCTACTGCTAAACGTGTAACAGCATCCAAATGAGCTACCATAGAATGGATCATTTTACCCATTTTATTGTCAAAAAACTTGATGTGTCTGTCTTCATGAGCAGTTATTTGTAACAGGAAGTGTAGGGTGACTTACTACTCTGATAATGTGATTACAACTAGATTGGAAACCAGAATCTACCTGTGAGGAAAGAAAGCATCACTAATGACTGTGATGTTTCTAAATCATAAACGACCTCACTACCAGTGTTGAAAGAGGTAACCATATGAGCTGGGTCACAGCCTATAAAGTCAACCAATGTAGGTGTTCCATGTTCTTTGACTCCATTGTAAGTGCAAATACATGGCAATTTTTCTTGTGGATTCCATAAGCTAAGGGTGCCATCTGCTGAACAAGAGAGTAACTGATTTTTTTATGCCACTATAGGCAAGACCCAAGACTACGTCTGTATGAGCAACTAAAGTGCCAGCTAGAGCATTTGACTCATATGTGTCATAGGGATCCACATTAGGAGTGGGCATATTCCACTATTGAATGGTTGCATCAATACCACCACTAAAACACTGTTCTCCATTAGAACTAATAGCTAATGATAGGACAGGGCCAATGTGGGTCCTAAGTGTGCAGATAGGTTCTACATCTAAAGAGGTACTCTTTTTGTCAGGAACTGTCTTTTGCAAGTTCCAAAGTTTCAGGGTGTGGTCCTCAGAGGCAGTGACAAGCACAGGTTCTACAGGATGAAAAGCTAATGCTCTCACTCCATCAAAATGACTACATAGTGTATATTTGGGGTTCCAAGTCTTTCGAAAGGCATCTCTGTTGGCAGGCAAATCATAACTATAGTCTGCATCATTTGTTACCTTCACGTCTGCAAGATCTCCAAGGCCCAGTACACTTAACAAGACATCATCAGAACCCATAATAAATGACTTGCCTCCTCCAAATGGAAGTGTTATTGGTTCAGTCTTCACCCCTTTCTTCCTCTTTTGCTCCTTCTGGTACTGTTCCTTCAGCTTACTTATTAGCCCCTGGTCTACATTACAAATCTCAGCAGTGGGGAAGAGATCATCTTTATCCCACTCTGTACCATCCCCTGAACTCCGTGCTTCATCAGCCCCTTCACCATCTTCCACAGTTACTAAAAAGTCCAATTCTTTCAGGGCTTCCTCAGTATCAGGATCATCAGTTAAGTCAGCAGCTAAACCTTCATTACCTATTTTGTGCTTATGAACCCGAAGCTTGTCTTGTCCTTCTGGGATGCCCTCTGTCTTAGTCAGGGTTTCTATTCCTGCACAAACATCATGACCAAGAAACAAGTTGGGGAGGAAAGGGTTTATTGAGCTGACACTTCCTCGTTGCAGTTCATCACTAAAGGAAGTCAGGACTGGAACTCAAGCAGATCAGGAAGCAGGAGCTGATGCAGAGGCCATAGAGGGATGTTTCTTACTGGCTTGCTTCCCCTGGCTTGCTCAACCTGCTCTTATAGATTCCAAGAACACCAGCCCAAAGGTGGTACCACCCACAAGGTGCCCTTCCCACTTGATCACTAATTGAGAAAATGCCCCACAGCTGGAGCTCATGGAGGCACTTCCCCAACTGAAGCTCCTTTCTCTGTGATAATTCCAGCCTGTGTCAAGTTGACACAAGAAACTAGCCAGCACACCCTCTATTATGTCACTTTCTTCATCATCACTGTCATCAGCATTTTCTAAGAAATTGAATGTCTCAAGAACATTACCAGGGGGCCTTTTGATTTCTTGTCATTTTTCCTTAGGAGATTCACCACCATTCAAGATCTGTTCTAAATTCTTTGATTCTACAGATCCGTTTGGCTCTGAATTAGACAGTCCATGTAATGACCTTACCTGTTGAGATTGTACATCTAATATTGTATCTGTGTATCCTACTTCCTGAAGATACTGTCTTAATAGTTGTCTGCCTTGCTTCCATGTTAGCTGGCTATTCTGGGGTGCTGGAAGAGCCTCCACATCTTTGGTTTCCTCTGATTCAAAGGTGGGCATTTTCAAATCACTTTGGTTCAGTTCTGTGCCATATTTTAATTTGTGATACTTTGCCCTTTCTTGTTTTAATGCATACTCTAACATCTTTATTCTTCTCACTAAATCCTTCAAATTCTCTTGACCTTTCCTTTCTCCTTGTAAAAATGCAATCCTTGATAAGACCTCTGGGGATGCAGACAACCAAGCTGTGGGCTACCACCTGCACCTAAGACCAGGGAGAGCAGTGGTTCCTCTGTAGGCCAGCCAGGCACAGGTACTCTGCCCTGTGGAGAAGGCGGAGTCACCATCTTTGTCCCCAGCCAGAGGAGACAGGCGACCCCAGGTACTGGGCTATCCCTAGTATCTGACCTCTGGGGACACAGACAACTGAGCTTCGGGGCTGCCGCCTGCACCTTGGACCTGGGAGAGAAGCAGTTCCTCACCTCACACCAGTCAGAATAGCTAAGGTTAAAAATTCAGGAGACAGCAGGTGTTGGCTAGGATGTGGAGAAAGGGGAACACTCCTCCACTGCTGGTGGGATTTCAAGATGGTAAAACCACTCTGGACATCAGTCTGGCAGTTCCTCAGAAAACTGAATGTAACACTTCTGGAGGACCCTGCTATACCGCTCCTGGGCATATACCCAGAGGATTCCCCAGCTTGCAATAAGGACACATGCTCCACTATGTTCATAGCAGCCTTATTTATAATAGCCAGAAGCTGGAAAGAACCCAGATGTCCCTCAATGGAGGAATGGATACAGAAAATGTGTTATATTTACACAATGGAATACTACTCAGCAATTAAAAACAATGAATTCATGAAATTTGTAGGCAAATAGTTGGAACTGGAAAATATCATCCTAAGTGAGGTAACCCAATCACAAAAGAATACACATGGAATGCAGTCACTGATAAGTGGATATTAACTAGCCCAGAAGCTATGAATAACCAAGGCACAATTAGCATATCAAATGACTTCCATGAAGAAGTAAGGAGAGGGTCCTGATCCTGGAAAGGCTTGATCCAGCATTGTAGGGGAGTACCAGGACAGAGGGTGGGGGCTGGGGGGTTGGGGGTTGGGGGACTGGGGGGCTGGGGGGCTGGGGGTTGGGGGTGTGTGGGTGTGTGTGGGGTGTGGGTGTGGGGGGACCCCACCTTCTACCCCATGCTCCTGGTGGAAGGCTCAGGTTCTCCTCCCTTCCCCCACCCCCCACCCCCCTATCCCCCTCCCTGCTGCGCCAGGAGGGGCTGCCATCCCCTGGCTGCCTCTGGCCAGCTCCTCCATTGTGTGTGGGATCCAGAAATATCATTTTCTTTAAAGCAAATGTATTATGCTATTTTGATGTAAGAAATATGATAATTCCTTTAAACTATTATATTTCTGTCTGCAGATTAGCAGTGTGCATATGTTATAATTTACATTCCTTTAATTGAAAAAAAAATGATGGTTTTCCATGCTATTTCTTAGTCTTTTTATATCATTGAGAATTCTGTTAAGAATCGGTCCTTGTGTGTGTGTGTGTGTGTGTGTGTTTCCGTTTGTTTTTTCGAGACAGGGTTTCTCTGTGTAGTCCTGTCTGTCCAGGAACTCACTCTGTAGACCAGGCTGGCCTCGAACTCAGAAATCTGCCTGCCTCTGCCTTCCAAGTGCTGGGATTACAGGTGTGCACCACCACTGCCCAGCGACTCAGTCCATTTTTAATTGGTTCCTGACATTTTCTTTTCCTTCCTTCCTTCCTTCCTTCCTTCCTTCCTTCCTTCCTTCCTTCCTTCCTTCCTTCCTTCTTCTTTTCTCTCTCTCTCTCTCTAGATATTCTAGATATTAATCCTCTGTTATGTACAGTAGACAAAATTTTCTTCCACTCTGTGACTCTTCACATCACTTTAATGGCTGTTTCCATGCAATAGATTTGAGATTTCTATGATTTGGTTTTTGGATTCAAATTTTTATCAATTTAGCCCCAATTCCTGTACAAATACTGTCTTCTTCAAAAGATTCTTTCATCAAAAGATTCTTTTTATATCTATAATTTACAAGGCACTGACTTTATTTTTTATAGCAATTTAAGCATTTCAGATTTGCAATTTATATCTGTGATCACTTTGGGATCTATTTTGTACAGAATCATAGACACAAGTCTAATTTCATTCTTCTGCAGGTAGTCAGCCAATTTTTCAGTGCTGTTTGTTAAAGATACTATCTTTTCTCCAGTTTATTTATTTATTTATTTTTGTCTTCCTTTTCCAGTTATCAAACGCTAATTCCGAGTAGTCCTGTTTAGGTATGCTATTTTATTCCATTGGTCTACATTTGTATTTTTGCCAGCAACATACTGTTCTGGCAAAAATTGGCAACATACTGTTATTATCGCACTGTAAAATATACTGAAGTATGGACTAGTAATATCACAATGAGAAAGTGTAAGTTTGTGTCTTATAATGTATTAAAGATCAATTAAATTGTGAAACCTCATCTAAATTTTAGAGTGCATGATAACACCCCAAAATACTTTCTAGTTGTCGAGAGAGATGGCTCAGGGTACAAGAATGCATAATGTTCTTGAAAGTTCAGTTTGTAGGTCTTACATCGTATGTCTCATTCCCTATTAGTGCCAGCTCTATGGGATAAACATTATCTTTTGAACTCAAAGGACACTTTTATTGTCTCCCTCTAAGATAATTAAAAGCAAAATAATTCCTTTGAATTATTTTCTGGCTTGAAAATTTGGGTCAAAGTGACTATTACTACTGTTAAAACACTAATTTGTAGACGAGTTGTCCATAAACATTAACTTTAATACTAACCAACTAGTACTACAAAAACAATGAGAGGAATGGATTGTGAGACTGAAGAGACATAACTCCTTTATGATGTACAGTCAATAGCAAATATTTCCTGAAGTACGTAGATTCTTCTCAAACTACAGTTATTATTGTTTTGTATTATTAAATGTGTCATCAAAGCTCCAATTTTAGGATAGTGCCACAAAACATAGCAATAAATAAGGTGCTGTGGGAATAATTACCTACATTCTTGCAGCTGAAAGGAGTTGAGATATAATCCAAAAGAACAGATCCTAGAAACAGTTCAGTGCAAGGTGTCATGTGGCTGTAGGGAGAGCTAAGATGCAGGCTATACTTAGTTCTAACACAGAGAAAAGACAGAGTCAAGTACAGTAGGAATATCTCAGCTCTTCAGGCAGAGATCCACAAGCTGGATTGGAGATAGAATATGCAGGTAGATATTGGCTAGGTAGCTGATCAGGCTCTATGAAATACAGAAGGTACAGCCAGGAAAGGATACTACCTTAATGGGTTATAATCATCAACATTTTCCTGTCTCATTGTACCAACAGGTTCTTCCTTGACACATAGTTCACTATGATTGCACAGAGTTAGTTCTGTTGATCATGTGGTGGTGATTTTTTTTCTACTTCTTTATCTCTTTTTCAGGTTTTAGCTAGAAATACATACATTTATATACATAAATTCTGTTAATTAAATTTAGTATATACAGATTTTATTTCAGTCATTCCTTTCTTTTTTCCTTTTCTTTTTTCTTTCTTTCTTTTTGTTTTTTTTTTGGGGGGGGGAGTTAAATATCTTTACTAGAACAAAAGTACAGGCTGAAGACAGGTGCATCTGAGGTCACCCTTTCTCTTGGACAGGCTGTGGCATTCTGGCAAATCCATTTAACTTATAGCTAGAGGTATAAAGAGACAGACCAGCCTCTACCGTGCAATTGCAAGGCTAGAGCTACAGTGGCAAGCTGTGTGTGCCTGGCGAGTCCAAGTTCAGCAATGCTCAGAGAGCTCCAGGAAGCTTGTCTGTTTATAGGCATGCACCTTTAAAACCCAACTTTTCAGTCCCTTTTAAACGAAGACAGGATGATAGAAACCTACTACCATGACTTTCAGAAGGGGCTGGCTTATGTTATAAGAGTGACTTTTTGGGCTTAGGGAAATTGCAATATTAACAGAACTTGAATTAATTAATGAAGTATGATTATTATTTTTTATTTTTTTAAATTTTATTTATTTATTTATTTATTTGGTTTTTTATTGATTTTTGGTTTTTTAGAGACAGGGTTTCTCTGCCAGCCTCTGCCTCCCAGAGTGCTGGAATTATAGGCGTGTGCCACCACTGCCCAGCCATAAAGTATGATTATAAGTCAAACATATTTACAGAAAGGCATGTTCACTCAGAGCTGCTAGGCAGACTATTTTTCTTTGTGATCTGTCTGCTGGCTGCTAATGTATTTAATTTTTTTAAAAAAATGGGCTGAATTTTAAAATACAGCACTTGACAGGGAGAGTTAGTATATGTGTATGTGCAGAAGACTCTCACTGCACTCAGTTTTATTCAACAGTCTACACAGCACGAGTGGAGGGGTACACTGTGCTCCACATGCTAGAAGAAGAACATGGAGTTACAAAAGGAACACAGTGGTATAGGGGCTGCTGAATCTGCCTTTGTAAGATCTTGTTGGCAAGAAGTCCAATATCCAACTTAATATACATAATCTACTTGACTATTCTAACCAGACACATAACAAGACAATTCCCTAGCTCCCTCCAGCCAGTGGGTAGCATGAGGTGGCACAAGGAGTTCCCATCTCTCTGGTTTCTCTGGGCGCAGCTGTCTAGAAGCCTATCTTGCTCCGGTTATGGAGTAGCCCAGCTTGTCCTCATTGTTAATGACGGACATGAGTGCCAGGTAGGTCTCGATGAGGAGGGGGCACTCTAGCACCAGCACGATATTCGTTTGCCCTGGACTTTCCTTCTGGGCTTTCTTGGCAGCTTGGATTAGGAGAGACTTGAAGCTTTCAAATGGCACCAAGACTCCATTCTAGCCATCCGGTGTTCTATGAAGGTGGCATAGGGCATGTTTGTAGACCAGGGATTCCATCTGTTCTCTTGATGAAAGAAGGGCAGCTCTGCTGGTCTCACTGAATGTGACCTTCAAAGCCTTCTTGTTCTTCTTTTTTTTTTTTTTTTTGGATTTGGTTTTTTTTCAAGACAGGGTTTCTCTGTAGCCATGGCTGTCTTGGAACTCACTCTGTAGACCAGGCTGGCCTCGAACTCAGAAATCCACCTGCCTCTGACTCCCAGAGTGCTGGGATTACAGACGTGCGCCACCACCGGGCAGCCTTCTTGTTCTTTGAGAGACTTGGAGGAAACTGAAATTCTCCACAGGAGATGGTGTTTCACCGCTCTGAGTGACACCCTAACCACCTGCTGGCACTGAGGCTGATGAAGTAATATTTGCAGATAAGCAATGATTAGTTGGGGATCTATCCCAACCCAGAGGACAGTCAACAGGGTTCCTGGAGGTATCTAAAAGAAAGGTGATGGGACAGAGACATAAAAGAGAGACCAACAGCAAGTCTTATCCCGATCAAGCTGTCAAATTTTCATTTTTACACAAGTCAATATAAAGGGAAGCTTATAAGGTTTGGGAGGGGTAAAGGGGGAACAATCTCAGGGGGCTGACATCATTTCTAAGAAACAGTTTTTCATAATTTCTGGGTAAGGCTAGTTATTGTTGCTGGAATTTTGGCATGATAAAGGGGGGTCATGAGGAGGTAAAGTGGAAAGGGGTTGCTATAGTAACTTACCAACAGATGAACTTCAAAAGGAGGGAGTTTTGTGATTTACGTAGGAATAGTTCCTGGCATGGAGATCTAAGTGAGAATGACTCCTGGTATAGAGGTCTCCTGGCATTGAGAGCCAGGTGGGGGGATGGCTCCTGGTATGGAGAGTTCTTGGCATTGAGATGTAAGTGAGTATGGCTCCTGGCAGGGATCAGCACCAGACACTCCTTGTTGTTTCAATGGTCCACCTCGGTTAGCAGCCACATGCTCTGGATCTCGGCTGTCTTCCACCAGCCCTACTAGGGCTCTAATCTCCTCCATCTGCCTGCCCGGGCCCTCATCCTCGAAGACTGCTAGCAGTGCCATGGGACTTGTGACCAGTCCACCGTTTCCTGCAGCTGCAGCATTGCGCTGCTACCGGCAATCAGCCCCTTTTTGTTTTTCTTCAAGTGAAAATTAAAAGCCAGCCATAAATATGACTTTTTCACCATCCGCACAAGGGTCAGAAAATATTGTGCAAGAAATAGTGAAAAGAATGAGAGATATTAGCTGGAAGAGAGAAGTTGTGTGTGAGTGAAATGTCATCACCTGGACAATAACCACAATCACCATAACCACCAAAATGACCATCCAAAACAGTTAGAAATGACTGCACTCAGCCTGCACAGGAATGGACACTGATCAGATAGGCAAGGGTCATAAGGATTCATAGAGACCTACTTCTCAAAGCAGATCTGTTTCTTCTGAGTAGATTAATAGACAGTGAAATCCTTTCCTTCACTTATATACCTACTGCTGACCCTCCAGATTCAGATAGCCTAAATCCTACTGTTTACCCAGATGACCCTGATGAATCCAAATGAAGCAAAGAAAGAAAATATCAGTCTGGGAAAGAGACAGTTGTGTAGATGGAAAATAGTTGACAGAGATACAACAAATCAAAGAATGTAGGACAGAGAGAACAAACCAAATCTATTGAAGACCTGTATATAGTTATCAAATAATTAATTTAATATAAAAATACAACAAAACCACTGGGTTTCAACAACTGATAAAGGTAATAAATCAGTTACTTTAAAAGAAATCATAAAATTATATCTGAATGACAAAAATGTAATTTTAATTTTTAATTCATTTTAAAGATATATCTATTTTTATTATATATATATATGCATTTTTATTGAATATTTGTGTGTAAAATTTCAGGTGCCTATGGAGCTCAGAAAAGGGCATCAAATACCCAGTAACTATAGATATAGATGTTTGTAATCCAAAATGTTAGTGCCAAAAATAAAACTGGTAAGAGTATAACAAAATGTTTTCAGTGTGAACAAAACAAGGGAACTCCAGAGATGAAAGGTAGAAGCTTAGATGCAAGAAAACCTGGCGTTGCTGTTGGTTGTGTGTAGTTTTAAAAATGAATGCACACTAAACAAATTTGGCACCATCATTGGCACCCACCCTGATGGTTCCAGAAGCTAGTTTGTTGCCAAGTCACTAGCATCCCCTGTGGCTAGCATCCCTGTAGAATGATAACATCAGAGACTTGTAATATAACAGACAGATTTATAACAATAAATCTTCAACCCCAAAATGTCCAGACAAAGAACACAAAACTCAGTTGACATAAATACAAGCTGCACACCTAGATTAGGCATATGTACCCCCTACTGCCTATTGCCCATGTATGAAATCCTTAGTTACTTGAGGCTTCTCCAGACCACGTGGGTCAGCTCCATCTTCTCCTTCTAGTTCCATCTTGTCTTTCTCTCTGTCTCTGTCTATTTTCCTCCACCTCTCTCTCTGTCTCTTCACTAAAACTTTTCAGCTCCACATTTCCCTTCCACTGCCCAATCTCAGGCTCTAGCCTTATCTGTGCAATTAAGATTTTATATGACCTCACCTGAGTATCAACAACCTTCTGAGAGAGCAGGAAATAATAAGCAGCAATGCACAATAGCTGATCCTGGGAACTTTACTGATGCAAGTAAGACAACTGAATAGAAACTGATACCAAGCTACCCTTTACCCAGTCATTTCTAGGCCAAACACAAAAGAAATATTTAACTCAAGATAAAATATACAATAATGAAATGAAAAGAAAGTTTTGTTAACATTTATAATTAACCACAATATATTACTTTTAAATGTATACACCCTTATTTATTCAGTAGCTGTCTTTTAATGGGAGCCCTTTATCCAAAGATAATAATAACAAACTAAATGACATAACAATAATAGCAATACAGGGTAAGAGTCTAAAGCAGGTATCTGTTGTTTGCTTGTGTTTATTCATTTAGATGCTAATTATTGACTGAAATATTCTGGACATAAATTGGATGACCTTAATATACTTGATTATTGCAAAATAACAAAGAACTTATTTTTACTGTCCAACATTAACTTTGAAATTATTAACTTTATTTATGGACCCTTTTATTGAAATTAGAGGAAAAGTTGAGGGATTTTAGATGTGAAGCATTTGCTGAGCTATGGAAAAGGTGTTAAGGGCCGTCTCTTCAAAACTCTAAAACTGGATTCTTTATTGTTCATTAGTTTAGAATGAAGAATAAGAAGGAAGGGTTGTTTCATTATACCCAATTATCAGTAGGAAATATTTTAAAACTTGTACACAAGGGAATCTATGTTAATACACTTAAACACGGTCTCAGAATATTCTATTCATTTTGTCATGTGACATAGAATTTCACCCAGGCCACAAGTTAATATTGATTGCCTTCTTCAGAGCCCCCTTCACATCCTGATTTCTTAAACTGTAGATCAGTGGGTTTAACATAGGAGTCACAACTGTGTAGAAAACAGAGGCCATTTTGTCTGTGTCCATGGAGTAACTTGAGCTGGGTCGGAAATACATGAAAAGCAGAGTTCCATGAAAAATGGCCACAGCCATGAGGTGGGAGGCACATGTGGAAAATGCTTTGCGTCTGCCCTCAGCAGAGTTCATCCTGCAGATGGTAGCAATGATGTAGCAGTAGGACAGAAGGACACTGACAATGCTGCACCCTAGCAGGAAGGTACTAAACGTGAACAGCAGTATTTCATTGATGGATGTATCTGAGCAGGAGAGTGCCAGCAAAGGTGGAATGTCACAGAGAAAGTGATTGATGACATTTGAATTGCAGAAGGACAATCGGAATGTACAGGATGTGTGGATTGCTGAGTCCACCAAGCCTACTGCATAGGTAACAGCCACAAGCTGGATGCAGACCTTCTTGGACATTGCAATTGTATAGAGCAGGGGTTTGCAGATGGCGACATAACGATCATAGGCCATGACAGCTAGCATGAGACATTCTACATCTGCAAAGGCCACGAAAAAATACATTTGAACAGCACATAAATTGTAGGCAATCCTCTTCTCTTTAGATAAGAAATCAGCCAGCATCTTGGGAGAAACAGTGGAGGAGTAGCAGATGTCACAGAAGGACAGATTGCTCAGGAAGTAGTACATAGGTGTATGAAGCCTGATGTCCAGTTTAATCAATATGACCATCCCTAGATTAGCAATTATAGTTAAGCCATAAACAAGGAAGAACAAAGCAAAAAGGCCCTGTTGCACATCCTGTCTGCAAGAAAGTCCTAACAAGACAAAATCAGTAAAAACAGTGAAGTTTTCAAACTTCATTCTTTGGATCTGGATATACCCTGGATTTCAATAAAGAAAGAAAAAATGAGAGTTATAATTTTTCTGTGTTCATAGTCAGACTTTTAGTCTTTGCTTTTGACAGAGGAAAAATTGATGAACTCACCAGTGCATGAATTAAACTATTAGAAATTTATTTGACTCACTGACCATTAGTGGGAAAATTAGAGCATTTCTTGTAGCTGCATAGCTCCCTTTAGAATATGGAGTACATTTTCATGCAAATTTATCCACTCAATATGCAAACAACCATGAGAATAGTGCCTCACCCTTTTATAGGTTAGGAAGTGGATAGTTTCAGAAAAACAGGCCATGTTCCTTCTTTCAGCTTATGAAGAAAACTGGCATCTTCAGATAAGAGTTGTTATATTTTATTTATGAAAAGCATCACTATATCCTCTAAAATGAATAAGCACAAGTAAATATGGGTACTGAAAGTAACTATTCTTATTCCTTCATTCTATAAACCTATGGAACATTCCTAGTATGACAGAAGTTATATAAGGAAATTCATATACTTTACTGAAAACATCTCAAGTTGATCTCTGGTTTCAAATATAGAGCTACATTTACTATGACTTAGATCTAAGAATTAAGATCCATTTAAATAAGCAGAGAGATTCTGGTTAAGCAGACGAAAAGATTTCTAGGTTCAGAAATACTGAGCATAAAGACAAGAGTCTGTCAGAGACAGCATTTTATGCTAGTTGTGCTGCTAGCAGAGTTGGTCAAATGAGCAATAAAACAGATGACCTGACAACTGAGTTGTAATAAAGCAGAAGCTTCACACTCTGCACACCTAATCTCATGTGTAAACAGACAATGAGAAAACTAGCTGCTGTTCATTGTTTCAGAACCCAGGTTTGTGTCTGAGCATTGTGCCCTCCTAAGTCTCCAGACATTGTTGCAATACTTTACTTTCTCCTTATTTCTTTTTGCCTTTCATGAAGACTTTTAATCAGCTGATCTGTGTTTATAATTAATATTTCCTGGGAAGTTCTTCCAATTAAAGTCCATGTCTCATTGTTCCATTGTTTCACTCTAACAAACTAAAACTCTATGTAAATTTCATGTATATGTGAAAGTAGAGAGCTATCATTTGATATGTTCATAGTTACATTAACACAGAAAGTTCATATATATAAACATGTAAAACTGAAGTGTGATTAGCAAAATAAATGCATATGAAATCTGAAAATTTTATTTAGCTCACCAATTTCTAAAACTTGAATAAATTGTTGTAGATATATTTCTCAGTATATATAACTTTAAACAATTATTTCATTTAATATATTTATAACATTTAAGATACATAAAATTACATGTCTAATGTGAAAGTACTAAATGAAATTTGCCAACTTCTCTTTCAATCTTAGTACATTTGTTCACCCTATTATTTTCTTAAACATTAAAATGCTTAGTATATAAAGCAGACATACCTTGTTTCATACCTGCCTTCATATGTATATTTGTTACAACTGAAAAAAAAAAGAGAAAAATGAAGAAACTTATAATGAACATATGAAAACCAGCAAATATGTCTGTACCTGATCCAGGAAAAGAGATGTTAGTGGATATAGTTCTGTCCACACACAGATTAAACACTCTCTGTAATCACCTGAGTTATGAACCTATCTGCCTATCCCTGAGTGCTTAATACTTGGTCTCTTAGGAATAAGGATTTTTTTTTGGGGGGGGGGTTCCTAAGAGGAAAAGAAGTCACAAAAGTTGCTGGACAGTGGTGACTCAAGCCCATAATCCCAACACTTGGGAGGCAGAGGAAGTTGGATTTGTGAGTTTGAGGCCAGCCTGGTCTACAGAGTGAGTTCTGGGATAGCCAGGGCTATACAGACAAACCCTGTCTTGAAAAACCAAAAAATAAAAAAATAAAAAAATAAAAAATAAAAATAAAGTGACATTGCACTTTTACATACTCAAGAATCTAATAAAAATACAAAATTTGAAATAAGCAGTGACACTGTGTAAATAAATCCTTTGCATAAAATTAAATAATGTGATTAGAAACAAAGTGTTGCTTTTTTCACTTTATTAAAATAATTTATTCTGCTGTCAGTAGTGTTCAATTGTCTTAATATCAAAAAGTTTTCAAATGTTCTTTTTAAAAATTTAATTAATTAATTAAATTTTTTTGTAATCATAAATATTTTAATACCTGGAGCAGAGCTTGCCAAACAACACATTTGCTTTCCTTCAGTATATTCATTTTCTTTTTAAGTTTTTTTAATTGGATTATTTTCTTTTTTTTTCTATATTCTTTGTTTACATTCCAAATGCTTTCCCCTTTCCTGGTTCCCTCCTCCCCATATGTCTCATAAGCCCTCTTCCCTCCACCATTTCCCAATCATCTCCTCCCATTTCTCTGTCCTGGTACAACCCTACAATGCTGGATCAAGCCTTTCCAGGACCAGGGCCCTCTCCTTCCTTCTTCATGGGAATCATTTGTTATGCTCATTGTGTCTTGAGTATTCAGAGCTTCTGGGCTAATTAATATCCATTTATCAGTGATTGCATTCCATGTGCATTCTATTGGGTTACCTCACTTAGGATGATATTCTCCAGTTCCAACCATTTGCCTAAAAATTTCATGAATTCATTGTTTTTAATTGCTGAGTAGTATTCCATCGTGTAAATATACCACATTTTCTGTATCCATTCCTCCACTGATGGACATCTGGGTTCTTTCCAGCTTCAGGCTATTATAAATAAGGCTGCTATGAACATAGTAGAGCATGTGTCCTTATTGCATGCTGGGGAATCCTCTGGGTATATGCCCAGGAGTGGTTTAGCAGGGTCATCTGAAAGTGCCATGCCCTGTTTTCTGAGGAACCACCAGACTGATTTCCAGAGTAGTTGTACCATCGTTCAATTCCACCAGCAGTGGAGGAATGTTCCTCTTTTTTGAAGGGGCAGTGGGGAGCCCCTTCAAATGCAGACCACCCTGCAGGGCACAGGACCCATGACAGGCTGGCACACAGACGAACCGCCGATCTGCCAAGGTCCTGAGCACAGGCAGCTGCCTAGTGGTATGCGTCCCAGAGATCTTAAACTTGGGATGTCTCAGTACTTGGAACCGCCTATCCTATCTTACCTGGAGCCTTATTTTTTTCTCATGCACTTTATATCCTGCTCAAGGTCACTGTCTCCCTTCTGATCACCTCCTCCCACAATTCTTTGCCCATACCCTTCTCCTCTGTGAGAGTGGGGACCCCCCCCCCTAGTTTTTCCCCCTACCCTTATACTCATGTCTCTGCATTGCTAGGTGATTGATACAAGAGAACATAGCCTAGCTAGTAGAATATATCCCATTGACAGAAAACGGCATTTGTCATTGCACAGTTGTTCAGGACTCAAATATATGTGAAATTGGACATCTGCTACATATGCGTGGACAGATCTAGGTCCAGCCCATGTAAGTTCTTGGTTGGTGGTTTAGATTCTGAGAGACCCAAAGGTCCAGGTTGATTGGCTTTGTTGGTCTTTATTTTTTTTTTAAAGATTGATTTATTATTGTATATGAATACACTGTAGCTCTCTTCAGACACTCCAGAAGAGCATGTCAGATGGTTGTGAGCCACCATGTGGTTCCTGGGATTTGAACTCAGGACCTTTGGAAGAGCAGTCAGTGCTCTTAACCCCTGAGCCATCTCTCCAGGCTTTTGTTGGTCTTCTTGTGGAGTTCCTATCCCCTCTGGAACCTGCAATCCTTCTTCATATTCTTCTGTAAATATCCCCAAGCTCCATACATTGTCTGCCTGTGGGTATCTGTATCTCTCACATTCAACTTCTGGATGCATCCTCTCACCGGACAACAGGCTCCTCTCTGAAAGCATAACAGAATATCATTCACAATGTTAGGAATTGGTGGTTGCCCATAGGATGTGTCTCAAATTGGATTGGTGATTGGCCATTCCCTCATTCTCTGCTCCCTTCCTCATGCCTGCATTATTTGTGGGTGGATTAGCGCCTCTATCTCTTCACCAGGATTCCTGTCTGGATATGCCTTTTCAAGTTCCATATCCATAATCGGTGAGTCATGGCTAAGGTAGGCCCCATTGATTCATAGGCACCTCCCTTTTCTCAGGCCTTGTATCTACCTGGAGATGCCCCAGATCCTCACCCCCATCAGTTGTAGATTTCCCTTCATTTTCATGGTCATCTAACCATTTCTCCTCTCCTTCCCCACACCTGATCCTGAATCCCTCATTGCTAAACCCATAGTCCTTCCCTCCCAGTTCCCCCTCTCCATCTCTCATGTCTATTTTATTTCCCTTCTAAGTGAGACAAAAACTTCCTTACTTGGGCCTTCTTTCTTTTTTAGCTTCTTTGGGTCTGCAGTGTGTAACATGGTACATATATTTTATGGCTAATATCCACATATAGTTGATTTCACACCATGGATGTCATTTTGGGACTAGGTTACCTCAATGGACATGATATGTTCAAGTTCCATCCATTTGCCTGGAAAATTCATAGTTTCTTGGTTTTAATGGCTGAATAGGATTCCATTGTGTAGATTACCACATTTTCTTTATCCACTCTTCAATTGAGGGATATGTAGGTTGTTTCCAGTTTCTGCAAATATGAATAAAGGTATAATGAACATAATTGAGCAATTATCTTTGTGAAATGTTGGAACATCTTTTGGGTATATGCCCATTAGTGGCATATCAGAGTCTTGAGGGACAACTAGTCAATGTTTTTTGGAAAAATATGCCAAATTGATTTCTAAAGTGGTTGTACAAATTTTCACTCCCAGCAACAATGTAGGTTCTACATCCTCCCCAGCATGTGCTGTCACTTTGTGTGTGTGTGTGTGTGTGTGTGTGTGTGTGTGTGTGTGTGTGCATGTGTTTGATACAGGGTTTCTCTGTGTAGCCCTAGCTGTCTTGGAACTCACTCTGTAGACCATAATGAACTCAAACTCAGAGATCTGCCTGCCTCTGCCTCCCAAGTGCTGGGATTAAAGGCATGAGCCACCACTCCCTGGCTGTGTTTTTATCTTAGCCATTCTCATGGGTGTAAAATGGTACATCAGAGTTGTTTTGATTTGCATTTACTTGATGAATAAGAACTTTGAACCTTTTTCTAAGTGCTTCTTGGCCATTTAAGATGCCTCTGTTGAAAATTCTGTGTTTACTTCTATACCCCAGTTCTTAATTAGGTTATTTTGGTTGTTGGTGTCTAACTTCTTGAGTTCTTTGTAAAATTTGGATTAGCCCTGTGTCAGGTATAATGTTGCTGAAGAATTTTTCACAATCTGTGGTTTGCTGATTTGTCCTATTAATAGTGACCTATTAATAGTGTTTTAATGGGTTATTAATAGCCTTGCAGTTTCATGAATTGCAGTTATTAATTGTTGATCTTAGAGTCTGATCCATTGGTGTTCTGTTCAGGAACTTTTCTCCTGGAGCAATGCATTCAAGGATATCTCACACCTTGTCTTCTATGGGATTTAGTGTGTCTTGTATTATGTTGAAGTCATTGATCCACTTGGACTTGAGTTTTGTGAGGGTTGATAAGTATGGATCTATTTTCATTCTTCTACATGTAGACATCCAGTTAATCCAGCACTATTTGCTGCAGATGCTTTCATTTTTCCATTGTATGGCTTTGGCCACTGTGTGTGAATTTATTTCTGGGTTTCAAAACTTAAATCACACATACCTCAAATCACAGTAATGTGTCTTAATTGCTCCCTCTGGGTATATGATTTGTTTTATTGTTATGAAATTCCCTGGCTTCTATAAAGCAAAAATAAATAGGATGTGAGACTATGTGATATTTTACTTTTAGAAAAAGTAAACCAGTGTAGTATCTTAAAACATTTTGTTGAGTTATTTATATATTTTGAATATTAGCCTTCCATTGGATGTGGGATTAGTGAAGATTTTTCCAATATGTAGATTGTAGATTTGTTCTATTTACTATGTCCATTGTCATACAGAAGATTTTCAGTTTCATGAGGTCCTATTAATTAATTTTTGATCTGAGATCTTGAGACATTGGAGTTCTGTTTAGGAAATTTCCCACCCAATGAATTCGAGGCTCTTTTCCAAGTTCTCTTTCATTAGATTCAGTGTATTTGATTTTATGTTGTGTTCCTTGATATACTTGTACTTGAACTTTGTGCAAGGTGACAAGTGTAGATCTATTTTCATATTTCTACATACTGATTGACAGTTAGACCAGTACCATTTGCTAAAGATGCTTTCTTTTTTTCTATTGTATAGTTTTGATTTCTTGTCAAAGATCAAGAGACCCCAAGTGTGTGGCTTTATTTCTAGTCTTCGATTCTATTCCATTAATTAACCTGTCTGTGTCTGTACTGATACCATGCAGTTTTTATTACTATTGCTTTGAAGTGAATCTTGAGCTCGGGGATTGTGATTCCCCCAGAAGTTCTTTCATTGTTAAGAATTGTTTTTGCTATCCTGGGTTTTTTTGTTTGTTTGTTTGTTTGTTTGTTTGTTTCTTGTTTTTTTTCACATGAAATTGAGAATTGCTCTATCCATGTATTTGACAAACTGTGTTAGATTTTTAATGGAGATTGTGTTGAATCTGAATATTGTTTTTGGTAGAATACCCATTTTTACTGTTAATCTTACAAATCCATAATCATGGGAGATCTCTCCTTTTTTGAGATCTCTGATTTCTTATTTGAGAGACTTGAAGTTCTTTTTACACAGATCTTTTACTTGTTTTTGTTTAAGTTTTATGAAAAAACTAACATCCATAAAAACAAACAACCCCATAAAATGGGATATAGAACTAAACCCAATTCACAACAGAGGAATCTTGAATGGTGGAGGAGCACTTAGGGATTTGTTCAAAGTCCTTAGTCATAAGGAAAATGCAAATCAGAAGGATCCTGAAATTCCACCTGAGAATCAGAATGGCTAAGATCAAAAACTCAGGTGACAGCATATGTTGGTGAGCATGTGAAGAAAGAAAAACACCTCTGTTGCAGGTGGAATTGCAAACTGATTCAACCATTCTGGAGATCAATCTTGGCGTTCCTCAGAAAATTGTAAATAGATCTACTGAAGACCCAACCATACTACTCTTGGCCATATACCTAAAAGATCCCCACCATACCACAGGTGCATGTGCTCTACTATGTTCATATCAGCCTCATCTGTGATAGCCAGAAGCTGGAAACAACCCAGATGTTCCACAATAGAATAGTGGATACAGAAAATGTAGTTCATTTACACAGTAGACTAGTACTCAGTTATTAAGAATAAGAACATCTGGGCAGGTTCGGCGGCGTCGGCAGCGTCGGCGGCGTCGGCAGCAGTGCAGCAGTGGCTGGTCCAGCTGAAGGGCCATCAGCAAGAACTTCAAAACTCTGAAGAAGGAAATGGAAGAAGACCTCAAAAAATGGGAAAACCTCCCATGCTCATGGATCGGTAGAATCAATATAGTTAAAATGGCCATTTTGCCAAAAGCAATATACAGATTCAATGCAATACCCATCAAAATCTCAACTCAATTCTTCACAGAGTTAGAAAGAGCAAATATCAAATTCATCTGGAACAACAAAAAACCCAGGATAGCTAAAACTATCCTCAGCAACAAAAGAAAATCTGGGGGAATTAGAATCCCTGACCTCAAGCAATACTACAGAGCAATAGTGTTAAAAACTGCATGGTATTGGTACAGTGACATGCAGGAGGATCAATGGAACAGGATTGAAGATCCAGAAATGAACCCACACACCTATGGCCACTTGATCCTCGACAAAGAAGCTGAAAACATCCAATGGAAAAAAGATAGCCTTTTCAACAAATGGTGCTGGTTCAACTGGAGGTCAGCATGCAGAAGAATGCGAATTGATCCATCCTTGTCTCCTTGTACTAAGCTCAAATCCAAATGGATCAAGGACCTCCACATAAAGCCAGACACTCTTAAGCTAATAGAAAAGAAACTGGGGAAGACCCTTGAGGACATCAGTACAGGGAGAAAGTTTCTGAACAGAACACCAATAGCATATGCTATAAGAGCAAGAATTGACAAATGGGACCTCATAAAATTACAAAGTTTCTGTAAGGCAAAGGACACCATCAAAAGGACAAATCGGCAACCAACAAATTGGGAAAAGATCTTCACCAATCCTACATCAGATAGAGGGCTAATATCCAATATATATAAAGAACTCAAGAAGTTAGACTCCAGAAAACCGAACAACCCTATTAAAAATGGGGTACAGAGTTAAACAAAGAATTCTCACCTGAAGATCTTCGGATGGCGGAGAAGCATCTTAAAAAATGCTCAACTTCATTAGTCTTCAGGGAAATGCAAATCAAAACAACCCTGAGATTTCATCTTACACCAGTCAGAATGGCTAAGATTAAAAATTCAGGAGACAGCAGGTGTTGGAGAGGGTGTGGAGAAAGAGGAACACTCCTCCACTGCTGGTGGGGTTGCAAATTGGTACAACCACTCTGGAAATCAGTCTGGCGGTTCCTCTGAAAACTGGGCACCTCACTTCCAGAAGATCCTGCTATACCACTCCTGGGCATATACCCAGAGGATTCCCCACCATGTAATAAGGATACATGCTCTACTATGTTCATAGCAGCCCTATTTATAATTGCCAGAAGTTGGAAAGAACCCAAGTATCCCTCAACAGAAGAATGGATGCAAAAAATGTGGTATATCTACACAATGGATTACTATTCAGCCATTAGAAACAATGAATTCATGAAATTCTTAGGCAAATGGATGGAGCTAGAGAACATCATACTAAGTGAGGTAACCCAGACTCAAAAGGTGAATCATGGTATGCACTCACTAATAAGTGGATATTAACCTAGAAACCTGGAATACCCAAAACATAATCCACACATCAAATGAGATACAAGAAGAAAGGAGGAGTGGCCCCTGGTTCTGGAAAGACTCAGTGAAGCAGTATTCGGCAAAACCAGAACGGGGAAGTGGGAAGGGGTGGGTGGGAGAACAGGGGAAGAGAAGGGGCCTTATGGGACTTTCGGGGAGTGGGGGGCTAGAAAAGGGGAAATCATTTGAAATGTAAATAAATTATATCAAATAAAAAAAAAAGAATAAGAACATCCTGAGTTTTATAGGCAATGGATGGGACTAGAAATTATCATTCTGAGTGAGGTAATTCAGACCCCAAAGGACATGTATGGTATGCATTCACTAATAAATAGATATTAGCCAAACAAGTACAGAATACCCAGAATACAATCCACAGAACTCAAGAAGGTTAACAAGCTGAATTGCCCAAATGAGGATACTTCAGTCCCACTTGGGAGGGAGAAGAAAGCAATCATATGTATTTGGGAGGGCTGAGATAGGGATGGATCTGGATAAGAGAGGGTTTGTGGAGGAGAAAAGAGAAACTTGGAGGTATAGGGAGCGAAGCAGGAGAGAAGCCCTGAGGACAAACAGAATGAATGGAAATATACAAACTTGGTTGGAGGGTGATGTAGAAGGTGGGGTGACCCTCTAAAATGTACCAGATACCTGGAAAGTCAAAGACTCCCAGGACTCAAAAGGAGGAGCCTTAGATGAATGCCCAACAGTAGAGAGAGGAAATTTGTAGAGTCTACTTCTAGTAGAAAGGCATGGCATTAAACATAAGGATGGGGTTGCCATGCAAGGTAAAATACTCTGACCTAGATTTTTTCTTGTATAAAAGTACTGCAGGAACAAATATGGAGATGTGACTGAGGGAAAGGAGGTACAGTGACCAGCCCAATTTGAGATCCATCTTAAGGAATAGCTCCAAAGCCTGATGCTATGTGGTATATTCACAGATAGGGGCCTAGCATGGCTGTCTTCTGAGAGGTCCAACAAGAAGGTGACTGAGACAGATTCAGATATTTATACCAAATCAGTGGATTAAAGTTGGGTACCCCCATGGTTGAATTAAGGAAATGCTGAAAGAAGCTGAGGAGGAGAGAGACCTGATAGGAGTACCAGCAGTCTCAAATAACCTACACCCCAAGATATCTCAGACACTAATCCACCAAGGAGGCAGCATACACTAGCTAGTATGAGGCCCTGGACATAAATACAGCAGAGGACTGCCTGGTTTAACCTCAGTGAGAGATGTGCCTAACCCTGGAGATACTTCAGACAGAAGAGAGTGGGGAGGCCTGGTTGAGGGGTAAGGGGTTGTGGAGGGAACATCCTCTTGAAGACAGCTAGGAGGTGGAATGGGATGATGATTATGAACATTGGAAGGATGGACCAGGATTGGGGCAAAGACTACAGTGTTAAAATTAAAAGAAATAGGTGTCCTGCTCAGGAAGCTGTGGAAGGGGAGAAGCCCCGCGACCATATTTGCTGCCTGCCTGGACAGAAAAGGATCACTAGCAACTGTACCACCCTGAGCTTTAGATTTCTGGTGGTGCAAATCGCCAGGGGTCTGTCTGCACTCAGGAACTGAGCATGTAGGCGGGTTTTGTCTGCCAGCCTGCTGGGCTTGGGGCCCGTGTCCTGCCCAGGGAGCTTGGAAGGAGAGAAGCCCCTCAGCCATATTTGCTGCCTGCCGGGGACAGAAAAGGATCACTAGGTACAGTATCACCCTGAGCTTTAGATTTCTGGAGGTGCAAATTGCCAGGGGTCTGCCTGCACTCAGGAACAGAGCACATAGGCGGATTTGTCTACCAGCCCACCTGGCTCAGGCCCCGTATCCTACCCAGGGAGCTGCAGAAGGGTAGAAGCCCTGCAACCATATTTTCTGCCTGCCTGGACAGAAAAGGATCACTAGGTACCGTGTCACCCTGAGCTTTAGATTTCTGGTGGTGCAAACTGCCAGGGGTCTGCCTGCATTCAGGAACTAAGCACATAGGTGGTTCATCTGCAAGCCAGTCCATCGCAGGACCTGTGTCCTATGTGAGAATCAACAGAGGGAGTGACCCCCACCACAACATCTTTGCTCCATAATAGAGCAGACAGAGAACACCTGGTTAACCTTGACAACCTAAGTATAACATTGCTTGAGGCAAGACAGAGAAGGGCTCCAAAGGCACAAAAGAGGAAGGGAGCATATCAGTAATCTGTGCCAGAAGAAACCCAGTTATCCAGTATTGCAGAGATAACCTTAAAGATCCACAGTAGGTTGAAGCACCAGCCAATGACAATAAGACCATCAAACACCTGGGAGAACCAGATGGCTAAAGGCAAATGTAGGAATGTTAGTAACAGAAACCAAGGCATTATGGCAGCATCTGAACCCAATTCTCCAACATTAGCAAGTCCTGGATACCCCAACACACCAGAAAAACAAGATTTTGATTTAAAATCACTGGTCATGATGCTGGTACAGGAACACATGAAGGACATACTTAAAGAAATTCAGAAGAAAATGGATCAAAACTTAGAAGCCCTTACAAGGGAAACACAAAAATCATTGAAAGAAATTCAGGAGAATACAAAAGCCAATAAGGAGGAAATGCAAAAATCACTTAAAGAAATACAGGAGAACCTTGATCAACAGGCAGAAGTCATGAAAGAGGAAACACAAAAATCTCTTAAAGAATTAGAGGAAAACACAAACAAGCAAATGACAGAACTGAGTAAAAACTTCCAGGATCTAAAAACAGAAGTAGAAACAACTAAGAAAGCACAAAGGGAGACAACTTTGGAGATAGAAAACCTTGGGAAGAAATCAGGGATCATAGACGAAAATATCAACAACAGAATACAAGAGATAGAAGAAAGAATCTCAGATGCCGAAGATACCATAGAAACCATGGGCTCAACAGTTAAAGAAAATGCAAAATGCAAAAAGCTTGTAACCCAAAACATCCAGGAAATCCAGGACACAATGAGAAAGCCAAATCTAAGGATTATAGGCATTGATGAGAGTGAAGATTTACAACTTAAAGGGCCAGCAAATATCTTCAACAAAATTATGGAAGAAAACTTCCCTAACCTAAAGAGAGAGATGCCCATGAATATACAAGAAGCCTACAGAACTCCAAACAGACTGGACCAGAACAGAAATACCTCCTGTCACATAATAATCAAAACCCCAAATGTACTAAACAAAGAAAGAATACTTAGGTCAGTAAGAGAAAAGGGGCAAGTAACATATAAAGGAAGACCTATCAGAATTACACCAGATTTCTCACCAGAGACAATGAAAGCTAGAAGATCCTGGGCAGAGCTCATGTAGACTCTAAGAGAACACAAATTCCAGCTGAGACTACTATACCAAGCGAAACTCTCAATTGCTATAGATGGAGAAACCAAGATATTCCATGACAAAACCAAATTTACACAATATCTTTCTACAAACCCAGCCCTACAAAGGATAATAGGGGGAAAACACCATTACAACAAGGGAAACTATACCCTGGAAAGAGCAGGACATTAAGCTTCTTTCATCAAACCCAAAGAAGATAAACACACACGTATAAAATTAAAATATAAAATGATAGGAAGCAATAAACACTACTCCTTGATATCTCTTAACATCAATAGACTCAATTCCCCAATAAAAAGACATAGACTAACAGACTGGTTACGTAAACAGGACCCTACATTTTGCTGCACACAGGAAACACACCTCAGTGTCAAAGACAAAAACTACCTTAGAGTAGAAGGCTGGAAGACAATTTTACAAGCAAATGGTCCCAGGAAACAAGCTGGAGTTGCCATTCTAATTTCATATAAAATTGACTTCCAACCTAATGTCATCACAAGAGACATGAAAGGTCACTACTTGCTGGTCAAAGGAAAAATCCACCAAGAAGAACTCTCAATCCTGAACATATATGCCCCAAACACAAGGACACCCTCATTCATAAAAGAAACTTTACTAAAGCTCAAAGTACATATTGCACCTAACACAAAAATTGTGGGTGACTTCAACACTCCACTCTCATCAATGGACTGATCAGGAAAACAAACTAAACAGGGAGACAATGAAACTAATTGAAGCTTTGAACCAATTGGAGTTAACAGATATATACAGAAGTTTTCATCCCAAAGCAAAAGAATATACCTTTTTCTCAGCACCTCATGGTACCTTCTCCAAAATAGATCATATAGTTGGTCACAAGACAGACCTCAACAAATATAAGAAGATTGAATTAATCCCATGCCTCCTATCAGATCACTATGGAGTAAAAGTGGCTTTAGTAACAGTAAAAACAAGAGAAAGCCCACATACACATGGAAACTGAATACTCTACTCAGTGATACCTTGGTCAAGGAACAAATAAAGAAAGAAACCAAAGATTTCTTAGAATTTAACGAAAATGAAGGCACAACATACACAAATCTATGGGACACAATGAAAGCAGTGCTAAGAGGAAAACTCATAGCTTTGAGTGCCTCCAAAACGAAATTCGAGAGAGCTTACATTAGAAGATTAACGGAACAACTGAAAGCCCTGGAACAAGAAGAAGCTAATTCACCCAGGAGTAGAAGAAGACAGGAAATCATCAAACTCGGGGCTGAAGTCAATCAAGTAGAAACCAAGAGAACCATATAAAGAATCAACAAGACCAAAAGCTGGTTCTTTGAAAAAATCAACAAGATAGATAAACCCTTAGCCAGACTAACCAAAGGGCACAGAGAAAGTATCCAAATTAACAAGATTAGAAATGAAAACGGAACTATTACAACAGAAACCGAGGAAATTCAAAAAATCATCAGATCCTACTACAAAAACCTGTACTCAACACAACTGGAGAATCTGGAGGAAATGGACATTTTCTTAGACAGATAGCAATTACCAAAATTAAACCAGGATCAAACAGACCATCTAAACAGACCCATAACTCCTAAAGAAATAGAAGGGGTCATAGATAGGCTTCGGACCAAAAAAAGCCCAGGACCAGATGGTTTCAGTGCAGAATTCTATCAGACTTTCAAAGAAGACTTAACACCAATACTCTTCAAACTTTTCCACCAAATAGAAACAGAAGGAACACTACCCAACTCCTTCTTCGAAGCCACTATTACGCTGATACCAAAACCACACAAAGATCCAACTAAGAAAGAGAATTTCAGGCCAATTTTTCTTATGAATATCGATGCAAAAATACTAAATAAAATTCTTGCCCACCGAATCCAAGAACACATCAAAACGATCATCCACCATGATCAAGTAGGCTTCATCCCAGGGATGCAGGGATGGTTCAATATAAGGAAATCCATAAATGCTATCCACTACATAAACAAACTCAAAGAAAAAAACCGCATGATCATTTCATTAGATGCGGAAAAAGCAATTGACAAAATTCAGCATCCTTTCATGCTAAAAGTCTTGGAAAGGACAGGAATTCAAGGCCCATATCTAAACATATTAAAGGTAATATACAGCAATCTGGTAGCCAACATCATACTAAATGGAGAGAAACTTGAAGCAATCCCACTAAAATCAGGGACTAGACAAGGCTGCCCCCTCTCTCCATATCTTTTCAATATAGTTCTTGAAGTCCTAGCTAGAGCAACTAGACAACATAAGGAAGTCAAAGGGATACAAATTGGAAAGGAAGAAGTCAAACTATCACTATTTCCAGATGATATGATCGTATACTTAAGTGACCCCAAAAACTCTACTAGAGAACTCCTATATCTGATAAACAACTTCAGCGGAGTGGCTGGCTACAAAATCAACGCAAGCAAATCAGTAGCCTTTATATATTCAAAGGATAAGCAGACTGAGAAAGAAGTTATGGAAATGACCCCCTTCACAATAGCTACAAACAGTATAAAGTATCTTGGGGTGACTCTAACCAAACAAGTGAAAGACCTATATGACAAGAACTTCAGATCTCTGAAGAAGGAAATCGAAGAAGATCTCAGAAAATGGAAAAATCTTCCAGGCTGGTGGATTGGCAGGATTAATATAGTTAAAATGGCCATCTTGCCAAAGGCAATCTACAGATTCAATGCTATCCCCATAAAAATCCCAACCCAGTTCTTCATAGAGCAAGAAAGAGCAATTCTCAAATTCTTCTGGAATAACAAAAAACCCAGGATAGCTAAAACTATTCTCCACAGTAAAAGAACTTCAGGGGGATTCAGTATCCCAGGCTTTAAACTCTACTACAGAGCAATAGTGATAAAAACTGCATGGTATTGGTACAATATCAGGCAAATGGATCAATGGAATAGGATTGAAGACCCAGAAATGAATCAGCACACCTATGGTCACTTGGTCTTCGACAAAGGAGCTGAAAGCATCCAGTGGAAAAAGATAGTTTTTTCAACAAATGGTGCTCGTTCAATTGGGTGTCAGCATGCAGAAGAATGCACATCGATCCATTCTTATCTCCTTGTACCAAGCTCAATTCCAAATGGATCAAGGACCTCCACATAAAACCTGACACACTGAAACTAATCGAAAAGAAACTGGGGAAGACCCTGGAGGACATGGGCACAGGGGAAAAGTTCCTGAATAGAACACCAATAGCTTATGCTCTAAGATCAAGAATTGACAAACGGGACCTCATAAATCTACAAAGTTTCTGTAAGGCAAAGGACACCATCAAAAGGACAAAACATCAACCAACAGAGTGGAAAAGAATCTTCACCAACCTTAAATCTGACAGAAGGCTAATAACTAATATATACAAAGAATTCAAGAAAGGAGAACCCAGAGAACCAAATAACCCCATTAAAAAGTGGGGTACGGAGCTAAACAAAGAATTTTCACATGAAGAACTTTGGAGAGCTGAGAAACACCTTAAGAAATGTTCAACATCATTAATAATTAGGGAAATGCAAATCAAAACAACCCTGAGATTTCACCTCACACCAGTCAGAATGGCTAAGGTCAAAAACTCAGGAGACAGCAGGTGTTGGCGAGGATGTGGAGAAAGAGGAACACTCCTCCACTGCTGGGTGGAATTGCAAGATGGTGCAACCACTTTGGAAATCAGTCTGGCGGTTCCTCAGAAAACTGGGCATGTCACTTCCTGAGGACCCTGTTTTACCACTCCTGGGCATATATCCAGAGGATTCTTCAGCATGTAATAAGGACACATGCTCCACTATGTTCATAGCAGCCCTATTTGTAGTAGCCAGAAGCTGGAAAGAACCTAGGTGTCCTTTAACAGAGGAATGGATACAAAAAATGTGGTATATTTACACAATGGAGTACTATTCAGCCATTAGAAACAATGAATTCATGAAATTCTTAGACAAATGGATGGAGCTGGAGAACATCATACTAAGTGAGGTAACCCATTTTCAAAAGATCAATCATGGTATGCACTCACTGATAAGTGGATATTAGCCTAGAAACTTTGAATACCCAGGACATAATCCACAAATTAAATGATGTCCAAAAAGAACGGAGGAGTTGCCCCTGGTTCTGGAAAGACTCAGTGCAAGAGTATAGGGGAATTCCAGAACAGGGAAATGGGAAGGCGTGGATGGAAGAACAGGGGGACGGAAGAGGGCTTATGGGACTTGCGGGGAGTGGGGACCCAGAAAAGGGGAAATCATTTGAAATGTATATAAAAATATATCAATAAAAAAAGAAAGAAATCAAAGATTTCTTAGAATTTAATGAAAATGAAGGCACAACATCCACAGATCTATGGGACACAATGAAAGCAGTGCTAAGAGGAAAACTCATAGCTTTGAGTGCCTCCAAAAAAAAAAAAGAAAGAAAAAAAAAGAAAAGAAAAGAATTTCCTCCTGTCACATAATATCAAAATATCAAATGCACAAAACAAAGAAAGAATATTAAGAGCAGTAATGGAAAAATGTTAAGTAACATATAAAGGTAGACCTATCAGAATTATATCAGAATTCTCACCAGAGACTATGAAAGCTAGAAGATCCTGGGCCAATTTCATACAGGCCCTAAGAAGTACTTTGGTACTTCTTAGAAGGGGGAACAAAATACCCATGGGAGGAGATACAGAGACAAATTGTGTAGCAGAGACTGGAGGAAAGACCATCCCTGTCACTATTAATAATATTGTTATGCTTATAAACAAACACCTTGCATAAATGACCTCTGAGAGGCTCCACCTAACAGTGAATGGAAAGAGATCCAGAGACTCACTCCCAAACATTCAATGGAGTTTGCAGAGATTTAAGGAAGATTTGGGAGAAGGATTGGGGGACCTTAAGAGGACCAGGACTGCACAGGAAGACCAATAGAGTCAACTATCCTGAACACTGGAGGTCTTCCAAAAACTGAATAAGCAAATAAGGAGAAAGCATTGGCTAGACCTAAGACCCCTGCACATGCGTACCTTGGTGTTCCTGCAGGTCTCTCAACAATTGGAACAGGGCCTCTACCTGGGCCTATTGTCTACCTGAATGTGGATCCTGTACACCTAAACTGACAGCATTGTTTGGCCTTAGTAGAAGATGTGCCTAGTCCTGAAAAACAAATTTATGTTTAGGGGGTAATGTGTAGTGTGTATAGTTATGTCAGTAGAATCCTTGTTTACATGGGGAAGACTTGCAGATGTGCTCTTTATACTTTTAGTGTTCCTATGGAATCAGTTACTTTTTTGACATTGTCTCGCCCACTCTGATTCCCTTGCTATGTGTGATAATCTTTGTGAATTAGATCATCGTTTTTCTTGGTACTGTGTTCTTTTTCCAGTGTCCATTTCTGTTAATCGTTTTCTGCTAAAGTAAAATCATACCTATAATCTTGAAATTGCCATCAGCCATATGTTGCCCCACTACCATGAAAGACACTTCTGCTTCTACTCATTGCATCTTGTATGTGTGGTGTAACCATTGTGACAATGATATTTATTTTAAAGTAAGAGTACTGTCATGACAACACAGAGAAAATAATAATGTAAACAATTACCTGTAATATAGCATTATAAATTGCCAGACAGGATTTTATATTTATTAGTAATATTAATTCCAGAATGGTTATTGCTTAAGCATGTAACATTTATTTTTTTCTAAACTGGTAAGTATTTCCAAATAAAATTGTATTTTATGTTTTCCCCCTTTTTATTTAGTATTTTATTCATTTACATTTCAAAAGATATGATCTTCCTGGTTTTTCCTCCACAAATCCCCCATCCCATCTTCCATCACCTTTGCTTTTATGAAGGTGCTATTCTACCCACTCATCCATTTCCACCTTGCCACTCTACCATCCCACTATGCTGGGACATCAAGCCTCCACAGGACCAAGGGCCTCCCCTCACGTTGATGCCAGCTAAGGCCATCTACATATGTAGGTAGAGCCATGGGTCCCTCCAGGTACAATCTTCAGTTGGTGTCTATTCCCTGGGAGATCTCGGTGGTCTAGTTAGTTGGTATCATTCTTCATATGAAGTTTCAATCCCCTTCAGCCCCTTCAGTCCTTCCCCCTAGCTCTTCCATTGAGGTTCACAGGCTCAGTCTTATGGTTGGTTGTGAGTATATGCATCTGTATTAGTCAGATGCTTGAAGAACTCTCCATGGGACAACAATCCCAAGCTCCTGAAAACAAGCACTTCTTGACATCAGCAATAGTGTGGGGGGTTGGTGCCTCAGAGCGGTTGGATTCCTACCTTGGACTGTCTTGGGATAGCTGTTCCTTCAGTCTCTGCTTCATTTTTTGTCCTTGTCTTTCATCAGAAAGGAACAATTCTGGGTTAAATATTTTCAGATGAGAGGGTGGCCCCATCCCTTGACTGGAGGCCATGCCTATCTATTGGAGGTGGTCTCTACTGGTTCTATATTCACTTTGTTAGGTATTTTGGCTAAAATCATCCCTGTTAAGTCCTGAGAACCTCTTGCTTCCATGGAGTATAGGATTTATATGTTGAAGGACAGTTCTGTATGTCATATCAAATAAACTATTCCATTTTTATAGATACATCTTTGCATTATATTCAGTTCCATAAGTACATTGTTTTTTAAAGAAAGCATTTATTTAGGCTTGCTACTCCAGTGGGATAGAGTACATGATGGCAAACAATGGATCCTGGAAGAGCAAGGAGTTCTAACCTCAAACCACATGCAGTAGGCAGAATGCACACTGAGAATAGCCTGAGTCATCTAACAGAGATGCTGTTATATTACTACAAATCACACACTTTTCTCTTACAAAATGGTGGTAAGTTAGGATGGTATTTTTATTATTTTAAGAATATGGTTTCCCATTCTGGTTTTCATCTGTATCCCAAAGCTGACCCTGTGCTACAGCCCTCCATATCCCAATCCCACCTAGATAAAGATTATACCCCAGAAGTGTTGGCACACCCAAACTCACAGGTGAGAGCAGTACTAGCGCCCCAACACCAGGTCCAAGAGGAACACACCCAGAGGCCTGTGGACACAGGAATGTCAACACAGACAGGGACAAGATCCTTTCTGCTTTATCTATGCTCAAGAGCTGACCCTGTATTACAGCCCTCAGAAACCTAAGCTCACCAAGAGAAAGCTGAACCCTGAGGAGAGCTGATGCACCCAAGCTCACAGGAGGGACAAGCTCCAGTCAGAGACAGCAAGGCCAGCTACCACCAGAGATAACCAGATGGTAAAAGGCAAGCCCAAGAATATGCACAATAGAAACCAAGGTTGCTTGGCATTATTAGAACCCAGTTCTCCCAATACAGCAAACCTTGGATAGTCCAGCACACCTGAAAAGCAAGATGCAGTCTGAAAATCACATCTCATGAAGAAGATAGAGGACTTTAAGAAGTACATAAATAGGTCTTGAGAGACAGTGGTTAAGAGCACTGACGACTCTTCCAAAGGTCCTGAGTTCAATTTCCAGCAACCACATGGTAGTTCACAACCATCTGTAAAGAGATCTGATGCCCTCTTCTGGTGTGTCTAAGGACAGCTATAGTACTCATATAAATAAAATAAATCTTTTAAAAAAGGACATAAATACCTCCCTGAAGGAGTGCACAGGTAAACAAGTGGAAGCCTTTGTAAAACACAACCAAACAGGTAAAGTAATTGAACAAAACTATCCAGAACATAAATTGGAAATAAAGTCAATAAAGAAAGCACAAAGGGAGACAGCCCTAGAGATAGAACATCTACAAAGGAGATGAGGAGTCTTAGATACCAACAGAGTATAAGACATAGAAGAGAGAATCTCAGGTGCAGAAGAAATCATAGCAAACATTGACACAACAGTCAAAGAAAGTGCAAAATGCAAAAAGCTCTTAACCCCAAACATCCAAGAAATCTAGGACACAATGAGAAGAGCAAATCTAAGAATAATAGGTATAGAAGAGAGCTAAGATTCCCAACTCAAAGGGCCAGAAGTCATCTTCAACAAAATTATAGAAGAAAACTTCCCTAACCTAAAGAAAGAGAAACCCATAAACGTACAAGAAGTCTCCAGAATGCCAAACAAATTGGACCAGAAAAGAAGTTCCTCCTGTCACATAATAACCAAAATAATAAATGCACAGAACAAATAAAGAATATTAAAAGCAGTAGGGCAAGATAGTGAAGTAACATATGAAGTCAGACCTGTCAGAATTATACCAGACTTCTTTTTTTTTTATTGAATATCATCTTCATTTACCTTGTCAATGGTAAAACCTTTCCTGATATCTACCCTCCCCTAAGACCCCCAACCCACCCCCTCCTCCTTCCCCCTGCCTTCATGTATATGCCCCTCTGCACACTATACTCCCACCTTCTACCCCCTCGGTTTCCCTTTATTGGGGCCTCTGTTGAGCCTTTACCTGATCAAGGACTATTCCTCCCAATGATGCCCAACAATGCCTTCCTCTGCCACCTTTTTGGCTGGAACCATGTGCGTCCCTTGGTTGATGGTTCAGTCCTTGGGAGTCTTGGGGTGTCTGGGTGGCCGAAATCATTGTTCTTCCCATGGGGCTGTAAACCCCTTCAGCTCCTCTGGAGCATCCTCCAACTCCTACATTGGGACCCCATGCCCAGTCCAATAGTTGGTTGCTAGCATATGCCTCTGCATTTGTAAGGCTCTGGCAGGGCCCCTCCAGAGACAACCATGGCCTGCTCCTTTTGGTATGTACTTATTGTCATCCAAAAAGGTGTTGGGATTTGGTGACTGTTTATAGGATGAATCACCAGGTAGGGCAGTCTCTGGGTGGCCTTTACTTCAGTCTCTGCACCACACATTGCCTCCCTCATTGCTCCTGTGAGTATTTTGTTCCCTTTCTTAGAGGAACCAAAGCACCCTCACTTAAGTCCTCCTTCTTGAGTTTCCTGTGCTGGGTGAATTGTAAGTTGTTTATTTTGACCTTTTGGGCTAACATCTGCTTATTAGTGAGTACATACTATGTGTGTTCTTTTGTGATTGGGTTGCCTTGCTCAGGATGACACTTTCTAGATCCATCCATTTGCCCAAGAATTTCATGAATTCATTGTTTTTAATACATGAATAGTACTCCATTGTGTAAATATACCATTGTTTCTGTATCAATTCCTCTGTTGAGGGACATCTTGGTTCTTTCAATTTTCTTGCTTTATAAATAAGGCAGCTATGAACATAGTGGAGCATGTGTCCTTATAGTATGTAGGAGCATCTTCTGGGTATATGCCCAGGAGTGGTATAGCTGGGTCCTCAGGTAGTACTATATCTAATTTTCTGAGGGATCACCAAACTGATTTCCAGAGTAGTTTTACCATCTTGAAATCCCACCAACAATGGAGAAGTGTTCCTTTTTCCCTACATCCTCTCCAGCATCTGCTATCCCCTGAGTTTTTCATCTTAGCCATTCTGACCTGTATAAGCTGGAGTCTCAGTGCTATTTTGATTTGCATTTCCCTGATAACTAAGGATGGTGAACATTTCTTTAGGTGCGACAGAGCCATTTGAGTTTCCTCAGTTGAGAATTCCCTGTTGAGCTCTGTACCCCATTTTTAATAGGGTTATTTGACTCTCTGGAGACTAAATTCTTGAGTTCTTTGTATATATTGAATATTCGCCCTATATCAGATGTAGGGTTCGTAAAAATCTTTTCCCAATTTGTTGGTCGCCATTTTGTCCTATTGACTGTCCTTTGCCTTATAGAAGCTTTGCAGTTTTATGAGGTCCCATTTGTTGATTCTTGTTCTTAGAGTATAAGCCATTGATGTTCTGTTCAAGAACTTTTCCCCTGTGCCCATGTGTTCAAGATTCATCCCCTCTATAAGCTTCAGTGTGTCTGGTTTTATGTATAAATCCTTGATCCACTTGGACTTGAGCTTTGTACAAGGAGATAAGAATGGGTCAATTTGCATTTTTCTGCATGCAAATCTCCAGTTAATCCAGCACCATTTGTTTAAAATGCTGTCTTGCCAGGAGGTGGTGGCACATGACTTTAATCCCAGCACTTGGGAGGGAGAGGCAGGTGGATTTCTGAGTTTGAGTCCAGCCTGGTCTACAGAGTGAGTTCCAGGACAGCCAGGGCTACACAGAGAAACCCTACCTTAAAAAACCAAAACTAACTAACTAACTAAATAAATAAATAAATAAATAAGTGCTAAAAAAAATGCTGTCTTTTTTTCCCACTGGATTTTTTTTTTGCTCCTTTGTCAAATATCAAATGACCATATGTGTGTGGGTTCTTTTCTGGGTCTTCAGTTCTATTCCATTGACCTTCCTGCTTGTCTGCACCAGACTTAACAGAGACTCTAAAAACCAAATGATCAAGTGGCCATAGGTGTGTGGGTTCATTTCTGGATCTTCAATCCTGTTCCATTGATCCTCCTGCCTGTCACTATACCAATACCATGCAGTTTTTAACACTATTGCTCTGTAGTATTGCTTGAGGTCAGGGATACTGATTCCCCCAGATTTTCTTTTGTTGCTATGAATAGTTTTAGCTATCCTGGGTTTTTTGTTGTTCCAGATGAATTTAAAAATTGCTCTTTCTAACTCTGTGAAGAATTGAGTTGGGATTTTGATGGGTATTGCATTGAATCTGTATAGTGCTTTTGGCAAAATGGCCATTTTAACTATATTGATTCTACCGATCCATGAGCATGGGAGTTTTCCCATTTTTTGAGGTCTTCTTCCATTTCCTTCTTCAGAGTCTTGAAGTTCTTGTCATACAGATCTTTCACATGTTTGGTAAGAGTCACCCCAAGATACTTTTTACTGTTTGTGGCTATTGTGAAGGGGGTCATTTCCTTAATTTCTTTCTCAGCCTGCTTATCCTTTGAGTATAGGAAGGCCACTGATTTGCTTGAGTTGATTTTATAACCTGCCACTTTGCTGAAGTTGTTTATCAGCTGTAGGAGCTCTCTAGTGGAGTTCTTTGGGTCACCTAGGTAGACGATCATGTCGTCTGCAAATAATGATAGTTTGACTTCTTCCTTTCCAATTAGTATCCCTTTGACCTCCTTATGTTGTCGAATTGCCAGAGCTAGTACCTCAAGTACAATATTGAAAAGATAAGGAGAAAGGGGGCAGCCTTGTCTGGTCCCTGATTTCAATGGGATTGCTTCAAGTTTCTGTCCATTTAGTTTGATGCTGGCTACCGGTTTGCTGTATATTGCTTTTACTATGTTTAGGTATGGGCCTTGAATTCCTGTTCTCTCCAAGACTTTAAGCATGAAAGGATGCTGAATTTTGTCAAATGCTTTTTCAGCATCCAATGAAATGACCATGTGGTTTTGTTCTTTGAGTTTGTTTATGTAGTGGATTGTATGGCCACTTGATCCTCGACAAAGAGGCTGAAAACATCCAATGGAAAAAAGATAGCCTTTTCAACAAATGGTGCTGGCTCAACTGGAGGTCAGCATGCAGAAGAATGCGAATTGATCCATCCTTGTCTCCTTGTACTAAGCTCAAATCCAAATGGATCAAGGACCTCCACATAAAGCCAGACACTCTGAAGCTACTAGAAAAGAAACTGGGGAAGACCCTTGAGGACATCAGTACAGGGAGAAAGTTTCTGAACAGAACACCAATTGCGTATGCTCTAAGAGCAAGAATTGACAAATGGGACCTCATAAAATTACAAAGTTTCTGTAAGGCAAAGGACACCATCAAGAGGACAAATCGGCAACCAACAAATTGGGAAAAGATCTTCACCAATCCTACATCAGATAGAGGGCTAATATCCAATATATATAAAGAACTCAAGAAGTTAGACTCCAGAAATCCGAACAACCCTATTAAAAAATGGGGTACAGAGTTAAACAAAGAATTCTCACCTGAAGAACTTTGGATGGCGGAGAAGCATCTTAAAAAATGCTCAACTTCATTAGTCATTAGAGAAATGCAAATCAAAACAACCCTAAGATTTCATCTTACACCAGTCAGAATGGCTAAGATTAAAAATTCAGGAGACAGCAAGTGTTGGAGAGGGTGTGGAGAAAGAGGACCACTCCTCCACTGCTGGTGGGGTTGCAAATTGGTACAACCACTCTGGAAATCAGTCTGGCGGTTCCTCCGAAAACTGGGCACCTCACTTCCAGAAGATCCTGCTATACCACTCCTGGGCATATACCCAGAAGACTCCCCACCATGTAATAAGGATACATGCTCTACTATGTTCATAGCAGCCCTATTTATAATTGCCAGATGCTGGAAAGAACCCAGGTACCCCTCAACAGAAGAGTGGATGCAAAAAATGTGGTATATCTACACAATGGAGTACTATTCAGCCATTAGAAACAATGAATTCATGAAATTCTTAGGCAAATGGATGGAGCTAGAGAACATCATACTAAGTGAGGTAACCCAGACTCAAAAGGTGAATCATGGTATGCACTCACTAATAAGTGGATATTAACCTAGAAAACTGAAATACCCAAAACATAATCCACACATAAAATGAGGTACAAGAAGAAAGGAGGAGTGGCCCCTGCTTCTGGAAAGACTCAGTGAAACAGTATAATGGGGAAGTGGGAAGGGGTGGGTGGGAGGACAGGGGAAGAGAAGGGGGCTTACGGGACTTTCGGGGAGTGGGGGGGCTAGAAAAGAGGAAATCATTTGAAATGTAAATAAATTATATCAAATAAAAAAAAACAAAAACAAAAACAAATGATCCTGGGAAGATGTCATAAGGACCCTAAGAGAAATATTTTCCTGGATATAGGCTACTATACCCAGCAAAAATCTCAATTACAATACATGGAGAAACCAAGATACTCCATGACAAAACAAAATTTAATCAATATTCTTCCACAAATCCAGGCTTATAAAGCATAATAGATGGAAAACTCTAACACAAGGAAAGAAACTACACATAGGAAAAAAGCAAGAAATTAATCTTCTTACAACAAATCCAAAAGGAGAAAGTCACACAAATATACTTCCACCTCTAACAACAACAACAACAAAATAATCAGGAAGCAACAGTCATTGATATCTCTCAACATTAATGGACTCTATTCCCCAATTAAAAGATAGACCAAAAGACTAAATAGGGAAATAGGGCCAAACATTTTGCTGCATACATAAAACAACCTGAGTGAAAAAGACAGACACTACCTCAGAGTAAAAGGCTGAAATTTTTTTCCAAGCAAATCATCCCTAGAAATAAACTGGAGTAGCCATTCTAATATCCAACAAAATTGACATTCAACCAAAAGTTATCAAAAAAGAAGAGAAAGGATATTTCATTCATATCAAAGAAATAATTAACCATGATGAACTCTCAATTCAGAATATTATGCCACTAATTCAAGGGCACCCACATTTGTAAAGAAATGATACTAAGGCTCAAAGCACACATTGAACCTCACACAATAATGGTTGGAGACTTCAACATCCCACTCTCACCAATGGACACATCAGGGAAACAGGAAATATGCATAGATACAGTGAAACTAACATAAGTTATGGACCATATAGATTTTAACAGATATCTAAAGAAAATTTCACTCTAAAACAAAAGAATATACTTTCTTTTTAGAACCTCAGGGTATTTTTTTCCAAAATTGACCATATTACTGGGCACACAACAAGCTTCAACTGATATAAGAAAATTGAAATAATACCATGTATCTTATTGGATCATCATGGACTAAGGCTGGTTTTTAGTAACAAGAAAAACCCACATACGCATAGAACCTTACTGGGGACAGCATACAGTGACAGGGACTGCCTGCCATAGACTTGGATAGAGACATCTCAGAAGCCCATGGTAGCTCCTTGTAGAAAAGGATGATGTCTAGAAGCCTGAGAAGCAGGAGACACATCTCAACAGGGGATTTGCCAATGAAAAAAGAGACTGCTTGCAGTAGGCCTGGATGGAGACATCTTAGTAGCCCACAGCAGCTCTTTGTTAAAAAAAAAAAATAGTTGTTGCCATTTCTCCTAACCTTAGCCCTGGACAATGGCTGTATAGATTTCATTTGTGTGTGTTTGCTTTTCAGTTGGCCTTTGTGTGCATAATTAGTCTATTATATCTGAATTTCTTACTTCTTTCTCCTTCTGCTCTGGCAAAATCTGTGAAACTAGATGTTCCCTGATGTAATGATTCTTAAACAATTAAAACTTGAAGGATGGAGCACAACACAGCATATTTCTAATGGCCCAGGTACATGCTGTGTGTTCTCATCTTGGAAACAATGTAATAAATGCACAATGGTAGTTCCAGATTAATGCTTGACTTGCAAAGAAAGTTTGATGAAATTATTAGAAAATGAATTAGTCAACATAGGGACCCCAAGTTTTGCACAACATTTGAGAGTGGTTCCTGGATAAACGAGTGTAGAATACGTAAAATCTTATATTAGTAAAACTAAGTCAAAACACGGGGACTCTTAGGAGAGTCATTGTGTGCAATGTGCAGAAGCAGAAAGCTAGTGGAACTGTTGAATTAAGGGATAACTTGATTCGTTCTGGCCACTGCCTGGCAGCTTTGCCCATGTCATTTATCATTAGAGCCTCACAAGAAAATGCAAGTATCTGGCCTCAGAGCTCTGAGCTCTGAAGTATAAGTTAAACTTTAAATAATGATAAGTTTGCAATTATTATTATTATTTCCATAGGCCTGGGAATAGGGAACACTGAATTTGGGGAAAAATTGTACTTCTTGATTCTTTGTGAGATATGGTTGTTCTTTTGAATTTTATTGGCAATGATCATACAATGCATTTTATATCTGCTTTTGGAGTATCAATAAAAGACTGGGGCAAGAAAATGGCAGGTGAGTATGAGAAGAGTATGTGAAGGGAAAGTGACAAGAGTATGTGAAGGGAAAATGAAAAGAGAATGTGAAGAGTGAGTGAAGAGAGAATGTGAGGTGTGTAGGGAGAGTGCAAGTGTGTGTGGAAGGAGAGTGCATGTGGTGTATGCATGAGATGTGTGTGAAGAGTATGTGTGTGAGTGGAAGGGGAATGCACAGAGGTGTGTGTGAGCAAAAGAAAGGTGCACAGGAGAAAAGCAGAGCACACAGGAGAATGCAGAGTGTGGACAGCCTCAAGCTGAGAGGGAATGAGTGAGAAAGAGAGCAGAGAATGAGAGGGAAGAGATAGAAACTTTAAGGCTTGAAAAATTGCCTGTCAGCTTGAACCCAAATAGTAGTCTGTTTATATTTATTATGCACCTTCCAGATACGCCTGATTTGAGTTGAGAACTCTGATCCTGTCTCGAGGCTTGACCCTGACAGAATGTGAACAACTCTCTACTCAATGATAACTTGGACAGGGAAGAAATAAAGAAAAATAAAAACTTTTTAGAAGAAAATGAAGGCAAAACATACCCAAACTTATGAGACACAGTGAAGGCTGTGGTAAGAGGAAAAGTCAAAGTTCTGAGTGCCTCCATAAAGAAACTGGAGAGAACATACACTAGTAGCTTAACAGCACATGTGAAAGCTCTGGAACTAAAAGGAAGCAAATATACCCAAGAGGTGTAGATGGTATGAAACAATCAAACTTAGGGCTGAAATCAACCATGTAGAAACAAAGAACAATATACAAAGAATCAACAATACTAGGAACTGGTTCTCTGAGAAAATTACCAAGATAGATAAAACCTCAGCCAAAAATAACTAGAGGGCCCAGAGACAGTATCCAAATTAACAAAACTAGAAATGAAAATGGAGTCATAAGAACAGAAAGTGAGGAACTTTTAAAAATCATCAGATCCTACTACAAAAAACCTATAATCAACAAAACTGGAAAGCCTTGCTAAAATAGATTATTTTCAAGACAGATACCAGGTACTATAGTTAAATCATGATAAGATAAACCATCTAAACAGTCCTGTAACCCCTAAAGAAATAGAAGTAATCATTTAAAGTCTACCATCCAAAAAATCCCAGTACCAGATGGATTTAGTACAGAACTATATCAGGCCTTCAAAGATGTAATATCAATACTTTTCAGACTATTTCACAAAAATAAAACAGAAACTATACTATCTAATTCTATCTGTGAAGCCATAGTTATACACTGATACTTAAAGACCACAAAGACCCAACAAAGAAAAAGAATCCAGACTAATTTCCCTTACAAATATGTATACAAAAATAGTCAATAAAATTCTCAAAAACCAAATCCAAGAATACATCAAAATGATCATTCACCATCATCAAGTAGGCTTCATTCCAGGGATGCAAGGATGGTTTGAAATCCATCAAAATAATCCACTATATAAACAAATTCATAGGAAAAAAAAACAGTTTAATTTCACTAGATGCTGAAAAAGCATTTGTCAAAATACAAAATCTCTTCATGTTATAAGACTTGGAACGATCAGTAATCCAAGCCCATATCTAAACATAACAAAACCAATATACAGCAAACTAATAGGCAATAGCAAATTAAATGGAGAGAAACTTGAAGCAGTCTCACAAAAATCAGGGACTAAACAAGGACGTCCACTCTCTCCCTATCTATTTATTATAATACTCCAAGTTCTATATAGAGCAGTTAGACAACAAAACGTTGTCAAAGATGTACAAATTGCAAAAGAAGTCAAGATATCACTATTTGTAGGTTATATAACAGTATATATAACCCGTTCAAAAAATTCCACTAGAGAGCTCCTATAGTCAATAACAACTTCAGCAAACTGGCTTGATATAAAATTTGCTCAAACAAATCAGAAGTCTATAACTTACTCAAAGGGTAAACACGCTGAGAAAAAATTACAGAAACAACACCCTTCTCAATAATCACAATTAATATAAAATATCTTGGTGTGACTCTATCCAAGCAAATGAAAGGTTCATATGACCAGAACTTCAAGTCTCTGAGGAAAGAAATTGTGGAAGACCTCAGAAGTTGATCACCTATGCAATGAATCAGCAAGATTAACATGGTAAAAATCACAATTTTATCGAAAGAAATCTACCAATTCAATGTAATCCCCATAAAAATTCCAACTCAATTCTTTACAGAGATAAAAGAGCAATTCTCAAATTCACCTGGAATAACAAAGAACACAGAATAGGGAAAACTATTCTCAACAATAATTGAACTTCTGGGGGAATCAAAATCCCTGACCTCAAACTGTAATTGTACAGAACAATAATGATAAAAACCTATTGATACAGAAACAGGCAGGTAAATGTAATAGAATTGAAAACCCAGAATTAATCCCAAACCCCTATGCTCACCTGAACTTTGACAAAGAAACCAAAACCCTCTAGTGTAAAAAGGACAGCATTTACAAACACAGAGCTAATCATTTGCCACAGTGGTCCATACACAAACACTGTCAGGAGAGAAAGCAGGTCTCCCAGGAGCATGGGCACAACAGTGAGCACAGGTAAGACCACCACTTTTGCTACCACTTTTGCTCAGAGGGACCTGCCCGGAGACTTCAGGACACAAGAACCAAGAAAAAACCAAGGACAGGATCCTTCTGATTCCTTCTGCACTCCTGAGCTGATCTGGCCACAACTCTCCATACCCAAATTCCACCCAGAGAGAATTGATTTCCCAGTCGTACTGGCACAAAGGCTTGCAGGAAGGAGAAGCCACAGTCAGAGAGAGAAAGACCATCAACAACAGAGATAATCAGATGGTGAGAGGCAACAGCAAGAACATAATCAACAGAAACCAAGGCTACTTGGCATCATCAGAATCCAGTTCTCCTACCACAGTGAGCCCTAAATGTTCCAACATGCCAGAAAAGCAATACTCTAATTTAAAATCACATCTTGTGATGATAGGGAACTTTAAAGTGGACATAAATAACTCCCTTAAAGAAATACAGGAGAGGAAGAAAGTGTTCAGGTGGCAGCAGCAGCAACGGCAACAGCAGCAGCACCAGTGGCTGGTCCAGAGAAAGGGCTATCAGCAGTGGAACCAAGGTGACAGGGTCCAGGCAGACCCTGCGCCCATGACCACTGACCATTGCTGGCCAGCCTGGCTGCAAGCAGCAGCAGAATTACAGTGCCTTTCACCGCACAGAAGCCACTTCAGAACTCTGCCCCCCGCCAGTCAGTAATGAGAGACTCTCCTCCATCTTGGTTCTCAGACGCCAGAGAGATCAGACAGCCTGAGGTATGCAAACATAACCTGAGGCCAACATCGCAGGGGTCTAAGCCCGACGTGTATTGGCCTGCACCCAGGCCCTGGGCTGTTGGGGTGGGGGCCATCGGGGTGCCAACCAGGCCAGGAGGTTGTTTGCCCGCCCCTGAGCGCCACCATTTTGCATACAGATGCCAGAGAGTTCTAGCAGGCAAAGATGGCTAACAGGCATAGCCCGAGGCTAACATAGCAGGGATCTAGGCCCCAATAGGCCCTGGACTGCCCCCAAGACCTGGGCTGCTCGGTGGGCCATCTGTGTGCCAACCTAGCCAGGAGGTTGTTAGCCCAGCAGACTCTCCTGGCACTTTCAGGGAGCATGCACACACTCCGCCATCCTGGCCATCTGACAGAACCAACTAACAGTCATAGCCCAAGGGGAACTTTGCTCAGACATTGGTCTGCCAGGCTTTTTAGCTAGACTCAGGGCCTAAACAGCTAGGCTAGCCTTATGTGCACCAACTCAGTTGGGAGTTCGGCTGCCCAGCAGAGTGATCAGCACTCAGAAAAGGTCCCGTGGCATACACCATCAGCACTCCTTGAAGGAGCAAATGGGCACCGCCTGGTTCACACAGACAACCTGGGGCAAGGCACACTAGGACTGCAAGGGCACCCAAGAGGAGGACAGAACACCAGCAATCTGCAACAGGGGAAACCCAGTCATCCAGTGTTGCAGAAATAGCCCTACAGCCACACAGGAGGCACAAATACCAGCCAGAGACAAGACCAACTAACACCAGAGAACAAGATGGCAAAGGGCAAACACAGGAACGCTACTAGCAGAAATCTAGGCAATATGGCCGCATCTCAACCAAACTCTCCAACAGCTGCAAGTCCTGGTTATGCCAACACCAGAGAAATAAGATTTGGATTTAAAATCACTGGTCATGATGCTGTGAGAAGAACACAAAAAGGACATAAATGAATCTCTTAAAGAAATACAGGGGGACATGAATAAGCTAGAAACCCGTTTAATGGAAACACAAAAATCACTTAAAGAAATGCAGGAGAATAAGGAGAATAAGGCTCAAGAGATAGAAGCCAATAAAGAAGAAATGCAAAAAAAAAAAAAAAAAAAAAAAAAAAAAAAAAAAAAAAACTTAAAGAAATGCAGGAGAACTTGAGTCAACAGGCAGAAGTCATGAAAGAGGAAACACAAAAATCTCTTAAAGAATTAAAAGAAAACACAAACACACAAATGATGGAACTGAGCAAAACGATCCTGGATCTAAATAGATGAAAGTGAAGATTTACAACTGGAAGGGCCATCAAATATCTTCAACAAAATTATGGAAGAAAACTTTCCCAACATAAAGAGAGAGATGCCCATGAATATATAAGAAGCCTATAGAACTCCAAACAGACTGGACCTGAGCAGAAATACCTCCCGTCATATAATAATCAAAACTGCAAATGCACTAAACAAAGAAAGAATATTAAAGGCAGAAAGAGAAAAAGGCCAAGTAACATATAAAGGAAGACCTATCAGAATTTCACCAGACTTCTCACCAGAGACCATGAAAGCTAGAAGATCCTGGGCAGATCTCATGCAGACTCTAAGAGAACACAAATGTCAGCCAAGACTACTATACCCAGCAAAATTCTCATTAACCATAGATGGAGAAACCAAGATATTCCATGACAAAACCAAATTTACACAATATATTTCCACAAACCCAGCTCTGCAAAGAATAATAGGAGGAAAACTCCAATACAAGGAGGGAAACTACACCCTGGAAAAAGCAAGATAGTTACCTTCCTTCATCAAACCCAAAAGAAGATAACCACTCAAATATAAAAATTACATCAAAAATGACAGGAAGTAATATCACTATTCTTTAATATCTCTTAACATCAGTGGATTCAATTCCCCAATAAAAAGACATAGACTAACAGACTGGATAAGGAAACAGGACCCTACATTTTGCTGCATACAGGAGACACACCTCAGTGTCAAAGACAAAAACTACCTTAGAGTCAAAGGCTGTAAGACAATTTTACAAGGCAATGATCTCGGGAAATGAGCCAGAGTAGCCATTCTAATATCAGATAAAATTGACTTTCAACCTAAAGTCATCAAAAGAGACACAGAAGGACACTTCTTGCTGGTAATGGAAAAATTCACCAAGAAGAACTTTCAATTCTGAACATCTATGAGCCAAATGCAAGGGCACCCTCATTCATAAAAGAAACTTTACTAAAGCTCAAAGCACACATTGCACCTAACACAATAATTGTGGGGGACTTCATCACTCCACTCTCCTCAATGGACCAATCAGGAAAACAGAAACTAACCAGGGACAGAGTAAAACAAAGTGAAGCTTTGGACCAATTGGATTTGACTGATATTTATAGAACATTTCACCCTAGAGCAAAAGAATATACCCTTTTCTCAGCACCTCATGGTAACTTCTCCAAAATCAACCATATAGCTGGTCACAAGAACTAATCCCATGCCTCCTATCAGATCACTGTGGAGTAAGAGTGGTTTTCAGTAGCAACAAAAACAACAGAAAGCCAACATACATATGGAGGCTGAACAATACTTTACTCAATGCACCATGGCCAAAGAAGAAATAAAGAAAGAAATCAGAGACTTTTTAGAATTTAATGAAAATGAAGGCACAACATACCCAAATCTTTGGGACACAATGAAAGCAGTGCTAAGAGGAAAACTCATAGTCCTGAGTGCCTCCAAGAAGAAAATGGAGAGAGTATATACTAGCAGCTTAATGACACACCTGAAAGCCCTGGAACAAAAAGAAGCTATTTCATCCAGGAGGAGTAGAAGACAGGAAATCATCAAACTCAGGGCTGAAATCAATCAAGTGGAAACAAAGAGAATCATACAAAGAATCAACGAATCCAGTAGCTGGTTCTTTGAGAAAATCAACAAGATAGATAAACCCTTAGCCAGACTGACCAAAGGGCACAGAGAAAGTATCCAAATTAACAAAATTAGAAGTGAAAACAGGGATATAACAACAGAAACTGAGGAAATCCAAAAAATCATCAGATCCTGCTACAAAGCCTATACTCAACACAACTAGAGAATCTGGAGGAAATGGACAATTTCCTAGACAGATAACAAATACCAAAATTAAATCAGGACCAAATAGATCATCTAAACAGTCCCATAACCCCTAAAGAAATAAAAGGGGGCATAGAAAGTCTTCCAACCAAAAGAAGCACAGGACCAGATGGTTTCAGTGCAGAATTCTATCAGACCTTCAAAGAAGACCTAACACCAATCAATACTCTTCAAACTATTCTACAAAATAGAAACAGGTGTTGAGAGGCTTATATCTAAAATATATAAAGAATGCAAAAAGCTAGATATTATAACACCCCACATAACCCAATTTATAAATGGGGTGAAGATCTAAATGGAGAATTCTCAAAAGAGAAATATCTAATGCCTAAGAAAAACTTCAAGTAATATTCAACATCCTTAGCAGTCAGAGAGATATATATCAAAATGACTTGGAGATTCTTTTATTACTTGATTAATTAATTTCTTTTTAATTCGATATATTCTTTATTTACATTTCAAATGATATCGCCTTTCCTTGATCCCCCTCTCCTAAAGTACCATAAACCCTCTTCCCTTCCCCTGTTCCCCCACCTACCCCTTCCCACTTTCCTGTTCTGGTATTTCCCTACACTGCTGCACTGAGCCTTTCCAGAATGAGGGGCCACTCCTCTGTTCTTCTTGGACATCATTTGATACGTGGATTGTGTCTTGGGTATTCCAAGCTTCTAGGCTAATATCTGCTTATCAGTGAGTTATACCATGAGTGTTCTTTTGAGACTGGGTTACCTCACTTAGGATCATGTTCTCCAGCTCCATCCATTTGTCTAAGAATTTCATGAATTCATTGTTTCTGATGGCTGAATAGTACTCCATTGTGTATATATACCACATTTATTTTTATCCATTCCTCCGTTGAGGGACATCTGGATTCTTTCAGGCTTCTGGCTATTATAAATAGGGCTGCTATGAACATACTGGAGCATGCATCCTCATTACATGCTGGACAATCCTCTGGGTATATGCCCAGCAGTGGTATAGCAAGATCCTCAGGACGTATCATGCCCCGTTTTCTGAGGAACCACCAGACTGATTTCCAGAGTGGTTGTACCAGCTTGCAAAGTCATCCTTTTTCTCCACTTCCTCACCAACACCTGCTGTCTCCTGAGTTTTTAACCTTAGCCATTCTGACTGGTGTGAGGGGAAATCTCAAGGTTGTTTTGACTTGCATTTCCCTAATGACTAATGATGTTGGACACTTCTTAAGGTACTTCTCAGCCATCTGAAGTTCTTCAGGTGAAAATTCTTTGTTTAGCTCTGTAACCCATTTTTAATAGGGTTATTTCGTTTTCTGGGGTCTAATTTCTTAAGTTCTTTGTATATATTGGACATTAGCCCTCTGTAGGATGTAGAGTTGGTGAAGATCTTTTCACAATTTCTTGTTTGATGTTTTGTCCTTTTGATGGTGTCCTTTGCTTTACAGAAACTTTGTAATTTTATGAGGTCCCATTTGTCAATTCTTGATCTTAGAGCATCAGCTGTTGGTGTTCTGTTCAGGAACTTTTTCGTGTGCCCATGTCCTTAAGGGTCTTCCCCAGTTTCTTTTTTATTAGTTTCAGTGTGTCTGGCTTTATGTAGAGGTCCTTGATCAACTTGGAGTTGAGCTTAGTACAAGGAGATAAGAATGGATCAATTTCCATTCTTCTGCATGCTGACCTCCAATTGAACCAGCACCATTTGTTGAAAAGGTTATCTTTTTTCCACTAGATGTTTTCAGCTCCTTGGTTGAAGACATAGTGACCATAGGTATGTGGGTTCATTTCTGGGTCTTCAATTCTATTCCATCGATCCACCTGCTTGTCACTGTACCAATACCATGCATTTTTAGCAATATTGCACTACAGTATTGCTTGAGGTCTAGGATACTGATTCCCCCAGAAGTTCTTTTATTGTTGAGAGTAGTTTTAGCTATCCTGGGTTTTTTCTTATTCCAGATGAATTTGAGAATTGCTCTTTGTAACTCTATGAAGAACTGAGTTGGCATTTTGATGGGGATTGCATTGAATCTGTATATTGCTTTTGGCAAGATGGCCATTTTAACTATATTCACCCTGCCAATCCACGAGCATGGAAGATTTTTCTATTTTCTGAGGTCTTCTTCAATTTCCTTCTTCAGAGACCTAAAGTTCTTGTCATACAGATCTTTCACTTGCTTGGTTAGAGTCACTACAAGATACTTTATGTTATTTGGGGCTATTGTGAAGGGTGTCATTTCCCTAATTTCTTTCTCAGCCTGCTTATCCTTTGAGTATAGGAAGGCTACTTATTTGCTTGAGTTGATTTTATAACCAGCCACTTTGCTGAAGTTGTTTATCAGCTGTAGGAGTTCTCTGGTGGAGTTTCTTGGGTCACTTAAGTATACTATCATATCATCTGCAAATAGTGATAGTTTGACTTCTTCCTTTTCAATTTGTACCCCTTTGACCTTATGTTGTCTAATTGCTCTACTGGTACCTCGAGTACTATATTGAAAAGATATGGAGAGAGGGGGAAGCCTTTTCTAGTCCCTGATTTTAGTGGGATTGCTTCACGTTTCTCTCCATTTAGTTTGATGTTGGCTACTGGTTTGCTGTATATTGATTTTACTATATTTAGGTATGGGTCTTGAATTCCTGTTCTTTCCAAGACTTTTAGCATGAAAGAATGCTGAATGTTGTCAAATGCTTTTTCAGCATCTAATGAAATGACCATGTGTTTTTTTTTTTCTTTGAGTTTTTATGTAGTGGATTGCATTGATGGATTTCCGTATATTGAACCATCGCTGCATCTCTGGGTTGAAACCTACTTGATCAGGGTGAATGATAATTGATTTCTTTATGCACTGTGCACTTTGCATCCTGGTCCCTTCATACCTTCCTCCAATTCTTACCCTTGCAAATCCATCTCCCAGTTACCCCTCTCCTTCTCAAATAATTTGAAGTCCCCTTTACGTATCAGCCTGTTCTGGGACATCAAGTTACAGCAGGACTAAGGTCATCCTCTCTTTCTGGGGCCCAACTGGGAAGTCCAGGTAGGGGAATGGGATCCAGTGCCAGACAAAAGAGGCAAAGACAGCCTTCATAATACTTGTTATGAAATTTATAAGGGAAGCAAGCTGCATATCTGTGGCAAATATTTAGTGGCCGAGATATAGCCACTATAGGATCTTTGGTTGATATTTCAGTCTCTGTGGGCCCACATGGGCCCATCTTATTTGACTCTGTAGGTATTCTTCTGGTGTCCTTGTCCTCTGTCTCTGGCTTGCTGTTTCTGGCTTGCTCAATCCTATTCCCTACTCTTCCTCAAGACTCCAAAAAATTCACCCCGTGTTTGGTTGTATATCTCTGCATCTGTTCCCTTTGCTGCTGGATAAAGACTCTTAGGAGTCAGTTATGTCAGGCTCCTATCTGTAAGCATAGCAGAGCATCACTAATCTTATCAGGGGTTGGCTCATTCCCATAGGGTGGCTCTCAAGTCGGGCCATCATTGGTTGTCCATTTTCTCAGTCTCTGTTCCATCTTTATTCCTGCATCTTGTAGATTGGAAAAATTTTATATCAAAGGTTTATGGGAAGGTTGATTTTCCCCTCCCTCCAGTGGAAGTCCTTCATGGCTACCAGAAGAGCCATTTCAGTTTCCATATTTCCAACTGCTAGGAGACTCAGCTATGGTAATCTCCATAGTTTCCCATGAGAACCCCAACCCCTGTCCATTTTTCATCTAGTCCCAGAGACATACTGTCAAAATGACTAAGATAAGAACTTAAAGACCAGCTCATGATGGTGAGAATGTAGAGCAAAGTGAACGTTCCTCCATTACTTATGGCAGTGCAAACTTGTGCAACCAGTGTGTAAATCTATTTCGTAGTTTCTTAAGGCAAACAGACAAGAAGGGTGGGAAGCACATGCAGTTTAGTTTCATGTCTAACTCTGACCTTCTGGGAACCAACATTGAGAACTGAGATGCTATTAAATTTAAAAATAATTGAATTTTGTGAGTTTTAAAGAAAAATGCAGGTTTTCTAGTATGGACAGACAATTGGACTTCAGCTCTAGTGTCTCTCTACTGGCAGTAGTCATCAGTCTCAAACATTCAGAAGCAGTACTTTGACTTCATGAATGATGGCATTTGGCTCTTTTCAGCAGAGCTTCCAAGTTGAATAAAAATAGTGTCTGCCAAAACCTAAAACATAACATCTGTGTGTATCACTAGACCTTTGTAATTTATTTCTCTTGCATTTTAAAATTTTATGCTGATTAACCTTAATTGTGATTTTTTGTCAATAAATAACTTTTCAAAAGAAAAAAGAATTGGGAATAGATACATCTGAAGACCCAGCTATACTACTCCAAGGCATATATCCCCAAATGATCAAACATACAAGTCACTTGCTTATCTATGTTCATAGCAGCTATATTTTTAATACCCAGAAAGTGGAATCCACATAAATGCCCCTACCAAAAATTGCATAAAATCATGTGCTACTTTTACACAATAGTGTTATTCAGCTATTAAAATAAATGACATCATGAAAATCCAAGCAAATGAAAGAAAGGAGGAAAAAAAATCATTCCTCAAGATGTCCATGTCAAGATTCAGGTCAGAAACTTGTGTCTCCCAGCCTCAAGATCTGTATCACAGGTGAACCTTCCAATTCTGAATTATAGTTCATTCCAGATACAGACAAGTTGACAACCAGGAATAGCCATTATAATATGCTAAGGCTGAGTGAAATCCATGGAATGTCTCCCCTTTTCTGAATAGAAAGGGAGGATTAAATGAGAATGATAAGTGAAACAGACTAGGAGAAAAGAAGGAAGAAGAAACCATGAACAGAATATAAATTAATTAATTGATTGATTAATTAAATGCAACTAAAGATATGCATGTGTGAACAAATAAGAAAATAAATACTAAGAAATTGATAGGTAGTTTTACAATGTATATTGACAACTTTGCTATTTAAATATAAAATATATTAAAATATTGGTTGACAGAATTTTACATAAAACCATGTGTTTTTTTTTTTAAAGCCAACCAACATCACGTGTGCATTTACACACAATGGCAATGGAAGTATGAAAGAGGATAAGATCATCAGTATATATTTTGTATATGTTAGCATAATTTATCTTCTTAATCTTGGATAATTTTAGTGATATTTTGGTCCAGATATTCAGCTATACAGAGAAAAGTGTCAAACACAATCCTACCGGAATATAGGTCACCCCTCCCCACACAGAAATTAACACACACACACACACACACACATACACACACACACAAACACACAGGCATTTTGTTGAAAATTTCTGATACTTCACTCAATGTAGATTTTTCTTAATAATAACAAAGTGAAAATAAAAATCACAATGTGCTAAAGGAGTAGTTTATTTCAGTTTCATTTTGTTTTTCTCATTTGATTTATATAACCTTTTGCTTAACTTCTTGAGTGGAAGGACAAAATTTTTCCTGAATTAGAGTGTAGCGTAGAGAAGGAATATATCCCCAGGGTAGAGATCATTTCCTACTTAAACAGCACTTGTGTTTGACAGTACACTAAATGTTGGAAAGTGTTTTTCCTGTTACAGATAAAAGAATAATTTAAGCCTTAAAACCCAAACTTACCTAAACTGTCTTTTACAAATTAATACAGGTAAGAGTATGATTTAACTAAATATGAGCTCAAATTAAATTTGACTTATATCATACATATCTAGAACTTGTCTTTTCAAATATTCATTGAAAGGGAATTGAACAATTGAAAAGAATCTTGTATGTAGTGTTTTTCATCTCAAATATTGTTTTATTTTTTCATTGTCACATGTTATAGTACAGGTCAAAGAAGAACAAGATGAGAACTATATTTTGTATACAAAGCCAATATATTAAAGAAAATATCCATATGTGCAGTATCTTTTGTATTAACTTGTATCAACAAGTTTAGATATTTTATTCATTTAAAGGTGTTATTTTCTTTTATCAAGCCTTCATTTCAGCTATTCACATATTTATTTGCTTAATAGGAATAAGTTGGAGTTCATAGCCATAAAAATATACATTTTAAGATAGTCAAGAAAGAGCATCATTAAAATATATCTGTAATCTACTGTAGGCAGAGGTATAACTAGTGGTTAAAAATTAAATCTGGTAAGTTAATATGAAAATATTATAGAATTATTAGCATATTTCTATATGCTTTAATTATTTCTGCCAAAATAAAAACTTTTCTGGATACATGTAATCATATAAGACTTTCAGTCTCTTTCTTATCATTTTATAAATTTAATCAGAGAAGTATAAGCCCTATGTACACATCAAAGTTTAATGCATTACTTAAAATAAGAGTAACTGTAGGAAAGGAAAGCATTCATTTAAAGAAGATGACAGATAAAAGAGAGTAAAATACAAGAATAAAAATAAATGCCAGTATTTTAAAAAATGCTAGTGTAGTGGCTTTCTTAATTTGAGAATTTTGTTTTCTAAAGATTTTCAACAGACAAAAACAATAGCAATAAATGCAAACATCCTAGGTTCACATAAGTAGAAACATGCAATTTGAAAAATAGATTAATTATTAAAATATTGATAAGCAGAGAGTGGCTATATAGCTTAAAAGGAGAAAATTATTTTACCAGGGTCAACTATCAAACCCTCCAAGATACACAACATTTAGTACATTAGAAAATATATAGGACAATTTTTTATGCTTTTCAGAAACAAATTTTTAAAGAAAATTTGGTGCATATACAAGGCATAAAATTTTTCCTCTAGGGTAATGGAAATGTTGAAAGAGTTTCACCATTATTTTATCTATGATAAAATGTATCCAAGGACAAGAAAATTTTTGTCACTTTTTTTTGAATGGTCCCTACAGATGAAATTCACAGAAATCAGGGCAGAGGACAATGTTTCCACAGTGACAGAGTTTCTCCTCCTGGGATTTTCAGACCTTCCCAACTTACAAGGGATTCTGTTTGGTATGTTCTCCATAATTTACTTACTCATCTTGATTGGGAATAGTTTCATAATTGTGATAACTAGAGTTGATCCTGCACTACAAAAGCCCATGTATTTTTTCCTGGCAAATTTTTCTTCTCTCGAAATCTGTTATGTATCAGTCACTCTTCCTAGGATTCTGTTCAACATTGCTGCTCAAAAAAGAAAGATTTCTATCCTCAGCTGTGCCACACAGATGTGTTTCTTCCTTATGCTGGGAGCCACTGAATGCTTCCTGCTGGCTGTGATGTCCTATGACCGCTATGTGGCCATCTGCAACCCTCTGCACTATCCTCTGGTCATGAACCCAACAAAGTGCACTCAGTTGGCAGTGGGATCCTGGCTTGGAGGCATCCCGGTCCAGATAGGACAAACCTGTCAGATATTCTCTCTACATTTTTGCAATTCTAACCAAATCAACCACTTCTTCTGTGACATACCACCCATTCTCAAGCTGGCCTGTGGAGACACTTCTATCAATGAGCTGTCTGTCTATTTAGTGGCCTTCCTGTTTGCTGCAGTCCCTTTTATGTTGATTCTTGCATCTTACAGCAAAATCATTGCTACCATTCTCAAGTTGCCAACAGCCACAGGACGGGCAAAAGCATTCTCAACATGTTCTTCCCATTTGCTTGTGGTGTTTCTGTTTTTTGGATCTGCTACTATTACCTACTTGAGGCCAAAGTCCACCCATTCTCCAGGAACTGACAAACTGTTCTCTCTATTTTACACCATTGTGACTCCCATGTTAAATCCAATGATATACAGCCTTAGAAACAAGGAGGTGATTGCTGCACTGAGAAAACTGTTAGGTGTAAAGTAGTGCTTGGAGCTCTGGAATGCTTCTTACACAGGTTCTGAAGATATGCATCATCTTTTATTCATATCCTAGAAGTATAATCAGTATATGCTTCTACCATGCCTCTGCTACTTTGAATAATAGCCTGGAATATATTCTCTTTTGAAACAATCTATACATACCAATCTGCCTGCATTCAATAAAATGTAATAAAAGAACAGTATACTTTGATATGAATAAAATACAATTTGGTTACAGTTTTTATAGGAATATATACCTAATTTTTAAAACTTATAACATAAAAGGACAGATAGATATATTAACAATTTAACGAATAAATATTTCAATATTTGCTGTTATTCTTTCTTTCAGCATTATTCAAATCTAACAGTAGTATTTTAATATCAATGTTTGTTGAGTGAATTACTAAGTGAGTTAATAAGACAGTTAACATTAGTATATTTTTATCAAAATTATAGCAACTGCTGTACATCAAAACATAAATATGATAGAAATATTTCAACCTATTATTAATCTATATATCATTTAGCCATAATATCAACTTTGATAAATCTGCTTTGGTGTTCCCAATGGCCTTTTTTCAGTGCACAAGTTTCTTGATCATACAGTTATTGCATTTAACTTCTATCATTTGCACCCAGAATTGTGACATTCATTTCAAAAGACATGTTTTCAATCAAGTTCACACTACAGAATCATATAAACAAGTATATAATAAAATAAAGTTGTAATGGGCAGATGATAAGATGCTTCAGTGGGTAAGAAAGATTTTGATTCAATTAAAATTGAATTTTGATTCATTTAAAAATCCATCACCTATGTTAAAATATGGCAAGACTATTCACCTTACTATAGCCCAAGTACTGCAGGATTCAAAGGAGGATCATTGATGGAACTTCTTTGTGGCCAGCTGAGTTTCAGATAAGTGAATAATATTATCAGACACACACAAGCATATGCACCATTCCCCCCCCCACATGTAAATGCATATATGTACACACAAAGATTGTGAAGATGGATACAGAAGGAAAACTGATATGCTCGTTTGGCCTCTGTTAGAGCACAGGTATGTATTTCTGTATGCACACATTGTACTCCTCTCATATGCATGCACACATGTACACATTAACATACAGATATACATACATGTTCATACATACCCACACACACATACACACATTCCCAAAAATAAAGTTTTAGGTTATGATTATTATGAGACTACATTTCTACATATCCTGAGGCACCTGTAGCCATATGTTGGACCTTTTTCAATCCATATATTAATGTAAACACAATAGAATCTGAGTATTAAATATCTAATTTTATCTGAAATATACTGTCATATAGGATATCAGTAAACAATTTATAATAGCTTAAAACAGAGCAAATGAAACTCATTGAATTTATTCAGTCTGCCTCTATTGAACATTTTATAAACCCATTCAAGTTCCCTAAAGGTCATCAACCCATTTTTATGGAATATGTGAATAAAAACTCTTACTTGTCAAATGGACTAGTTTTACTTGTACATAAATAATAATCCAAGAATTGTAATTAATTTTCTTAATAATTAAACTATAAATATAGAAGTGCATGACACTAGCAACAGGCAGTTACAGATAAGGAAGGAAACTGAGGCATTAGGATGTAAGTTACAATTTTTGATAGGGAAAACTGAGTAAGCAATATGGTAAGAGGATGAATGGTAATGGTACTGAACTTTTTTCCTTTCTTTTTCATTTTCCTTTCTTTTTATTTTTATTATTTTTTGAAAAGACTGAGGTTACTCTTTGCTCTTAAAATGCAGAACTCTTATAATATCACTGAGGATATAAATTGATCATGCATGATAGTTTCCAGAGAGCAGTGCTGCTCTGCTCACATATATAGTTTAACTCAAAGATACATGTACTTTCAACGGGATTCTCACTGAGACTAGAAGTAACTGTAAAATATTGTCCAACAACTTTAGCATTAAAGCTACAAAACTGTGAAAGTCCACCTTAAAGAAATGTAGTACTCAACACTGCAATATTAAGAAAACAAGAATCTAACAATATTGTGTGAAATTCATGAGTATATATTTCTAGGACTTTAGTATGGCTTATAGATGCATGAAAAGGCTCAATAAGTCATTAAACAAAAACATGACATTAGATTGTGGTGTAAATTTTTCCCTCTTTCAATGACTACCACCAAAAAAGTTAAAAGACAGAGCTTGGGAGAGTTTTGTTGTGAAGAGACATTCTATCAGTTAAAAACATATACAGCTCTTCTAGACACCAGAGTTCAAGTTCCACTACCCATGTAAGGTTTCTCGCCATTGCCTATAATTAGATGCAGGCCAATCTTGTTGCTTCTGGCCTCTTTTTGCACTAACACTCAAGTGTGCATAAATTCATGCAAACATGCAGGAATAAACATATAATAATTTAAGAAGAGACCAGAGTTATTGGCAAGAACACTCAGCAGATAAGTACATTTGTTGTGCAAACTTTGTGATCTGAGTTCTTTGAATACATAGAAATGTAGAAGTAGAGGTTCAAGTCCATAAAAGTGTTCTCTGACTGTCATATGAATGACACAAATATCATTCAAACATTAGTAATGATGTAAATTTAAAAATGAGTGAAGATGAAAGCTAATGGATGGGAATAGGGGATAAATGAATTTTTGAGAATATGTGAAATATAAATCAGAGTAAGTATTATATGAAAATGTGAGTTGCTCAATTTATGAAAATAAGAATATTATGTTTTAACAGTTGTACCACTAATTATGTGACCTACAGGAATCAAGCCAGTATTCTTGTGAGATGCATGAACAGTGGTATTCATGTTGGCATAATTCATAACAAACAGAATATTTTATGAAGCTAAGTGTCCTTTATCAACTAAGTGGATAGAGAAAAACAGTTCAGGTAGAGTTAAAAGAAAAGAATCTTGCATATGTGGCAAATGTTGGGGACTTTGAATTAGGAGACAAAATCCAGATACAGATTATGAAAACAACATGATTACACTGAATAGCATGATCCACAAACAAGAAACAGAGAGTGGAATGATGGAATGTTGGGTACAGGGACTGGGAGTGGTGGTGGAGTTAAAAGGCTGGCAAAAAACACTGAAGTAGAAGGGTTTTAGATTCCCTCAGGGCTAATTACAGAAACTAAATATACATTTTCTTAAGTGTTAGTGTTTAAGTTGATATTTTCATATAAACAGAAAAACTCATATGTTTTTCCCATTTGATGTAAATAGTAAAATTAATGTCAGGCCAAGCTTATAAACCATAAGCCCAGGTAAGGAAAGTACATAATCTCACAACCTCAAATGAGAGGACTCACAGGAGAAACCAGTCAAGACAATATCTCTATATTGTTGACTTTCATTGCTTATCAATATTGCCTTCATTCTTTGGAATCTAGAGTCTTTTGAACCTCCAGTCTTTCAGGCTGCTTTTTGCTTTATTAAGTAAGCATTGTATATACAATAAAACTTTAGATATTAAATTTGCTTGATGTTACACAATTTTATAATGCAATCAGCAAATGTAATAGTATATAAGCAATTTTAGAATAAAGTATATTTATCTCTCACTATAAGAATGTTCTGCAAAAATAAAAATAAAACATTTTTGCAACATGCTACGACTAATTTATAACATTGGACAAATGTCAGTGAAACAAATGTAAACAGTCATTTTGTTTTCAGATACCATCTGAACAGTAAAAGGTAGGGTTTCCTAAATTGTCAAAGAAGAAAGCACCACTTATACTGTGACTGGAAAGAAACAGCACTTGAAAATGTCTTCTATGCCAACCTTATCACTTTCCCATAGTTCACTGGTCTGCTTATGTGTTCTGTATCCATCATCAGTTCACAAACAATGCCGAGATGATTTTTGTATGATGTGCATGTGCACATGTTTGGGTGTGTGCCTTAGATAGTGCTTCCCAATGGTACATGCTGTCATCTACCTTGCTGTGGAGATGGGACATCTTACTGGCCAGGAATTCACCAAGTGCTTTCATATTACAGGTTACACAGACCCAGATAAGCACATGTCTCTGTCTTCCTAACCACTGGGTTTGTAACTGTGTGTCATGGCCCCTGGCTTTTTTTTTTTTACATGAAATTTACCCATGTAGCATTTATGCTTGTGTGCCAAACTCTTCATATACTGACCTGTCTTTCAAGCCAAATTCTGTATGAATTTTAGACCTTTACAATTAATTTTTCTTTCCTCATATTTATTCTGTTCATGCTCTCCATGATCTCTCTGTGAATTTCTTACTGATTTGGTATCCTTCACCAACTTTCTTTCTTTCTTTCTTTCTTTCTTTCTTTCTTTCTTTCTTTCTTTCTTTCTTTCTTTCTTTCTTTCTTTCTTTCTTTCTTTCTTTCTTTCTTTCTTTCTTTCCTTCTTTCTTTCTTTCTTTCTTTCTTTCTTTCTTTCTTTCTTTCTTTCTTTCTTTCTTTCTTTCTTTCTTTCTTTTTCTTTTTTTTACTTTCTATATTCTTTGTTTACATTCCAAATGCTTTCCCCTTATACAGTTCTCCCCTCCCCATAAGTCCCATAAACCCTCTCCCCTCTTCCCATTCCCCAATCACACCACTCCCATTTCTCTGTTCTGGTACTCCACTAAAATGCTTGAACAAGACTTTCCAGGACCAGGGACCTCTCCTTCCTTCTTCTTGGCAATCATTTGATATGTTAATTGTTTCTTGAGTATTCAGAGCTTCTGGACTAATTAATATACACTTATCAATGACTGCATTCCATTTGTATTCTTTTGGGATTGGGTTACCTCACTTAGGATGGTATTTTCCAGTTCCAACCATTTGCCTAAAAATTACATGAATTCATTGTTTTTAATTGCTGAGTAGTATTCTACTATATAAATATACCACATTTTCTGTATCCATTCCTCCATTGAGGGACATCTGGGTTCTTTCCAGCTTCTGGCTGTTATAAATAAAGCTGCTATGAACATAGTGGAGCATGTGTTCTTATTGAATGCTGGGGAATCCACTGGGTATATGCAGAATGGTATAGCAGGGTCCTCCATAAGTGTCATGCCCAGTTTTCTGAGGAACTGCCAGATTGATTTCCAGAGTGGTTGTACCAGCTTGCAATCCCACCAGCAGTGGAGTGTTCCTCTTTCTCCACATCCTCACCAACACCTCCTGTCTCCTGAGTTTTTAATCTTAGCCATTCTGACTGGTGTGAGGTGAAATCTCAGGGTTTTGATTTGCATTTCCCTAATGACTAATGATGTTGAACATTTCTTAAGGTACTTCTCAGCCATTCGAAATTCTTCAGGTGAAAATTCTTTGTTTAGCTCTGTACCCCATTTTTTAATAGGGTCATTTGGCTCTCTGGAGTCTACCTTCTTGAATTCTTTATATATATTCAATATTAGCCCTCTGTCGATGTAAGGTTGGTGAAGATCTTTTCCCAATTTTTTGCTTGCTGTTTTGTCCTTTTGTTGGTATCCTTTGCCTTACAGAAACTTTGTAATTTTATGAGGTCCCATTTGTCAGTTCTTAATCTTAGAGCATAAGCTACTGGTGTTCTGTTCAGGAACTTTTCCCTTGTGCCCATGTCCTCAAGGGTCTTCCCCAGTTCCTTTTCTATTATTTTCAGTGTGTCTGGTTTTATGTGGAGATCCTTGATGCACTTACCAACCAACAAGGAGATAAGAATGGATCAATTTCCACTCTTCTGCATGCTGACCTCCAGTTGAACAAGCACCATTTGTTGAAAAGGCTATTCTTTTCTCACTGGATGGTTTTTGCTCCTTTGTCAAAGAGAAAGTGACCATAGGTATGTGGGTTCATTTCTGGGTTTTCAATTCTATTCCATTGATCCACCTGTCTGTCCCTGTGCCAATACCATGCAGTTTTTAACACTATTGCTCTGTAGTACTGCTTGAGGTCCTGGATACTGATTCCCCCAGAAGTTCTTTTACTGTTGAGAATAGTTTTAGCTATCCTGGGTTTTTTGTTATTACAGATGAATTGAAGAGTTGCTCTATCTAAGGCTATAAAGGACTGAGTTGGGGTTTTGATGGGGAATGCATTGAATCTGTAAATTGTTTTTGGCAAGATGACCATTTTTATTATATTATTCCTTACAATTCATGAGCATGGAAGATTTTTCCATTTTCTGAGGTCTTCTTCAATTTCCTTCTTCAGAGACTTGAAGTTCTTGTCATACAGATCTGTAACTTGTTTGGTTAGAGTGACAACAAGATACTTTATATTGTTTGTGGCTCTTGTGAAAGGTGTCATTTCTCTAACTTCATTCTCAGCCTGCTTATTATTTGAGTATTGGTAGCCTACTGATTTGTTTGAGTTGACTTTATAACCAGCAACTTTGCTGAACTTGTTCATCTGCTATAGGATTTCTCTGGTGGAGTTTTTTTGGTCACTTAAGTATATTATCATATCATCTGCGAATGGTGATAGTTTGACCTCTTCCTTTCCAATTTGTATCCCTTTGACTCTCTTTATGTTGTCTAATTGCTCTAGCTACAGCAGCCTTGCCTAGTCCCTGATTTTAGTGGAATTGCTTCAAGCTTCTGTCATTTAGTTTGATTATGACTATTGGTTTGCTTTTTACTATGTTTAGGTATGGGCCTTGAATTCCTGTTCTTTCCAAGACTTTTAGTATGAAAGGAAGCAGAATATTTTCAATAGCCTTTTCAGCATCTAATGAAATGACCATGTGTTTTTTTTTTCTTTGAGTTTGTTTATGTAGAGGGTTGCATTGGTGGATTTCCATATATTGAAATGGAATGGGATGAAGCCTACTTGATCATGGTGAATGATTGTTTTGATGTGTTCTTGGATTCAGTTGGTAAGAATTGTATTGAGTATGTTTGCATCCATATTCATTAGGGATATTGGTATGAAGTACTCTTTCTTTGTTAGATCTTTGTGTGGTTTTGGTATCAGCATAATTGTGGCTTCATAGAACGAGTTAGGTAGTATTACTTTTGTTTCTATTTTATGGAATAGTTTGAAGAGTATTTTTGTTAGGTCTTCTATGAAGATATGTTAGAATTCTGCACTAAAACTATCTTGTCCTGTGCTTTTTTTGGTTGAAAGATTTTCAGTGACCACTTCTATTTCTTTAGGGGTTATGGGACTGTTTAGATGGTCTATTTGATCCTGATTTAATTTTGGTATTTGGTATCTCTCTAGGAAATTGTCCATTTCCTCCAGATTCTCCAGTTGTGTTGAATATAGGTTTTTTGTAGTAGGATCTGATGATTTTTTTTTAATTTCCTCAGTTTCTGTTGTTATATCTCCTTTTTCATTTCTAATTTTGTTAATTTGGATACTGTTTCTGTGCCCTCTGATTAGTCTGGCTAAAGGTTTATCTCTCTTGTTGATTTTCTCAAAGAACCAGGTCCTGCTTTTGTTGATTCTTTGTATGGCTCTCTTTGTTTCCACTTGATTGATTTCAGCCCTCAGTTTGATGATTTTCTTTCTTCTACTCCACTTGGGTGAATTACCTTCTTTTTGTTCCAGGGATTTAAGGTGTGCAGTTAAGCTGCTAGTGTATGGTCTCTCCATTTTCTTTTTGGAGGTACTCAGGGCTATGAGTTTTCCTCTTAGCACTGCATTTATTGTGTCCCATAGATTTGTGTATGTTGTGCCTTCATTTCCATTATATTCTAGAAAGTCTTTGGCTTCTTTCTTTATTTCTTCCTTGACCAAGGTATCATTGAATAGAGTATTGTTCAGCTTCCCTGTGTATGTGGGCTTTCTGTTATTTTTGTTGCTATTGAAGACCACTCTTACTCCATAGTGATCTGATAGGAGGCATCGGATTAGTTCGATCTTCTTATATCTGTTAAGGTCTGTCATGTGACTAATTATTCTTTTGCTTTAGGATTATATATATATATATATATATATATATATATATATATATATATATGTTAAATCCAATTGGTCCAAAGTTTCAATTAGTTTCACTGTGTCCCTGTTTAGTTTCTGTTTTCCTGATCAGTCCATTAAGGAGAGTTGAAGTCACCCACAATTATTGTGTTAGGTGCAAAGTGTGCGTTGAGCTTTAGTAAAGTTTCTTTTATGAATGAGGGTGCCCTTGAATTTGGATCATAGATGTTCAGAATAGAGTTATTCTTGGTGGATTTTTCTTTGACCAGTAAGAAATGTCCTTCTGTGTCCCTTTTAATGACTTTAGGTTGAAAGTCAATTTTATCTGATATTAGAATGGCTACTCTGGCTTGTTTCCTGAGACCATTTGCTTTTAAAATTGTTTTCCAGCCTTTTACTCTGAGGTAATGTTTGTCTTTGACACTGAGGTGTGTTTCCTGTATGCAGCAAAATGTAGTGTCCTATTTAGTTATCCAGTCTGTTAATCTATGTCTTTTTATTGGGGAATTAAGTCCATTGATGTTAAGAGATATTAAGTGTCACATCCAACCTCGCCGGCAAGGAAAGACGCAACACCGAAGAGTTTTTTCTAGCAGTTTATTTCGGGAAACTTGAACAAAGCTTATTTTCTTCTTTTGGCGGCCCCGAGCCCTCTCCCTGCCTGACCTTATATAGCCTACTCAGCCCTGTCTGCCATAGAGAGATAGCCCGCCACTTCCTCATAGGTGAACTAAGTGAATTCTTCATTAGCATGTAAGTGTGATAACGGATATAGCACACTGCACATGTACTCAAGTAATTTACTGCCAGGGAGCTGCATCTGGCCAGCGCCATCTTGTAATGGAGATGAACAAAAGGTGGCTTACTACAATTAAGGAATGGTGATTATTACTTCCTGTTATTTTTGATGTTATTTTTATATTTGAATGGTTATCTTCTTTTGTGTTTGCTGAAAGAAGGTTACTGTCTTGCTTTTTCCAGGGTGTAGTTTCCCTTCTTATATTGGCATTTTTCACCTATTATCCTTTGTAGAGCTGGATTTGTGGAAAGATATTGTCTAAATTTGGTTTTGTCATGGAATACCTTGCTTTCTCCATCTATGGTGACGTAGAGTTTTGCTGGGTATAGTAGCCTTGGCTGGCATTTGTGCTCTCCTATAGTCTGCATGAATCTGCCTAGGATCTTCTAGCTTTCATGGTCTCTGGTGAGATTTCTGGTATAATTGGGATAGGTCTTCCTTTATATATTACTTGGCCTTTTTATCTTACTGCCCTTAATATTCTTTCTTTGTTTAGTACATTGAGGGTTCTGATTATTATGTGACAGGTGGTATTTCTGTTCTGGTCCAGTTTGTTTGGAGTTCTGTAGGCTTCTTGTTTGTTCATGGGCATATCTCTCTTTAGTTTAGGGAAGTTTTCTTCCAGAATTTTGTTGAAGATATTTGCTGGCCCTTAAAGTTGTAAATCTCTCTCATCTATACCTATAATCCTTAAATTTGGTCTTCTCATTGTGTCCTGTATTTCCAGGATGTTTTGGTTTACAAGCTTTTTGCATTTTGCATTTTCTTTGACTTTGTCAATGCTTTCTATGGTATTTTCAACATCTGAGATTCTTTCTTCTAACTCTTGTATTCTGTTGTTGATATTTGCATCTATGACCCCTGATTTCTTCCCAAGGTTTTCTTTCTTCAAAGTTTTCTCCCTTTGGGATTTCTTAGTTGTTTCTACTTCTCGTTTTAAATCCTGGATGGCTTTATTCACTTCCTTCACTTGTTTGTTTGTGTTTTCCTGTAAATCTTTAAGATATTTTTGTGTTTCCTCTTTCATGACTTCTGACTGTTAACCCAATTTCTCCTATATTTAAGTGATTTTTGCATTTCCTCTTTATTGGTTTCTATCTGTTGACCTATATTTTCCTGAATTTCTTTAAATGATTTTTCTTGTGTTTCCCTTGTAAGGTCTTCTAACTTTTGATCCATTTTCTCCTGTATTTCTTTAAGAGATTTATTTATGTCCTTCTTGTGTTCCTCTAATAGCGTCATGGCCAGTGATTTTAAATCCAACTCTTATTTTTCTGGTGCGTTGGGAGTATCCAGGACATGCTGTTGTTGGAGAATTGGGTTCGGATGCTGCCGCATTGTAGTTATTTCTGTTCGTAACATTCCTATGTTTGCCTTTTGCCATCTGGTTATCTCTGGTGTTAGTTGGTCCTGTTGTCACTGTATGGTGCTTGAACCTCCTGGAAGCCTGTAAGTCTATTTATTCTCCTCTGGATGACTGGGTTTCCCCTAGCACAGATTGTTGATGGGCTGCCCTCTTCTTGGGTGCTGTTGGAGACCTGGTGTGCCTTACCCCAAGCTATGTTATACTTGGGTTGTCTTTGTGAACCTGGAGCTGCCTATCCTGTCCTACTGGGAGCAAAGATGGCAGCAGGGAGTCCCTCCAAGAGCTGATTACTCTGCAGGTCAAACGACCCCTGACAGGCAGGCACACAGACAAACTGCAGAGCTGCCCGGGTCTTGGGTACAGGCAGAAGCCTGTTTGTCTGTGTCCCAAGTGATGTTATATTCAGGATATCTCTGTATCTGGAGCTGCTTGTCCTGTCCATCTGGGACTGAAGATGGCAGCCAAGCAATGATCCCAATCTGGAGGCTCAGAGATACATGTCTCTGATCTGGATCTTGGCATGGAGACCTTGAAGCATAGGGGCTATGAATTCCAGAAGATTAAAACCTGATTTTTTTGTAAACAAAAATCCTTTCTTTTAATACAGATACTTTTGGACTTCATGTCAAATTGACAAGTATCTTATATGTCAGATACCACTCCTAGGTATATATCCAAAACATACTTGAATATATAGCAAGAACACATGCTCCACTATGTTCATAGCAGCCTTATTTACAATAGCCAGAAGCTGGATAGAACTCAAATGTCTTTCAACAGAGGAATGGATACGAAAATATGGTACACTTAGACGATGGAGTACTATCCAGCTATTAAAAACAATGAATTCATGAAATTCTTAGACCAATGGATGGAACTAGAAAATATCATCCTGAGTGAGGTAACCCAATCACAAAAGAACACACATGATATACACTCACTGATTAGTGTATATTAGCCCAAAAGCTTGTTATACCCATGATACAATTCACAGATCATGAAGCTCAAGAAGAAGGAAGACCAACCTGTGGGTGTTTTGCTCCTTCTTATAAGGGGTGACAAAATACTCATGGGAGCAAATATGAAGATAATGTTTGAAGCAGAGATTGAAAGATGGGCCATCCAGAGACTGCCTCACTGGCAGATCTGTCCCATCCATACACAGTCACCAAAGCCCAACACCATTGTGGATGCCAACAAGTGCTTACTTATAGAACCTGATATAACTGTCTCCTGTGAGACTCTGCTAGAGCCTAACATACACAGTGGCAGATGCTTGCAGTCAACCATTGATTTGACTATGGGATCCCCAGTGGAGGAGTCAGAGAAAGTACTGAAGGAGCTGAAGGGGTTTGAATCCCATAGGAAGAACAACATCAGTCAACCAGAGCTCCCAAGGCTTAAACCACTGACCAAGAAGTACACATGGAGGAACCCATGACTTCAGCTGTACATATAACAGAGAATGGCCTTGTCAAGCATCAATGGGAGAGGAGGCCCTTCTTCCTGTGAAGGCTCCATGCCCCAGTGTAGGCGAATGCATGGGTAGGAAGGCAGGAGTGGGTGATTGTGTGGGGCACAGCCTCATAGAAGCAGCAGGAGGGGGATAGGATAGTGGTTTTCTGGGGGGGATTTAGGAAAGTGGATAACTTTTTAAATGTAAATAAATAAAATATCCAATAAAAATACATTATTCTCAAAGTGGTCTCTTACATTGTTAGTCTGTTATGAATGACTAAATTTTACAATTCCAAATTACTATTTTTTTCAGTGATGGGAGTTAAATTTGGGGCTTACACATAGTAGGCAATTGTTCTATCTGAGAGCCTTAGCCCAGTCCCTAAGTCTTTTTTTGAATTTCTCTGTCTGTCTGTCTGTCTGTCTATCTATCTATCTTTCTATCTATCATCTATCTATCTATCTATCTATCTATCTATCTATCTATCTATCTATATATCTATCTATCTAGTGATTTCTTTATTCACTTTTTATTTCAATCACTGGCCCCTCTGCCAAATCTGCCCCTCACACTGTCCCTTCTTTCCCTGACTTCTCTTCTCCTTTCCTATGAGACAGTAGAGATATACCCTGTGTATCCTATAATCCTGGCATATAAAACCTTCTGCTGGGGTAGGCACATATTCTCCTACTGAAGCCAGACAAGGCAGCCCGGTTAGGGAACTGGGGGATCCACTGACAGGAATAACTTTAGGGAAAGCCCCTGCTCTAATTTTTAGTGGACCCACAAGAAGACACTACTGCACATCTGTTACATATATGCATCATATTAGGTGCAGCTTGTGTATGCACTTCGCTTGGTGGTTGAGTCTCTTAGATCCTCTAAGGATCCAGGTTAGTTGACTCTATTGGTTTTCCTGTAGAGATCTTATGCCTTCCAGGCAACTCAATCCTCTTCTCAAATTTTCCTGATCTCCCTGAGATCTGTCTCAATTTTTAGTTCTACATTTCTTTCAGTCAGCTGCTAAGTGGAGCTTCTCAGAAGACAGTTATGCTAGGCTCCCATTTCCAAGTAAAACAGAGTGTCATTTCGAGTGTCAGGAATTGTGGCTTGCTCTTGGGAAGCGTCTCAAGTTGAGGCAATTACTGGATGGCCATTCTCTCAGGCTGTGATCCATTTTGTAACTGCATTTCTTATAAATAGGACAAATTTCACATTGAAAGTTTTCTGGGTGGGTTAGTGTTCTTATCCCTCCACTGGGGGAACTACATAGCTACAGGAGGTGACCACTTCAGATTCCATATTGCCACTTCTAGGAGTGTCAGTTAGAATCACCCTCATAGACATCTGGGAGGTCTATACCTGGTCTCTGTCACATTCTAGAGATACATACTAAACCCTACCATCCCTAAGAACTGTAGATTCCTGTTCAGTCTCTTTGCCATCTGACTACCTCTCCTGTCTATCCTCACATTTGTTTCTGAACCCCCCCTCCACATTCACATTCATATCTCCTCTCCCACCTAGTTCCCTTACTCCATATGTCTCATAACTATTTTATTCCCTTTTTTCAGTGAGATTCAAACATCTTCCCTTGGGCGTTTCTTTTCATTTAGCTTCTTCAAGTCTGTGGAGTGTATCATGGGTATCCAGTACTTTTTGACTAATATCCACTTAGAAGTGTGCACATATCATGCATGGTGTTTTGAGTCTTGGTTTCCTCACTCAGGATGATATTTTATAGTTTCATCTGTTTGCCTGCACAATTCATGACATCATTATTTTTAACAGCTGAATAATAGTCCATGGTGTAAATAAACTACATTTTCTATATCCATTCTTCAGCTGAGGGGGCATCAGGGTTGTTTCCAGCTTCTGGCTATTATAAGTAAAGCTGTTATGAGCATAGATGAGAAAATATCACCTTTGTGGGATATTGGAACTTCTTTTGGATATATGACAAAGAATGGAGTGTTATGGCTAGGTCTTTAGGAAGAACTATTATCTATTTTTTCAGAAACTACAAAATTAGTTTCTATACTGATTGTACAAGTTTGTACTGCCACCAGCAATATTGCAATGTTTCCCTTGCTCCACATCCTTTACATCATGGATTGTTCCTTGAGGTTTTGATCTTAGCTATTCTGATAGGTGTAAGGTAGAATGTCAAGTCACTGGATTAGCATTTCTCTGATGACTAAGAGCTTTGAACATTTCTGTAAGTGTTTTGCAAACAGTGGAGATTCCTCTGCTCTTAATTCTCTGTTTAGTTCTGTACCTCAATTTCAAGTTGCTTTATTTGAGTTGCTGGTGTCTACATTTTTGGTTTGTTTATATATTTTGGAGATTAGCTATCTCTCAGATATATCATTGAAAAAAAATCTTTTCTCAATCCATAAGCTGTTTTGAGCTATCAACATTGTCTATGAAACTTTTCAATTTCATAAAGTTCTAGTTTTTTTTTTAATGATTTATTTAAGGTATATGAGTACACTGTAGTTGCCCTTGGACACACCAGAAGAGGGCATCAGATCCCCTTACAGATGGTTGTGGGCCACCATGTGGGTCATGGGAATTGAACTCAGTAACTCTGGAAGAGCAGACACTGTTCTTAACCTCTTAGCCATCTCTCCAGGCCTGAGGTCCTATTTCTTTATTATTGATCTTTGGGCATGAGCCATTGGTATTCTGCTCAGGAAGTTTTCTCCCGTACCAATTAGTTAAGACTATTTCCCACTTCCTGTTCTATTAGATTTAGTGTATCTGGTTTTAAATGGAAATCTTTGATCCATTTGTACTTAAATTTTGTGCAAAGTAATAAATATAAGTTTATTGTCATTCTTATTGATAAAGGCTTCCAGTTAGACCAGCACTATTTTTTAATTAGATATTTTCTTTATTTACATTTCAAACGTTATCCCCTTTCCTGGTTTCCCCTCTGAAAACACACTATCCCATTCTCCCTCTCCCCCTTCTCACCAACCCACCCAATCCTCTTTCCCTGTCCTGGTATTACCCTATTGTGGGGCATTGAGCCTTCTCAGGACTAAGGGCCTCTCCTCCCTTTGATGTCCAACAAGGCCATCCTCTGCTACATATGCAGTTGGAGCCATGGGTCCCTCCATTTGTACTATTTGTTTGGTAGTTTAGTCCCTGGGAGCTCTGGGGGTGCTGGTTTGTTCATAATGTTGTTCCTCCTATGGGCCTGTAAGCTCCTTCAGCTCCTTGGGTCTTTTCTCTAAGTCTTCCATTGGGGACCTTGTACTCAGTCCAATGGTTGGCTGATAGAACTCACCTCTGTATTTGTTGGGTACTTGCATAGCCTCTCAGGAGACAGATGTATCAGGCTCCTGTCAGCAAGTGCTTGTTGGTATCCACAATAGTGTCTGGGTTTGGTGCCTGTATATGGGATGGATACCCAGGTGATCCAGTCTCTAGATGGTCTTTACTTCAGTCTTTCTTCCACAATTTGTCTCTGTATCTCTTCCCATGGTTATTTTGTTCCTCCTTCTAAGAAGGACCAAAGTACCTATACTTTGGTCTTCCTTCTTCTTGAGCTTCATTTGGTCTATGAATTATTCCAAGCTTCTGGGCTAATATGCACTTATCAATGAGTGGTCCAGAGCTATTTGTTGAAATATGTTTGTATAGTTTTGGCTCCTATGTCAAAAATCAAGTATCCGAGAAGAGGTCCGGGAGCTGTGGCGGCAGCAACAGCAGCTGCTGGTCCAGAGGAAGGGCCATCAGCAGTGGAACCAAGCTGACAGGGTCCAGTCAGACCCTGTGCCCACGACCACTGGCCATCGCTGGCCAGCTGGGTTGCAAGCAGCAGAGGATATACGGCGCCTTTCACCACACAGAAGCCACATCAGAACTCGGCCTTCCGCCAGTCAGTTATGAGGCCTCCATATAGTTTCTCGGACACCAGAGACGTCAGACAGACTGAGGTACGCAAATATAACCCGAGACCAACATCGCGGAGGTCTAAGCCCGATGGGCGTTGGCCTGCACCCAGGCCCTGAGCTGCTCAGGGGGGCCACCGGTGTGCAAACCCGGCCAGGAGGTTGTTTGCCCAGGCCGGCGCTCCGCCACCATTTTGCCTACGGGAAGCCAGAGAGTCCTAGCAGGCAAAACCAGCTAACAGGCTAGCCCGAGGCTGACATAGCTGGGGTCTAAGACGGTCAGGCCCTGGACTGCCCCCAGGCCCTGGGCTGCTCGATGGGCCATCTGTGTGCCGACCAGGCCAGGAGGTTGTTAGCCCAACAGACTCTCCCAGCACTCTCAAGGAGCGCGCGCACACCACCATCCTGGCCACCTGACAGACCCAATTAACACTCACACCTGAGGGGAACTTTGCTTGGACATTGGCCTGCCAGGCTTTTGCCTAGACTCAGGGCCCAAGCAGCTAGGCTAGCCTTGTGTGCACCAACCCGGTTGGGGGTTCCGCTGCCCAGCAGAGTGATCAGCACACAGAAAAGGTCCCTGCAGCATACACCCTCAGAACTCCCTGAAGGAGCAAACGGGCACCATCTGGTTCACAGACACAATCTGGGGCAAAGAACACTAGGGCTGCAGGGGCACCCAAGAGGGGGACAGCACATCAGCAATCGGCAACAGGAGAAACCCTGCCATCCAGTGTTGCAGAAATAGCCCTAGAGACTCTCAGGAGGCTGAAACACCAGCCAGAGACAAGACCAACTAGCTCCAGAGAACAAGATGCCAAAGGGCAAATGCAGGAACACTACTAACAGAAATCTAGGCAATATGGCAGCATCTGAACCAAACACTCCAACATCAACAAGTCCTGGTTATGCCAACACACCAGAGAAACAAGATTTGGATTTAAAATCACTGTTCATGATGATGCTAGAAGAACACAAAAAGGACATGAATGAATCCATTAAAGTAATACAGGATAATGGAAACACAAAAATCACTTAAAGAAATGCAGGAGAATAAGGCCCAAGAGATAGAAGCCAATAAAGAAGAAAGGAAAAAAAAAAAACTTAAAGAAATGCAGGAGAACTTGAGTCAAGAGGCAGAAGTCATGAAAGAGGAAACACAAAAATCTCTTAAAGAATTACAGGAAAACACAAACAAACAAATGATGGAACTGAGCAAAACCATCCTGGATCTAAAAACAGAAGGAGAAACAACTAAGAAATCACAAAGGGAGACAACTTTGGAGATAGAAAACCTTGAGAAGAAATCAGGGGCCATAGATGCAAATATAAACAACAGAATACAAGAGATGGAAGAAAGAATCTCAGATGCTGAAGATACCATAGAAACCATTGACTCAACTGTCAAAGAAAATGCAAAATGCAAAAAGCTTGTATCCCAGAACATCCAGGAAATCCAGGATACAATGAGAAGACCAAACCTAAGGATTATAGGTATAGATGAGAGTGAAGATTTACAACAGAAACAGCAAGCAAATATCTTCAACAAAATTATGGAAGAAAACTTTCCCAACTTAAAGAGAGAGATGCCTATGAATATACAAGAAGCCTACAGAACTCCAAATAGACTGGACCTGAGCAGAAATACCTCCCGTCACATAATAATCAAAACCCCAAATGCACTAAACCAAGAAAGAATATTAAAGGCAGTAAGAGAAAAAGGCCAAGTAACATATAAAGGAAGATCTATCAGAATCACACCAGACTTCTCACCAGAGACCATGACAGATAGAAGATCCTGGGAAGATCTCATGCAGACTCTAAGAGAACACAAATGTCAGCCAAGACTACTATACACAGCAAAACTCTCAATCACCATAGATGGAGAAACTAAGATATTTCATGACAAAACCAAGTTTACCCAATATCTATCCACAAACCCAGCCCTACAAAGAATAATAGGAGGAAAACTCCAATACAAGGAGGGAAACTACACCCTGGAAAAAGCAAGATAGTTACCTTCCTTCATCAAACCCAAAAGAAGATAATCACTCAAATATAAAAAGAACATCAAAAATGACAGAAAGTAATAATCACTATTCCTTAATATCTCTTAACATCAATGGTCTCAATTCACCAATAAAAATACAAGATAACAGACTGGATAAGGAAACAGGACCCTACAGTTTGCTGCATACAGGAGACACACCTCAGTGTCAAAGATAAAAACTACCTTAGAGTAAAAGGCTGGAAGACAATCTTACAAGGCAATGGTCACAGGAAACAAGCAGGAGTAGCCATTCTAATATCAGATAAAATTGACTTTCAACATAAAGTCATCAAAAGAGACACTGAGGGACACTTCTTGCTAGTCAAAGGAAAAATCCACCAAGAAGAACATTCAATTCTGAACATCTATGCACCAAATGCAAGGGTACTCTCATTCATAAAAGAAACTTTACTAAAGCTCAAAGCACAAATTGCACCTAACACAATAATTGTGGGGGACTTCAACACTCCACTCTCCTCAATGGACCAATTGGGAAAACAAAAACTAAACAGGAACACAGTAAATCTAATTGAAGCTTTGGACCAATTGGATTTGACTGATATTTATAGAACATTTCACCCTAAAGCAAAAGAATATACCTTTTTCTCAGCACCTCATGGTACCTTCTCCAAAATCGACCATATAATTGGTCACAAGGCAGACCTCAACAAATATAATATGATCAAACAAATCCCATGCCTCCTATCAGATCACTATGGTGTAAGAGTGGTTTTCAATAGCAACAAAACAACAGAAAGCCCACATACACATTGAGGCTGAATAATACTCTACTCAATGACACCTTGGCCAAAGAAGAAATAAAGAAAGAAATCAGAGACTTTTTAGAAATTAATGAAAATGAAGGCACAACATACCCAAATCTTTGGGACACAATGAAAGCAGTGCTAAGAAGAAAACTCATAGCCCTGAGTTTCCTCCACATTCTCCAGTTGTGTTGAGTATAGGCTTTTGTAGTAGGATCTGATGATTTTTTGGATTTCCTCAGTTTCTGTTGTAATATCTCCCTTTTCATTTCTAATTTTGTTAATTTGGATACTTTCTCTTTGCCCTTTGGTCAGTCTGGCTAAAGGTTTATCAATCTTGTTGATTTTCTCAAAGAAGCAGCTCCTGGACTCATTGATTCTTTGTATGGTTCTCTTTGTTTCCACTTGATTGATTTCATCGCTGAGTTTGATGATTTCCTGTCTTCTACTCCTCCTGGGTGAAATAACTTCTTTTTGTTCCAGGACTTTCAGGTGTGTCATTAAGCTGCTAGTATATGCTCTCTCCATTTTCTTTTTGGAGGCACTCAGGGCTATGAGATTTCCTCTTAGCACTGCTTTCATTGTGTCCCAAAGATTTGGGTATGTTGTGCCTTCATTTTCATTAAATTCTAAAAAGTCTCTGATTTCTTTCTTTATTTCTTCTTTGGCCAAGGTGTCATTGAGTAGAGTATTGTACAGCCTCCATGTGCATGTGGGCTTTCTGTTGTTTTTGTTGCTATTGAAAACCACTCTTACACCATAGTGATCTGATAGGAGGCATGGGATAAGTTTGATCTTCTTCTATTTTTTGAGGTCTGCCTTGTGACCAATTATATGGTCGATTTTGGAGAAGGTACCATGAGGTGCTGAGAAAAAGGTATATTCTTTTGCTTTAGGGTGAAATGTTCTATAAATATCAGTCAAATCCAATTGGTCCAAAGCTTCAATTAGATCTACTGTGTTCCTGTTTAGTTTTTGTTTTCCTGATCGGTCCATTGAGGAAAGTGGAATGTTGAAGTCCCCCACAATTATTGTGTTAGGTGCAATGTGTGCTTTGAGCTTTAGTAAAGTTTCTTTTACGAATGAGGGTGCCCTTGTATTTGGAACATAGATGTTCAGAATTGAAAGTTCTTCTTGGTGGATTTTTCCTTTGACCAGCAAGAAGTGTCCCTCAGTGTCTCTTTTGATTACGTTAGGTTGAAAGTCAATTTTATCTGATATTAGAATGGCTACTCCAGCTCGTTTCCCGAGACCACTGGCTTGTAAAATTGTCTTCTAGCCTTTTACTCTAAGGTAGTTTTTGTCTTTGACATTTAGGTGTGTCTCCTGTATGCAGCAAAATGTAGGGTCCTGTTTCCTTATTCAGTCTGTTAGTTTATGTCTTCTTATTGGGGAATTGAGTCCATTGATGTTAAGAGATATTAAGGAATAGAGATTATTACTTCCTGTCATTTTTGATGTTATTTTTATATTTGAGTGATTATCTTCTTTTGGGTTTGATGAAGGAAGGTAACTATCTTACTTTTTTCAGGGTGTAGTTTCCCTCCTTGTATTGGAGTTTTCTTCCTATTATTTTTTGTAGAGCTGGGTTTGTGGAAAGATATTGTGTAAATTTGGTTTTGTCATAGAATGTCTTGGTTTCTCCATCTATTGTGATTGAGAGTTTTGCTGGGTATAGTAGTCTTGGCTGACATTTGTGTTCTCTTAGAGTCTGCATGAGATCTGCCCAGGATCTTCTAGCTTTCATGTTCTCTGGTGAGAAGTCTGGTGTGATTCTGATAGGTCTTCCTTTATATGTTACTTGGCCTTTTTCTCTTACTGCCTTTAATATTCTTTCTTTGTTTAGTGCATTTGGGGTTTTAATTATTATGTGATGAGAGGTATTTCTGCTCAGATCCAGTCTGTTTGGAGTTCTGTAGGCTTCTTGTATATTCATAGGTATCTCTCTCTTTAAGTTGGGAAAGTTTTCCTCCATAATTTTGTTAAAGATATTTGCTGGCCCTTTCAGTTGTAAATCTTCACTCTCATCTATACCTATAATCCTTAGGTTTGGTCTTCTCATTGTATCCTGGATTTCCTGGATGTTCTGGGATACAAGCTTCTTGCATTTTGCATTTTCTTTGACTGTTGAGTCAATGGTTTCTATGGTATCTTCGGCATCTGAAATTCTTTCTTCCATCTCTTGTATTCTGTTGTTTATATTTGTATCTATGGCCCCTGATTTCTTCTCAAGGTTTTCTATCTCCAAAGTTGTCTCCCTTTGTGATTTCTTAGTTGTTTCTCCTTCTGTTTTTAGATCCAGGATGGTTTTGCTCAGTTCCATCATTTGTTTGTTTGTGTTTTCCTGTAATTCTTTACCAGATTTTTGTGTTTCCTCTTTCATGACTTCTGCCTCTTGACTCAAGTTCTCTTGCCTTTCTTTAAGTTTTTTTTTTGTTGTTTTTTTTTTTGTTTTGTTTTGTTTTGTTTTTTTTGTTTTTGTTTTTTTTTTGTTTTTTTTTTGTTGTTTTGTTTTTTTTTGTTTTTTTTGCCTTTCTTCTTTATTGGCTTCTACCTCTTGAGCCTTATTCTCCTGCATTTCTTTAAGTGATTTTTGTGTTTCCATTATACGGGTTTCTAGCTTATTCATGTTCCCCTGTATTTCTTTAAGAGATTCATTCATGTCCTTTTTGTGTTCTTCTAGCAGCATCATGATCAGTTATTTGAAATCCAAATCTTGTTTCTCTGGTGTGTTGGCATAACCAGGACTTGCTGATGTTGGAGAGTTTGGTTCAGATGCTGCCATATTGCCTAGATTTCTGTTAGTAGCGTTCCTGCGTTTGCCCTTTGCCATCTTGTTCTCTGGAGTTAGTTGGTCTTGTCCCTGGCTGGTGTTTGAGCCTCCTGAGGGGCTCTGGGACTATTACTGCAACACTATATCGCTAGGTTTCCCATGTAGCTGATTGCTGATGTGCTGTCTTCCTCTTGTGTGCCCTTGCAGCTCTAGTGTGCTTTGCCCCAGATTGTGTCTGTGAACCAGATGGAGCCCGTTTGCACATTCAAGGAGTGCTGATGGTGTATGCTGCCGGGACCTTTTCTGCCTGCTGATTACTCTGCTGGGCAGCCGATCTCCCAACCGGGTTGGTGCACACAAGGCTAGCCTGACTGCTCAGGCCCTGGGTCCAGGTAAAAGCCTGGGATGCCAAGGTCTGAGCAAAGTTCCCCTCTGGCTATGACTGTTAATTGGGTCTGTCAGGTGGCCAGGATGGCGGGCATGTGCGCGCGCTCCCTGAAAGTGCTGGGAGAGTCTGCTGGGCTAACAACCTCCTGGGCGGGTTGACACACAGATGGCCCACCAAGCCTCCCAGTTCTTGGGGTCAGTCCAGGGCCTGTTGGGGCCTAGACCCCCGCTTTGTTAGCCTCAGGCTATGCCTGTTACCTGCTTTGCCTGCTAGAGCTCTCTGGCTTCCTGTAGGCAAAGTGGCGGTGCACGCGCTGGCGCGGGCAATAAAACCTCCTGGCTGGGTTGGCTCCCCAATGGCCCCCCCACCCCCGAACAGCCCAGGGCCTGGGTGCAGGCCAACGCCCGTCGGGCTTAGACCCCCGCGATGTTGGCCTCAAGTTATGTTTGTCTACCTCAGTCTGTCCGATCTCTCTGGAGTCCGAAACCAAGATGGAGGTGAGTCTCTTGTGACTGGCGGGAGGCTGAGTTCTGAAGCGCCTTCTGTGTGGTGAAAGGCACCGTAAATCTGCAGGTGCTTGCAGCCTGGCTAGCTAGCGAAGGTCAGTGGTCGTGGGTGCAGGGCCTAACTGGACCCTGTGTCGCCTTGGTTCCACTGCTGATGGCCCTTCAACTGGACCAGCCACTGCTGCACTGCCGCCACCGCCGCTGCTGCCGCTGCTTCTCGAAAAGCCAGGTAAAATTTTTAAACTGATCTTAGTTTAATGTTGGTAAATGGAATCTATCAAGACAATCATGAATTTCATATCCTAGATTTTTCAATTTTGTGGAGTACAGACTTTTGAAGTAAGACATAGTGATTCTTTGTATTTCCTCAGTATCAGTAGTTATGTGTCCTTTTCATTTCTGATTTTGTTAATTTTGGTACTGATGCTATGCTTTTTAGTTAGTTTGGCTAAGGGTTTGTCTACCTTGTTGGTTTTGCCCCAAAGCCAGCTCTTTATTTTGATGATTATTTGTTTCTAATTTGTTGATTTCAGCTCTGAATTTAATTATTTCCTGCTATATACTCTTCTTGGGTATGTTTGCTTCATTTATGCTCTAGAGATTTCAGGACTACTTTTAAATTATTTATATAAAAGCTCTCTGATTTTTTCATGAAGGCATTTAGCGCTATGAACTCTACTCACAGCACTGTTTTCAATGTCTCCCATAAGTTTAAGAATGTTGTGCCTTCATTCTCATTGAATTCTAGAAAGTCTTTTCTTTCTTTCTTTCTTTCTTTCTTTCTTTCTTTCTTTCTTTCTTTCTTTCTTTCTTTCTCTCTCTCTCTCTCTCTCTCTCTCTCTCTCTCTTTCTTTCTTTCTTTCTTTCTTTCTTTGTTTCTCCTTTGACACAGTGGTCATTACGTAGAGAATTATTCACTTCCCATGAGTTTGTAGGCTTTCTGTTGTTTCTTTTGTTGATGTTAAAATCAAGTTTAAATCCATGGTAATATGAGAAGATGAAAGAGGTTATCTTAGTGTTTTGGTATTGTTTTTTATTTTGTTATGTTTTGTTTTGTTTTTTTAATTTTATTTTAAGTCAGACACTCCAGAAGAGGGCATCAGATCTCATTATGGATGGTTGTGAATTACTATGTGGTTTCTGGGATTTGAACTCAGGACCTTCAGAAGAGCAGTCAGTACTCTTAATCACTGAGCCATCTCTCCAGTCCCAGGAGTGCCTTTTTACCTAGTATGTGGTTAGTTGTGGGAAGGTTCCATGTAGTTCTGAGAAGAAAGTATATTCTTCTCTGTTTGGATGTATTTCAGGTATTTGCTAGGTCTATTTGATTCATAACATCTGTTAGTTTCAGTATTTCTCCATTTAGTTTCTGTTTTGATTACCTGGCCATTGCTGACAGCGGAGTATTGAACTTTCCCACTGATAATGCGTGGGGTTCATTGTCTAATTTAAGTTCTATTAATGTTTCTTTTATGAATGTGTGTGACCTTGCATTTGGGAGATTGATGTTTCCAACTGAGATGTCATGTTGATGAATTTTTTCTTGGATGAGTATTTATTGTCTTTTCCCATCTTGTTTGATAGTTTTTGGTAGTATTTTATTAGATATTAGGTAGTAAGTTTATTTATTAGCTAATGACTACTCCAGCTTATTTCTTTTGCTTGGGAAAACTTTTTTCCATCTATTTACGCTGAGGTAGTAACTATCATTGTTGCTGATGGTCCTGGTTACATAACTACTTTGTTTGCCTGTGTCTTTTTTTCCCCCTATGGAATCAATCCACTGAAGATGAGAGATATTAATGAACAACAATTTTTAGTTTCTGCTATTTGGGTGTTCATGGTGTTAGGCTGTGTGTGTTTGTGTGTTTGTGTGTGTGTGTGTGTGAGAGAGAGAGAGAGAGAGAGAGAGAGAGAGAGAGAATAGATCTCTTATGAGTATTACCTTTTAATAAAAAAAGCCAATGACCAATGAGTAGAGGCAGGAAATAGGAGGTAGGACAATGGAAGGAAGAAAAAGGATTCACAGAAATAATGAGTGTATAGAAGAAATATTCAAGAGCAGGAGCAGTTAAGAGATAGAAAAAAAAGGACAAAGATCTAGGAGAGAGATTAAAAACTAGCAGGGGGCAGAATTGCTTTTGGCAACTAAGTGGCTGAGAAAAAAAATATATATCTTTTTTACATGTTTGTGTGAGAGTCTTCGAGTAAGTTTACGAGTGTGTGTGTGCGCGTGTGCGTGCGCGCGTGCATGCTTGCTTGTGTGATTCTCTTCTTTTGCATTTAATGTTGTAGAGTCATTTATTTATAGTTATTTCTTGAGTGTAGTTAGGCTAATTGGGTTGGAGTTTTCCTTATAGTATCCATTGTTGGGCTGGGATGGTAGAAAGATATTGCTTAAATCTGGTTTTTATTATGGAATATTTTGGTGTCTCAATCTATGACGATTGAGAGTTTTGCTGGGTATAGTAGACTGGACTGACATCTGTGGTCTCCTAGGGTCTGAAAGATATTCCATCAAGGCTACTGGGCTGGCTGCATTCTTCAGATGCAGGGAATTGGGGCATGAACATCTCACTGGGTGTCAGAAGGACTCCTGAGATGCAGGCTAAGGGAATGGAATGCAGATGTGGATTGCAGGTAAAGGTGAGCAGTGGAAGACCTTGCATATAAAATAGAGTACTAGATTTTTTTCTTTATTGCATTCCATTGTAAAAATATATCACTCTCGAAGTCATAGAAAATGCAATAGAGATAATGAAAATGATAGGAGAATGAACTAGAAAGAGCACATAACTAATATGTTTCTCTAATAATTATTACAAGAGAGCAAATTTTAGAGGTTGTGGCCAAGTTACAGTTGAACATTCCAAAATATATATCACTAGATTTTTTAAGGTAAAGCTTAAAGTGAAGTGATAATAGTACAAATGTTTGGTTATTTCTTGCTGTCTAATCCTTTTGAGAATATTTGCACCTTTTTGTTCGAGAACTTCTGATTATATAGTCAAGTTTGGAGTAGATACTATGAGGTATTAAGAAGAATGTATATTATTTTGTGTTAGCATGAAATGTTCTATAGATATCTGTTAAATTTATTTGCTTCGTAACTTTTGCTAGTTTCACTGTGTCTGTTTAGTTTCTGTTTCCATGATCTGCTAATTGGTGAGAGTAAGGTATGAAAGTCCGCCAATATTATAGTGTGATGCTCAATATTTCCTTTGAAATTTAATAGCATTTCTTTTTACAAATGTGTGACCCCTTGCATTTGGGGTATAGGTTTGTATTTACAACTACTTAATATACTTTCTTCAAACTCCAAATCATATATGTATGTCCATAGAATGATATACTCTTAGGTAGGATTGTCTTAACAAGGGTTGATGAGAATTCCTAAATTTTATTTTATTGTTTTATTTGATGCCTCATGTTGTTTTCTACCTATGATACTGAAATTTTAATAATTGGGGCCATTCAGTGTTTGAGAAAATGTATGTTTATACATTCTCATTTCATATAGCAATTTAAGAAACAGTTGCAGATTAGTGAATGCTTAGGACTAACGGAGGAAAGTGAATAAATAAGAAGCCAGACAAGAAAAAAGAATGGAAGACACTTCTAACACCCAGTTGTCCATTGCCTTGATTGATACTTGTGTTAATCAAACGTAGCTGATCTTCCAAAAATAAGTATACACACACCAGAGCACTAGTTGTCAGTTCATAATACAAAGGCCATGTTAACTCCCATACAATCATAATTTCTTTTGTTTTCTGTACTGAGACAGAATATGTATCTCCTAGAAAGATCATATCCTAACACTGGATTAAAGAGGCTTCTCTGGAGCTGGTCAACAGATTTAAGTACATTTTTCTTCCCTGAAGTTTATACATATACATATACACATATACATACACATACATGTTCACATACAGATATACATATATGTATATATACATTTACACATTGTGAGAGTATATAGTAATTGTCCATACATATATAGTACTCGATCCCAATTAAGCTACTTAGATACCTTCAAAAAACTCTAAATCAGCTGGGCGGTGGTGGCGCACACCTGTAATCCCAGCACTCTGGGAGGCAGAGGCAGGCGGATCTCTGAGTTTGAGGCCAGCCTGGTCCATAGAGTGAGTTCCAGGACAGCCAGGGCTACACAGAGAAACCCTGTCTCGAAAAAACCAAATCCAAAAAAACAAAAAACAAAAAAACAAAAAACAAAAAACTCTAAATCTCCCAAAGGCAATAAATAATATACTACATCATATTGAATTAGATGTTTACTGACATGATGGGTATATACGACTTGGCCACAATGGAAATTGTTAGGAAATTTTCTAAAAGACGAGAATATAATATGATGTTTGATTAAAAACTAAACATAGAAGGACTATATTTTTATAATTATATGCTAGAGTTGATAATATATCTTTATTAATTGTTATATGATTAAATGTCTTTTATCTATGATGCAAGATGAATTAAAGCAATCCTGAACACATATATATTAAACTGGTATCATCTTTTATTTTTCAACATTTGCAGAGCTTGTTTTAATCCTTCTTTCGGCTGTAAACAGAAGGGAAAATATTGAAAATTCCAGGGTGTAGAACAGTGAGGTCATTTTGCCTTGACCTAGAGAATAGAAAGAATTTGTTCAGAAATACAAAAAGAATAGAGTTACCTGAAAAATTGTAACTATACTCAGTTGGTAGGCACAGGTACAGAAAGCTTTGAACCTCCCCTTTTCAGAGCATATCTTCAAGACTGATATGATGTTACAGTAAGAGACAAAAGTCTAGAAATGGTGTTTAATTCAATAAATCAAAAATTCTGAATATTGCAAAGTCACTGGCTTCTGTGTCTGAACAAGATATTAATGGAAGAGGAGGAACATCACAAAAAAGTTGTTGATGTCATTGAACATACAGGAACACAGCAGAGGCTATGTATCAATGTGTCTGCTTTTCCCACCAATAAACCCCAGCCATGAGGAGGGAACACAGCCTTCTGGACATGTTCACTGTGTAAAGAAAGCAGTTGCTGATGGTCTAGTACATATCATAGGCCATCACTGCCAGAAATAGACACTTATAATCTACAAAATCATGGAGGGTGAAGAACTGCAGTGCACAGCCAACTGTGTGAATTTATTTCTTTCAGCTAAAAAATATTACCAGCATCTTGGGTCTAATTTCTGGGGAATACCAGAGGTCACAGAAAGCAAGGTGGCTAGACAAAAAGTATGTGGACGTGAAGAGCTTAAGGTCCACTGCTTCAGTCCACAGACCCAAGGAGGTTGGGTAGGAAGAAGGGTACAAGTGAGGATGATGAGTCTCCATTGGAAAGGGGAATGGAATGGTAATTGAGGAAAGATGGAGGGAGGGAACTGGGTGAGAAAGGGTATCATGAGAGAAGTGGAAGAGTATCAGGGTTAGATGTGAAGGGGAGCAGCAGTTTGGCCAGATAGTCACAAGTATATGTGGAAACATGCAGCCCATAGGGGCATCTCCACGATGATACAGAGGCAGGTGAAGGGGGACTGATAGGGAGATTCTGGAGGGAAGAACTGGAGCAGGAATAACATTTGACATGTAAATAAAGAAAATATCCAACAACAATATATTCAGGTATATATATATATTTTTTTTCCAGGTAATATATATGAACCATTATTTAGATCTTCTCTGAAAAGTTAACATTTAATCTTATTTTATTGGATTTGGAATCTCAAGAGTTTATCTGAGGTGAATTTATTTTTGATAGCAGAAAATGGAAGGGAATAATTTATTATATCATGTACCACTTGGGACTTATATCCCTGTAGTCTCTTTCCCTAAGGGTTTATTACTATGAAAACATGCAATTAATTTTACTCATGTTCTTTTACTCTCCTGTGACACTATGACATTCTTCAATAAAGATAAAACTATAATTTCTATATTCATTTACCTGGTATATCAGAATAAAAATCAAGTTAATTTTATTTGGAAAAATATACAAAGCATGTGGTTCAATGATTCAATCCCCATCAAAATACCAACTTAATTCTTCACAGAGATATAAAGAGAAATTGTCAAATTCTTCTGGAATAACAAAAAATCCAGGATAGGAAAAACTATTCTCAACAATAAAAGAACTTCTGGGGGAATCACCTTCACTGTCCTCAAGCTGTACTCCAGAGTAATAGTGATAAAAACTGCATGGTATTGTTAGAGACAGGAGGGAGATCAATAGAATTAAATTGAATACTTAGAAATGAACCTATATACCTATGGTTACTTAGTCTTTAATGATGAATCCAAAATCACCCAGTGGGAAATAAAGCATTTTCAACAAATGATACTGGTTCAACTGGAAGCCCACATGTTTAAGAATACAGATTGATCCATTCTTATCGTCTTGTACAAAGCTCAAGTCCAAATGCATCAAGAACTTCCACATACAACCAGATATGCTGATGCAAACAGAAGAGAAAGTGGGAAAGAACCTCAAACACATGGGCACAGGGGAAAATTTGCTGAACATACAACAAATGGCTCTTCCTGTAAGAGCCATTTGACTCTTGAAGAGCCATTGTAACAATTTACAAATGGGACCTCACAAAACTGAAAGGCTTAAGTAAGGCAAAGAACACTGTCAATAGGACAAAAATGGTAACCCACAGATTGGGAAAGATCTTTAACAACCCTACTTCCAATAAAGAGCTAATATCCAAAATATTCAAAGAACTCAAGAAGTTCTCCAGAGAACCAAATAACCCTATTAAAAATGGGATACAGATATCAACAAAGAGTTTTCAACTGAGGAGTCTGGAATGGCTAAAGAGCATTTAACAAAATGCTCAACATCCTTAGTCATCAGAGAAATGCAAATCAAAATGACACTGAGATTCTATTTCATACCAATCAGAATGACGAAGATCAAAACTCAGGTGAAAGCAGATGCTGGTGAGGATGTAGAGAAAGAGAAACTTCTCTGTTTTTGGTGGGACTGCAATCTAGTAAAACCACTTTGGAAATCAATCTGATGGTTCCTCAGAAAACTGGAAATAATTCTACTTGAATACCCAGTGACAGCACTACTGGGAGTATACCCAAAAGATGCTCAAACATATAACAAGTACACCTGCTTTATTATGAATTACTATACAGACATTAAAAACTATGAATTCATGAAATTCGCAGGCAATGAATGGAATTAGAAAATATCATCCTGAGTGAAGTAACATAGACACAAAAGGGCACACATCGTATGTAGTCACTAATAACGTGGGGTTTAGCCCCAAAGCTCAGAATAGCCATGATACAACCCATAAACCATATACAGATTAAGAAGAAGGAAGACTAAAGTTTAGATATTTTAATTCTACATAGAAGGGAGAACAAAATAATCACAGGATGTAGAGGAAGGGCGGGTTCTGTGATGGAGAGAAGAGGAAAGGGAGAAAAATAGGGGAGGAGGCAGGAACAGGTTTTGGAAGGAACAGGAGAGAAGTACAGAGGATTAGGAAATCAAATAGAAGTATGTAGCAGTAGGAAATTGGGAGCTTGGGTAGCCACTAGAAGGTCTATAATGCCAGGAAAGTGACAGGCTCTCAGGACCCAACTGGAATGACTTTAGAGGAAATACAGAAGAACTGGAGATAAAACCTGAAGAGTACACCTCCAGTTGATAGGTACTGCCCCAAATTGATGGATGGGGCCACCCACCAATGTCAAAATTTTTAACCCAGAAATGTTCCTGCCTAAAGGAAAGACAGGGATAAAAGGTGGAACAACAGATAGTGAAGGAAGGTCATCCAGAGACCACTCCACCTAGGGATCTATTCCATCTGCATGCATATAACCTCCACACTTTTGCCAATACCATGAAGTGCTTGCTGACAGGAGCCTGATATATCTGTTCCCTGAGAGGTTCTACCAGCTCCTGATAAATACATATGCAGATACTTACAGCCAACCACTGGACTGAGCCCGGGGACCTCAAAGGACGAGCTGAGGGAAGAACTGAAGGAGTTGAAGGGGATTGCAACCCCATAAGAAGTAGGATATCAACTAACTGTACCACCCAGAGCTCTGAGGGAGTAAAATGTAGTGTTAATTAATTAATAAAGAGTACCACTCTGCCATAGACTCTGTAAATGGTGGGATCCCCATGCTTCTGCCCAGCACCCACTCCTTCTAAATATTTGGTAAAGCATGACTCTTTAACTTGAATAGTTAACCAAATATATTTATGTATAAGAAACTCCCAATGTCATAATGCCAATTTAAAATGATAAAGTCTTATCCAAATATTTCTAACCTCTCCAAAACACCAGAAACACATATGAAATCATCTGGATATCCACATCTCTCCCTGCCCTACTCTGTGGTCCACCTAGCCTCTCAGTCCCTCACTTACCTTAGCTCTGCCTCTTCTCTCCCCTCCAATCATGGGCCCCTTACTGCCTCAATGTGAATGATTAGAAATATCTTGCAAAATTTCACCCTTTCTGTTTAATTAAAAAAAACTTTCCCTCCAATACAAATTGAGCACAACTATTACCATTTCATAAATTATAAAGTATAAGTTAGACCTAACGCCCAGTCCATCCTCTCTGTTAATCAAATAGAATCTCTTTCATCTATTCTATCTTAAAAGACTATAATAATTAATACCTTACTTATGTCTTGGCTGTAAATTGTATGTCATCTGAAAACCATCTATTTAAATCTATATCAGTTTTCTCAATGTTAAGCAGCTTGCATTGGCTATGAGACTAAGTCTTCAACCCCTTCAGAAATCCGAGAGTAACCAATAATAACTGAAAATAAATAGGAAGCCTAACAGAGTTTCCAATGCTTAGACAAATGATAGAGACTGCTGAAAACCTGGACAGTCCTTCTCCTTAAACATTGGAGCACTAGTCTTCAGCCTTTTGACACAGGGTCATCTCATAGACGTAGAGAAACAGGAATTATTAAGGACTAGTTATTCTGTCTCAGCAGAAATCAAGATGTCCCAAACTGTAAAAGTGTTTTTTTCTGGACAGTATTTTGTCTGTAGATGAAGAGAGGCAATCTTTGTCTCATGGCTGTCTCACCACAGCTGGAGTAATTCACAGATGCTCAGTTTCTTCTTTGAATCCAAGACAGGGAAGCTGTCAGGAGCAGACTAGTCTCACCAACAAGTGTATAAGTAACATTAAACGTCACATTCTGTGAATTTCTGATATTTTTGAAAACCAACTATCTATGTAAAGTTATGTGGACTGTTGTCCGTTAACTACTTTCAGCTAATCCTGATTAAAATCTTGAAAATGCCCTAACAGCTGGGCGGTGGTGGTGCACGCCTGTAATCCAAACACTCTGGGAGGCAGAGGCAGGCAGATTTCTGAGTTCGAGGCCAGCCTGGTCTACAGAGTGAGATCCAGGACAGCCAGGGCTATACAGAGAAACCCTGTCTCGAAAAACACCAAATCCAACAAACCAAAAAAAAAAAAAAATACCCTAACAATAAACTCAGAGCCTATTTTGTTATTTGCCCCTAAACTCACAGACTTAAATATCACAGATCTGTTATAATAAGGGCAAAGAAGAACTGGATCTAAGCCCTGTACTTTCAAATATTTGGTATCAATAGAAGAAATTTATACCAATGAAAACCTTGATTATCAATCAAAATTGTACTCAATAAGAGCTTATGACTTGAACTTAGTAACAATTAAAAGGATTTTTAGTCAATTCTATTTCCTCCCTGTTTCAAATATGACCATTTCTACATTCCCTAGAAAGACAATAATAATAACAATCCTCTCCAGCCCCAAATCCCAGGGAACTATGTCAAAAACTCTTTGTAACTTCTTCAAGCTGAGTATGGGTGTTGAGATATTAGTAAGGGGGTAGGGGAAGGGTAGGGAAAATGGGGGAATTGGTTCGTCTCTGAGTTCTGTGTCTTGACTGGATCTAGCTGAAGTCCAGGACCTCAGGAGTTCAAGCTGGTCAGCTCAACATGTTTGACAAGGAGACTCAACCTGGCTATATATTTTTTTTTTTTTTTGGAATTATATAAATCTCAAAACAAAATTTTAGTATCACAAAGAAAAATTTTCTGTTTGATATTCTGGAATTTAGTCTTCTAACCATCAACCAAAGAGTACATATGGAGCGAGCTAAGACGCCAGAGACATATGTATCAGAGGATGGCCTTATCTGAATCAGTGGGAGGGTTTATGTCCCAGAGTAGAAGGATGCTAGAGAGGTGAGGCTGGACTGGAAAAATTGGTGGAGGAGCACCCTCATAGAGGCAAATGGGAGGAGGAGACAGGGAATGGAATGGGGGGATTAGTGGAGGGGTAACCAGGAAGAAGGATGTCATTTGAAATGTAAATGAATAAAATGATTTCTAAGAATAAAAATAAAACATAAAAGATAAAAACACAGTATGCGAACACTAGTCTGAAACATTGAGACGGTCATGTAGATTATCTAAATCTATGTAATGTTTGGCTTGGTGAGAATACAAACCATGGATCCAGTCTGTCTCACTATCTCTCTGTTTCTCTCTGTCTCTGTCTGTCTGTCTCTCTCTCCCTCTATGTGTGTGTGTGTGTGTGTATGTGTGTGTGTGATAAATGTGACACAACATAAATAAAATCACTCTAGAAGACAAACCATCAATTAAGGAATGTCCCAGTTGTGATTGGCCATATCCATGTATATAAAATTTTGTCTTGAGTACTATGAAAGTGATAGGCATCCTCTTTGGGATGGGTCTGGGATGGATAAGAAAGATAGTTGCACATGATAATTGAGTAAATTTGTAAGTAGAATTCTTCTCCTATATTCTTGTCCTTTCTGCTGCAGTTTATATATGAGTTTCTGCTCTGAATTCCACTGAGGATGGACTATGAAGTATAAGCTAAAATAAAATTATTTATTTCTATCAGTTTTTTCAGATAGAGTACTTTAATACAACAACAACAACAACAACAACAATAAAACTAGGACAGAAACTGTGAAGAAGTTTTTTTTTTTATTCTTTTAATTTCTTTTCTTTTCTTTTCCCGAGACAGGGTGCTGTATAGTCCTGGAACTCACTCTGTAGACCAGGCTGGCCTCGAACTCAGAAATCCTCCTGCCTCTGCCTCCCAAGTGCTGGGATTAAATGCATGCACCACCATCGCCCGACTAAGAAGTTTAAGTATAAATCTTCCTTATACTTATCTGAAGACAATTGGCCCTAGAAAGTTCTATTCAGGCTGCACTTAGAGAGCTGAATGAGCTACCTATATGATCCTAAGATGAGTTCCATGCATTAGATATAGAGCTGAAATATTTGGTGTTTATCTTACTGGATTTTGATATTGATAGGGTTTTTTTTTTTTGTAGTTGTTGTTTTCTGTTTTGTTTTAAACCATTCTTTGATGTGCTCCAGTTGTTCTATCTAGAAATATTTAATCTGGGGCACTATGTGTTAAAAGTATGTAACTTGAAATTGTTTTTTTGGTCCTGATGATTTTTCCCTGCGTAATAATTCACAGTTAAGAAGTTTAAACTCATAAAATGATGAACGACTAAGAAATATGAACATTTTTTGATGTTTGTTTGAAAGTATTTTTACATTGTGAGATTGCAACAAGTCTATAGAGAAAAGTGATGCAAGGTTATCTCAATATCAAGGTTGACAAGGGGTAGAGAAGCAATACTTATTGCAGACAACTTGAAAGAATCTAAAACTACTGTAAATATAACTGCTTGGATATAATATACAATGAGGAATGGTGAAACAAAAAATTATAGGTTACTGTCTCCCATTAAAATATGTTAAAGTTCCTAATTAAATGTCAGCAAATTTTACTAAATTACTCAACAAAGCTGTCTTTCTCTTGATCTAGAAGGATTTATTTATGGAAGACAAAAGTAGATAAACAAATTGATGTCTGAAAATGAATTACATTAAGATTTACAAAAGCTCAAAATAAAGAGTTAGGGTCCAGGAATTACCCCACAAACCATATGAACAGTTATCTCAGTCAGACAGGGATAGTTTATTGGATGCACACCCCAAGATGATGGATCAAGGGTACAACTCACAGACTCAGCAACTAAAAGCTATGACCATAAACACTGTTCAGGTCCAGTTTATATAGGGGGTAAAAGAAAAAAAAAAAAACAAATTTGGCACCTAAGCAGATACAGGATAGACGCTTTCCCAAAATTTTTTAGTAGTTTAGACATAATAGTTCAAATGAACCTCTGTCTAGATGGGCTCTGATTGAAGGCAACAGTGGAGAAATTTCCAATAATAATATAATAATAATGAGCCTCGGAACATAATATGATATATGGCCAGCCTGACCTCACTCTGGGCCAAGATATCTTTCTGTCTATAGTCAAGCTGTTTTTAATGCCAGCAATATCAGATGGCTGCTAGGACTGAAGCAAATTAGTGATGCTAATGTCACTGAAGTAATGCAAAAAAAGCAAGTCAAGAAAGCAGGCTTTATCATAAAGATCATCTCAATAAAAACAAAGATGGAAAATCTACTGATGGACCAGACTGACTCCATCTTAAGATCAGAAGCTATTTTGTTACCTCAAAATAAGTTTCAGGTCATTGCAGAACATAAATTTCTCTTTTCTGAAATTTACCCCTTGCCACATCCTGACTTGTCCCGGCCTGTGGGGGTTTTCGGCACGGGGGGGGGGGCAGGGGGAAGGGGAAGTACGGGTGGAGGTGGGGGATGGATGTGGGGGGACCCTAGGAGAGAAGGGCAGAAAAATAGAGAGACAGGAGACTCGAAGACCAACTTTGCCAAGACCAACTTTGTTCAAGTCCCCCCAAACTGTATTTTCTCAGGGAATTTATACAGCCAGGGGAAGAAGTAAGGCAAGTGGGATTTTCCATGTAGCCCAGGCATTCTGCCAAGGTGAATCTCTGGCAGTTGTAAGATGTTTTCTTCTTCTGGCAGGGCACAGTGACCGTCAACGACGCAATTTCTCCAAGGTCTGTAGCTGACGAGACCGCAAAACCTAAGCCTATCCTTAAAATGGAATCTAAACATAAAGTAAGGTCAGTTTGGCTCCTGGCTTTGACCATGCATTAATCTTCCCCCTTCTTATAAACCACTAGATTTTCTGCCAAGTTACCTCAAACTGCTATCGGCTTCCTTATATTACTCTTCAAGTTTGTATATCACCAAATTCATCCTATAAACACCGAGTTTATGTGTTGGTACTATAAAAAGAGCCTAGAAAGTTAACTTGCTGATTATCTTTAGGGTGAAATATTTCATAGACTGGCTTTTCTGTGCACAGAATTAATGTTTCTTAGTTTGTCCAAAATTAGGGTCAGTGTTTTTTACTCAAAATTGGTGGGTTTAACTCTACAAATGTCATTTAACCCATTATCAGCACAAAGAGTTGAAATAATATCATCTTAATATATGCAAATAAAAATAGATGCAAATAAAATCAAAACAAAATTCTATGCTCATTTGGATGGACATTTTTGAAGATTAATTATTGAAAGAATTATCAGCAAAACAAAGATAGTATATTCAATGGGAACCCTAGTTATAATCAGAATTCAGCAACAAGCTGTGGTTTCCATGTCAGTTCGTGGTCAACACAATTCTCTCTATCATTGATATTTCATTTCAAGACAAACTCCTGAAAACTCAGTCATTACATTAATTGTAAATGATGAATTGAAACTACATCTGATAACTAAAAACAGGGTAATATTTGGGCGATGAAAAATACTGTGGAATTAGATAGTGGCAGGAGATATGTGTGAGTTTATGTATAATCTAAAAAGACATATGAATTTTAAAATGTCATTATTAAAGAATAAATTTTATTGGGGCTGGAGAGATGTTATTTACATATCTTGCTGGGGCAAATGGGAATTGGCTTTGGATCCTAGCTCACATGCATAGCAGCTACCAACCTCTTGTAATTCTAATTGTAAGAGATCCAGTGCCCTCTTCTGGACTCTTTTGGCAATAATCACTTAAAAGGGCATGCCAGGGAAAACACTCAGAGACAGAAAACAAAAAATAAAGAAATTCTGGGAGTGGGGGGGCCTAGGAAAGGGGAAATCATTTGAAATGTAAATAAAAAATATATCGAATAAAAAAATCGTTTTTTTATTTGTTTGTTTGTTTGTTTGTTTTGTTTTTTTTAAAGAGTGGAATTTCTAAGTGCAATAATAAAGCAAATATTTTCTCTGGAGGTTTAAAGGTAAAACTTTATTTGCAATTTTTCAGCTCTCCATAATGTTGTTGTTCATCTCCCTCAAGCCCTGTTCTTTCCCTACTGTTTGACAATACAAGGTGCCAGATCCTGAAAGAGAAATGGTCTCCCTTTTCTATCTGGAGATAAGTTTTTGTTTTTGTTTTGTTTTGTTTTTTAATTAGATATTTTCTTTGTTTACATTTCAAATGTTATCACCTTTCCTCATTTCCTCTCCAAAAGCCCCCTATCCTATTCCTCGCCCGCCCTCCATGCCTCTTCACTAACCCGCCCACTTCCTCTTTCCTATTCTGGCATTCAGCTACACTGAAGCAGCAAGTCTTCACAGGTCCAAGGGCCTCTAAAGCAAATATTTTGGTAACAAAGAAGAAATGTACAAGAAAAAGTAATTGGGAACAATTAAGTATGGGGCTTTAAAGTCTGAGTTATTCGATTTCTACTTTGGAGAGAAAAGTTTAGATGTAAAATATTATAATATGTGTGTTTGTATGGTGGTATATTGTGGTATCTGTACTGAAATAGAATAATTAATGAAAGTAGTAAACACTTCAAATTATATGTTTGATAAATAGAGTGATGCATTTACAGAGAAGAATATAGATGAAGAAACTAATCACTCAAAACAAATCCCTGGGTAAATGATTTCACAACCTTCAGTCCCAAATGATTATTGGAACAATAAAACCTCATCATCACAGTGTTCACACACCTTATGCTACTGCTCTCCTCAGGTGGGTTCCTGCATCTCTCTATATCAAAAAACAGGTAAAGCAAAAATAATTTTAACTCTTTATAAACAGATGTTTCAGGGATGATTGTTTTCTTAATTTAAAATATATCTATATCTAATGAATAAAAACAATTTTTAAACAGAATCATGAGCTTAAATATTAAGTGTCAGGAAGATTGCATTTTCACTGTTATTCTAGTTGACCTACAGAGGAAACCTCCAATTTTTCTATTTTTTCCCATATGTATATATTTAAGTAACATAAATATCAATCAATAACTGTTGACTTAATGTGTTTCAACAAGCATAAGTAATATGGGATTATGAAATATATTCCATATTACTTATGTAATATTAAAAGGCAAAATGTACATTATTTTTTCTAAAGTTCATCAAAACATGTATGAACAAATATATGCACATGTAAAACATATACCTGAAAATACACATATTTACATATACAGTAGCAGATGCATTTTAGAATGTTTATTGTGCTCTGTTCAAACAGCTGTTTGAGAGTATGAAGAAGATTTGAGCAGTGAAATCTAACTGCATTGGATGAATGCTTTCAATGCTGCTTGTATATATCCATCTAGCTTGTAAGAAGCTCTGGTACTAGACCAGTGCTACTGCTGTGTAAAGAGTGCTATTGCAAAACATAACAGATTCTAAAATCAAAGATCAACTGAGTTACCTTTGTCTCAGTGTATGTGGGAGCAATAAAAGATAGACTAAGAAAAATGGCTAACATATACACACAAACAATAAACACAGAAGGCTCTATATTCATGTTTATTTGTACATATATATATATATATAATAAAATGTTTCTATCAATTTGAGAGTAAGTTCGTGAAATTTGGGAAAGAAACAGTAACTAGGTTCTAGCTGAAGTGAGGAAAGGGAGAGACAAGTGCTATAAATTTATTTCAATTAAAAATATTTTAAAATAAAATGGAACAAAAAAGGATTAGCCATCTTGTTAGTAGTAAATCTTTATATTCTCACTTTAATACTGAAGCATATTTAGATGTTATTATAGTTGTCAAAATGTTTTAAGATCATGTGCTCTTAAAAGAATATAATAAACTAATTTGTGTATTAAATATCTTAAAGAATAGAAACAATATCCTCTGAAATATAGACTGAGTCTAACATTTGAGTTTATTTTATATTGTGGGAAGATCAATTGAGAATCAATATTTCCAAATCTGTCTCTTACAATTACTAATGTTAGCCTTATGTACATTACAGAATAGGTATAAAGTCATGGACACCTAATGGTGGACAGTCACAGTTTCCCAAATGTCTATCATAGATACTGGTCATTTTTGTTATGAAAATTAGGTTAAGAAAAGGTTGAAAGAAACAAAACAGTACTCAGGAATCTTTCCATTTTACAACAGGAGAAATAAACAGTGTTCTACCTCATAAATATATTGTTGATATCCAACAGTAAAAATGATTTTGCAAAATTTTTAATTTTAGAGTGAAAGAAAGAATGGATATAGCAAACTGTTCCTTGAATGAATTCATTTTTGTGGGAGTTACCAATAACCCAGAGATGAAAAGGACACTGTTTGCCATCTTTCTCCTTATCTATGTCATCAATCTTCTGGGGAATCTTGGCATGATCATTTTGATCAGAGTGGATCCTCAGCTGCACACACCCATGTACTTTTTCCTGAGCCACCTCTCTTTCTGTGATCTCTGCTATTCCACAGCAATTGGTCCCAAGATGCTGGTAGATATGTTTGGCAAGAACAAGTCAATTACTTTCTGGGGCTGTGCTCTGCAGCTCTTCATTTTCTGTACCTTTGCAGATTCTGAGTGTGTGCTGCTGGCAGTCATGGCCTTTGATAGATACCAGGCCATTAGCAACCCCTTGCTCTACACAGCAAACATGTCCAGCAGGAAATGCTTCATGCTCACTGCTGGAGTTTACCTGGTGGGAACATCAGATGCTTTGATACATTCAACTTTGGCATTCCAGTTGTGTTTCTGTGGATCTAATGAGATCAACCACTTCTTCTGTGATCTACCTCCACTTTACCTTCTCTCCTGCTCTGATACTCAAGTAAATTACCTGGCATTATTTACTATTTATGGTTTCCTTGAACTGTCCACCATCTCAGGAGTCCTTGTTTCTTACTGTTACATCATCTCATCAGTCTTAAAAATCCATTCATCTGAAGGGAGGTTCAAAGCTTTCTCTACCTGCACCTCTCACTTGACCGCGGTGGCTATTTTTCAGGGAACTCTTCTCTTCACATATTTTCGACCAAGTTCTTCTTATTCTCTTGATCAAGACAAAATGACATCTCTATTTTATACTCTTGTGATCCCTATGCTGAACCCACTTATTTACAGCTTAAGGAACAAGGATGTGAAAGAGGCCTTGGAGAAAATTAGAAGAAAAAGACGGTTTTAAATATTTATTGAGATTTACATGAATGTTTTAGCTATTCACTGTTTTCCTGACAGGCTTTGAAATTGTGACCCTCTGCCTCATTCTTCTACATATATTTATGTATTTAATTGATTAAATTAAATGTGATAGATATTGTTTTTTACTCTTCTAATTTTGAAAGTTTCTTTGAAAGTCTTGCAACTTATCAACACATACCAGTAAGCCTAGCATGTTGCTAGAGGATTGTAACCCAAAGTGAGGATATGATATATAATTACTCTCTGGATTAAAAACCACAAGCATTATGTTATTGTGGGTGTTTTTTTTCTGTATTTTGTCTTTTTTATTCATGGTGAGGAACCTTTCATCTATGACCATAAGAAAAATCATCTAATGTGAGTCATAGGTAAACACTACATAAGCAAACTAATAGCTCTTAGTCTGCTTCATAACTGTCATAGAATTAAATCTGTGCAGAATATATCTAGAGATACTGTATAAGTGCTGTTTGCAAGAGAACAGCAAATGTGACTAATTTACCCTGTTATATAGCTAAAGATATATTCACCTCCAAGGAACGCTGGAGTTGGTTTGGCCTAGCTACTTACAGAAATAGATTTTTCAGGTTAGAGTCCATGACTTTTAAGGAACAATGACCCTTCCACTTCCTGAGATACTGACACACTCCCCCAAGCAGTGGGACATTTAGACTGCTTTGTTTTTCTCTGTTTGTTACCTTGTAAGTCAAGGAAGCAGAGAAACTTGACAGGACAATTGGTCTTACATACTAATCTTCAGTACCCTGTATAGCTTGCAAACATTATGGTATACTGGCAACTATACCTGTATTCATCTTTTCAATTTCCATTATATTGTTTCTGATAAAGGTATAAAATATGTCTGATTGCTCTCAATAAAATTGCCACACCTTATGTTTAGCTGTGGATTCTCCAACTGCTTTCATTATTGTCCTTCACATCAGATGATCTTGGCCAGGCAAGTAAGGGCAGATGTTTAAGTGGAAGAAAGGAACATTTTAGGCAAAGTATCTGGAAATTGTAAAACTCTTACAGACTAATTATCTGTTTCATTTTTCAATTTACATTTGTTCAAAATAGCTTAAGAGCGAAGAAAATAGCTTTCAAAAAGTACATAGTTACGTGGATTGTAATTGATGTCAATTTCTCTGTAAGTTCTTTTTCCTTCCCTTCACAGTTCATCATCTGGATTAAATGTTCTGTTTGGTAACTCATAATCAATTATATTGCAACTTATCTTTATTATTTATGACTCAATTGTGTAAGTTATCTTTTCAATATGATATGGTATATATCCTTTGCCTAGGGACCGATTGTTCCTTTCATATTATAAAATACTTCATTGTGGATTTGACTTGAAATGTAGAAAGAAAGAAAAATATCAAATATCAAATACATACTAGAGTAATGATTATGTCAATGCATATATATATATATATATATATGCACACAAATGATTCATACTTGTGTTAATTGCAGCATTAAATATGAAGGGTAGATGCTTTAATTCCTGAACTGCTTAAAGATTCTTTTGAAATGCAGCTATTTGAGACTAAAATAAAAAAAGGAATAATGATTAGCAAATTATGTCTTTTCTTCCAATTTTTTTTTTTTTTTGAGACAGGGTTTCTTTTTATAGCTCTGGTTGTCCTGGAACTCACTCTGTAGATCAGGCTGGCCTCGAACTCAGAAAGCTGCTTGCCTTTGCCTCTTGAGTACAGGTATTAAAGGCATGTGCAACCACTGCCTGGCTGAATTATTTCTTTAGTGATGTTCTTCAACATGTTTTTATATTGTATTGATGTTATTTGAATGACAATGCTGGCATAAATATGCGGCATTGAATGGAATCCTTTCTAAGGTACTATCTAGCTTAGGAATACTAATAAAGCAAAATGGAAAGAATAAAGATGTACTTTTTCAAGGGCTATTAGTAAGATCATCTTGTCTAATATATGTCAGAAAGATCAATGCTATAGTCTTTCTTGATAGACCTTCTAAGGCTGAGGACCTTAGAGTACTTGCTGACAGGGCAGCTCTTAGAATAGACAAGAAGTCTTCAAGGTTAGGGGTTGAGTCAGGCAATGGTCAAGAGAAATTAGCCGTTCTGATTAACTAATAATCAGACTTCTTTTATGGCTCTAACTAGCAATCTGCTGATCTGAATGACTAGCAACCAGGAGCTTCTTTATTTATACAAGCTTCATAGAATAAAGACAAACTTATTATCTAAGTTGTATGTTTGACTTTTCATCACATGTCCAGTGTTACAAGCTTAGTTGTAATTAGAAAATATGAACAGAACAGATTTTATTCTTATTATTAGCCCTACACCTCCAATTTAAAGAATCTAAAGAATGTCTCCTCCAAAGCAAACACATTTATTATATGACAGACTACTAGTAGACTAGCAGTGCTTGCTGCTTGAAAGTACTCCAGACAAACAAAATATTTTACCCATGCTTTTATAAATAGTAAATATTTACTCTATGTTTTGTCACCTATGCTATCAAGTAGGAAAAATTTATGTCTATTTTATTTACTGAGTTCCATTCTTTGAGGTTGTACCTATATTTTACCTATATATTTTTAAACTATATATTCAGAAAGCTATAACCCTATAATAAAAAGAAGCCTTGATACTGTAAAGCATTCTCCTGGCCAGTTAGAGTTTGTCAATTGCCTCTGTTTACCATATAACAGCTATACTGTTTGAGTTTGCTCAGGGGAACATACCTCAATAAGATTCTTTAGGGTAATGAGGCCTTTGTGTAATGGCCACATCTAGCTATGTGATTTTCTATGCTTAATGATCTCCAGGACATAAGGCAGACTTCCAAATAGTGTCTCAATAAAGTTAATTTGAGGATATTACTAAAAAGCTCAGATGTGAATTTTCTAAGGAAAAGAAATGAAATTAATAAAAATGCTGTGAATCCCCAAGACTGGAACATGAAGAGATCAAAACCCAAAAGTTAGAGATAGGATGACAGCAGTTATAGCTATCTTCTCAAATTGATCAAATTGTCTCAAGCATCTGTGCTGGCTTCTCCACTCTCCCCAGGTCCATTGGACATGGCTGTGGCAGATCAACAAAAATCTTTCCCACCGACTAATTTTTTTAGATGGTTTTCTGTCTCTTAGTTTTATATGCACTTTGTTTAGTGTCTAATCTAAACGTATCATGCCAAACATTGGACTGTTCAAATTGATAAATTTAATTTAGTGGTATCAACCTACAATAATTGAGTGACTTTTAAAAGAAGGGTGTGGTTCAGAAAGACTGATAATGGAAAGAATCTATGAATATTTAACTAGATGCCTCATTCAATACAACAAAGACTCTGAAGTTTTGGTCTACAGTTTTAAACACACTTTAGACTGAAGAATAATCTGTTTAAGCTTCTGTTTGAGTCATAAAATACATCCAAGAAAAATATCTTCAATTTCAGTGGTCACTTATTATAAAAAATAATAAATCAGCTCAAAGTATTTTAAGACATTGATGACTTTTAATTTTCCTTTTCTTTTGATCACATTTTTGTACATAATAAAATAGGATTTATGTGTAGCTTAAACCACAATTTAAATGTAAATAAAATGTCTCAAATATCCCTTGAGAAAGATAAAAGTTATCATTGACCTATTTTCTCATTTACCTTATTAGCCACTACATTCTACCACATCTTACATGATCTTCAACATAACTGAAACAATATGTGCGGGCATTCTGTTTTTCTTAACTTTTTAAGTTGTTATTACAAAATACCACATACTAGTAAATCTCACAATTCTTGGGAAAAGCAGTTCCAAATCCAGGTTATATGTGGTGAGTGCTTATAGCACTCATTCCTGATCATAGATAGTCTGAACCTTCATTTCACTTTAGTGGCAGGAGGAAAAGGGGAGTTATTTTGTTCTATATGGTAAGGTCTGTAATATAATCTCTGAAGGCTCTGTCTTTATGGCTTTTCATTTCTCATAAACTATGCAATATATTGACAATAGTTTTTTCATATTTCATACACATTCTAGTCACAATTTTCTCCCCTTCTCATCCTTCCAAAGACTCCCTACCTCCCCAGTCACCCAACTCTTTCTTCTTAGAAAAAATAACAAAGCAAATATAAAAAGAAAAAAACAAACAAAATACCCAAAGTAAACAAATAAAATTCATACTTATTATTTTTGTAGTATTTAAACAATTGTGTAAAAACCTCACAATTCTTGCCATAGTTGACAATTCCAAAAGATAAGCTATGGTACCAATCAGATTTATCTAAATGTAAAATCCTTGTAAGTAATTTCTGTGATCTCATAGTGTACCATACAGAAAAATAAAACAGAAGCACTAGGTCTTCAATTCTGAAATAATTTAATTCAGGATCATTTCATACTGGAGTGGTAAAACTGAATGTGCCCAGGAAAATTCAGTACATGTGATTGTGATTGCCAATGAAGAGTTTTTACTTGGCTTTCTAACTAAGGTCCAAATTCTATTATTACGCAAAGAGATTTCAAAGTTCAGCCATGAAAAAATATTTATCAATAATATAGAGAAAAGGTATATAAAATGTTTTTTCTCAGTAATTTAATTATTTAGAATATTTTAGATTTGTGTCCGCAAACATGTTTTATAATTTTTTCAAATGTTAATGTGTCTAGTTATGTATGCAGGATATGCCACATTCAGGTAGGACTTTCTTAAAAATGCTTACTAGCATTCCTAAATTTCATATTTATAGACTTTTGTTTTATTTTTTTGATGTCTTATGTTGTTTCCCACATATGATTCTGAAGTTTTTATAATTAGGATGATTCAGTGTTTGAGAATATGCAATGTGTATATATACACATATTCTCATTACATGCAGCAATTTAAGGAATAGATGCAAATTAATTAATGTTTAAAGAAGTAATTGGAGATAATTATTTAACTAGGGCTGAGTGTGGACAGCAAAAATAATTAGAAGCAAATATGGGAAATTATGGAAGAATTGACAGTTCTAGCACCCAGTTACACAATGACACAATATGTTACTTGTGTTAACCAACATGGTTCATCATCCAAATGTGTCACTATATATTGAGAGCTGATTTTAAGAATCACTATATAAACATCTTCTCCCCTATGAAAAATCCCTTGTTCATAGACTCTGAGAATCTAGCTTTCTGGAAGATGCTATCTGAAAACCACACTACATGAATTTCTCTGAAATTGAGTTAACAGGTTTGAAGATCAAGACTGCCATGAAATCTCATAGGTCATGCTCCAGGAATAGAGTGAATGAGGAGAATTCTGAGTGCTTGTGAGAAGACAACATGAAAACAAGACACTCCTCTTTTGAGTCACGACTCAGTCTCATCAAAACTCAGGGTTGTTACTGAACTCTGTTTTTGTATTCTTCCTAGTTGTGACAGATAGAAGTCACTTTACTCCAGATTAGTTATTATTGCTTGCTGCTGTTATTCAGTTGCTTAAACTAACCTTTATGTCTCCATAAAAAGACATAATTTTACCTGGCATAACTAGGCCTTGTGATGGTATACAGCTTAACTCATGAAAACATTACTCATGCTATTTTTAATAACTCTCAGAGAATAAATTGTCTGATACTCTGAACAAAGTTGTCTATTGCATGAGGCTTTATTCTTCTGTATTCATTGGCACCATTCTCACAGGTCCCACAGCCTCTAAAGTGGCAACAAAATCTTTGTAAATTATGAGAGTAATTGTTCATATTTCCTGTATAGAAATACTCACCACTGATTAAGCTATTTAATTTGCCTTGAAAAATATCTACATTTATAAAATACAATGAATACATCACAACCACATCATCTTTAAATTGACATTGATAGGAAGGACTGAAACATAATGTGAGCACAATTGAAATTGTTAGGAAAATTTCTTCAGAGACAGAATACAATATATTTGGTAAAAAGTATGCATGGATATCAACAGTGCTTGCTTCAAATATAATTCTATAATAACATAGCTTTAGTAAACTAGTATATTATACAATGTTTTTCATATGTGTAATGCACACTGGATTAAGAGCAATAATGTTCATTAGAAAATGTTGTCAATCACCAGTTTTTCTTCAGTTTTGCCAGAGCCTCTTTCACATCTTTGTTCCTCAGGCTGTAAATCAGAGGATTCAACATTGGAATCACCAGGGTGTAGAAGAGTGAGGTCATTTTGTCTTGATCTAGAGAGTAAGAAGAACTTGGCCGGAAATACATAAAGAGCATAGTCCCCTGGAACACCGCAACTGCAGTCAAGTGAGAGGCACAGGTAGAGAAAGCTTTAAACCTCCCCTCAGCAGAACAGATCTTCAAGACTGATGATATGATGTAGCAATAAGAGACAAGGACTCCGGAAATGGTGCTTAGTTCAATAAACCCGAAAATTGTGAATATAGCTAACTCATTGGCCTCTGTTTCTGAACAAGATATTAATAGAAGAGGAGGAACATCACAAAAAAAGTGATTGATCTCATTGGACCCACAGAAACACAAGCTGAAGGCAAGGGTTGTATGTATCAAAGCATCTGCTGTTCCTACCAGGTAAACTCCAGCCATCAGGAGGGAGCACAGCCGACTGGACATGTTCACTGTGTAGAGCAAGGGGTTGCTGATGGCCTGATACCTATCAAAGGCCATTACTGCTAAGAGTAGACACTCAGAATCTGCAAAGACACAGAATGTAAAAAACTGCAGAGCACAGCCAACAATGGGAATTGATTTCTCCTCAACTAAAAGATCCACCAACATCTTGGGTCCAATTGCTGTGGAATAGCAGAGGTCACAGAAAGAGAGGTGGCTGAGGAAGAAGTACATGGGTGTGTGCAGCTGAGTGTCCACTCTGATTAAGATGATCATCCCAAGATTGGCCAGAAGATTAATGAGATAAACAAGTAGCAGTGTGGTGAAGAAGGGCACTCTCATGTCAGGGTTATTGGTAATTCCCAAGAAGATGAACTCATCCGCAGAGGAGCAATTATTCTTGTCCATTCTCTTGAATAAACCTTAAAATTAAAAAGTATATGTTCACAATACTTTCATCATGCAAAACATTATTTTATCCCTTAGTTTATTTTTATCTTCAGAAATGGATATTATACTTTAATCTTCAAGTTAAATGATTTTGTATTTAATTTTACATCTTTAAATAATATGTATTGTGAAATGTAATATTTAAATGATAATAGATAAATAATTGTATCTGATATTAAATAAAACAATTAAAGATATAATGCTTTTATTATGATATTAGTTAACTTTAATAATTTATCTGACATATTAATTTGTGATCAAAATGTCTTTTAGTTTATGGTTGTTACCAAATAATTTCTGATTACTTTTTCTTCTGAATATATGTGAAGGTTTGACCACCATACTGGTTGAATATTTGTTGGGAGATTTGGAACCAAAATATAAGTTCTATAATCAATCAAGGGAAAAGACTAAAAAGCAGTATAAGCAATATGAAGTCACATGTGTATATGCACAACTTTAGATCTTGTATATTTAATATCAAAAATATAAAAACAACATGAGGACAAATAAAGACTTTCAAGATATACTGGTCTTGGGCTGGAGAGATGGTTCAGGCATTAAAGGCTAGGCTCACAACCATAAAATATAAGATATACTGGTCTTAAGTGTATGTGCAATTAATTGAATTTTTATGATTTTCCAAGTATGTGGGACTTAGGTAATGTAATTACTAAAATATAGGGATGTATCATTATGGGTGAATTTGCCTACCTATTTATATGTAATTCAGTAATATTTTAAATTTATAAATTATTTTAATATATTTCCATAATTTTATTTTAATATATTTTATTAAATGGTAATCAGAATAAAGATAAACAAAAATAGTCTTTGAACCTCCACATGTTTCTACACACAGATTGAAAGTAATAAATTGTGTTTCTAACAATCTATTAAAGAAATGCAATTAAAATTTGGTTTTATAAATACAAATAAGTATAGTCAAAATATTATTGCTATTTATTTATAATAGTATTTTAATAATTTTTATATATACTTACCCAAATAGGCTATGTAGATGATTAATTTAAGAACAGCTTATGTCTTTTCTGAAAGGGCAATTTGTAACCTTTTATTATTGATTTGGATTTCAGTATCTTATCTGAGTTGAGTTGGTCTTAGGTAGTAGATTATAAGACAGCATTACATTATTTCATGTTTCACTTGGGACTCATGTCTCTGTAGCCTCTTCCCTTTAGGCCGTGCTGCTATGAAAGCCTGTGATTAATTTCCTCATGTTGTTTGATTCCCCTGTGAGTACATGAAGTTCCTAATTAAAGTGGTAACTATTACTTTTTACTACTGTTATCTGATATGTCAGAATGAAAATTTCAAGTTTATTTTATATTGTACAATATATAGAATATAGGTGCATAATATATAGAATATATTTTATGCAGTATAATATGATTTGTGTTGTTATAATTTAACTGAACCAGAAACTTAATAAGTTAAATCATGTGATGGATAAAGTCATTTCCAAGACATTTGTGTTTATTTCCCTTTTCCACTTTTAGAATACTTCACTGTTTTAGTTCCTGTAACTTTTGAATATTTATATATATATATATATAAATATATATATATGGTATATAGTCCATAGACTACATAATTGAAACTTGATAGTGAGACAATTGCTTGATTTTTAGTATATCCACACACTGTATACTCTTTATATTATCTGTACATGCATAATTTTGGAACCTCCAACATATTTTCCTCTTCCAATCCCTGGAAAACTTCATAAACAATTTTTTTACTACTACATATTTTTACAAATATGCTACATAAATTGTGAAGAGAATATAGTACTAAGAAGTCTAGCAGAGAAAGAGACTCTTATCAAGTATATTGTATGCTAAATGTAATATATAGTTAGGGATTGGAAATATATGCTTCAGTGATTAAGAGCATTTGTAACTAATGTGGAGGACTGGGTTAGGTTTTTAGTGCAAACATGACAGCTGAGAACTATCTGTAAGTATAATTTCTGGCAGTCAGATAACCTATTCTGATCTCCATGTTCACCTGACATACATATGGTGCACATATACAAAGACAAGCAGAACGTTCTTACATAATTAATAAAAATAAATTAACTCTTAAAAACAATTACATAAACAATTTTGTAAATTTGAATAGTTTATCTTGGGGAAAATATTTAATTATATATATATATTATGGAATTTAAAAGAAATTGAATTAAAATTGAGGACACAGTTTCTCCTGTTAATTGCAGGCATATAAATATTAATTTTGTAATAAAAATGGCTCATTAAATGATTTTATTATAGTTAAATGATATTTTATACTTTATTTGATTTTAACTAAATAAACGTTTCATTATGATGTTTTTTATTAACTTTTTTGTTTTTTTTATTTACTCGATATATTTTTTATTTACATTTCAAACGATTTCCTCTTTTCTGGTTCCCCACTCCCCGAAAGTCCCATAAGCCCTGCTGTTTTCAAGCCAGGCAGTGGTTGAAAGCACTCTGGGAGGCAGAGCAGGCGGATTTCTGAGTTTGAGGCCAGCCTGGTCTACAGAGTGAGTTCCAGGACAGCCAGGGCTATACAGAGAAACCCTGTCTCCAAAAAACAAAAACAAAACAAAACAAAACAAAACCAAAAAAAAAAAAAAAAAAAAAAAAAAAAAAAAACCAACCCCAAAAGCTATTTTCTTTAAAGCAAGTTTATTATGTTCTTTTTTGAAAGTAAAAAGCATGAAAATTCCTTTAGTCTATTATATTTCTATCTGCAGATTACCTATATATATATGTTTTAATTTGCATTTTCCTAATTTCCAAAAATAATGAAGCTTTTCTGAGTTATTTCGTAGTTATTTCTGTGACTTTGAGAGCTCTCAATTAAGACTCAGTCCATTTTTTAAAATTATATTTAATTTTTTTTTAATTTATACTCCAGATTTTATCCCCCTCTCAGTCCACCCTCTCTGAGTGTTCCACATCCCACAACTCCTCCCCCCACAGGATATCCCCATCTGCCCCCACCCCACCAGACATCTCTACTCCCTGCAGCTTCCAGTGTCTTGAGGGTTAGGTACATCTTCTCTGACTGAACCCAGACCAGGTAATCCTCTGTTGTGTATTTATTTGGGGCCTCATATCAGTTGGAGTATGCTGCCAGTGTCTGAAAGATCTTGGGGGTCCTCCTACAGGATTGCCCTCCTCCTCAGCTTCTTCAAGCTTTTCCCTAATTCAACCACAGGGATCACCAGCTTCTGTCCATTGGTTGGGTGTATATGCATCTGACTCTTTCAGTTCCTAGTTGGGCCTTTTGGAGGGCAGTCATGATAGATCCCTGTTTGTGATCGAACTTTTGCCTTAGTAATCACGTCAGGCCTTGGGGGCCTCCCCTTGAGCTGAATCCCTTTGGGCCTGTCATTGGACTTTCTTTTCCTCAGGCTCTTCTCTGGTTTTGTTTCTGCAATTATTTCAGACAGAAACATTATGGGTCAGAGTTTTGACTGTGGGATGGCAACCCCATCTCTTACTTGATGTCGTGTCTTTCTGCTGGAGGTGGGCTCTACAAGATTTCTCTCCCCACTGTTGGGCATTTCATCCAAGGTCCCTCCCTTTGAGTCCTGAGAGTCTCTTACTTCCCAGGTCTCTGCTACACTCTGGATGGTCCCTCTTCCTCCTACCTCCCGAGGTTGCCTATTTCCATTCTTTATGGTGACCCTCTGCATTTCAGTCCATTTCCCCCACCCAATACTTCACCCTCAGTCCATTTTCAATTGCTTCTTGATATTTTTTTGTTTTGGTTCCTTATATGTTCCTAATAAAAATCATTTGCCATGTATATAGTTGATGAAATTTTCTATATTCTATATTTCTTTTTCACTTGGAGGGCTGTTTCCTTAGCCAAAGATTTTGGATTTTATGGTTTTTGACTTTGGCTTCCAGTTTGGCCCCAATTCCTATACAAACACTGTCTTCTTCAAAAAAAAAATGCTTTTTGTTTCTATATCTTGCAAGGCACAGACTCTGTTTTCTCATAACGATTTCAACATTTCATATTTCAAATTTAGAACATTGATCTATTTGCAATTCTTTTCTTTTTATCTTTTTTCTTCTTTACATTAAAATCCTAGGACGTTTAGTACAAAAGTAAACCCTGATCTTTGACATGAGCTTCTTGGTAGGATTTCTGGTATCAGGCACAGGCACCAGCACCTCCAAACTTTTTGGATTTGCAGTGACAGGGTTCAGCAACAAGCAGGATCCAATGATACTGGATGTGGGTATCTTTGATCTCCTTTTTAGAAGCATCATCCACATATTTTTGGTAATAAGTCACCAGGGCTTTTAAGATGGCCTTTCGGATAGTATAAATTTGGGATATCCTTCACATGGACCTGGATATCCACACCAGCAAATCGCTCCTTGCCCAGAAGCAAAACAGGCTCCAATAACTTGTACAGCAGCGTGTGCAGCTTAGTCATCTCCAGGGGTCATTCATTCACCTTGATGAGTCTGTTTTCTCTCGTTTGTAGTGGGACACAGCTGTGGCTGTCTTCTTAAGTCTGAAGACCTGCACAGGCTGTAGGAGAACCTTGGACTGCATAGCTACAACTACAAGCACCAGCTCCTCACAGCAGGGTTGCTGCCACCAGGGGAAAAAAAACTTCACTTATTTTTTAAATATCAATATTTCAACTACAAAAAGAAAATCTATACGAATAGAATTTAAGAGGAGATATTGATGCCTATTTAGAGGTAGAAATTCTGTTAATATCTATATAACTAACCAATTAGAAAAGCTTTACACAGTTATTTGTTTTTCACTAAACAATTTAACATCCCAAACACTTTTCCCTTCCTAGTCCCCACTTCACAAAGTCCCTCTCCCTTACCCCTCTCATTTTCCTATGAGAGGGTGGTACTTCATTTATCTCCCTACCCTGCCTCATCCAGTCTCTGCAGGATTAGGCACATCCTCTCCCATGCAGGCCAGTTAAGGTAACTTTGCTCTGGAACTTACACCACAGTAGTGCTACAGCTTTATGGAAAGCCTCTAACTCAGTTGGAGGAGCCCCATAGAGACTGAGTTTCATATCTACTGCATATGTGCCCGGAGCCTTGGTCCAACTCTTGTATGTTCTTTGGTTAGTGCCTCAGCCTTAGACCTCCCCAGGATCCAGAAAGTTGACTCTGTTTTTTCTTCCTGTGGAGTTCTTATCCCCTTTAGCGCCTTCAATCCTTCCCCTAATCTTCCATAAGAGTCTCTGACCTCCACCCAATATTTAGGTGTGGGTATCTTCATCTGTTTAAGTCAGCTGTGGGTAGACCCTTTTAGAGGACATTCATGCTAAAGTCCTGTCTGCATGGATAACAGAATATTACTAATAGTGTCAGGAATTGGTGCTTACCCATGGGATGGTTCTCAAGTTGGGCCAGGTTTGGTTGCCCATTACTTTTGTTTTGCTCCATCTATGTCTCTGTGTTTTCTTTTAGTCAGGACAAATTTTGGGCCAAAAGTTTTGTGAGTGGGTTGGTGTCCACATCTCTCCACAGCTGGAGGGAGAGTGTTCTGTCTGTCAGGCTAAAGGAGGTGACCTCTTGAGGTTCCATGTCACCACTATCAGTCATCTTAGCTAAAATGACCCACACTGACTTCTGGAAGCCTCTCCTATCCCAGGTCTCTGGGACTTCCTAAAAAATCCTCCCACTCCAAACCCCACCAGGTGTGGGGAGAGGCAGGATATAGGGCCAGAGGGCCAGGATAATAAATGAACACCTGCAGCTAGAATTATTTTTGGTAGAGTAACAGATAGAGGTATAACTTTATTCTGCTGCAGGTGAGCCCTCAGTTTTCAGTACCATTTGATAAAGAGACTGTCTTTTCTCCAGGGCAGCTTTTTGGCGTCCATATCCAATTATCGGATGCTAATAATTATGAGTGCTCATGCTTAGCTATTCTATTTTATTGCATTGGTATACATTTCTATTTTTTGCAAGCATTATACTGTTTTTATTCTAGCTCTGTTAAATATACTGAAATATAGAGTGGTGATATCTCAGCATGGCCTTTTATAATTCTGTATCAATTTTAAGATGTTTTTCTTTTCTGTGAAGAATGAAGTAGGGCTTTTATTGAGAATGTGTTGAATTTGTTAGCTAGTTTCAATAGAATTGCCATTTTCACAATATTAATTCTACAGCATGGCTCAGAAAATGTAAATTGTGTGGTATAAAAATACATTAATAATAAAGTAAAATAGTGAAAACTCAGCTAAACTTAAAAGAGGATTTAAACACCTAAAAACATATTCTAGTTGGTAAGCAAGATGACTCACTGCACAAGAATGCATAATGTCCTTATAAGTTCAGATTGTAGCACACACATTAGTTCTCTCACTCCTTAATTTAGTTCAGGTTCTAGTTGGTCCAACACTATCTTTTGGACTCCAAGGGCACTATTGTCTCCCTCCAGCACAAAGATAAAATAATTACTTTGAATTATTTACTCATTTGGAAATTTGGGTCACAATGACTTTTTATTGCTATTAAAATACTTATTTATAGATAATTAATCAATAAACATTAACTTTATTACTCTACTATAAAACAAATACAGAAATAGATCCTGAGATTGCAGAGAAATAATTACTATATAATATATATTCAGTAGGAAATATTTTAAAGTGCCCAGAGATTCCTCTCTAACATGTCCAGTTATCATCACTTTATATTACTAAATGTGCCAGTGAAGTCTTCATTTTTAACATAAAGCCACAAAAGATAACAATAAATGAGGTGCAGTGGGAATAATTATCTCTTCCCAACATTCTGTTGTTGGGAATACAAGAGCTGAGAATGAATTCAAAAGGGTATTTTCTAGATACAGTTCAGTGTGATGAGTAACATGTCTATAGGGAAGTCAAGATGCAGGCTACACTCATCTCTCACTCAGAGTAAAAATAGAGTCAAGGTACAGTAGTAATATCTCGGCTGTTCAGGTAGAGAGCCATAAGCTAGCTTCAAACTAGACTATGCAGGCAAATATCAACTAGTTAGCTGAACAAGCTCTGTGGAAGACAGAAGGTACAGCCACAAAAGGATGCAAAATTAATGGACTATAATCAATACTGTCCTGTCTCATAACACCAACAGGTTTTTCTTTGACACTTAGCTTACTATGATTGCAAGGAGATAGTTCTGCTGATCATGTTGTAGCGTTATTTTTTCTACCTCTTTATTTCTTTCTCTCACTTTAACTAGATATACATAAATTTATAGACATAAATTCTGTTAATGAAATTTAGTTAAACAAATTTTAAGATATCCCTCTTATTTCAGTCACTCCTTTCCCCTTTCTTTAAGTGTAAATTAAAAGCCAACCATAAATATGACTTTTGTACCATCTTCATGAGGCTCAGGAAATACTCTGCAAGAAAGAGTGGAAAGACTGTATGAGCTGAAAGAAAGAGAGAAGTTGGGTGTATCAAATGCCATCACCGGGACAATGCATAATTACCACAATAACCATTTGAAAGAGGTAGAAATAACTGCACTCAGCCTGCACAGGATAGACACTAATCAGATAGATGAGGGTCGTAAGGATTCATGGAGACATACCTCTCAAAGCAGAACTGTTTCTTCTAAGTAGATTAATGGAAAGTGGAATCATTTCCTTCAGTTATATACCTACTGCTGACCGGCCAGTTCCATAGAAAGCCTCAATCCTGTTGTTACACAGATGACCCTGATGAAACCAAGTGAAGCAAAGAGAGCAAATACCAGTCTGGGAAAGAGACAGGTGAGTAGTTGGAAAAATAGATGACAGAGATAGAACAATTCAAAGAGTGTAGGACAAAGAGAACTGAATAGATTGTAGACCTGTATCCAGTTATCAAAGCATTAATTTAATTTAAAAATACAAACCACTGTGTTTTCAACAATCTGTAAGGATAATAAAGCAACATATTTAAAAGGAAGCATAAAATTATATTTGAAAGACAGAAATGCAATTTTATTTTTATTTCTTTTTTAGATATATCCATTTTATTTCTGTAAGTGTTTTTTTTTGTCTTTTTTTTTATTTGATATAATTTATTTACATTTCAAATGATTTCCCCTTTTCTAGCCCCCCCCCCACTCCCCGAAAGTCCCGTAAGCCCCCTTCTCTTCCCCTGTCCTCCCTCCCACCCCTTCCCAGTTCCCCGTTCTGGTTTTGCCAAATACTGTTTCACTGAGTCTTTCCAGAACCAGGGACCACTCCTGCTTTCTTCTTGTATCTCATTTGATGTGTGGATTATGTTTTGGGTATTCCAGTTTTCTAGGTTAATAACCACTTATTAGTGAGTGCATACCATGATTCACCTTTTGAGTCTGGGTTACCTCACTTAGTATGATGTTCTCTAGCTCCATCCATTTGCCTAAGAATTTCATGAATTCATTGTTTCTAATGGCTGAATAGTACTCCATTGTGTAGATATACCACATTTTTTGTATCCACTCTTCTGTTGAGGGATACCTGGGTTCTTTCCAGCATCTGGCAATTATAAATAGGGCTGCTATGAACATAGTAGAGCATGTATCCTTATTACATGGTGGGGAATCCTCTGGGTATATGCCCAGGAGTGGTATAGCAGGATCTTCTGGAAGTGAGGTGCCCAGTTTTCGGAGGAACCGCCAGACTGTTTTCCAGAGTGGTTGTACCAATTTGCAACCCCACCAGCAGTGGAGGAGTGTTCCTCTTTCTCCGCACCCTCTCCAACACCTGCTGTCTCCTGAATTTTTAATCTTAGCCATTCTGACTGGTGTAAGATGAAATCTTAGGGTTGTTTTGATTTGCATTTCCCTAATGACTAATGAAGTGGAGCATTTTTTAAGATGCTTCTCCGCCATCCGAAGTTCTTCAGGTGAGAATTCTTTGTTTAACTCTGTACCCCATTTTTTAATAGGGTTGTTCGGTTTTCTGGAGTCTAACTTCTTGAGTTCTTTATATATATTGGATATTAGCCCTCTATCTGATGTAGGATTGGTGAAGATCTTTTCCCAATTTGTTGGTTGCCGATCTGTCCTCTTGATGGTGTCCTTTGCCTTACAGAAACTCTGTAACCTTATGAGGTCCCATTTGTCAATTCTTGCTCTTAGAGCATACGCTATTGGTGTTCTGTTCAGAAACTTTCTCCCTGTACCGATGTCCTCAAGGGTCTTCCCCAGTTTCTTTTCTATTAGCTTCAGAGTGTCTGGCTTTATGTGGAGGTCCTTGATCCATTTGGATTTGAGCTTAGTACAAGGAGACAAGGATGGATCAATTCGCATTCTTCTGCATGCTGACCTCCAGTTGAACCAGCACCATTTGTTGAAAAGGCTATCTTTTTTCCATTGGATGTTTTCAGCCTCTTTGTCGAGGATCAAGTGGCCATAGGTGTGTGGGTTCATTTCTGGATCTTCAATCCTGTTCCATTGATCCTCCTGCCTGTCACTGTACCAATACCATGCAGTTTTTAACACTATTGCTCTGTAGTATTGCTTGAGGTCAGGGATACTGATTCCCCCAGATTTTCTTTTGTTGCTGAGAATAGTTTTAGCTATCCTGGGTTTTTTGTTGTTCCAGATGAATTTGATAATTGCTCTTTCTAACTCTGTGAAGAATTGAGTTGGGATTTTGATGGGTATTGCATTGAATCTGTATAGTGCTTTAGGCAAAATGGCCATTTTAACTATATTGATTCTACCGATCCATGAGCATGGGAGGTTTTCCCATTTTTTGAGGTCTTCTTCCATTTCCTTCTTCAGAGTCTTGAAGTTCTTGCCATACAGATCTTTCGCATGTTTGGTAAGAGTCACCCCAAGATACTTTATACTGTTTGTGGCTATTGTGAAGGGGGTCATTTCCCTAATTTCTTTCTCAGCCTGCTTATCCTTTGAGTATAGGAAGGCCACTGATTTGCTTGAGTTGATTTTGTAACCTGCCACTTTGCTGAAGTTGTTTATCAGCTGTAGGAGCTCTCTAGTGGAGTTCTTTGGGTCACTTAGGTAGACGATCATGTCGTCTGCAAATAATGATAGTTTGACTTCCTCCTTTCCAATTTGTATCCCTTTGACCTCCTTATGTTGTCGAATTGCCCGAGCTAGTACCTCAAGTACAATATTGAAAAGATAAGGAGAAAGGGGGCAGCCTTGTCTGGTCCCTGATTTCAGTGGGATTGCTTCAAGTTTCTCTCCGTTTAGTTTGATGCTGGCTACCGGTTTGCTGTATATTGCTTTTACTATGTTTAGGTATGGGCCTTGAATTCCTGTTCTCTCCAAGACTTTAAGCATGAAAGGATGCTGAATTTTGTCAAATGCTTTTTCAGCATCCAATGAAATGACCATGTGGTTTTGTTCTTTGAGTTTGTTTATGTAGTGGATTGTATTGATGGATTTCCGTATATTGAACCAACCCTGCATTCCCGGGATAAAGCCTACTTGATCATGGTGGATGATCGTTTTGATGTGTTCTTGGATTCGGTTGGCAAGAATTTTGTTGAGTATTTTTGCATCGATGTTCATAAGGGAAATTGGTCTGAAGTTCTCTTTCTTTGTTGGATCTTTGTGTGGCTTTGGTATCAGCGTAATTGTGGCTTCGTAGAAGGAATTGGGTAGTGTTCCTTCTGTTTCTATTTTGTGGAATAGTTTGAAGAGTATTGGTGTTAACTCTTCTTTGAAGGTCTGGTAGAATTCTGCACTGAAACCATCTGGTCCTGTGCTTTTTTTGGTTGGAAGACTTTCTATGACTCCTTCTATTTCTTTAGGCTTTATGGGACTGTTTAGATGGTCTAGTTGGTCCTGATTTAATTTTGGTATTTGGTATCTGTCAAGGAAATTGTCCATTTCCTCCAGATTCTCCAGTTGTGTTGAGTACAGGCTCTTGTAGTAGGATCTGATGATTTTTTGGATTTCCTCAGTTTCCGTTGTTATGTCTCCCTTTTCATTTCTAAGTTTGTTAATTTGGATACTTTCTCTGTGCCCTTTGGTCAGTCTGGCTAAGGGTTTATCTATCTTGTTGATTTTCTCAAAGAACCAGCTCCTAGTTTTGTTGATTTTTTGTATGGTTCTCTTTGTTTCTACTTGATTGATTTCGGCCCTGAGTTTGATGATTTCCTGCCTTCTACTCCTCCTGGGTGAAATAGCTTCTTTTTGTTCTAGGGCTTTCAGGTGTGTCATTAAGTTGGTAATGTATGCTCTCTCCATTTTCTTTTTGGAGGCACTCAGGGCTATGAGTTTTCCTCTTAGCACTGCTTTCATTGTGTCCCATAGATTTGGGTATGTTGTGTTTTCATTTTCATTGTGTTCTAAAAAGTCTTTAATTTCTTTCTTTATTTCTTCCTTGACCAAGGTGTCATTGAGTAGAGTATTGTTCAATCTCCACGTGTTTGTGGGTTTTCTGTTGTTTCTGTTGCTATTGAAGACCACTTTTATTCCATAGTGATCAGATAGGAGGCATGGGATTAGTTCTATCTTTTTATATTTGTTGAGGTCTGTCTTGTGACCAATTATATGGTCGATTTTGGAGAAGGTACCATGAGGTGCTGAAAAAAAGGTATATTCTTTTGTTTTAGGATAGAATGTTCTATATATATCAGTTAAATCTAATTGGTCCAAAGCTTCAATTAGTTTCATTGTGTCCTTGTTTAGTTTCTGTTTTCCTGATCGGTCCATTGAGGAAAGTGCAGTGTTGAAGTCACCCACAATTATTGTGTTAGGTGCAATGTGTGCTTTGAGTTTTAACAAAGTTTCTTTTATGAAAGAGGGTGCCCTTGCATTTGGAGCATAGATGTTCAGGATTGAGAGTTCTTCTTGTTGTATTTTTCCTTTGACCAGCAAGAAGTGTCCCTCAGAGTCTCTTTTGATGACTTTGGGTTGAAAGTCAATTTTATCTGATATTAAAATGGCTACTCCAGCTTGTTTCCTGAGACCATTTGCTTGTAAAATTGTCTTCCAGCCTTTTACTCTAAGGTAGTGTTTGTCTTTGACCCTGAGGTGTGTTTCCTGTAAGCAGCAAAATGTAGGGTCCTGTTTACGTATCCAGTCAGTTAGTCTGTGTCTTTTTATTGGGGCATTGAGTCCATTGATGTTAAGAGATATTAAGGAATAGTGATTGTTACTTCCTATCATTTTTGACGTTATTTTTTAAATTTGATTGCTTAACTTATTTGGGTTTGATGAAAGGCTACTATCTTGCTTTTTTCAGGGTGGAGTTTCCCTCCTTGTATTGGTGTTGTCCTCCTATTATCCTTTTTAGGGCTGGGTTTGTGGATAGATATTGGGTGAACTTGGTTTTGTCGTGAAATATCTTAGTTTCTCCATCTATGGTGATTGAGAGTTTTGCTGGATATAGTAGTTTTGGTTGGCATTTGTGTTCTCTTAGAGTCTGCATGAGATCTGCCCAGGACCTTCTAGCCTTCATAGTCTCAGGTGAAAAGTCTGCTGTGATTCTGATAGGTCTTCCTTTATATGTTACTTGGCCTTTTTCTCTTACTGCCTTTAGTATTCTTTCTTTGTTTAGAACATTTGGTGTTTTGATTATTATGTGACGGGAAGTATTTCTGTTCTGGTCCAGTCTGTTTGGAGTTCTGTAGGCTTCTTGTATATTCATGGGCATCTCTCTCTTTAGGTTAGGGAAGTTTTCTTCCATAATTTTATTGAAGATATTTGCTGGCCCTTTAAGTTGTAAATCTTCACTCTCATCTATGCCTATAATCCTTAGGTTTGGTCTTCTCATTGTGTCCTGGATTTCCTGGATATTTTGGGTTACAAGCTTTTTGCACTTTGCATTTTCTTTAACTGTTGAGTCCATGGTTTCTATGGAATCTTCAGCATCTGAGATTCTTTCTTCTATCTCTTGTATTCTGTTGTTGATATTTGCATCTCTGTCCCCTGATTTCTTCCCAAGGCTTTCTATCTCCAAAGTTGTCTCCCTTTGAGTTTTCTTAGTTGTTTCTACTTCTGATTTTAGATCCTGGATGGTTTTGCTTAGCTCCTTCCCTTGCATGTTTGTGTTTTCCTGTAATTCTTTAAGAGATTTTTGTGTTTCCTCTTTCATGAGCTCAGCCTGTTGACCAAAGTTCTCCTGTATTTCTTTAAGAGATTTTTGTGTTTCGTCTTTCATGACCTCAGCCTGTTGAGCAAAGTTCTCCTGTATTTCTTTAAGTGTTTTTTGCATTTCCTCCTTGTTGGCTTTTGTATTCTCCTGGATTTCTTTCAATGATTTTTGTGTTTCCCTTGCAAGGGCTTCTAACTTTTGATCCATTTTCTCCTCAATGTCCTTCAAGTGTTCCTGTACCAGCATCATGACCAGTGATTTTAAATCCAAATCTTGTTTTACTGGTGTGATGGGGTATCCAGGACTTGCTGGTAGAGGAGAATTTGGTTCAGATGTTGCCATATTGCCTTGATTTCTGTTAGTGACGTTTCTGCGTTTGCCTTTTGCCATCTGGCTCTCACTGGTGTTACTTGGTCTTGTCAGTGCTGGACTCACCAGTGCAAGCTGCCCCTTCCCCGTTGGCCTCTGGTGCACAGCTTACACTCTGCACTGCCTATAGACAGGGTGCTGTTGTCCAGGCTGTTCAGATCCCGAAGCAGGCACCTGAAGGCTCCCGCTGGGGCCCGCAGGATTTATTGGAGCACACCGACTTCTCCCAGCTGGCCGCCCGGAAGCCCCCACTAGCCTCTTGAGGGACCTGGAGATGTGGCGGCCACCCAGGCTGATCTGAAGCGGAGAGAGTTGAGCTGGGGGCTTCTGCCTGAGGCCTTGCCCCAGATTGTGTCTGTGGACCAGGTGGAACCCGTGTGCACCCCCAGGGAGCTCCGAAGGTGAATGTTGCTGTGACCTCCCCTGTGCTCCGCTCACTCCGCTGGGCAGCCGATTTCCCCAACCGGGCTGGCGCACACTAGGTTAGCCTTGTCGCCCAGGCCCTGAGTCCAGGCAAACGCCTGGGAGGCCAAGGACCGAGCAAAGTTCCCCTAGGGCTATGTCTGTTATTTGGGTCCGCCAGGTGACCCGGATGGCGGGCGTGCGCGTCCGCGCTCCGCGAAAGCACCGGGAGAGTCTGTTGTGCTAATAACCTCCTGGGCTGGTTGACACACAGATGGCCCACCAAGCCGCCCAGTTCTTGGGGTCAGTCCTGTGCCTTTTGGGGCCTAGACCCCCGTTTTGTTAGCCTCAGGCTACGCTTGTTAGCAGTCTCTGCCCTCCCGAGCACTCTGGCTCCTGTAGGCAAAATGGCGGCGCGTGCACCGGCCGGGGCAAAAAAAAAAACTCCTGGCTGGGTTGGCGCCCCGATGGCCACTCGAACAGCCCAGGGCCTGGGTGCAGGCCAACGCCCGTCTGGCTCAGACCCCTGCGGTGTTGGGCCTAGGATTATGTTTGTGTACCTCAGTCTGACCGATCTCTGGAGCCCGGGATCAAGATGGCGGTGAGTCTCTCCTGACTGGCGGGCAGCCGAGTTCTGAAGTGGCTTCCGTGCAGCGGAAGGCTCCGCAGAACCGCAGTTGCTTGCCGCCCGGCTGGTCAGCGAAGGTCAGTGGTCGTGGGCGCAGGGCCTAACTGGACCCTGTGTCGCCTTGGTTCCACTGCTGATGGCCCTTCAGCTGGAGCAGCCACTGCTACCGCCGCCGCCGCCGCCGCCACCGCCGCCCCATCTCTGTAAGTGTTTTATTATATATTTCAGTGTGAAATGCTTACATTTCTGGTACCTATAGAGCTCAGAAAGGGAATCAGATCCAAGGAACCAAAGTTACAGATTATTGTAAAGCAACATGTCAGTGATAAAAATAAATTTGCTAATAGTAAATTGTCAGTGTGAGTGAAAGAAGGGAAGTCCAGAGATGAAAGTTAAAAGTTTAGATGCAATTAAACCTGGAGCTGTTGATCTTGAGGAATTTACCAATGCAAAGGAGACAATGGAGGAGACACTGATACCAAGTTACCCTGCCCAGTATACCATTACTAGGATGAACACAAGAGAATTATTTAATTTAACATAAAAGATACTATAAGGAAATGAAAAGAAAGGTTGTTAACATTTAACTTTACCCAAGATAGATTACTTTTGTAAGGTTATATGGACTTATTTATTCAATTATTGTCTTTTTATTGGAACCCTTTATCCAGAGATGAAAAAACAAGTGAAAAAATATATATACTAAATGAGAGAACAACAATAATAGCAGAGAGTGAGACTCTAAACAGGTTTCTTTTGTTTGTTTGTGCATAGTCTTTAGTTACTAATTATTGACTGCAATGCTATGGACCTAAATTTGGTAATAATAATACACACGAAGATTGTTGAAACCATAATAACAGCAAAGCTTCTTTTTACTCTCAAACAAGGACTGAACACATCACCTTTATTTATTGGACCCACTGATTGAAACTAGAGGAAAAGTTGAGGGAGGTTAGGTGTGAAGAGTGCTGATCCCCATTGTTCCTCAATTATCAATGAAGAAAGCTGTTAAATAACCCCTCTGCAAAATTCACTGCATAAAACAATGACTTGTTTATAGTTTATTGGTTTAAAGTGAAGACAAGAACAGAGATTGTTCTCACTGCATTCAATTCCCAGTAGGAAATATTTCAAAAGTTGTACCCCAGGGACTCTATATTAATACACACAAACACAATCTCAAATAATTCTATTCATTTGTGATGTGACATAGAATTTCACCCAGGCCACAAGTTAATATTGATTGCCTTCTTCAGAGCCCCCTTCACATCCTTATTTCTTAAACTGTAGATCAGTGGGTTTAACATAGGAATCACAACTGTGTAGAAAACAGAGGCCATTTTGTCTGTGTCCATGGAGTAACTTGAGCTGGGCCGGAAATACATGAAAAGCAGAGTTCCATGAAAAATGGCCACAGCCATGAGGTGGGAGGCACATGTGGAAAATGCTTTGCGTCTGCCCTCAGCAGAGTTCATCCTGCAGATGGTAGCAATGATGTAGCAGTAGGACAGAAGGACAGTGACAATGCTGCACCCTACTACGCAGCCAATGAACGTGAACATCACTATTTCATTGATGGATGTATCTGAGCAGGAGAGGGCCAGCAAAGGTGGAATGTCACAGAAAAAGTGATTGATGACATTTGAATTGCAGAAGGACAGTCGGAATGTGCAGCATGTGTGGATTGCTGAGTCCACCAAGCCTACTGCATAGGCAACAGCCACAAGCTGGATGCAGACCTTCTTGGACATTGCGATTGTATAAAGCAGGGGATTGCAGATTGCGACATAACGATCATAGGCCATGACAGCTAGCATGAGACATTCTACATCTGCAAAGGCCCCAAAGAAATACATTTGAACAGCACATAAATTGTAAGGAATCCTCTTTTCGGTAGACAAAAAATCAATCAGCATTTTGGGAGAGACAGTGGAGGAGTAGCAGATGTCACAAAAGGACAAATTGCTCAGGAAATAGTACATAGGTGTGTGAAGCCTGCTGTCCAGTTTAATCAATATGACCATCCCCAGATTAGCAATTACTGTTAGGCTATAAACAAGGAAGAAGAAAGCAAAAAGGCCCTGTTGCACATCCTGTCTGCCAGAAAGTCCTAAGAAGACAAAGTCTGTAAATATGGTGAAATTCTCAAAAGTCATTTTCATGATCTGGAAATGCTGGGATTATAATAAAGAAAAAAGTTGACAGTTATAATTTTTCTGAGTTCATATTTCTGCTTAACCAAATTAAAATTTGATAAAATCACAAGTGCTTGAAGTAAGCTGACTGAATGTCAATTAGTAGGAAAATTTACAGCATTTATATTATCAACATAACTCTCTTTAGAATATGTAGCATATATTCATCTGAATTTATCCACATGATTTCCAAGCTAACAGCATGTCACTATGAAATTTTGGCCTTTCTCTTTTTACAGGTTAGGATGTAGATATTCTCAGGTACGCTGGCTATGTTTCTCTTATCAGTTTATGAAGAAAACTGATCTCTTCAGATAACAAATCTTATTTTTATTTATTAAAAATGTTGCTATGTCCTCTACAATGAATAAGCATAATTAATTATGGATAATGAAAATTACAATTTTTTTGCTTCATTCTCTAAATCTATGAAGCATTTATCAGTGTGACATATGTATTTGTAGACAAAATATACACATATTAACTAAAACCCTTTCAAGTTGATATCTAGTTCTAGTAATAGTTCCGCATCTACTATAACTTGGTGTCTAGGAATTGAGATCCATTCTAATAAAAAGATAGATTGCTGGAAAGTAGGCAGAGTGATCTGCATGAGCATAAATTCTGAGCACAGAGACAGGATTCTGTCAGAAACTACAAGCTACCCTAATCATGCTGCTAGCAGAGGTGACAAAAAGAATAATAAACCAGATAATCCAATAGTTGAGTCCTCATCAAGCCAAATTTTCATACTTTGCACACCTATTTATCATGTAAACAGCTGATGAGAAAACTAGTTCCTGTTTATTGTCTCCGAACTCAGATTTATGTCTGGCTTTCCTATGCCTCCAAAAGTCGTTACACTGCATTACTTTGTCTTTATTTCCCTTTGAATTTCATGCAGTCCTTAATCAACTGACCTGATCTTTGAAAACTTAATAGTTCCTGGGAAGTTCTTCCAATTAAAGTTCATGTCTCACTGTTTCATTGTTGCACTCTAACAAACTAAAATTCTACTTACATAAGTGAAAGTTGAGAGATATCATTTAGTATGTTCATAGTTACATTAATACAGAAAGTTCATATATATATATACATATATGATTGAAGAAAGATTAATAAAATAAATGCATATAAAGTCTAAAAATTATTATGTAAATCACACATGTCTAAAATGTGGATAATTTTTTAAGTATCTCAGTATACTGATCAAATATAGTTATTTCATATAATGTATTTATAACTTTAGGATACATAAAGTTCCATGTCTATTTTTAAAATAATAAATGAAATTTGCCAACTTCCCAAGTCTATCTTAATACATTTATTCCCCATTTTGTTAAACATTAAAACACATAGTATTTAAAGCAAACATTTACCTTGTTTTATATATGCTTTCATAAATGTATTTGTTGTAACTGAAAAAAAGAGAAAAATAAGCAAACTTGAGATATATGTGTGAAAAACAGCAAACATGTCTATACCTGATACAGGACTAGAGATGTTAGTGGATATATTTCTGTATGCACATAGACTAAGCACTCTCTGGAATCACCTGAGTTATAATCTTCTCTACATGATCCCTCAGTGATTAAGACTTGGCCTCTTAGGAATAAGAGAAAGTTGTAATAACACAGATTAATATTGTGAGTTCATACAATTGTGCAATAAGTGCATTCTTTCTATCAATTTTAAAATATTCCTATGTATCTAATTCCCCAAATTAGTATTAGCATAATGACTCCAATTAATTTTGCATTCATTAATTCCTGATTATCACTTCCTATATATTTTTGTAGAAGTATAAAGCACAGAACTATTACATATCCATATACCCATATATATTTATTTTCACATCAAAATACAATAAATTCATGCATTTCCATAAATGCATTCACATGTTCTTTTGAAGACTGCAAATATTATTTGTCCATTTCCTAAAGATAACTAGTAATTATTTTTGTTGTAATCAATGTCTATTTTTTTGTATTAAAATCTTTTTCTTACCTAATATATCCTGATTAAACTTTCCAGTCCCTTACATTCTACTGATCTTTCCTCACCTACATTTCCATATGGATCCAATTCACTTCTGTCTCTCTTAATAAAATAAACAGGTATATAAGGATAACAATAAAATAAAATGAAAGTTAAAACATATAATTGGATAAAAGAAACAGAAGAAAAGTGTATAAGAGGGGTCATACAATAAAGTGACACATTCCTTTACATACTACAGAATCTTATAAATAAAAACAATGAATTTTAAATAGTAGTGATATCACAAAGTGAACTCTTTGCATATAATTAAATAATTTGATTAGATGCAAAGCATTGTTTCTCTCTGTTTTTAAAGAAGTATAATATTATTCCAATAATTTTTTGGCTTGCATTATGCTCTTCATATCATAAAATATTCAAGTGTCTAAAATCACACATTTAAATGTTAAATCACATTTCTTTTTTCTTTTTTTTATTCAATATATTCTTTATTTACATTTCAAATGATTTCCCCTTTCCTGGACCCCCCTCCCTGAAAGTCCCATAAGCCCTCTTCCCTCCCCCTGTTCCCCAATCTACCCCTTCCCACTTGCCTGTCCTGGTATTCCCCTACACTGCTGCACTGAGCCTTTCCAGGACCAGGACCATCATTTGATCAAATTTCTTAATGTATGTTTAATGTGTCTCAATTACTCATTTTTGCTTGTGTGTGTGTGTGTGTGTGTGTGTGTGTGTGTGTGCGTGTGTGCTTGTTAATGTTATAAAACACCCTGGCATCTATAAAGCTACAATAAATAGACTGTGAGACTGTGAGATACTTTAATTTTGGAAAAAGGAAAGCATGGTAATTGTAATGGTTTGTATATGCTTGGCCCAGGAAGTGGTACTATTTGGAGGTGTGGCCTTGGTGTAGACGTGGCACCATGGGTGTGGGCTTTAAGACATCCATCCTATGGAGGAGAAACATCTTAAAAAACGCTCAACTTCATTAGTCATCAGGGAAATGCAAATCAAAACAACTCTGAGATTTCACCATACACCAGTCAGAATGGCTAAGATTGAAAACTCAGGAGACAGCAGGTGTTGGCAAGGATGTGGAGAAAGAGGAACACTCCTCCACTGCTGGTGGGAAATCAGTCTGGCAGTTCCTCACAAAACTGGGCACCTCACTTCCGAAAGATCCTGCTATACCACTCCTGGGCATATATCCACATATACCCAGAGGATTCGTCAGCATGTAATAAGGATATATGCTCCACCATGTTCATAGCAGCCCTATTTATAATAGCCAGAAGCTAGAAAGAACCCAGGTATCCCTCAACAGAAGAATGGATGCAAAAAATGTGGTATATATATACAATAGAGTACTATTCAGCTATTAGAAACAATGAATTCATGAAATTCTTAGGCAAATGGATGGAACTGGAGAACATCATACTAAGTGAGGTAACCCAGTATCAAAAGATCAATCATGGTATGCACTCACTAATAAGTGGATATTAGCCGGGAAAACTGGAATACCCAAAACATAATCCACACATCAAATGAGGTACAAGAAGAACGGAGAAGTGGCCCCTGGTTCTGGAATGACTCAGTGTAGCAGTATAAGGCAAAACCAGAACAGGGAAGTGGGAAGGGGTGGGTGGGAGAACAGGGGGAGGGAAAGGGGCTTATGTGACTTTCGGGGAGTGGGGGACCAGAAAAGGGGAAATCATTTGAAATGTAAATAAAAAATTTAAAAAAATTATATTATCAATAATTCTACATAATCCTCAATTTTTTGATACATAAATTACATGAAAATCATCAGTTTTAACAGAAAATGTTTCCACTTCATTTATCAATTATATCGTAAATCTATTTATATGCCTGTAATTTTATCTGAATTTTTTCCAAGAAATCTTCATTATTATGAACTGTCCAATATAATCCATACTTTTATCACACAAAGGTTAGATGTAAATCTTCAGTATGATCTAAAAATGTTGCCACTTTCTTTTTCAATTATAATGTACATAATTTCTTATGCCTATAATTGTATCTGAGTTTCTTCCAAAAATTTTTATATTATCTATTATCTTATGTAATCATCAATTTTATGAAACATGTTATATGAAAATCTTCAGTTTTATCAGAAAATGTTTCCACTTCATTTTTAATTATCTCCTAAATGTATTTATATGCCTATTATTTTATCTGAGTTTTTTTTCAAAAAATCTTCAATATTATCAATTATCTTATATAATCCTCAATTTTCTCACACACAGGTTAGATGAAAATCTTTAGTATATTCAAAAAATATCTACATGTCTTTTTCAATTATATTCTAAATGCATTTGTATGCCGAGTTGTATCTGAGTGTTTTTCTGAATAAATCTTCAATTTTATCAAAAAACAAAACAAAAAAACAAACAAAAAACCAACAACAACAACAACAAAAATAAAGACCTTCATCCTAGCTGCCTGGATATCATTCTTCTACTACTTAGCAGCCTTCAGATGAAGATGTAGAACTCTCAACTTCTTCTGAACTATGCCTGCCTGGATACTGCCAGGCTTCCTGCCTTGATGATACCAGATTGAACCTCTGAACCTATAAGCCAGCCCCAATTAAATGTTGTCATTTATAAGACTTGCCTTGATCATGGTGTCTGTTGACAGCAGTAAAATCCTAAGACAGTAACATTTTAAAAACCTGTTTTGTTATTTCTCAAAGATCAGCTATCTAGACTCATTTCTTCGAGCATAGATCCCGAAAAAAGCTTTTGACACAATCTAACACCCCTTTATATTAAGAGTCTTAGAGAGATCAGGGATACAAGGTACATACTTAAACATAATCAAAGCAATATACAACAAGCCAATAATCAACATCTAACTAAATGGAGAGAATGTTAAAGCAAATACACTAAAGTCAGGAACAAGTCAATGCTGCCTACTCTCTACCCCATCTATTTAATATAATGTCTGAAGTTCTAGCCAAAGCTATAAGACAACTAAAGGAGATCAAGAGGATACAGATTCTAAAGGAAGAAGTCAAAGTATTGCTATTTGCTGATGATATGGTAGTAAATACAAGTGAAGCCAAAAATTCTACTTGAATTCTATTCAGTAATCTCTGGCACATTTTTATATGTTCTCTCTCTCTCTCTCTCTCTCTCTCTCTCTCTCTCTCTCTCTCTCTCTCCCTCTCCCTCTCTCCCTCTCCCTCTCTCCCTCTCTCTCTCTCTCTCTGTCTCTCTTTCTCTTTCTCTCTCTCTGTCTCTCTCTCTGTCTCTGTCTGTCTGTCTCTCTCTCTTTCTCTCTCTGTCTCTCTCTCTCTGTCTCTCTCTCTCTCTCTCTCTGTTTCTCTCTCTCTCTGTGTATGTGTGTGTGTGTGTGTGTGTGTGTGTGTGTGTATGTGTGTGTGTCTGTGTCTGTGTTGGAAGTCATTGCATCTGTGTGTATGCATGAGTATGTTCATGTAAAGGCCAGAGTGACATTCTTCAAGCGCTGCCTGTTCATTCAGATAGGGTCTCTCAAACCCACCTGGCTATATGATCAAAAGCATTCTACCTCATAAAATAGCAACAGCCTATAGAACAATCTAGAAAATTCACCTGGGCCATCCTTCTCTAAGTCTTCAGGCAAAGCCCCCATTTTAACCTATATCCTGTCTACAAATCTTACTTTCATTTCCCAATTTTCCCCATCTCCTCATTTATAACCTCCTTCTCTGTAGACCATCCCTTTCTGATAGCTGCTTTGACACTATTCCTTAGTTTCCTAAGTTCCATGAAATATAGGGTTTCTCTCTCCCAAGTACAACTTTCCTCCCTCAAGGTCAACTCTCTATGCTTTTCCTTAAGTCCCAGTCACAAATTCCTCTTCATGGATTTCCTTTCTCAATCTCTGATCCATTTACCATACCTCTATAAAAACTGAACTCTTCAACTTCCTAGGCATGATTAACTTTCTTCTATCCTAGATCCCAGAATTCTGGCTCTCTAAAGAAGGTGAAGCAGCCTTTGGCTACCTCCATGAATCAACTCCACCCTCAAATAATTTTCAAAACTTAAATATGGTCTCCCCACAACTCCTGCCCTATGCCTTCCCAACTTCCTTAAATTCCTCTCCTCATATGTAACAGAACAATAGATCTTTGTCCTCAGGGTTTTGGGACACTTCTTTGTGTCTTCCTTATGCCCATTATGATTATGGATACCACCACCCAATGATGCTCACCTCTGCCACTCTGAGCTCTTGCTAAAACTTCTCTGCTCACCATTAAGTATCACAAAATTAGCTTTGGAAGCCTACTCATTGTGTATTCCCTGCATCTTCTTTCACAACTGTTTACCTGTAAAGGACTCTATTTCCTGCCTACCTCCTACTTTCTGTCTCTGCAAACTCTCTCATTGAAAACACTTGCCTTTCCTTTAAAATATGTCCACCACTCAAATCTTCTACCAGACTCCATTCCCATGCCTTCACCCAACTCCCTTTACTTGTGCACTGAAACCATAGATTTCTTTATGCCTCACCCTGCACACATACAGGAAAGTCCTTTACCTACTTAGACATCATGTTCTACAGAGATGACAGCTCTTTCCCTTGAAAAGAGTCAATGTTTTACGTTATATTTTTGTATCTTATGTTCCCATTATCAAAGAAGTCTCCTTGTTCCCGCACACCACCACTCAACAGGCAGAACTGACTATCTTCATCAGGGATTTTCACACCTCCAATGACACCTCCTTAACAGTTTCAAAGACTCCAAATATGCCTTCTACATCCTCTTCACACCCTCAGTCATGTCTGGGAAACAGGGATTCCTTCAGACAAAAGGAAATACAATAACCAATTCCTCTCACATTTTAACCTGCTTCAGGCTACCCTTTTAACTTTCAAAAGAGACTAGTTCATTGCAGGTCCCTGCAGTCCATGTCACCAAGGGAAATAATATGGCCAACATGGTCATTTTGACTGGCTGCCCTTTCCTATTTCCAACTTCCTCCACTTCCCAAGTTAAAGCATCCCTGCTAAAGATCCCAACAATAACTGTCCTCAAGATGGTGAACATCTCTCAAAGCAAAATATTCTCCAATACCTATACCAGCTTTTTTTTTTTTAATCCTAAGGTCATATCCTCAGCCCTTTTCTCCAAGCTCCAAACCCATCTCTCCCCTCTCCTTTTACCTATCTTTCCATCTCTTTGCAGATGACAAACCTTTTTTTAAAGAAACTGAATTATACTTGTGAAATTTGACAGCAAACCAAGCCAATGTTTCCCATGTACTTACCAACCCACCAAACCTTAATTTTTTTAATCAGATGCAACTGGATGTCAATTTTATATATAGACAAACTTTCAAATACACCAATTATCTTCTGATCTTCATTAGTTCCTTTTCTGGGTATGTTGAAGCATTCCCTACAACCAACAAGAAGACAACACCTACAACATATCTTTTAAAAACTAATGTTATCTCCCAAGTGAGAATCTCTACCCTTTCCCAATCTGATAACAACTTTTAATTTACCTAACAATTACCTAAGCTCTTACCAGAGTCTTAGAGATCCATAGTACTTCCACCACTCTTACCACCCCAATTCTATAAAAAGGTAGAGCATATTAGTAGACCACCTAAAGAATCCTTGACTAAAATTGTCTCTGACTATACCTAGTTTGAACCAACCTACTATCCTAGTTCTCCTACACCTCTAAACTATGCTCCCCAACCACATGCTGTCTCTAGTAGAGGAATTTTAACATTTATCCAGGGAAGTCTGATAAGCTATTGGGAAACCAGTAGTTTTCCTAGGGAGACTTTGCTAGAACTAGGAAGACTAGGCTTAAGTTTCAGTTTCCCAGAACCGAGAACCTGGATCCAGGAACTGGTGGCTAGTCAAACACAGCCACAGGTAACCAAACTGAAGATACCTTGTCATCTGGTATGAAGTAAGTAAAGGTTGCTAGAATGAGTAAGCAACTCCCTGGGAAGTCTCCAGAGCCTATTAAATTACAGAACCAGTCAGACTGCTAAAGACAGAGCTAACCAATCCAGGTAAAACACAAATAATCTTCCCTGAAATTCCCCTAACTGACAATAAAAGCCAGGTCTGCAGGTCCAATAGGTTTCTCAATTTCTGAATTGGGAGGCCCTTGAATACAGAAAATTCAGCTGACTAAAGGATTTTTGCTTTTGCATATTATCATTTCACTCATGTCTTGCCTTCTCAAATCTTTGGTCAAATTTTCAGAGACTGCCTTACCTACCCTGAATATAAAGGAGCCCCTACTATTCTTGTAGAATTCCTTCTGTACTCAGTATTAGACTCCATGCAGCAACCTTTCTATGGGGTATCAGGGTCCCTTGGCTCACCAAATAAAATAAAGAAAAACTCTTAATATACATTATGATCTATGAGATAAGAGATATGACACCAGGGTTCAACATAAGCTTTATAGAATTTGGTCTACAGCTGCAGGTGCAATTGATATCCACTGCCAGCTTGTCCCCATGACTCCACTAGTTATCCAGGCTTCCTTAGACATGTAACACTTTGAATAGGTGCTGCTACCACGAATACATAACACAAGCAAACTATATAAGATGGCACTATGCACCTCTGGGTGATTCCACTCCCCCAACTTGCTCCATGCATGGGTCCAGATGATCCAGAAAACTCTCAGCTTCACCAGTTTCTCTCACATCCCCTCCCAATGTTGCCTTTCTGCTTCTTTACAATGCCTCTTCCTAGCTGCAACTGAATTGCCAATACTAATATCACTTATCCTCCCTTAGAGTCAAATCCTTCTCTACTCTTAGCCATGTTGGTACCCATGTCAGAGCAAGATGTGTCAACTTATCTATGTCTATTGAGACAAACTTGTTATTTTCCTTCTCTTTCTCCTACCACACAGCATAATCTTTGCTCTCAAAATGTATTGATTTCAGGTCCCATAAAATGTCCACAGAGGAGTTTCTTCTAGTATAATGGGAAACTCTCTGTCTGTCTAGCTCCAAACATGTCCAGACTCTTCTTTCTAGTGATAGTCACCTTGCAACTAATCCCATATGGACTGACCAAGTTCTACTGGACTTTTTTCAAAAGAGGCAACCTAGGGCTGCCTTTCTTCCTATCATGGTAGGCCACAGCTTAACCCAACACCTTGATGGTTTTTCCACCTTGATTCTCATTGCCCAAGATTTTGAAAGCAAGAATCAGCTCATTCCAACACAGTTCCCCCCCACCCCCTCTTCATTAGATTTCTTCACTTGCTTAGTTCAGGTCTTTTTACAGCAACACAAAGCCTTAGATATGCCAACCACAGAGAAATGAGGTACCTGCTTATTTCTTAGGGAAGAATGGTGCTATTACATCAATGAATCTGGTTTGGTTGAAGAAAATGTTAGCAAATTAACCAAACTATTAAATGAGTTTCTTAAAAAGACAAATCTTCCATTTTTGGTGGAAATTATTCTTTATTGGAAAATGTCAGAGGTTAGGCAAGACACTCCAATTGAGGCATGGTGTCACTCACCCATCGTGAAAATTTTAACCCATATTTCCTCCTGTATAAAGGAAATGCAGGGTCAAAGAGTGGAGCAGAGACTGAAGGAAAGGCCATCCAGAGAACACCCAAGCTGGGGATCCATCCCACATGCAGACACCAAACCCAGACACTATCATGGATGCCAAGAAGTGCTTGCTGATAGCAGCCTGTTACATCCATCTCCTGAGAGGTTCTGCAAGATTCTGACTTAAACAGGCTCACAGCTAACCATCAAACTGAGTACAGGGACCTCAATGGAGGAGTTAGAAGAACTTAAAGAGCTGAAGGGGTCTTGTCTGGCATCAATGAGAGGGGAAGCCTTTGGTCCTATGAAGGTTTGATGCCCCAGTATAGAGGGATGCCATGACAGTGAGGCAGGAGTGGGTGGGTGGGTGGATGGGGAAGCACCATCATAGAAGAAGGGCAAAGTGGGATGGGTTAGAGGCTTTGCAGAGGGAAAAAGAGAAAGGGAAGGGGGATAATATTTGAAATGTAAATCAATAAAGTATCCAATTTAAAAAAAAAAACAATTTGTTTAGAGGTTGGTGTTCAAAGGCATTCCTTAGAATAACAACCAACAAGGAAGCCTAGAACCTCTCCTCCCCAAAAGACACCATAAAATATTTAGGAGGATGAGGTCAATCTTTCCCTCCCTGGTTAATGTCCACTGTCCTTTGACAGATGACTGTCCACTTGTTTGTTACTTTCTCACTTTAAAACTAATGAAAAGGGAGGAATTGTGCCCTTTCCCCAGCTTTTGAGTGGGAATTTCAGACCTCAATGTTAGCCACTACTTCCCATCTAGGGTGGAGCTCTAGCCCATTGTTCTTCAAGGACAGTGCAGTTTCCTGAGAGGCACTAGCCACCTGCTGAGCAACGACCAGTTCTGCAGCCACGTTTCAAGTCTTTGGGGGAAGCGTTCCCCCACCCTGCCTATATATTTGGAGACCCCCATTAAACTCTGAGCTTTGATCAGAAAAAAAATACCAACAATACTGACAGACTTCAAAAGCAATTTACATTTCCAGAATACAAAGTACTTAATACATATTTTTCAAACCTGTTTGTATCTCAAAGCTAGCATTTTTGTAAATCAAGATACAAATATGATAACTTCACTAAAATATTTTCTAGCTTTATTCTTTAAGGAGCTGTATAACCTTCAAAGTCAGGGTCACAAGGTCAGCAGGAGCACAGGGCAGAATATGCCCAGCACTCACTGTGCAGCAGTTTGCAGCAACATTTTCCACATTGTTGGTATTGGAAACAAAAATCCCACACAAGAGAGCTGCCCTCCAGAGTCAGAGAATGTTGGACAACAGCATATCAAAAGATCAACCATTTTTCTTATTATTAACACACTATAATTTTAAGACTGCTCTTTGGATGAATGCCAATTGAGTATCATCCGATAATTGAATTTTAAGAACTATACTGAAAAAAAAACTTATCGCAAACACAGTCTTTAGTGAGCTTTGAGTAATAATTCTATGCTTTTCCTAGATGCAAGAAATAATGTGCAAAGATCTTTCACTTGTTTGGTTAGAGTCACACCAAGATACAGACCTAAACAAAGAATTTTCACCTGAAGAAATTCGGATGGCCGAGAAGCACCTTAAGAAATGCTCAACATCATTAGCCATTAGGGAAATGCAAATCAAAACAACCCTGAGATTTCACCTCACACCAGTCAGAATGGCTAAGGTTAAAAATTCAGGAGACAGCAGGTGTTGGTAAAGATGTAGAGAAAGAAGAACACTCCTTCACTACTGGTGGGATTGTAAGATGGTACAACCACTATGGAAATCTGTCTGGCGGTTCGTAAGAAAACTGGACATGACACTTCTGGAGGACACTGCTATACCACTCCTGGGCATATACCCAGAGGATTCCCCAGCATGCAGTAAGGACACATGCTCCACTATGTTCATAGAAGCCTTATTTATAATAGCCAGAAGCTGGAAAGAACCCAGATATCCCTCAATGGAGGAATGGATACAGAAAATGTGGTATATTTATACAATGGAGTATTATTCAGCAATTAGATACAATGAATTCATGAATTTTTTAGGATGGGACTGGAAAATATCATCCTAAGCGAGGTAATGCAATCACAAATGAATACACATGGAATGCAATCATTGATAAGTGGATATTAATTATCCCTGAAGCTCTGAATACTGAAGATATAATTAGCATATCAAATGATTCCCATGAAGAAGGAAGAAGAGGGCTCTAATCTTGGAAAGGCTTGATCCAGCATTGTAGGGGAGTACCAGGACAGAGAAAAGGGAAGGAGAAAGATAGGAGAATGGAAGGAGAGAAGAGGACTTATGGGACATATGGTGGGGCAGAGACTGGGAAAAGGGAAAGCTTTTAGAATGTAAACAAAGAATATAGAAAATAAATTAAAAGAAGAGAGGAATGTGCAATTTTGAGTTCAATTCAAAACCACACAAAGTATGATGTAGGTTCAGGTGGTAGCAGTTCTCAGGTGGAATAGTCACATGCTTATCCCCCAGCCACAACAACACTGAGCTCCACTATATTCTTATGTATGAACTTAGTACCTAACTCCCAGTTTTACACACTCCTGTCTTGTCACCTCCTTCTCTTAGTAACTATTGCATCTATGTCATTACAAATGGCAACCACAGTGTGGACAAGAGAGACAGGACAACTCAGCAAGGCATGCTTCCCTTATGTAAGGGATTCCTTGTTTGAGTTTGGAGCCCTCATGTAAAAGATAAAGCAGTTATTGGAATGTTGAGTGGGGGAAGAGGCTACCAAGGAGGACATGACATTTCAGTTTGAAACAGAAAAGAGAAAGAGCATGTTTGTCTTCTCTTCAGACTGTCATGAAGTTACACCAGCAAAAAAAGATAACACTCTTTATTATTTTATTTTTATTGGATATTTTATTTACTTATATTTCAAAGATTATCCACTTCCCCAGTGTCCCCACCCCATCTACACTATCCCTGCTTTGAGGGTGCCACCCCCATTCACTCCTGCCTTACCAACCTTGCATTCTCCTACACTAGGGCATTGAGCACTCAGAGAACCAAGGGCTTCCCCTCCCATTGATTTCAGATAAGGCCATCCTCTGCTACATATACAGTAGGAACCATGGGTCCCTCCATGTGTACTCTTTGGTTGGTAGTTTAGTTCCAGGGAGCTCTGGGGGCTCTGGTTGGTTGATATTGTTGTTCTTTCTATGAGGTTTCAAACCACTTCAGCTCCTTCAGTCCTTTCCATAACTCCTTCGTTGGGTCCCCATGCTCAGATAAATGGTTAGGTGCAAGCATTAATGTCTGTAATAGTTAGGATCTGGCAGAACCTCTCAGGAGACAACTGTATCAGGCTCCTGCCAGCAAACACTTGTTGGCATCAGCAATAGTGTCTGGGTTTGGTGACTATATATGGGATGGATCCCCAGATGGGCATTCTCTGGATGGCCTTTCCTTTAGTCTCTGCTCTGAACTTTGTCCCCATATTTCCTTTATGTAGGAGCAATTCTGGGTTAAAATTTTGGAGATGCAAATTGGATGCAATTGTCCTAAAAAAATAGAAATCACAGATTTATGGGGGTAGAAAATTTTGAGTATATGGTAGTAGTTGAAGGAAGAGGTATGACTTTGACTAAAATGCATTGTATGTAATTACCAAGGAACTAATAATGATATAAAATTGTAGTACAAAGAAAAATTGGAGATGAGTGGTAGCCCTATCCCTCAACCAGAGCCTTGCCTAACCTCTGGATATGGTTTCTATAAGTCCCCCCGCACCCCACCCCCGTGCCTTTGTTTGGTATTTCAGCTAATCTCATCCCAGTTGGAACCTGAGAAACTCTTGCTTTCCTGGAGTCTCAAACATTTTGGTGACTACCCCTGTTACTAATCCCCCATTGCTATGTACCTCTGTTCAATTTCCTAACCCTATGTCTATTATCACTATCTCCTCTCATACCTGATCCTGCCCCCACTTATTTCTGATCTCCCTCTTCTTTTCCTCCAAAATCGCTCCCACACTCTACCTCCTGTGGGTATTTTCTTCTCCCTTCTAAGAAGTACTTATGCATTCACACTTTGGTCTTGCTTCTTGAGCTTCATATGGTGGTCATGGGTATCTTGAACTTTTTGCCTAATATTCACATATAGTAAGTACATACAATGTATGTTCTTTTGTGTCTTGATTACCTCTTTCAGGAAGATATTTTCTATTGTCATCCATTTGCATGTGAATTTCGTGAAGTCATTTTTTTTATTTTTATTTTTTTATTTTATTTTTGTGGTATTATTATTTTTATTTTTATTTTAAACAGCTCAATTATACTCTATTGTTTAAATGTACCACATTTTCTGTATCTGTGCCTTTGTTGAGGGACATCTTGGTTGTTTCCACTTTCTGCCTGTTATAAATAGATTGCTATGAATATAGTGGAGCATGTGTCTTTGCTATATGCTGGAGTATCTTTTGGGTATATGCCCAGGAGTGGTATAGGTGGGGCCTCAGGTAGCACTATATTTTCTGAGGTACCACCATACTGAATTCCAGAGGGGTTGTACCAGTTTGCAATCTTACCAGCAATAGAGGAGTGTTCCTTTCTCCATATCCTCATCAGCATTTGCTGTCACCTGATGTTTTTTTTTTTGTTTGTTTGTTTGTTTGTTTGTTTGTTTTTTAATCTCAGTCAATTTGACTGGTATGAGGTAGAATCTCAGGATCGTTTTGATTTGCTTTTCCCTGATGACGGAGGATGTTGAATATTTCTTTAGATCCTCCTTGGCCATTTGAAATTCCTCAGTCAAGAGTTCTTTGTTTAGTTCTCTACCCCAGTTTTAATAGGATTATTTGGTTCTCTGGAGTCTAACTTTTGAGTTCTTTGTATATATTGGATATTAAGCCTCAATTAGATGTAAGATTGGTAAAGATCCTTCCCCAACAGGCTTGTTGCTGTTTTGTCCTATTGACAGTGTCCTTTGCCTTACAAAAGTTTTACAATTTTATGAGGTCCCATTTGTCTATTGTTGATCTTAGAACATAAACCATTGATGTTCCATTCAGAAAAATTTTCCCCTATTCCTATGCGTTAGAATCTCTTTTTTAGTTTCCCTCCTATTAGATTCAGTGTATCTGGATTTATGTGGAGGTTCTTGATCCACTTGGTCTTGAGCTTTGGACAAGGAGATAAGAGTGGATCTATACAGGAAACTTACCTCAGTGACAAAGACAGATACTACCTCAGAGTAAAAGGCTGGAAAAAAAAATTACCAAACAAATGATCCGAAGAAACAAGCTGCAGTAGACATTGTAATATCAAATAAAATCAACTTTCTTTTGTTTTCTTTTCTTTTCTTTTCTTTTCTTTTCTTTTCTTTTCTTTTCTTTTAAGAGTTCACTCTTCATTTTATTGGCTTGTCCCAATGAATAACCCCAAATACTGAAATCAAAAGAAAAACTTGAGTGTTAGGATTTATTTGTGGAAGCAATCATTTTTTTTTAAACATCTAGCTTATTCGACCCTTCATTTTCAATTGTAAATTAAGGCATATATTTACATGTTTATGTACAAGCTTGGTTCTTTATTTGCCACTGTAGAAGTCATACAGTTCTGTGCTATGTACATCCTTATCAAGTCATAATGGACTTGACTTCCAAGTGATTTCTCTTTCAATGAACCAGATATTTCATTTCTGAGTAGATTAGAGGAAATATTATAGAACATGCTTTGTACAGTTCAACACCACTACTGAAAAGGGCCCATGGTTTTATAGCCCAAGGCTCTGATTTAAAGCAGAAATATGTGGCACAGACTGCAACTAGAAAAGAAGTGCTGAATCAACAGCAAAGGGTGAGGAAACAACATAGAAAGCAACCCAACAGGACCTGTCACACATTCTCCACCAAGTTTAAAAGACAAAATGCAAGCTTTTCAGAGCTGATGTAAGGAATCATCTGTAGCTGAAAATAATTCATATAAAGCCTGAGCCAGCACATTCACAACAAAGGAAAGGGTCTTTTTTCTTGGCCAAAATAATATTTTTTTTTTTGGCCTGGAAAAATAGCAGTAGCATCATAAAGGTCAGGAATGTCTTTTAAGAGTTATTGCCATAATTTTATATATTTTAAAGCAACTGTCATTTCTCCACCAGTAATAGGATCCCTCAGGTTATACACATCTCCCAGAAAAAGGATGGATGCCTCGTTTGTTCACTGAGGAAGGAGGAAGGAAGCTCTCCGGCATAGTCCACAGATGAGAATTCTGAGAGTCCTCAAGAAATGATTCCTTCAATGATATTGATCCTTCGAGGTGGCTGTGGGTAAATTTGTTCATCCATGTATTCTCTTGAGTTTCTTGTCAATTTTCCTCAAGTATCAACAAGTACCCTAGTTTTGCTAGAGGAAATCTGGTAGATGAGAACTGGACTAGGGTTAAACAGAACAAGCTCCCCCAAATTGGCTTTAAACTGTGGTGCATCATTCATAAGGAAGCCAACAAAGTGGGATGAAATGGAGATTTTACTAGAGATGAGATTCTTCCTGAACTTGTAGAAGAGCCTGTCTGCGACAACAGTGCGAGGGACATGGAGTTCCTTGATGTCTCCAGTCTCTTTGTCCTTGTACTACATGCCAATCACAGCATCATCTTCCTCTAGGAACAGAAGTACAACACCTTCTATAAACTTTACATTGGGTTCTGCCATAGCTGCTTTCCAGAGACTCATGATGACTTTGCTGTGGTGGAAAGCAACTGCACTCTGCGCTTGAATGTTTTCTGACACCGGGTAAGGAATTTGAACTTCAGATCTGCTTTCATAATCATAAACTATGTAAGGAAACATAGGTGCTTACAAAATCTGTCATTAAAATATTCTTGGCCTTGAAGCCTGCTCTGGTGCATGTGTCTACCTACCAGGGGCCATAACTGTAACAAAAACTAAAATCAACTTTCAACCAAAAGTTAACAAAAAAGATAAGGAAGAACATTTTATACTCATCAAAGGAACAATCTACCAAGATGAATTCTCAATTCTGAACATCTATGCTCCAAATGTGAGGTACCCACATTCTTAAAGAAACTTTATTAAAGCTCAAAGCACACATTGTATCTCACACAATAATAGTGGGAGACTTTAACACCCCACTCTTATCAATGGACAGAACATGGAAACAGAAACTAAATAGAAACACAGTGAAACTTACAGAAGTTATGGACCAAATGAATGTAACAGATGTCTATAGAACATTTCATCCTAAATCAAAAGAATATACCTTCTTCTCAGCACCTTTTGGTACCTTCTCCAACACTGACCTTATAATTGGTCACAAACTGTCTTCAACAGATACAAGAAGATTGAAATAATCCCATGCATTCTATCAGATCACCAGGAACTAGGGCTAAGCTTCAATAACAACAAAAACAACAGAAAGTCCACATACACATGGAAGCTGAACAACTGTCTAGTCTTTCAATGATAACTTGGTCAAGGAAGACATAAAAAAAGAAATCAAAGACTTTTTTAAAATTTAATGAAAAAGACAACTCTTAACTCTAACCATCATGGCCTGTGCAAGAGAAATAGAAAATGGCTTTAGATATCAAGGAGTATGGTCCACCAGTTAGCACAATCACAGTGGATGTGCCTAGGAGAGTAGAAGCCCTAGGACTACACGTCCAGAGGACTTAATGCTGCTATGGAGCATCACTCTGCTTTTGTTGCCCTCCTTCTATGGGAGTTTTAGTCCTTCACTGGACATGGCCAGGTCATTGGCACTTTCAATAATAATAATTGATTTGCTTCAAACCATTCCTGTCCTAGCAGATTCATGATTCTTTCACTACCCTTGGATAAAACATCATGCTTATCCCACAGAAAAACAAGTTCTTTGATTTTTATTCTCCAAGCAAGTTAGCAGGATTTTAGATATAAGGGGAATGTGCTTTGTGACTTCTTGTAGGGCAATTGTCTGCTTTAATACTTTTAAATCATAGGATGAATGTGTACTACACAAGGTGTGAATCTACATTATAAGCTACATAAAGCTTTTCCTGGAGGGCCTTTTGAGATGGCTACAGAACCAACTCAATAACAAAATTTTGATGTGTCTTTGTCTTTCCAGTGTTGACATTACAAATATGGGCCACACTCCACCACACTGGGCTTTTTTCTGCCAAGAGAGTGTGGGTTCTATTGAATAACTTCCCCATCTCCCCACACAATGATTACATCTTTATCAGTACAAAACAATAGTAATTTACTGATAGTTGAGTTTGAATTGTACTGTTATTTTAACTTGTTTCCTGCTTTGACAATGCTAATTGTTTTAAGAAAGCTTAATGGAAACATCATGTGTAAATTTGAAATCTGGAGAGATTCCTTGATGGTTAAGAGCACATACTGCCTTGTAGGTGTCTGGAATTTAGTTCCCAGTACTCAACTCAAACAGCATAAAACTTCCTGTAACCCAGGTGCACAGTGTCTGTGACCTCTTCTGGACTTGAGAAGTACCTAAACTCACATATATGTGTACTTGCACTTAGGAATCGACATTTGTACATACATAAAAATAAAAGTAATTTTTCAATATTTTTTTCTTTCTTTTCACATAGGTCCATGAGTCTGAGAGTATTGGTTTAATAAAGACATCTCATTTAGTGCTGATTGCTCCAAAGTCTCTGCAATCGTGGGTTGAGTATTAATTACCATTTATTTCAAGAAGAAGCTTTTCTGATCAGGGTGGATCAATGCACTGATTTGTGGGCATATGTTATATATTTAGGAATGTTTTGTTTGTTCATTTTTTGCAATGATCTGTACAAAATAATGTTGTAGTTTTTCCCATAGTGGTAATGACCTATATAATCTTAGGCTATTGATCTCTTTAGCAGTGCCAAGTATGGGTTTTATCTCATCAAGTGTGTGGGGGAACCACAAATGATAATAGGAAAAAGAATATTCCACATCAGAGATGATAGACATATGAACTAACAGAAACACTGACAACATGAGGCCTACACTAGTTAAAATCAGAAAAACATCCAGCAATGAATAGAAGTATACACAAATTCTTAACCATAACCAGTAAGTTATTTACAATTGATAGCTGCTGTGAAAGGGAAAATTAGCTCTCTCCAAAGAATATGTTAACCACACGTAAGGGAAGACTCTATGCTCAGGAGTAGTTAACTGGCACAAAACAGACTCCATAAAATTTTTTTTACTCTTTGTTTGTTTTAGTAGAGGTTTTGCTTGTTACTGTTTTCTTAGTGTTTGTTTCGTTTGTTGTTTTTAATTGTGTTTTTAAGAGAAAGACTTAGCTACATTTACTACTGATGACACAAGTGGCAGTTTGAAAGTTATTTTCTAGAAGAAGCATTTTTCCCCGTAAAATGTTTCTATCACAATTCTGATAATCTTCAAAGAATTCCTCAAATGTTCTTTTGAAAAGCAGAAGACTCTGAGATTTATTTCCATTCTAGAATGTTTTCACACAAGATTGCAGCCCAGAAGAAACCTAATATGAGCGATGCACTTGCAGATGAAGTTTTAATTGACAATATAGTGTGCCATGGACTTAGTTTTCTGATCTTTCATGCTCGATCTTATTCCCATGGTCTCCAGTAAATTCCCCAATTGCTTTAACATAATAATGTTGAGCAGAGAAAGATTGAATCATTGAACATCTCTTAATCAGATAAATGTTTTTTCCTTTCTATGTAAGTGATGTGAAAAGTTGTATAGTTTGTTAGATACCTCAACATCCAAATCAATAGTATTTTCTTTCATAGAACCTTAAATATCTGTACTATATAAATCACTTTAGGTGATTTATAACTTAATACCAAGTAAGCTATACTATTATTATATGGCTTAAAATTCTAAAACTATATATTTGCAGATCATTGGCATTGTGCCAGAGACAAATGTTTAAGAAAGACAATGATTTCTTTAATTGAATATTATTTATGAATCACAGGGTTAGCAATTAATGCTGGCTAAGAAGTGGTAAGATAAAAGGTGAAGGGATGCGGCTGAGTTCAGAAATGCCTGGAACCTCACAGTGGTACTTCTTTACATTTTCTATTATTTCATATGAGGTATAATATTATATCAATAGCCATGAAGACAACATATAAACATCAAATCATTATAGTTACTTCACCCAACATCTCAAATATTTTGCTTGTGATTATAAACTTGAGACTTTTTCTCTGGTTACTTAATTTATTATTAGTACCACATGCAAAGCCACAAGAAATCATCACTATTATAGACTAAAAATAAATCACTAGAAAAATAACAAGAATATGCAGTAATTAATTTTATTAAAATTTGATCAAATATCTGGATGGACATTTCAAAGATGATGTTGTTTAAATTATCAAATGGGAATAAGTAGGAGGCAGAGTGACATGAGGGGTTCCTGGGAGTGGATGTGCTCAAAGTACAGTTAATGCATTTATGAAATCTAGATGAACATGATCAACATCTCCAACAACTTGAGGAATAGGGAACAGTACCATTTTCCTCCTAGTACATTATATCTGAAGCTTACTTTTCACCAAGTCTCATTTTCCTGCCTAACTCAGGATGGATAAATGTCACTTCTGGCATCTAGAGTATTTTCTTCTCATAGCTGTGTCTGTACTTCTTTAGCCCCAAAACTAAGTGTCTACATTTCAGAAGAGCTCACCTTCATTATGGTCTAGACTTAAAGATTTTGCTAGTACTTACAATAACATGCTTTTTTATTACAAATAATTTAGTTTATTTAAAATGTTTAACAAAGATATAATTTCTACTAAACTGGAGAATCCATTTGAACAAAATCATTTAGGCACAAAATACAAGGAAGCTGAATCTGTCAAATATTTCAAATTAAATATATTCAATAATTTAAAAGAACATTTTAGAACTATTTATAATTTTTGAATTTCTCCAAAAATAGAGTGCCATGCACTCTGAAACAAACAAAAAAATAACATATAAAACATTAGGAATCACAAAACACAGGTATGCTGTGACTTATGAGTGTATTAGAAATGTGGTATTTTTATGTCATAGTATGTAGGTGAAATAAAGCAATGAAGGCTTGCATGTATGCATAAATTTATACAGTTTAGTGTATGCATCTTTATTTAAAAAATATTTTATTTTTCAATTTCTGCAGGGACTCTTGTACATCTTTGTTCCTCAGGCTATAAATCAGAGGGTTGAGCATGGGGATCACCATGGTATAAAAAAGGGAGGTGATTTTATCCTGATCCAGAGAGTAAGCAGAAGCAGGACGAAAATACATGAAGAGAAGTGTTCCCTGAAAAATGGCAACTGCAGTTAAGTGAGAGGCACAAGTAGAGAAAGCTTTGAACCTCCCAGCAGTGGAGCAGATTTTTAAGACTGATGAGATTATGTAACAATAGGAGACCAGGACTCCTGAGATGGTGCTCAGTTCAATAAATCCAAAAATAATAAAGGTGATTAACTCATTGATCTGTGTATCTGAGCAAGATAGTAGCAGGATAGGAGGGATGTCACAGAAAAAATGATTAATCTCATTAGATCCACAGAAACATAATCCAAAGGTCATCACAGTGTGTATCACAGTATCTATCATTCCTGCTAGGTAAACTCCAGCTAGGAGTTGGTAGCAAAGTTTACTGGACATTTCTACTGCATACATCAGAGGATTGCTGATGGCCTTGTACTGATCAAAGGCCATCACGACCAGCAGCATGCACTCAGCATCGACAAAGATACAGGTGAAAAAAAATTGCAATGCACAGCCAACAAAAGGAATGTATGTCTGCTTGACCATTAGGTCCACCAGCATCTTTGGTCCAACTGCTGTGGAATAACAGAGGTCTGAGAAAGAGAGATGACTGAGGAAGAAGTACATTGGTGTGTGAAGCTGGGGGTCCAGTTTAATCAAAATAATCATTCCAATATTTGCCACAAGAATAATGAGATAGATGAGAAGAAATACAATGAACAGAACCACTTTCATGTTAGGGTCATTAGTGATTCCCAGTAGAACAAATTCAGTGTTTGAGGAGCAGTTTCTTTCATCCATTCTTCTTTGTTCCTTGCCTGAATTGATGCAAAAAGCAGTAAAACAATAGACAGACTTGAGTTTAATCTATCTAACCAAGGCAATTGTAGTCAGTATTCAGAATCTGATTTCATTTTGTAACATATGTTCTGTATATTCATAAGACAGTCTCAATACAAATTGCTTTTTAAATGGCATGATAATTAAAAGTTCTTACAAACATTTAAAGTGAACAATTGAAAATTTTTTATCTTAACTAATGAATAATTCCTGACAGATTTTTTATGCTCATCATAAGGCTCTAGAATTGAGAAGCCTAGCATTAGTTATTAGATCACAATTCCCATGAAAGAAACAATAAATGTGTATACGAAGTCCAAAAATATAAAAAAGAAAAGAAACTGGGGAAGACCCTTGAGGACATCGGTACAGGGAGAAAGTTTCTGAACAGAACACCAATAGCGTATGCTCTAAGAGCAAGAATTGACAAATGGGACCTCATAAGGTTACAGAGTTTCTGTAAGGCAAAGGACACCATCAAGAGGACAGATCGGCAACCAACAAATTGGGAAAAGATCTTCACCAATCCTACATCAGATAGAGGGCTAATATCCAATATATATAAAGAACTCAAGAAGTTAGACTCCAGAAAACCGAACAACCCTATTAAAAAATGGGGTACAGAGTTAAACAAAGAATTCTCACCTGAAGAACTTCGGATGGCGGAGAAGCATCTTAAAAAATGCTCCACTTCATTAGTCATTAGGGAAATGCAAATCAAAACAACCCTAAGATTTCATCTTACACCAGTCAGAATGGCCAAGATTAAAAATTCAGGAGACAGCAGGTGTTGGAGAGGGTGCGGAGAAAGAGGAACACTCCTCCACTGCTGGTGGGGTTGCAAATTGGTACAACCACTCTGGAAAGCAGTCTGGCGGTTCCTCCGAAAACTGGGCACCTCACTTCCAGAAGATCCTGCTATACCACTCCTGGGCGTATACCCAGAGGATTCCCCACCATGTAATAAGGATACATGCTCTACTATGTTCATAGCAGCCCTATTTATAATTGCCAGATGCTGGAAAGAACCCAGGTATCCCTCAACAGAAGAGTGGATACAAAAAATGTGGTATATCTACACAATGGAGTACTATTCAGCCATTAGAAACAATGAATTCATGAAATTCTTAGGCAAATGGATGGAGCTAGAGAACATCATACTAAGTGAGGTAACCCAGACTCAAAAGGTGAATCATGGTATGCACTCACTAATAAGTGGTTATTAACCTAGAAAACTGGAATACCCAAAACATAATCCACACATCAAATGAGATACAAGAAGAAAGCAGGAGTGGTCCCTGGTTCTGGAAAGACTCAGTGAAACAGTATTTGGCAAAACCAGAACGGGGAACTGGGAAGGGGTGGGAGGGAGGACAGGGGAAGAGAAGGGGGCTTACGGGACTTTCGGGGAGTGGGGGGGGCTAGAAAAGGGGAAATCATTTGAAATGTAAATAAATTATATCAAATAAAAAAAAAAAGAAATGTAAATAAAGAAAAATCCAACAAAAGAAAAAAAAATTGTAAAATTGCACTAAAGGATCATACTTATAACACTAATAAATAGTCACAGTTTAACCTCTCATGATCGCATCAAATACAAATAAATTAATGGAAATTGCTATATTATGTTTGTGCTACATTTCACTATTCCACTAAATTATTTGTCACCTGTTATCACTCTTTGCTTTTATGATCTGAAGGCAGAAATTAGCATATTCCAAACTCTAAGTTCCCATAAAAGAATATTATTGAGTCTATGTAAAAACAGTTACATAGTTCCTCTGTATCATTAGTATATCAATAACCTGATGATATCTATAAATATTAGGGGCTCCTGAAGTACATATTTTCTGTTTCTTGTGTTACTCTTTGCTTTTATAGGTATACATCAGAAAGTGCTTGCTCATGTGCACTGATAAATTAAATTGATTTTTCTATACTAAGTCTTATGGCATATGGTTCTAATGGAACTTACATGGCTTTTGATTTGTAATGTTTTTATTTTATTATTATTTGACCAAAAATTGGGGAAAATCACTTCAGATTTCTTTTCATATCACTTTCAGAGCTATTTTACAAAGAAATTGTGATTACTAAATGAATCCTAAAAACCTTTATAAAATTACATAAGTGGTAAATTAAGGCAGTTAAATTCATATGAGTATAGCAGTAAGACCCAATAGCCATTAGATTTTAGTCTGCACTTAACTGATAATAAGGTATACTATTGTTCTTTGGCATAGTCCTCAGAATTTGATTACGCAGAACTTGATTACTTGGTTAAAGAAAGGAAGATATCATTTCCTGTATTGTTTAAATGAAGAAGTTGAGAAACTTACCTCAATTATTTATTCTGCTCTTATCTCTAGTACCTAGACAATATGCCCATCACACTATTTTTTTTCTGTCATGTCGTTAGCTTTTAAATATGTTAGAGTCTCTGTTCATTGTTCTTTATGCAAGCAAAATTAATTAGATTCCCATCTCAGATTTTTCTCTGAGGAATACAGCCAGGGCTGTGATCAAGGCTTAAGTTTTAATTCTGTACCCTTGTTAATAAATGGATGCATATCAGATGCTATGCAGAGCTTATTCGTGGGATGTATCACATTTAGTAAAGCCAAACATCCAATAATCAAACTGAAATATATTCTCTTCTAATAATGGCAGTATTCTCTTTGTTTTCTATCTCATTTCCTTGCTTTCTGCAACAAACTCAACTCCAGTCATCATAAGGAATGCTCTTCTCATTAAAAGTTTTTCTCTTCTCTCACAACTCCACATAGGACACCATCATTTCTATATAAATGATTCATTTGTATTTATTACTTTTTGTATGGCCATAAGGAGTGGGTCTTTTTTGATTTCCTCTTCATGGAATATAGGTGTGGCTATATAGAGTTATCTACAAATAATAGATCAGTAAAAGTATCATGTTAAATATTTTCAGGTAGATACCCTGGTGAATGATTATTTAGAATAAGAATAAAAATTGTGTGAGGTAAAATGATGACTTCACATTAAAAATACATGTGTACAATACATTCAAGGAAAATGTTGAATGTAATTCATTTACCAAATAATTTAGTTGTTCTTACTTAAATCAATGATTTGAAAATTAGGTAAAATCAGAAATGTGATATTTCCGGGGTATTCAAAAATGTACTCTCCAATTATTAGTATGACATTATACACTCTTAGAGTGGACTTAATATTTTCATATCTATATCATTGCATTCTTATTTGGATAGAGATCTAAATACTACATTTATATTTTGTGACATAAGGTATCCTGGTCATTTTCTCCTATATAGAATATCCTCTGTCAGCTTTTCTTCCCTCAGCAAAGGGCATTTGAAGAAAAAATTGGCCAAGTCATAAAACAGATTAGAGGTGGGCATGGTAGGAGTATTGATGCATTGTTACATAATATTTAGTGTATTTATATCATAGAATTGAAAATCTATAATTTTTCCAGTGAAGATATGAGATCTAAAAGCAATAACAATGTTCTGGAATCCTATGCCAAAGGTGTTTGTTTGATTCCAAATACCAAATATCAATATAGTCCTAATTAAATAGTTATCATAGATGATGAAAATAAACAAACACACACACATACAACACGAAACAGTCATGCCTACAGAAGAAAATCTTGAGTATTATCATGAAACATTTTACTATATACTCCACTCCCTATTGTGGGCTGTTTCATTAAAAGAAAATGGAGGCATAGCTCACATCCCATCTCTGTTACTGTACAAAACTGAACTAGTCATTGGAATGAGGAGGGACATTTTTAAAGGCAACAAATTTAGCTCTAAAATTGTATTTTATCTTTCCTGAATACTTCAGTTTCCTTATCCTGGGTTTATAATGTTATGTCTTGCTACACAATTATTAAGAGAACACTAAATAACATAATTGCCTTGATAATGTATAACATAGCACCTGTGGAGAGAGCTCCCAGAATAGCCACTTTGCAAGGTACAGTACATTTAAGGATACCCATGTATACTGTGTTATAATTCATGATAGTGCATCCATTTACATTTTGTTTTAAAATATTAGTTTACCTTTAGTAAATTGTAAATAGAAATCTTCTATACAAAAAGTATAACACTGACCAGCATAAACTGGTGTGTCACACAAATCATACAGAGAATTCCATTTACAGAATACTTATTAAGTAGTAAGTATCCATTTAGCTTTTCAAACATCTTTAATTGTAGATTTTTACCCCAAGTACCATGGCTACTTTGATACATTGCCCTCCTCTCCCTCTTTCCATCTACATCTGGCCCATCCTATCTTCCTTCTCCAAATTAATAACATATTGTATTTTTCATATCCTCCCTTAAAATATGCGTCTTCCCCACCCATTATACCCTTGGGGTTCCCTGGATTCTATAGATATCCTTAGTTAAACAAAAACAAACAAAAACCCTAAATATAGGACTCTCTAGAGCAATATCCATCTGTAAGATTTTTCCACTAATTTATTTATTCATTTTACATCCTGACTGCTGTCACCCCTCCTCCCTATCCCTTTCCCTCTGAGAGGGTGGACACATTATCCCCCCTTGAGTATCCTCCACACTGGAACATTAAGCCTCTTCAGGATTAGGGGCATCCTCTCAAAATGAGGCCAGACAAAGGAGCCCAGATGTGGAACTGATTCCACAGGCAGGCAACAGCTGTAGGCACAGTCCCTGTGGCTTTAGTTGTTCTGGGAGCAATATGAAGACTGAGCTGCACATCTGTTGGGCATCTCAAGTCCAGCTGATGTATGCTCTTTGGTTGGTGGCTCAGTCTCTGAGAGCTCCCAAGGGTCCAGGTTAGTTAAATCTGTTGATCTTCATGTGGAGTTCCTATCTACTTGTGTCCCTCCACACTTTGCCCAACTTTTCCATGATAGTACCCAGCTACATCCAATGTTTGTCTCTGCCTCTGTTTTAGTCTGGTACTGGGTAGAACCTCTCAGAGGCTATTTACACTACCCTTCTTCCTGCAGGGATTGTTGCTTACCCAAAAAATGGATCTTAAATGTTGCCAGGTATTATTTGACCATTCTCTCAGTCTCTGATCCACCTTTGTTTCTGAAATTTTTTGTACACCCAAAAGGACATGCATGGTATGTGTTCATTTATAAGTATATATAAAACATTAAATGCAGGATAATAATACCACACTCCACAGACATGTAGAAGCTAAACAAGAGGCCTAAATGAGGATGTTTGTATCATATTTAGAAGGTATAATTAAATAGTCATAGGAGGTAGATGGAGAGAGGGAACTGGATGAGAGTGGAGATGGGAACAAATGAGGAGGATCAAGATCAAATGTGGGCAAAAAGAAAAGAGAAGTCCAGAGAGCCAGGAGTATGAGTGGAAGTATGGACCAGGCAAGGTTGGGGGATGGGAAATCTCAAGTACATGCCAGAGACCAGGGGGATGGGGGATGCTCCCAGAAGTCAATGAGAGTGAGATTAACTATGTTGATGTGAAACCTGAAGTGTTCACCTTTTGTAGCCATGCAGGAACTCCCTAATGGAGGGATAAGGACACAAACTCACTCAAAAACCTTTCCATGTATAAGTTCTTTTTTTTTTTAAGATTTATTTATTATTATATTTAAGTACACTTTAGCTGTCTTCAGACACACCAGAAGAGGACTCAGATCTCTTTATGAATGGTTATGAGCCACCATCGGGTTGTTAGGATTTGAACTCAGGACCTTTGGAAGAGCAGTCAGTGCTCTTACCCGCTGAGCGATCTCTCCAGCCCCCCATCATGTCTACATTCTACTATCATTTTCATTTCCTTAGATGAAGTTGTGGTGTACGAGCTGTACCCAAATTGTGCTACTACATAGCTTGGGCTGAGCCAAGATCATTTTCTTTGCTCAAATGATCTCTAGGCCTAGGCCTAGAAGCTCTAGCTTCCATAAAATCTAGTCTTCCAAGATGACTGATTCAGTCCAGCTTTTCTCAGCTTCTGATTGAATAGCTCTGTCTGGCCTCATACTAACTTTGGCAATATGTTCTAATCTTCTAGCTCCTCCCTATTTTATCTTCATTTGTGTCAAGGTTGATTTTTCTATAACTTGTCTCTGGAAAACTGTCCTTTTAAAACTGCCATACACATAACACATACCATACCACACCACGCAGTGTTTTTCTCTCTCACTGCTCTTAAGTACTCTGGAATCTTCTTTTCTTCTCATATTATTGGGTATATCTTATCTCTGACTCATTGTGTCAAATTCATCATTTTTCTATCTTTCAATTATATATTACTTTCAAACTTCCTTCTACAAAGTAAACTTACCTTTATTGTTAGGGATTAAAGGCAAACCAGCTAGATTATATCTTTGGGTGTGATTCCTTGCCAGAACAGTCATGTTGCTAGATTAAAATTACTCTAAAATAAGCAAAGAACCATTGAATGTTGGTACCCTTTATTATGCATTCATCCATTGATAGGCAATAAGTACAACTTTCACAGTTCAAAATTTAAGGGATAGGAGTTAATACAGAGACCCTCAATGGTTAAAAATAGAGAAAAGAAGTATCTGTAGGATTTTCACCCATAAGTGGAACATCCATATCATATCTACTAATCCTAAGATTTGGAGAACATAGTGTAATAGAAGCCAAAGGACTGTAAGAATCAGAGGTAGAGGGGAACTTCTGTGAAATATCTGCTGGAAATTGAAGGTGGGTGGGTAGAGGAACATCCTCATAGAATTAGAAGGAGGGAGGATGGGATAGGGGGTTTCCAGGAGGGGGAAAAAACTAGGAAATGGGATAACATTTGAAATGTAAATAAAGAAAATATGCAATAAAAATAATAATTAACAACAACAAAAGAGTTCACAACACCTATTTGTCCTTTCCTATACAATACTCATTATTGTTACAGACCGAGTGGGGGTCTGCCGTGGGGGTAACCAGGGTTCCTTGGTCCAGGAAGACACAGGTCTGGCGGAAACATGACAAACTGACATGACCACAGAGGTGGTTTAAAATCTGAGTGTATTTCTCGGGTATCTCTCAAAGTCCAGTCAAGTTAACATCTTGAATTAAGCATCATATACATTTGTAAAAAGCTAGCTAGGCTTTCTCGGGCAATACAGGGCGCTTACCCAAAGTCCAGGGCCCATGCGGCTAAACTGCTTCTTTATCTTGGTCTCCATGTCACGCCGGCTCAGGAGCTGAAGGATGGTTCTCCTGCCTAGCCTCCTGGCGAAAATGGTGGCATTGTGGAGCTTGGGAAGCTGCCTGGCTCGCGCTGTCTTTTAAAAGTCCTTTTGCCTAGTCTGCTGGTTGTATTTTTCTCTAGCCTCTAGCCTGGTAAAGCTAAGGGCTACAGCATGATGAATTAACTAACTCATTCCTCCTCTGAGTCTTTCTCTCTGAGTAGAGAGAATCTAGTCTCTCTGTAAATCAAAGTATCTATTGTCTCTCTGTCTGCCTCTCTGACACTCTCTCTTTAGTTTTTCTGAGTATAAGTATAAACTGAATCACACCTGGATAAGCCAAGAAAGGCTGCTTTTGTCAAGATCTCCCAGAGTGAGGCCTGTAACAAAGGCTATTCAGGTGGGCCTGAGATAGCCTGTCTGCAAGCAAAATCAAGACTTAACAGGCAGAACTAGATTAACTTGTGTTGGGGAGGTAGCTAGGGACCAACTCAAATGTAAATTCTTTCTACCTTACCCAATACTCATCTTTCTGGCAGGGGCCTCCTAAGATTTTTCAGATGTAAATATCTTTAGTCTGGGCTATTATTTGGAAACTATCTGCCCTGAAAGGTAGTAGACTAGAACCTGTGACTGGAATTTCTGGAATACCTTTTTTACCATAATAACATAAATGGTTGGAGGAAAGCAAAGTAGAATTTTTTGTTATATGATGGATTTTTATATATCTATATTTGCTTGGTTAGGCCATGTCTCAGCTATAAGAAAATAGGAGAGTTTAAGAAATTGCCAAGTGAGATTTATCTGCTTCTAAATACATGGGGAGGTCCATTATTCCCAGGAGACATTTTTTCTTTCACCTCTGTCTGTAAAATATCATTTTTACAGACTTTTCACTGGGCTACCATGGCACATTATGTTAAGATTCAAGCAAGATTGGTTGTGTGATTCACAATGTTCCACCCTTGGCTGTGCTACTATATTCAGTTGATGGCTGATGAGTGAAGAACAGGATGTTTGCTTTGGTATTGTTACCTCTTATAATTGAAAGTGTTTTAATGGATAACTCTATATGAACTTGGGCACTGTTAATTGGTCTAAGTGGATTACAAAAAAAATAAATAAAAATGAAAGAGAGTATCATCCTGAGTAAAGTAACCCTATCTCAAAAGAACACTCATGGTATGCACTCAATGATAAGTGGATCGATCATATAGTTGATCACAAGAAGATCTCAACAAATATAAGAAGATCGAACTAATCCCATGCCTCCTATCAGATCACTATGGAGTAAAAGTGGTCTTCAATAGCAACAAAAACAATAGAAAACCCACATATACATGGAAACTGAACAATACTCAATGATACTTTGGTCAAGGAAGAAATAAAGAAAGAAATCAAAGACTTTTTAGAATTAAATGAAAATGAAGGCACTACATACCCAAGTCTATGGGACACAATGAAAGCAGTTATAAGAGGAAAACTCATAGCCCTGAGTGCCTCCAAAAAGAAACTGGAGAGAGCATACACGAGCAGCTTAACAGCATACCTGAAAGCCCTGGAACAAAAAGAAGCTAATTCACCCAGGAGGAGTAGAAGACAGGAAACCATCAAACTCAGGGCTGAAATTAATCAAGTAGAAACACATAGAACCATACAAAGAATCAACAAAACCTGGAGCTGGTTCTTTGAGAAAACAAAAAAGATAGATAAACCCTTAGCCAGGCTAACCAAAGGGCACAGAAACAGTATCCAAATTAACAAAATTAGAAATGAAAAGGGAGATATAACAACAGAAACTGAGGAAATTCATAAAATCATCAGATCCTACTACAAAAGCCTGTACTCAACAAAATGGAGAATCTGAAGGAAATGGACAATTTTCTAGACAGATACCAAACACCAAAATTAAATAAGGATCAAATAGATCATCTAAATAGTCCCATAACCCCTAAATAAATAAAAATAAAAGGGGTCATAGAAAGTCTCCCAACCAAAAAAAAAAAAAAAAAAAAAGCACAGGACCAGATGGTTTTAGTCCAGAATTCTATCAGACCTTCAAAGAAGACCTTACACCAGTACTCTTCAAGCTATTCCACAAAATAGAAACAGAAGAAGCTTGGAATTTCCAAGACACAATTCACATATCACATGATGCATAAGAAGTAGGAAGAACAAAGTATGGATCCTTGTGGAAAGGGGAAAAATACCCACAGAAGGAGATACAAAGTCAAAAGGTTGTGCAGAGTCTGAGGGAAAGACCTTCCAGAGACTACCCCACCCAGGAATGCATCCTATATACAGTTACAAAACCCAGACACTATTGTGGATGCCCACAAGTGCTGGCTGACTGGAACACAATATAGATAACTATCACCTGGGCCTGATACAGCTATCACCTGGGAAGCTCTCCTAGTGACTGACAAATACAGAGGGGGACACTCCTAGCCTGCTATTGAACTGAGCACAGGGTCCCCATTGGGGGAGCTAGAGAAAGGACCCAAGGAGCTGAAGGAGTTTGCGGCGCCACAGGAGAAACAACAGTATGAGTCACCCAGCACTCCCAGAGCTCCGAGGGACAAAACCATCAACCAAAGCCTACACATGGAGTCACCCATAGCTCCATACACATCAGTGGCAGAGGATGGTCTTGTTAGACACCAAAGGGAGGAGAGGCCCTTGGTCCTGGAAAGACTTGATGCAGTAGTATAGAGAAATACCAGGACGGGGAAGATGGGGAGGGTTGATTGTGGAAAGGGAGATAGCTTATGGGATTTTCCAGGGATGGGGAACCAGAAAAGGGGACAACATTTGAAATGTAAATAAAGAATACACCTAAAAAAAAATAAATAAAAAATAAAAAGTGTATCTGAAGTTGGGAGGAGCTGTAAGGGAGAGAAAATTCGAAGGAGTAGGAGAGTAGGAGAATTAAGGATCAATATTTTTACACACACACACACACACACACACACACACACACACACACAGAAGCAAGAGGTTTATTTTCCAGTTGGGATAGACCTCCAATTAGTCCCTCAAGGTGGATTACTATAATGGCTATTACAAGCAGTTTTTATACTTTTTATGGGCATAGGTTACATCAGCAAAGTTATAGTTTAAACTTATTGGCTGAGCATATTGATGTTTAAATCTATTGGCTAGCAAGAGTGCACACATTTGAACTCTACCTGGCACTTTTCAGGGTCAGGTAACTATCAGTCAGCACATTCTGAGGAATTTTTACTCAAGAATGTTCCAGTGAGTGGAGAAAGGAACCTGGCCTAGCCCTGACCTGAGGTGGGAAGCTGCAAGATGGCCTAGCCTTGACTGGAGTTGGGTGGGTGTAAGGCCACCAGGGCCCTTCATTTCCCATTTTTTTCTTGTACAAGCTTCAATCTTGGAGCTACACTAAGCAGTGTCTGGTAACTAACTCATATTCTTCAGGTCCTGTTCTCAGGATCTCATATTGTTGGTTTAGGACCATCAGCTGCACTGCTCCTTTTTTCTTTTTTATGAAGGCTATACGCTCTTTCAATATGCAGGTTCAAAGGTTAACAATAGCAGGAGAACAATTAGGAGTCCTAACAAGATGGATGTAAGGATGGTTAGTCAAGGGGAGAAGTTAAATTAAGACTCCAACTTGCCCTGACTGTTCTGTTTCTCCCCTCTGCTTGGCTAGCCCTTCTCTCACCTTGACCATTGAATCCACAGCTAACTACCCCCAGAATGGTCTCCAGTATGTGCTTCCTGATGTTTCACATCCCCAGGTTGCACAGAAAAAGTGGTTAGCCCCCTCCCCCACTGATGGGCCTGCTGCTGGGGCACGCATGTGTGGGAATTTTTCTCACAGGAAATAACTAAATTTCAGGTGTCTGCACCCTAGGCCCCACCATCCAAAGCTGCTTCTGGGACATGGTTTAGGTTTGCAAGTCTCTCGTCTCCCACATCCAGGTAATCCCTTCTCCTGTATCTCTAGGGTTGGTTATCCCAGGAGTCAAGGCCTGCCACTAACATATAGAGATCAAAGACAAGGTCTAGCCACCAGATATAAAGCAGGTGTTCCACTCTAGTGGACCAAACTACATACATCCCCAGTGGTTGAGAGTATGTGCCAAGTCACTTTGGTAGGGTGGGGGTGGGGTGCTGAGGCTCAATGTGGGAAGGAAGATACACCATCACCATCTAATGGTTTCTTTAGCCTTGCTGAAGGGCAGGTAATCTTGAAGTTGAGGAGGTTTCTCAGGTGTCTGGCTGCTATCCAGTTGGCATCAGGTGCAGGTGTTTGTCTGAGGTGAGATATGTGAACTCAGGCAGTTACATCATACACTTTAATGGAAGCCAGGGTGGTCAACACCACCAGGGACAGCCCTTTCCACTTTGCTTCTAAGTTTTCAGCACAATGTCTTTTAACATATACCCAATATCAAACTTGGTACTTATGTGGAGCCTCGGGGATACCTGCATTATACAGGACACTAAGTGTAAGCCATAATTCCTGGTGGCTGATCTGGAAAGCTTGCAATCAATCCATAAGATCCTTGTCGGCCTGAAAAGTCACTAAGTGAAGGGGGGTGGGGAGGTGTCAGGTGCCAGGGTCAAAGGAGTGGGGATCCTATACAGGATCTCAAAAGGGGTCAGGTTAAAATGGTAGGGGATGTTCTGGCCTCAGAACAGAGCCAACGGAAAGAGCATCACCCAGACAGTGCCAGTCTCCGAGGACAATTTAGTTAAGGTCTCTTTAAGGTTCTGTTCATTCTACCTGCCGTGATCTCTGGGGACGGTACATACAATGGAGCTTCCAATTAGTCCCCAATATCTCTGCCAATCCTTGACTTACCTTAGAAACAAAAGCAGGATCTTTATCAGATCCAATTACCTTAGGCACTCTGAACTTCAGGAAGCTTTCTTCTAATATCCTTGGTTCTAATATTCTTGGTTACCACGGTAGCTATTTCCTGCTTGGTGAGGAAATCCTCAACCCATCCAGAAAATGTATCTACAAACACTAGAAGGTATTTGTAAACATATTTTCCTGGCTTAACTTCTGTAAAATCGACCTCCCAAAACACTCCAGGATGTTCTCCCCTAGGTCTTTTGCCCTGTTTACTCTTGGCCACATAAGCATTCACTTGCCAGAATACTTTACACTGTTCTACTGTATCTCTGGCTAAAGCCCTGATACTCTGTCTTGCTGTTCAGACAATTCGCCCCTGCCATGGGTGCAGAAACCAGATTATAGCAAGATTTGGTAGGCTTCCACTGATGTGTGTAAAAGGAGCAAAGCTCTCCTGGTACATCTGCCACTGCAATTGGCAACACCAGACCATTGGCTTTCCAGCCTGTGAGCCAAAAATGCAAACAAAAGGCAGACAAACACAAACACTTACAAGTAGGCACCACTTTTCAAGCTTTGCCTTTTTTTTCTTCCAATCAGTCTAGTCTGTGGTTGCTCAGGAATCTCCTCAAATCACACCCTGAACCTCTGCCAGTTATACTTACTTCAAGATGCTCCCAAATGAGATACTAAGATACAGATCAAAGCAAAAGCAAGAGGTTTATTTTCCAGTGTCTTGGGGATGACCTTTAATTAGTCCCTCAAGGAAGGTTACAAGAAGGTGACCACTTTGTTATAATATGTGTAAAACTGAACCAAGGACACTAATAATTCATCTTACTTTATTGCCATTGTCTACTTTTTTGTGACTATCAGAAGCAATGGGTTTATTTTAATTCCAATTTTATTTCAACTGCTTGCTTGGCTCCAAAGATGTTAGTCCTTTGCAGATATATATTTTTTTGTAAAACATTCTGACCAGTTTTTCCTTCCACTTTGCCTCCCCATTTCCTCTTCCCTACTTTTTCTACCTCCCTTTATATACTCCCCCTCTGTTTTTCTTCAGCAAAGCGCGAGCCTTATTGGATATCAACTATCCATGGCATATCAAGTCACAGTATAATTCGGTACCTCTTCTATTAATGATAGACTAGGTTACCAAGTAGGGTAAAAAGGTCCCCAAAACAGGAAACAGAGTCAGGGATTCTCTGCATTTCTTACTTGTCTCTAATTTTTTTTGTCTGGTTGAGGACTTGTGAATTTTCTCTCCTTGTCTATATTGACCTCACACAGATCATGTTTAGCAAGTCACTTTCAAGAGACTGTATTAGTGAATATTCTGACATTACTAGGAGACACAGTCACAAAGAAAACTCCCTGATCCTTAGTGTGGGAAGTCTTTTGTAGATGAAGCCAACAATGAGATCTTAATCCATAGAGTTAAAACAGGACATGTGAGTGAAAGTACATCAACATATTGCTCAGTAAGACCTTACTTTACTTTATTTTATATTAATCATTTTATTCATTTACATTTCAAATGATATTTCCCTTCCTGGATACCCCTAAACAACAACCCTCCATCCCATATCTCCTCTTCCTCCTCCCCTTTGCCTCTATGGGGGTGCTCCTCCACCCACCAACTCACCCACTCCCACATAGCCACTCTAGCATCGGTTCATTCTACAGCATCAAACTTCCACAGGACCAAGGGCCTCCCCTCCCACTGAAGTCAGATGAGGCAATCCTCTGCTACATAGGTATCTGGAGCCATGAACACATCCATGTATACTCTTTGTTTAGTGGTTTAGTCTCTAGGAGGTATGTATAGACTGGTTAGTTGATATTGTTCTTCCTGTGAGGTTGTAATCCCTTTCAGCTCCTTCAGTTCTTCCCCTAGCTCTTACATTGTGTTTCCCAGGCTCAGTCCAATGGTTGACTATCTCTCCTTCTGTACTGGTCAGGTACTGGTAGAACCTCTCAGGAAACAGCCGTACCAGGGTCTTATCAGTAAGCACTTCCTGGTATCAGCAATAGTGTCTGAGTATGGTGTGTGCAGATGGGATGAATTCCTAGGTAGGGCAGTCTCTAGGTGGTTGTTCCTTCAGATTCTGTTCCATTTTTGTCCATCTTTCCTTTGGACAGGAACATTTGTCGGTTAAAATTTTTAAGATGGGTAGGTGGTCCCATCCCTCAAGTAGGGGACATGCCTATCTACTGGAAGTAGTCTCTAGGTTCTAGATCCCCTTTGGTGTGTATTTTGGCCAAAGTCATCCCAGTTGGGTCCTGAGAGCCTCTTGCTTCCCTGGCATCCAGGGTATTTCTAGTGCTATCCCCAGTTCCCTATCTCCCATGATACACATTTCTATTTGATTTCCTGACCCTCTGTACTTCTCTCCTGTCCCTTCTAGTGTCTTATCCTGCCCTGATTTTTTCCCTTTCTCTCTTCCTCCCAGGTCCCTCTCTCCCTTTACCTCTTCTGATTATTTTGTTTCCCCTTCTATGTAGGATTGAAGCATCCACGCTTTGTTCTGCCTTCTTCTTAAGCTCCATGTAGTTATGAAGAAGATTCTATTATGCACAAACCTGAGTGTTCCATATTCTTGTCAAGGTCATATTTGTGATATTCATCATCAAGAGCTAAAGTCAGTACTGACACCCATTTTCTGATATTTACTAATATTGTTGCACCTAGACAATGAAATTTGTCAATCACTATTTGATTTAAAAAGGAAAAGATTGGTTTTAAAGATTAAGAGTGAAATTAAATGATTGTATCTGGATGGTATTTTAGGTAGACTCAGGCTTCTGATATTCTATACAGTAGTCCTGTGGAATACAAAGGCTACAGCATCTTCTTTATCAGCAATTGTCTATCTATCTGTCTATCTATCTATCTATCTATCTATCTATCTATCTATCTGTCTGTCTATCATCTATCTCTCTGGTTTTCATGTATATATCATCTATATCAGCTGTAATTCATTTATATTATATGTACCAATATATCTAAGTATCTTTCCTCTTCTTATCTCTACCTATCTATCATCTATGTATGTATGTATGTATGTATGTATGTATCATCTATTTATCTATCATCATCTATAATCTATCTACCTATAATATTTACTGATCACTACCAATATATCATATTTCTTTTATCTATGTATCTATCCATGTATATATCTATGACTCTGTCTATCATTTATCTATCTAGTTATCTAGCTGTCTCTCAAGTAACTTAAAAATCCAGGGTCTGCTAGCATTCTACATTTGAGGCCTCTAATTTCAACCAGGCAGGAGTCAAAGAAGAGTAATAAGGATTCCAACCTACCTACAACATTTTCAACTCCAAATTTGTCTTGTCTAAAAGAAAGATGGAACAGAAACGGAAGATATGGCCAACCAACATCTGGATTAACTTGAGACCCATTCCATGGGCAAGTACCAACCACTGATACTATGAATGATACTCAGTCATGCTTGCAGAGAGTAGCCTAGCATAACTACCCTCTTAGAGGCTTTACCCAGAAGCTGACTGAAACAGATGCAGCTGTCCATAGCCAAACATTGGCTGGAGATCTTGGAGTCTTATGGAAGTGTTTGGGAAGAAAGGCCCTCAAGGGGACAGGAACTCCAAAGGAAGACCAACAAAGTCAACTATCCTGAACCTCTGGGAATGTTCAGAGCCTGAACTAGTGCCCAAAGAGCATAGAGAGGCTGGACCAAGGCCCCTGGCACATATTTAGCAGATTCCATTTCACACCATTTTGAGTGAGTAATATCAAAAACTCAGGTGACAGCAGATGTTGGCAAGGATGTGGAGAAAGAGGAACACTCCTCCATTGCTGGTGGGATTGCAAGCAGGTACAACCACTCTGGAAATCAGTCTAGTGGCTCCTCAGGAAATTGGACATAGTACTACCTGAGAACCCAGCTGTATCACTCCTGGGCATATACACAAAAGATGTTCCAACATACAACAAGGACACATACTCCAATATGTTTGTAGCAGCCTTATTTACAATAACCAGTAGCTTGAAACAACCCAAGTCTCCCTCAACAGAAGAATGGATGCAGAAAACAGGGTACACAATGGTATACTGTTCGTCTATTAAAAAGAATGGCTTAATGAAATTTGTAGGCAGGGGAGCAAGCAGTGTGCTCGGGTGAGTCAGGCCCTGGAGAGTAGAGGATCCAGCCATGAGGCCTCTGGGGGGAGCCTTCAGGACTCCTGTTAGGGATCAGGAAAAGCCTGGGCCACTGTACCCAGTCTCCAGGCAGTGCAGGAGGTCAGCTGGGCACCCAGAGACCAGCTTCGAAGAGGAAGCTTGCACTGGTGAGTCCAGCATTGACAACAAGACCAACTAACACCAGTGAGAACTAGATGGCAAAAGGCAAATGCAGGAACATTACTAACAGAAATCAAGGCAATATGGCAGCATCTGAACCCAATTCTCCACTAGCAGCATGTCCTGAATACACTAACACTCCAGAAAAACAAGATATAGATTTAAAATTACTGATCATGATGCTGTTACAGGATCACATGAAGGACATAAATAAATCTCTTAAATAAATTCAGGAGAAAATGGATCAAAAGTTTGAAGCCCTTACAAGGGAAACACAAAAATCATTGAAAGAAATTCAGGAGAATTGAGAAACCAATAAGAAGGAAACACAAAAATCACTTAAAGAAATACAGGATGCCACACCAACTCCAGTGTCGTCTGTGTGACATGACAGTATGTCATTAAGGCAGACGGGAGAAAAATGCCCCTCGGGGCTAGGCTCCCTGGAGATCCCTGGCAGTGTGCCCACCTCTGGCCTAAGAAAAGGCCTTGATGATCTCTAAGGTTGCGCTTCCTGGGTTATGGGTTTTGCACTTTATCTTTCTTCTTCCTACTTTAATTCTTTATACAGCTCGATCCCAGCCTACAAGCAGGTTAATTGAAAAAGGAGAACTTGGTATTCCGGTGGAAGGAAAAAGAAGATGTGGCGATTACGCCTACTGCTTCCAGTCCTGAACTCAATGAACTCATGTTGAACCTTAGTGAAAGAAAGTCTTGGAATGCTCTTTTAACAGGGTCTGTCTTTATTATTAGCCTTAGTAAAGGTAATGATAAATAGTTTGCAACAAGAAGAAAAACAATATGAAAAAGTATAGGACTACTGATGAGCTATTGCTTTATACAGGTACTTATGATAAGAAGGTAATAGATGGATAAAAACATTGAAGGTTAGAAGGTCCTATAATTTTCTTGAGATTATGGACATAGATTAGCTTGAGCTAGACCACCGTGGTGTGTTTGCTGTCCAAGGCAGTAGAGAAGGCTCTTGTAATGTATATGTGTTCATTTTTAAAGCATTTTGACTTTTGATGACAGAAGAAGGCTTTAAGCATGCAAATTGGTCTGAAGGCCCAAGTTCTCTTGTTGATTATTAACACAACTTTAATAAGTAACCACAAGTTAGAATCGAACACTATATGTCTGAGGTTCATGATCATAGTTTGCTTTTGATCACGGTTCACAGAGTAAGAGTTCCTGTGGGCATCATCTCATGTCTATTTGCTGTTCTAATTAAGATGGAAATGTACCTTGTTTAGTAATTGTTTGAGTGTTTCTGGAGGTGTGCCAACCTCGATCTGTTCCTCAATGTATTATAAATATGCCTGACTAAAAAGTAAAGTTGCAGCAGATTCAAACCGCTCTCTGGTGTGTCTGTCTGTCATCTCGCCGAACCTGTGCCTTCCTGAATACAAAGCCCTGATTTTCCCTAGGTCGTGACTCCCCCGGCTGGGTCAGTCCGTGGCAACAGGAGAACTTTGGTCAACAGGCTGAGGTCATGAAAGAGGAAACACAAAAGTCTCTTAAAGAATTACAGGAAAGCACAAACAAGCAAGTGAAGGAGCTAAGCAAAACCAATCAGGATCTAAAATCAGAAGTAGAAAGAACTAAGAAATCTCAAAGGGAGACAACTTTGGAGATAGAAAACCTTGGGAAGAAATCAGGGGCCATAGATACAGCTATCAACAACAGAATACAAGAGATAGAAGAAAGAATCTCGGATGCTGAAGATACCATAGAAACCATGGACTCAACAGTTAAAGAAAATGCAAAATGCAAAAAGCTTGTAACCCAAAACATCCAGGAAATCCAGGACACAATGAGAAGACCAAACCTAAGAATTATAGGCATAAATGAAAGTAAAGATTTATAACTTAAAGGGCCAGCAAATATCTTCAATAAAATTATGGAAGAAAGCTTCCCTAACCTAAAGAGAGAGATGCCCATGAATATACAAGAAGCCTACAGAACTCCAAACAGACTGGACCAGAACAGAAATAGCTCCTGTCACAACATAATCAAAACGCCAAATGTACTAAACAAAGAAAGAATATTAAAGGCAGTAAGAGAAAAAGGCCAAGTAATATATAAAGGAAGACCTGTCAGAATCACATCAGACTTCTCACCAGAGACTATGAAAGCTAGAAGATCCTGGGCAGATCTCATGCAGACTCTAAGAGAACACAAATGCCAGCCAAAACTACTATACCCAGCAAAACTCTCAATCACCATAGAGGAAGAAACCAAGATATTCCAAGTTTTACCCAATATCTTACCACAAACCCAGCCCTACAAAGGATAATAGGAGGAAAACACCAACAAAAGGAGGGAAACTTCACCCTGGAAAATGCAAGATAGTAACCTTCTTTCATCAATCCCAAAAGAAGATAACCAATCAAATATAAAAGATAACATCAAAAATGACAGGAAGTAATAATCACTATTCCTTAATATCTTTTAACATCAATGGACTCAATTCCCCAATAAAAAGACATAGACTAACTGACTGGATACGTAAACAGGACCCTACATTTTGCTGCTTACAGGAAACACACCTTAGTCTCAAAGACAAACAATACCATAGAGTAAAAGGCTGGAAAACAATTTTACAAGCAAATGGTCTCAGGAAACAAGCCAGAGTAGCCATTCTAATATCAGATAAAATTGACTTTCAACCTAAAGTCATCAAAAGAGGCACTGAGGGATACTTCTTGCTGGTCAAAGGAAAAACACACCAAGAAGAAGTCTCAATCCTGAACATCTATGCTCCAAATGCAAAGGCACCCTCATTCGTAAAAGAAACTTTATTAAAGCTCAAAGCACACATTGCACCTAACACAATAATTGCGGGTGACTTCAACATTGCACTTTCCTCAATGGACCGATCAGGAAAACAGAAACTAAACAGGGACACAGTGAAACTAATTGAAGCTTTTGGACCAATTAGATTTAACATATATATATATATATATATATATATATATATAACACATCAAAGAACAACATTTCACTGTGCCTGGATGTTGTATTCCATAGCTGCCTGCAGCTATTATGAACTGAGTTGCTGGAACAGAAGCTGAGGGATGGATGGGGAAGGTGCGAAAAGAAAGAAGGGTCAGGACAATGTTTCAATGATTGAGGCCAAAACTTTAATGGCGGTCAGACCTTTTAACAGTTTGGGCAAACCCTTCCCCCCAGACTTCAGGTTGAATTCTTGTGGAAGTTGTCTAGCTTCTCCTGGAGGTTCTGGTCTCTGACTGCTCCAGCAGCTGGGTGGGTCACCTGCTTAATTCAGGAATTCCTAGACCTGGAGGAACAAAGAGCTTAACCTTCACTGAGCTTCTCCACCCTAGGATAAAAATTCCTGCTTTAACATACTTCCCTATTATGTCCTAATGGCAGATTCCTACCTGGGATTGTCCTTGGCCAATGTCAAACTCAAACCATGTGCATGACTGCCCCAACTTGGCTCTGTACAGCTGGAGTAGCAGGAAAGGAAGAAACATGGAGAGACTGTTTGTCACTCCAGCCCACACATATTGAATAGCAGGATCTCTTACTGTGCTTGCTAGTCTTGTATCAACTTGACATGCAAAATTGAGGTATCTGAAATGAGGAAATAATTGAGAAAATGTCTTCATAAGAGCCAGATGCAACATCCACTGCTATAAATGAGTCCTGCTGGTAAATGTGTTTGATATACCCAGTTGTTCTCCAGCAAAGAAAACTAATGCTTCCTTTAAGTGACTGTAAACTAGAGATAGATTTTGGTTAGCAATGGACTCTTGCACCAACTTGCCTCTCTCAGTAGTGTGAACCCTTCTGTTTTAGAACTGTGTAATTCAGGGAAATAATTCAACTTTTTTGGCTAACTAGATAAAATATTATATGCTAACCTTTCAGTTAATTGTTCCTGAATGAGTAAAAGGGGATATGTACAGGTAGAGTTCTAGTACATTGAGATATCAGAGCATAAGTAATTCAAACATAACTTTTTGGCTTGTAAGTAACATTCTTCAGGGTTAGCTATTAATTACTTCTGAGAAATAGAATCTAAGAACCAAAACTTAATTGTACCTCATGAACAAATAGGAGATACAATACAAAATTATTACAGGCAAAAGGATGACAGGCCTCAAAAATAACCATTCTTTTTTTCTTTTTTATTGAATATAATTTTCAATTACATTTCCAATGGTAAAACCTTTCCTGATTTCTCCCCTACCCCAAAAACCCCAACCCCTCTTCCTACCCATGGCTCCACATATATGCCCCTCCACCCAAGCCACTCCCACCTCACCTGTCTTGATTTCCCCTTATTGGGGCATCTATTGAGCCTTCAGCTGACCAAGGACCACTCCTCCCACTGATGCCCGACAAGGCATTCCTCTGCTACATTTTTGGCTAGAACCATGTGTACTCCTTGTTTGATAGTTTAGTCCCTGAGAGTCCTGGGATGTCTGGGTAGCCAACATCACTGTTCTTCCCATGGGGATATAAACCCCTTCAGCTCCTCCATACCACAATCCAGCTCCTCCATTGGGGACCCCACATGCAGACCAATTGTTAACAACTAACTCATCATACTTTCTGTGTGACTACTTCCTTAGCTACAACTCAGACATTCTGTAATTTATTTATTTTTTAGTGTGTTACCCAACTTTGATCTGTCTTTCCTTTCTTTGGTTTTCTAATTATCCATTAAATATATAATGTAGGCCTCATGCTTAGAGGAGAGAATCCAGTGAAATGTAACACTAAGTTGTTCTGTGTGAAGAATCTGTATTTTCTTACATAATTCTGTTTTCTCTGTTATGTTCACTAATGAAGATAATTTGGGCTGAATTGAAAAATCTCTGTACAAGAAAAACTCCCTCAGTGAGGGAAAAGTAGAAAGTTGGAATCTCACTCAGCTCTATGTTCAACACACTATTTTAGCAGGGGTAAAATAAGTATTTAATAAAACCATGAGTATTATACAAAAAAATCTAGATGAAAGGCATCTCCATAATTATTGAAGGGGCCTTACATAGTCTCTTGTGGTCCTGGCCTGGTTGTCCTGGATTCTCTAAAAAATCAGGATGAGCAAGCCATAGAAAGCACACCAGTAACGAATATAGCTCCTTGGCTTCTGCCTTAGCTCCTGCCTCCAGAATTGTTCCAATCCTGACTCCCTGACACATAGCAATGAGGAAGTGTAAGCTAAACAGATCATTTTTCCTAAGTTGCTTTTTGATTGTAGTTTTTGTTATAACAGTAGATACCCTAACTAAGATACATATTTTTTTCTTAAAGAAAACTCTAGCATGAACATGTTGAGTCTATTTTTTATTAGATATATTATTTATTTACATTTCAAATGATTTCCCTTTTCCTCGTTCCCCCCTCCCTGAAAGTGCCATAGGCCTCTTCCCTCCTCCTGTTCCCCAATCCACCCCCTACTACTTTCCTGTCCTGGTACTCACCTACACTGCTGCATCATGCATTTCCAGGACCAGGGGCCTCTCCTTCCTACTTCTTGGACATTGTTTGATATGTGAATTGTGTCTTGGGTATTCTGAGCTTCTGGGCTAATTTCTTAATTACATACTCTACGACACAGGCATATAAAGTTTACAGTACCAATTTTTATTCCACAGGTATATAAACTTAGCCCTTGAATTATCTACGTAGTTTTTGAAGAAATTTAGAGTATACACATACAGAAAAATGTAATGAATCACATTATAGTATATTTAAAACTGAAGATCACAATAGAAATACTATAAAGTTGAATTGGTAATAAAAACTTCCCAACATGAAAATTAAATATTAACAAAATACTCTAATACAGTAGGATATATTTAGAAACTGAAGCAATAATTTATTATTAGGGTATGCTACATAAATTCAGACTATTGTATAAGCCAATGTTATTCATGGGAATTCTGGAATACAAAATAGCTGTCATAAATGTATTTGTGTAAATGTAAGATAATTCTTAAAGCTACCTTTTACTTCTCAACCTCACCAGGGCTTCTTTTACATCTTTGTTCCGTAGACTGTAAATCAGAGGGTTTATCATGGGAATAATGAGGAGGTAAAAGACTGATGTCATTTTATCTTGGTCTAGAGAGTAGGCAGAACTTGGTCTGAAATACATAAAGAGCATGGTCCCCTGGAAAATCCCAACTGCAGTCAGGTGAGAGGCACAGGTGGAGAAAGCTTTGAACCAGCCACCAGTAGAACTAATCTTTATGACAGATGAGATGATGTAACAGTAGGATATAAGAACTCCTGAGATAGTGCTTAGTTCAATGAAACCAAAAAGTGCAAATAATACCAGTTCATTGACATGTGTATCAGAACATGAAAGAAGTAAGACTGGAGGTAAATCACAAAAGAAATGATTGATCTGAGTAGAGTGGCAGAAACATAAGCTGAATGCCAATGATGTATGTATGAAACCATCTATAGTTCCTAACAGATAGATTCCAGTTAAAAACTGGTAACAAACTCGACTAGACATGTCCACAGCATACATCAGGGGGTTGCTGATGGCCTTGTACCTATCAAAGGCCATTACTGCCAGAAGCATGCATTCAACATCTATAAAAATAGAGACAATCAGGAGTTGGAGAAAACAGCCAACAAAAGAAATTGGTTTATTATCTTCAAGAAGGTCTGAAAGCATCTTGGGTCCAACTGCAGTGGAATAGCAGAGATCAGAAAAAGAGAGGTGGCTGAGAAAGAAGTACATGGGTGTGTGAAGCTGATGATCCATTCTGATCAATGTGATCATTCCTATATTTGTCAGAAGAATAGTGAGGTAAACAATTAGAAACACCATGAACAAAGCTACTTTCATCTCAGGCTTGTTGGTAATTCCCAACAGAAGAAATTCAGGCATAGATGAACAGTTTCTCTTGTCCATTCTTCTCTCTTCATGATCTAAATAGTAACAAAATTAGAAAGTCAATGGTATGTTATTGTTTGATATTCTTCTGGATATATAATAAAGAAATTAATTGCATTCTTAGGAATCTACTAGGCACATAGGCAAATGAAGAAAATGAATAACATAAATTACAGTTGTAATGTGGCATGATAAAGGAAAAGTAATAATATAGAATAATTAAACTGAACTGTATGCCACTTGGTCTACATGTTTCTGTCATTTATCTATATTTGTAGTTCATGATTCATCTGACTTTTCTTGATCTCCAACACTCATTATTCAGTAACACATTTACATAAACAATGATGATCTATGATGACACATGATATAAACTAAATGACAATTTACAGACACATTTTCCTATAAACTGTATCTTATATATTCTTATTATAGTCATAATGATTGTCACTGTATTTGTTAGGTTATTCAGTATATAGTATATATGAATCCAATAATATTATCAGATAATTAATTAAGATAGTTTTGGTACAACCAGATGGGTTTTGTGCAGAGTTAGATCAGACCTTCAAAGAAGACATAATACTAACACTCTTAAAATTATTCCACAAAAAAGAAACAGAAGGACCACTACCTAATTCATTCTATGAAGCCACAATTACTCTGACATCTAAACCACACAAATACCTAATAAAGAAAGAGAACTTCAGACCAATTTCCCTTATGAATATTGAGGCAAAAATACTAAATAAAATTATTGAAAACTGAATCTAAGAACACATCAAAACAATCATAGGCTTCATTCCTGGGATGGTTCAATATATGGAAATCCATCAATATAATCTACTACATAAACAATCTAAAGAAAAAAGCCACATGATCATTTTATTAGATGCTGAGAAAGCATTTGACAAAATCCAACACCTCTTCATGAAAAAAGTCTTGGAAAGATCAGGAATTCAAGGCCCATACCTAAACATAGTAAAAGCAATATACAGCAAACCAGTAACCAACATTAAATTAAGTGGAGAAACTTGAAGCAATCCCATTAAAATCAGGGACTAGACAAGGCTTCCTCATCTCTCCCTACCTGTTCAATATAGTACATGAAGTCCTAGCCAGAGAATTTAGACAACAAAAGGAGGTTAAAGGGATACAGATTGGAAAGGAAGAAGTCAAAACATCACTATTTGCAGATCATATGATAATATACTTAAGTGACCCCAAAAACAATACCAGAAAACTCCTAAACCTGATAAACAACTTTAGCAAAGTAGCTGGATATAAAATTAACTCAAACAAACCATTAACTTTCCTGTACTCAAATGATAAACAGACTGCAAAAGAAATTAGGGAAACAACACCTTTCACAATAGTCACAATAATATAAAATACTTTTGCAAATTTTAAATTGTTTACATAAAAATAAAGCACAATTTATTAACATGTTTATCACTCTTCACTGACTTTCTAAACTCCTTTATTGCTTAAATGTGTGCATATGACAAAATCTTCAAGTTAGAATATGCAAGAAATGGTAATAACAAATTACATCAAATAGTTTTGCTTAGTATACTCTTGAATCTTCCATTTATAAAACAATGTGTGATAAATAGCACAGTAGCAAAATTTCACCAATAAAATGCTTTTGTGTCCGGTGTCTGCATGAAGCAGTCCTAGGTAAACATTGTGGGGTACCTTTGTTTTCCACTGTTTTTACATAAAAGGGAGACAGAGAGACAGACAGGGACAGAAAGAGGGAACGGATTGACTGATAATGAATCATAGAATAATGGTTTAAAGAAAATCTGTAATGAGTAAATTTCCAATTGAAAAATGAGAGTACAGCAGAGAACAATTTTTGCATAGCAATATTTAAACATAATTCAAAAATGCACTTAACGTCTATAAAACAATTAAAGCTATTTTTCTCTCCAATGTATGACATTTGCTACCAGCATTTTATGCAATTACTGCTTAGGTCTTGAAGGTATATGTTTTCTTTCAAACACTGCTAATGATAATGATGATGATGATGATGATGATGATGATGATGATAGAAGTTTTCAGCTAATTAACCTTAAGAAAATAGGCACTGTGTGTTGTAATATATATTTACTCAACACAGTATGGCTTGCTTTTTGCATGGCCTTCAAAAAACACATTTTGCTCTATATAATGTGAAACATTCATTATTATTAAAATTAGATGAATTATAAAGTTGTGTAAACCACGTCATTTGCAGTTGGATTATAAAAATGATTTATTTGCATATTTGATTTATTAATTTTTTAACCTTCATAGGCAGGAATAAAGCTATTTATTATTCTTTAATTTTATTTAATGTCAATGAAAGACTTTTTTTTATTTTTACAAATAACCTCTTAGAAACCTACCTGTGATGAGAGAGTCTTTCTGTACTTCAAATGGCAATTGAAGATAAGTTGATCACATTTATCTTCATCTAAGACTGCTGAGATTTAATTCTCTTGAGGCTCAGCCTCTTTTGAATTATTCTGAAGTGATTAATTAAATTTCTTACTCAGTATTTTCTTAGGGAATAACCAACCACTAAATCCATAGTTATTATTTTCACTCCATGTCCTTGACTTCATATTAGTGAATGACAGATATTGGTCAGGATTTCTAATTAAACAATTCATTAAATTAAACAAATTTAAATTTATTTAATAATATTGCATATTTCCTTATTTGCTCAGTTTCTTCGATGACCAAGGCAATTATATTGGCATCTAATTTAAAAGCATGCTAATATTACCAGTTTTTTTTATTATTTTGTATTGAAATTATAAAATAGCTACATATCCCTTTCCTTCTTTTAAGCATTATTTCCATGCATCTCCCCTATCCTTTTTCAAGTTAAAGGCTTGATTTTCTTTAATTTCTGTTACAGGCACATGTATACTCTCTCTCTCTCTCACACACACACACACACACACAGACACACACACACACACACATGCATGCACACACATGCACACAGATACAGCTACACACATGCATACATAAGTTCTACCTGATCAGGTTGAATAGTGTTAATTATATCCTTGATTGCAGAGCAGAACATTTGCTACTGGATAGCCAATTGGTGTTCTCTTCCCTGGGGAAGACATTTTTTTTTCACTCTCAGTATCCCTCATAAACAACCTGCATTTATTTATTGGTGAAGCCTCTTCTGTTAGCATTCACGTGTTTATTGGTGTAGCCCTTACTCAGGTCATGTTTATACAATCATGTTAATGACACTTTTTTTTGTGGAGTTCCTGAAATTTTTAGGAGGCATAATGTCACATAAAAATTCTTTATTCTTCTGGCTTTTATAAATCTTTACACCCCTCTTTCACAATGGTTCCGGAATCTTTGTTGTAGGAGTTGTGTTGCATCAGTTAAGACAGGGCTCTATAATTCTGCACTTTGATTTATTATGGTTTTCTATAATAATCTCTGTTAAAAAGAGAAGTTACTTTTATTTAAAATCATTTGTTTAATTCGTACCCTTACATCTTCTCTTTCCAAGAAGAAAGGCACTTAGATTAGTAGTCCTATTTCAGTGCTGATGGTATTAGAAAACTTGAGAGTGTATGATTAAAGGTTAAACACATTGAGCCTGATGCCATAAGTGATGGCAGCATCCACAGAAGTGTTTCCACAAGAATAAAATAAAGTCAGACCTATATAAAGTCACGGTCTTCACCAATTTTCTTTCATATGGATACCCAGAACACAGGAAGATACCACTTGAGTTCAGAATGAGTCTTACCTTCTGCTAAGCTGTCTCCGACATATCAGTACCCCCAAGAAATGCTGCCTAAACACATTCAGAGATGTTTTCAAAGGTTTTAATTGTCTCAGAATCCAGGTACATTTTTGGAGTATTATTTCAATTATATCATGAGAGGTACAAAAGTCCACCCCCAATTTGGGCTATTATGACAATCTACATAAGAGGACAGTAATGAAGAAAGATATTTGTCTGTAGGCCTTGATTCTTGCTTGCAAGGTGACCTATCTGGATGCTAAGGAATCCCTTTACTCCTGCATCAGAACCTCCTTCTTCAGATCTCAATGTAGACTCAAGATTAGCTGAGACATTTAGCCTTGTGAACTTGACAACTCCTCAATTCTTGGTCTTTCTATTAAAAACTACCATTGTTGGATATGCTGGGATACAACCTGTATGTCACTCCTGCAAGTCCCTTTTGATAAGGAGTTATTTTTTTCTACCTCTGAGGAAGTATGACTAATGCATGCACTTCAACAGATATTGTTATGCATATATGCATCCAAGTTCAGTTAACATGTAATAATAATGGAGAATGTGAGATTGGAATATGGGTTGCTTATGTGAATATAATATAGTGACAATCTTTGTCACATCATTATCTAATATTTTAATTTATTCCATTTAATGCTTTCTGCCAAGAGTACCATGACTCTTTCCACCTTTCTATGAGCTTTTATTAAAAAATGCCATAGTTGTCATCCATTTCCAGATATAAATCACAATTCTGAAAAGTAGTAATCCAAAGTCAGGAATCTGTAGATAGTGTCTGGAGAAGGTCCAGAATCAGGTTCACAGACAGCCCACTTCTTACTGTCCTCACCGAACATAAAAAGCTAAGGGTCTCTTTTGCTTTTTCATGTAGGCACAAATATGTTCAGTGAAAATTATACCTTCATTAATTTTCATTGTTTACCTTAGTTTTGCATACCAATTACATAGCTTAGGGAGACAGGTTCTTAACAGAAGGGGACATTAAAGTGAATTTACATAAAAAAGCACCAGTTTAAATATTAATGGTTATATGACAAAATATAGTCTGGTGGAAATCCAGAAGTCCTTCACTACTAACTATTAATTTTTCTTTTCCCCCCTGATATATTTTTATGTACATTTCAAATGATTTCCCCTTTTCTGTCCCCCCCACTCCCCGAAAGTCCCATAAGCCCCCTTCCCTCCCCCTGTTTTCCCACTCAACCCTTCCCACTTCCCTGTTCTGGTTTTGCCCTATACTACTACACTGAGTCTTTCCAGAATAAGGGGCTACTCCTCCATTCTTGTACCTCATTTGATGTGTGGATTATGTTTTGGGTATTACAGTTTTCTAGTTTAATATCCACTTATTAGTGAGTGCATACCATGATTGATCTTTTGAGACTGGCTTACCTCACTTAGTATGATGTTCTCCAGCTCCATCCATTTGCCTAAGAATTTAATGAATTCATTGTTTCTAATGGCTGAATAGTACTCCATTGTGTATACCACATTTTTTGCATCCATTCTTCTGTTGAGGAATACCTGTGCTCTTTTCAGCTTCTGGCTATTATAAATAGGGCTGCTATGAACATAGTGGAGCATATATCATTATTACATGCTGGAGAATCCTCTGGGTATATGCCCAGGAGTGGTATAGCAGGGTCCTCCGGAAGTACTAATAATACTATTAATTTTTCAGTGATTTTTTTTTGAAATAGTCTTTCCTGAGGAGAGTAATACACATTTGGTAGTGGCTATGCAACATCTGCAGGGAATAGTATATGAGTGCTTCACTGATGGGATTCTACTGTAGTAAGTCCCATGGAAACCCTGTTCTACTTGGCAATGACCTATGGTAAGTTTGGTGGCCTGTCTGCTTATTCCCTAGATCACATGTGCTACAAGTTCTCCTTGATTTTGCTATGCTTTCTGCACTCATAGCAAAAATTTACTTTCACTTTGTTGGTCACGGGCAAGGCAGGAATCATGCAGGCTCGAAGCCCTGTGCATGACTCTGTTTTGCCAATGATCTTTCTAGGTGTAAAACCCCTCTTCTTTCTGCCTCTATGGATTATCCAGATGTGACTCTTAATGTTGTGTATTTTCAAACACATAATCATGGCTCCAGAAAAATAGCTATAGCCATACTGAGTATGCTTGTGGCAGTTGAGGACAGTGGTGGGGCCTACTTATCTAACTGCCACAGAAGATATACCTGATCAACAGAGACTTGAAACGAGGGAGCTATGTCTAATCAACAGAGATTTAAAATGGGGGAAGCTATGTTTGGTCAACAGAGACTTAGAAAATAAGCATTTCTGATAAGACTGTCTCCTGAGTGGCCCTGCCAGAACCTTGCAAATACAGAGGCTGATTCTTGCAGCCACCTATTGGATTGAGCACAGGGTCCCCAATGGAGGAGCGGGACAGAGAAAAGACCTAAGAAGCTGAAGGGTTTGCAACCTCATAGGAAGAACAACAATATCAACCAAGCAGACGCCCCCCCCCCCCCCCCAGCACTCACAAGAACCAAGCCATTACCAAGGAGTACATGTGGCTCAGGCTGCATATGTAGCTGAGGATTGCCTTGTCAGGCATCAATGGGAGGAGAGGTCCTTGGTCCTAAGAAGGCTTGAGAGATGCCCTAGAGTAGGGGAATTGCGGGCTAGGAAGTGGATGTAGAGTGGGTGAGTGGGTAACAGCAGGAGGAGAGAGGATGGGATAGGAGGTTTCCAGGATGAGGGGAGGACTGGGAAAGGGTATAACATTTGAAATGTAAATAAAGAAAATATCCAATAAAAATGATTCTTGGAAAGATGCTATTACATGCATATCAGAAAACGTTGCATGGTACAATTGTATCCATGGTACAATTGTGTTGTATCCACAATTAAAAAAGGATTATGACAGGGGAGTGCAATCAGATGACTATTCTTATAGCCACAAAGGTATAATTCTGTCTCTTACCTTGCATAACTGTGTAATCGCTCATGGGTATGTAAATGTCTACAAGACATTCCTGGTAAGACATTTATTTTTTGGTTGATGAAATTGTGCTTTGTAGTGCAAAATAAGGTTAGGTAGTAATGGACCAAGTAGGAGAGGGAAAGAGGAAATGATTGAGCTTTTGAAATGATGATGTTAAGATTTCTTATAATAAAAAAACCAATAAATGATATGGCTCAAGTGAGTGAGATTATTATGTATATTTATTACTATGTATAAAGATGGTTAGAGTTATTCAGGGCCACTTCCTTGAAAATTAATAGGTAGTCAGTGTCTTTGCTTTCACTCACACTCTTTCCCTGTCGCAGGACCTCATCCTAGCAGCTGGAGCTGGTCTTAGGCACACATTATTAGAGACAACAAATTAATAGGATACTAGGGCACATATGATGATCTCAAATTTTTTCTCATTAATTAAATTTGGTACAAATATTTTTAAATTAAAACTATGAAATTTTTGATTTTGTTTTGTACATTATAAAACCAAAAAAACATCATACATTTTTATGTATTCAGTAAATTTCCTTAAAACCCAGTTTTATTTCTGAGCCTGACCAGGGCTTCTTTTACATCCTTGTTCCTTAGGCTGTAAATCAGAGGGTTTATCATGGGGATAATGAAGAGGTAAAAGACTGATGTCAGTTTGTCTTGGTCTAGAGAGTAGGCAGAACTTGGTCTGAAATACATGAAGAGCATGGTCCCCTGGAAAATCCCAACTGCAGTCAGGTGAGAGGCACAGGTAGAGAAAGCTTTGAAGCGTCCCCCTGCAGAGCTAATCTTTAAGACTGATGAGATGATATAACAATAAGAGACCAGGACACTTGAGATGGTGCTCAGTTCAATGAAACCAAAAAGGATGAATAACACCAGTTCATTGACTTGTGTATCAGAACAGGAAAGAAGTAAAACAGCAGGAAAATCACAGAAGAACTGATTAATATGTGTAGAGCCACAGAAACATAAGCTAAATGCCAATGAGGTATGTATGAAACCATCTATAGTTCCCAAGAGATAGATTAGAGTTAGGAACTGGTAACAAACTCTACTGGACATGTCCACAGCATACATCAGGGGTGTGCTGATAGCCTTGTACCTATCAAAGGCCATTACTGCCAGAAGCATGCATTCAATATCTATGAAGGTACAAACTAATAAGAATTGCAGGAAACAGCCAACAAAGGAAATTGGATTATTCTCTGCAATAAGGTCCAACAGCATCTTTGGTCCCACTGCGGTGGAATAGCACAGGTCAGAGAAGGCAAGTTGGCTGAGGAAGAAGTACATAGGTGTGTGAAGCTGGGGATCCATTCTGATCAAAATGATCATCCCAACATTTGCTACGAGAATAGTAAGATAAATAACCAGAAACACAACAAATAAAGCTGCTTTCATTTCAGCATTACTAGTAATTCCCAGGAGAAAAAAGTCTGGTAATGAAGAGCAGTTTTCCTTATCCATTCTTCTTTTTTCTTGGTCTAAATGATTACAAAAAGTGTCAGTGTTGTTAGATAAAGCTTTTGGTTTTTCCGTATAGTAAAGTATAATAAATTCAGAAAATGGTAATATCATTGCTAACTGTCATGCTGATAACAGGATATACACTAAGAAATACCTTTATCACTGATAAAAATTCTAATGAAAAAGCATAATCTACATTCATTTATATATATTTCATATATTTAATTTTCTTTTTGACTTGTCTAGATCTTTGGCACTCATTATTAAACAATGTATTTGAAATCAATAAAATCTCATCTTGATTCAATATAAAAGAAAATTAAATTAAGTTACTCAGAAAGCCATGTAGAATATTTCATTCCTTAATAAAAATCATCATTGTTGCTACATTTTATTACATTTGCTACACTCATTACATTATTTGTTAATTATGAAACCATAATAAATTTATCAGATAATAATAAATGAAAATGTAATCATTTTGGGTTTCTCATTATTTATTGACTATTTAAACATATCTGCCACCTCCTTTCACTCGAGCACCAAGTTTTTCACACTTGACAAATTCTATAAAAGACAAAAGAAAGTTGTAGAATATACAAAATTCTTAGAAGACCGTGTACCTTGTTATCAGGAGGACAACGTTATACAATTACAGAATCAGAATAAGCCATTTGTTTTTTTTTTCCTCTACTTCTTTCATCATTTATTCAAAAGAGTACCTGATATAAGGACATCTTGCTGTTACGACTCTGGTACAGAAAGAATATATTGATCACACTTATACATTTATTTTCAATTATGACTGTTGGGATTAAACTCTCATGAGGATCTTGCTTTATATCCTCATGTAATTCTACCATGACTAATTAGAATCCAGATTGAGAAGGATTTTTTTTTTTCTGGGCACCCTGAGATAACAGTCCCTAAGGCTATTGCTTCAAACCCTTACCCTTCACTAAATATGATAATTGATATTGATCCAATTTTTTTGTGAAATTTTGCACTTAATAAAACTAGAATTAACACTGCATTAGTAATGTCCATATCAACTATTATTTACCCAATACTTTCATTTTTCTACAGACTATTTTTCTACATTAAAGTTTTAAAAATAATAATATTGTATAGTACTTTATTTTATTCTATTAAAGTTTTTTTATACAGTATGATTTTATCGCAGTTTCCTTTGATTGAGGTCCTCCCAAATTCTTGCTACTGCTATACACACTCAATTTGATGTTCCTTTCTTCTTTCTTTCATTTTAAAGCAAACTAGTAGCAAACAAAAAGAAAAGGAACACAATTTCTTTTTTATTTTATTTTATTTTATTTTTATTTTTTTATTCAATATATTCTTTATTTATATTTCAAATGATTTCCCCTTTCCTGGATCCCCCCTCCCCGAAAGTCCCATAATCCCTCTTCCCTCCTGCTTTTCCCCAATCCACCCCTTCCTACTTCCCTATCCTGGTATTCCCCTACACTACTGCACTGAGCCTTTCCAGGACCTGGGGCCACTCCTTCCTTCTTCTTGGGCATCATTTGATATGTGAATTGTGTTTTGGGTATTCCAAGCTTCTGGGCTAATATCCGCTTATCAGTGAGTGCATACCATGAATGTTCTTTTGAGACTGGGTTACCTCACTTAGGATGATATTCTCCAGCTCCATCCATTTGTCTAAGAATTTCATGAATTCATTGTTTCTAATGGCTGAATAGTGGCTAATAGTTTCTAATGGCTGAGCTTTCTCAGAGGAATGGGTACAGAAAATGTGGTATATACACAGCTTTCCAGCTTCTGGCTATTATAAATAGGGCTGCTATGAACATAGTGGAGCATGTATCCTTATTACATGCCAGGGAATCCTCTGGTATATGCCCAGGAGTGGTATAGCAGGGTCCTCCGGAAGTATCATTCCCAGTTTTCTGAGGAACTGCCAGACTGATTCCCAGAGTAGTAGTACCAGCTTGCAACCCAACCAGCAGTGGAGGAGTGTTCCTCTTTCTCCACATCCTTGCCAACACCTGCTGTCTCTTGAGTTTTTAATCTTAGCCATTCTGACTGGTGTGAGGTGAAATCTCAGGGTTGTTTTGACTTGCATTTCCTTGATGACTAAGGATGTTGAACATTTCTTTAGGTGCCTCTCAGCCATTCAATATTCATCAGGTGAAAATTCTTTGTTTAGCAGTGTACCCCGTTTTTAAGGGGGTTATTTGGCTCTCTGGAGTCTACCTTCTTGAGTTCTTTGTATATCTTGAATATAAGCCCTCTGTCAGATGAAGTGTTGGTAAAGATCTTTTCCCAATTTGTTGGTAGCTGTTTTGTCCTTTTGACAATGTCCTTTGCCTTACAGAAATTTGTAATTTTGTGAGGTCCCATTTGTAAATTCTTGATCTTAGAGTATACGTTATTGGTATTCTGTTGAGGAAAATTTCCCCTGTACCCATGGCCTCAAGGGTCTTCCGCAGTTTCTTTTCTATTAGGTTCAGTGTGTCTGGTTTTATGTGGAGGTCCTTGATCCACTTTGATTTGAACTTAGTACAAGGAGATAAGAATGTATCAATTAGCATTCTTTTGCATGCTGACCTCCAGTTGAACCAGCACCATTTGTTGAAAAGGATATCTTTTTTCCACTGGATGGTTGTAGCTCCCTTTTCAAAGATCAAGTGACCATAATTCTGTGAGTTCATTTCCGGGTCTTCAATTCTGTTTCATTGTTCTACTTGTCTGTCACTGTACCAATACTATAGTTTTTAACACAATTGTTCTGTAGTACTGCTTGAGATCAGGGGCAATGATTCCCCCAGAAGTTCTATTACTGTTGAGAATAGTTTTCGCTATCCTGGGTTTTTCTGTTATTCCAGATGAATTTGAGAATTGCTCTATCTAGGTCTATGAAGAATTGAGTTGGGGTTTTGATGGAGACTGCATTGATATTGCAGATTGCTCTTGGCAAGATGGCCACTTTTACTATATGAATCCTGCCAATCCAAAAGCATGGAAGAACTTTCTATCTTCTGAGGTCTTCTTGGATTTCTTTCTTCAAAGACTTCAAGTTCCTGTCATGCAGATCTTTCACTTGTTTGGTTAGAGTCACACCAAGATACTTTATATTGTTTGTGACTATTGTGAAGGGTGTCATTTCCCTAATTTCTTTCTCAGCCTGTTTATCCTTTGAGTATAGGAAGGCTACTGATTTGCTTGAGTTAATTTTATATCCAACCACTTTACTGAAGTTGTTTATCAACTGTAGGAATTCTCTGGTGGAGTTTTTTGGGTCACTTAAGTATACTATCATATCATCTGCAAATAGTGATAATTTGACTTCATCCTTTCCAATTTGTATCCCTTTGACCTCCTTTTGTTGTCTAATTGCTCTGGCTAGAACTTCAAGTACTATATTGAATAAGTAAGAAGAGAGAGGGCAGCCTTGTCTAGTCCTTGATTTTAGTGGGATTGCTTCAAGTTTCTCCATTTAGTTTGATGTTGGCTACCGGTTTGCTATATATTGCTTTTATTATGTTTAGGTACTGGCCTTGAATTCCTGTTCTTTCCAAGATCTTTAACATGAAAGGATGCTGAATTTTATCAAATGCTTTTTCAGCATCTAATGAAATAACCATGTGGTTTTTTTCTTTGAGTTTGTTTATGTAGTGGATTACATTGATGGATTTCTGTATATTGAACCATCCCTGCATCCCTGGGATGAAGCCTACTTGATCATGGTGAATTACCGTTTTGATGTGTTCTTGGATTCGGTTGGCAAGAAATTTATTGAATATTTTTGCATTGATATTCATAAGGGAAATTGATCTAAAATTCTCTTTTTTTTGTTGGATCTTTGTGTGGTTTTGGTATCAGTGAAATTGTGACTTCAGAGAGTGAGTTGGGTAATGTACCTTCTGTTTCTAATGTGTGGAATAAGTTGAAAATATTGGCATTAGGTCTCCTATGAATGTCTGATAGAATTCTGCACTAAAGCCACTGGATCCTGTGCTTTTTTTGGTTGGGAGACTGCCAATAACCACTTATCTTTCTTTAGGGATTATGGGACCGTTTAGATGGTCTATCTGATCCTGATTAAATTTTGGTAGTTGGTTCTGTCTATGAAATTGTCAATTTCATCCAGATTTTCCAGTTATGTTGAGTATAGGCTTTTGTAGTACAATATAATAATTTTTGGATTTCCTCAGTTTCTATTGTTATTTCACACTTTTCATTTCTGATTTTGTTAATCTGTATACTGTCTCTGTGCTCTCTGGTTATTCTGGCTAAAGGTTTATCTATCCTGCTGATTTTCTCAAAAAACCAGCTCCTGCTTTTGTTGATTCTTTGTATAGTTCTTTTTGTTTCAACTTGGTTGATTTCAGCCCTGAATTTGATGGTTTCCTGCCTTCTACTCCTCTTGGGTATCTTAGCTCCTTTTTGTTCTAAAGTTTTTAGATGTTCTGTTAAAATGCTAGTGTATGCTCTCCAGCTTCTTTTTCTTCTTCTTCTTCTTCTTCTTCTTCTTCTTCTTCTTTTTTTTTTTTTACATTGAATATATTTGTTCTCCAACTTCTTTTTGTAGGCACTCAGAGCTATGAGTTTTCCTCTTAGCACTGCTTTCATTGTGTCCCATAAATTTGGGTATATTGTGCCTTCATTTTCATTAAATTCTAAAAAGTCTTTGATTTCTTTCCTTATATCTTCCTTGACCAAGGTATGTTCAGCTTCCATGTGTATGTGGGATTTTTGTTGTTGTTGTTGTTTTTTTTTTGAAAAACCAACAATTGGGTGGCTATTGAAGACCACCCTTATTTCATAGTGATCTGATAGGAAGCATGGAATTAATTTGATCTTTTTATAACTGTTGAGGTCTGTTTTGTGACCAATTATATGGTCAAATTTGGAGAAGGTACCATGAGGTATTGAGAAGAAGGTATATTCTTTTGATTTAGGATGAAATGTTCTATAGATATCTATTAACTCTATTTGGTCCAAAACTTCTGATAGTTTCACTGTGATTCTGTGTAGTTTGTTTTTCCATGATCTGTCCATTGATGAGAGTGGTATGTTTAAGTCCCCCACAATTATTGAGTGGGGTGCGATGTACTTTAAGTTTTAGTAATGTTTCCTTTATGATTGCCAGTGCCACTGTATTTGGGGCATAGATATTCAAAATTGAAAGTTTTCCTGGTAGATTTTTCCTTTGATGAGTATAAAGTGTCCTTCTGTAACTTTTTTGATGACTTCTGGTTGAAAGTCTATTTCATCAGATATTAGAATGTCTATTCCAGCTTGTTTCCTAGGACCATTTGTTTGGAGAACTGTTTTCCAGCCTTTTACTCTTAGGTAGTGTGTGTCTTTGACACTGAGATGAGTTTCCTGTATGCAGCAACATGTTGTGTCTTATTTATGAATCCAGTCTTTTAGTCTGTCTTTTTTTGGGGGAATTGAGTCCATTGATGTTAAGAGATATTAAGGAATAGTGATTGTTGTTTCCTGTTATTTTTTATGTAATTTTTATGTTTGTGTGGTTATCTTCTTTTGGGTTTGTTAAAAGAAGATTATTTTCTTGCTTTTTCTTGTGTGTAGTTTCCCTCCATTTGTTGGTGTTTTCCATTCATTATCCTTTGAAGGGCTGGATTTGTGGAAAGATACTGTGTAAATTTGCTTTTGTCATTGCATACCTTTGTTTCTCCATGTATGGTAATTTAAATGTTTGTTGGATATAGTAGTCTGGCTTGGCATTTGTGGTCTCTTAGGTTCTATATGACATCTGCCCCGGCTTTTCTGGCTTTCATAGTCTCTGGTGAGAAGTCCAGTGTAATTCTGATAGGTCTACATTCATATGTTATTTGACCTTTTCCCCTTACTGCTTTTAATATTTTTTTTTTTGTTTAGTATATTTGGTGGGTTTTTTTGTTTGTTTTATTTTGTTTTTTGGATTTTTTTTTTCTGAGACAGGGTTTCTCTGTATAGCCCTGGCTGTACTGGAGCTCACTCTGTAGACCAGAATGGCCTCGAACTCAGAAATCTGCCTGCCTCTGCCTCTCAGATTGCTGGGATTACAGGTGTGCGCCACCACTGCCCGGCTCATTTGGTGTTTTAATTATTATGTGATGGTAGGAATTTCTTTTCTGGTCAAATCTATTTGGAGTTCTGTAGGCTTCTTGTATGTTCATGGGCATCTCTTTCTTCAGGTTAGGGACGTTTTCTTCTATAATTTTGTTGAAGACATATAAAGGCATATAAATGTAGACCTATCAGAAATACACTGGATTTCTCACAGGAGACAATGAGAGCCTGGGCAGATGTCATGCAGACCCTAAGGGGACACACATGCCAACCCAAACTGCTATATCCAGCAAATCTCTCAATTACCATAAATGGAGAAACCAAGTTTTTTCATGAAAAAAACCAAATTTATACAGTGTTTTTCCACAATTTCTTTTTTTGAAAAGCACACGAAAAACACAAGCACAAACAAAACCCACAAAAAGTCAAAATCAGAAATCATAATATGCAATCAAAAGGGCAATAAGACTGAACAAATAGATGATATATGATATATGTGTGTGTGTGTGTGTGTGTGTGTGTGTGTGTATAAATAGATAGATAGATGATGATCAAAGAAACCACTATGCAGCAGCTACATATTTATCATTGATTCCATTTGTTTGGGCCACATACTGCTGAGAATGTTAAATATCCTTAAATGCGGTTAATATACTCAGAAGACTCCACTGGAGCAAAGTAAAGTTTTTCCCTTCAATCAGGTAGCAATTACAGGTAGTTATTTGGTAAGGGTAGGGAATGCCTATGTCTATTTCTCCCTCTCAGTGTTTGATGCCATCTAGTATGAACGTATGAAGGCCCTTTGTGTGAAACATAGTCTCTAAAAATTCATATGTGTATCACCTATCTACTTTGACTCTTATAATCTTTCTGCTTCTTCATCTGCAGAATCTCCTGACCTCTTGAAGAGAGAAGTTTGATAAAGGCATCCTATTTAGGACTGAGTGTTCCAAAAATCCCCCATTCTCTAAAAATTGTATAGTTACACATATCTATTTTAGTTCCCATCTTCAGAGAAAGGAAACTTCTTTGATGATGTTTGAGAGAAGCATGGATCTTTGGATATAACAAATGTCATTGGTATTGCCATGTTCCTTTAGTAGAACAATAGAATTTTGATTTCCAACTATGGCCAAGGACTATCATGTCTAAAGTTTAATAGATACAGAGGCAGTCTCAGGTATTTTTCATTGTTGTCTAAATGTACCCTCATCTCTACAACAGCCATTTTTATTTCAATTCTTTAATGGCTGAGTAATCTCTGCAGCACTTGTAGAATTTTTTGAGATCTCTATTATTTGAGTATGTTTGATCACTCCCCAATCCTCATTCCCATGAGCTTCACCACAATATTTATGAATAATACAAAAAGGATGAGGAGTCACCAAAGCTGTGGTGCTGAACACATCCAGGTCACTTGTTTACTTGACATCTCAAAGAATAGAAATGAATTTGAATGTTGTAAGACTTTTTTTTTTTCACATTGTTCAACCGCACCATGAAGATTTTATATTTTAAAATGTGCATTATGTAATTATGTGATGGGAATTTGTGGAAGAAATTTTTCATAGAATTCCAAATCTCCAATACTAATCAAATTATAATATTCCCACCTCCCTTGGTATTAGCTTAATGTCATATTTTACAACTTTCTTGAAATCTTTTATTTGTGCAAAGTGCAAATCTTGTAATAATTTGTTTTTCAACAAAAAATTATCTCCACAATCCATTATAGAGTTGTGTGCTTTCAATTTTCCTTCATTTTGGCAGTACTCCTTTATGCTTCCGAGTGTTTTATATACACACTCACACACACACACACACAAACACACACACACATATATTTAGCAAACAATATGTATGGATACATACATATACAGATTAATGTATAATATATCTATACATATGGATTATTAAATATTATCTTATATATGCTTCCTTAAAAACCACATTATATGGAAAGAAATTATTGATGTGAAAAATAATAAGGATTCTAGACACTTGTTGGCAAAAATTTTAAGATAGTCTAATGCACTTGCTCTCTAGGAATTTCTAAGTGCAGTATAAATAAGAAAATAAATTATCTAATTCTAATGATGATGATGATGTTCTTTTCATTACTATGATAAAAAAAAGGATTTAGTGTTTTTAATTAAAAAACACTAGTGTTCCACAAATTCTGAGATATATATAAAAGTGGAACTATATGTGATTTTTCAGTATATTCAAGGCAATATTCTCCTGGACACCACAGAAAGATCTCATAGAAAAGGTTGCCAGAATGAAGCACAACAAATTATCTTATTTAATATGTTTTTTTTTTAATAACACATGTGGTTATTAAACTCTAGCCCTTTTGAAGAACAATTGGTGCTCTTAAGTGCTGAGCCATCAATCCAGGATATGATCTTTTTTTTAAATAATGTGTTAATTAACCATTTTTGCATACACAGACTTTTGTGTTAATATGATTATTTTATATTATACTAAATACAAACAACCAGTTGTCAAAAGTAAATGCTACTGATAGAGATAATTCAGGATAATTTTGTATAAATATTCCAGGTGATTTCAGAGTCTTCTCAAGTGTTATGCAAGAGCAAGAATACACTCATAATAATACAATAGTGTTTTTTTTTTTTTTTTTTTTTGGTGGGAAAGAATGGTGCTATAAACTTTTAAGCTGGGAAGTACATCAGAACAGAACCAGGCAAATGATGTTGCCTGGGAAATCTTTTCCTTAGTGTTACATATAAAATTAATTAGGATTGAAATATGTCTGCATTTTATTTATTTATTTATTTATTTATTTATTTATTTATTTATTTATTGTTTTTCGAGACAGGGTTTCTCTGTGTAGCCCTGGCTGTCCTGGAACTCACTCTGCAGACCAGGCTGGCCTCGAACTCAGAAATCCACCTGCCTCTGCCTCCCAAGTGCTGGGATTAAAGATGTGTGCCAACACCACTCAGCCAGATGTCAGCATTTGTAAAGCACAGGTATTTCCAGAAGTAACTGAGTTCTAAAGGCCTTGACTACATTGTAGTGTCCAGCAGCTACATTCTAACGGCAGGTTCTCTCGAGGGAGAGATGGGAATAGGGACAGGGTGGCAAGAGAAAACATGTGGAGACAGACATGGCTTCTGGTTCAAGTCTCAACCTTTAATGCATCTCTCCCAAGATAAAAAGGCAGGCCAAGCCCCTCCCCTGAAGGCTGGAAACCGGTTCTTCTTGTTCTGCAGGAGGTTGGAGGTCATGTTGCTGACTGCTATTCTTTGAGAACAATGGGCTGAGGGAGGTCACAATTCCTCTCTTTTTATTAAGTTTAAGAAAAACCAGTGGATAAGTATCTGTCAAAAGATGGTGGGCTTTGATCAGAGGGGAAAAGAATTGACCATGACCCCCCTTAAATATTATATGGCATCTTTTGTAGAGGAGGGGAATAGACTTCTTTATTATTATTATAAGGACAGTCTCTCAACATCAACCCCTATGCAGTCAAGTGTGCTTTCAGGGACCTCAAAACCAGAAAACATGGTCCTTCCCTTGCAGTGTTTTGCCTTGCACCTCCTGCTGATGCCTATGTTTGTTTAATTAACACACATGCATAGATCTGAGTTCTATGCAGCTCCATTTTTGGAGATCCTGGTAATGTAAATGCCCTGTGAATGTGAGCTGGCTGGCCTTCATAGCAGCCTACCTTTGAGTCCTAGAAGCCTCTGAGCTGTGTCTGAAAGAGACCTGCTTGAAACACAACAGAAGAGATTAAAAGAAGAAACTGCTTGGACTGTCTCTGGAAGGCCCATGGTATTTAATTTGGTTGTAGATTAGTAGCTCAGGAACAAAACCTGGCTTGCAAATTAATGGCTAGAGGAAAAGGATCCTACCTTCCCAATATGGGAGAAGCAGCTTTAAGAACACTATTAAATTAGTCATACTTACAGCCGATTCAGGGTCTCTATTTACCTGCCATATCAATCTCTCTGGCAGCCATTGGGCTCTGTCTTCTTTTTGAGGGCAAATATAAATAGAACATCTTCTCTTTATTAAAACAGGGTCAGGACAGTTCCACGTATTAGTTAAAATGTCCCGCCATTTAACCATGGCATAGGAATCAGAAGTGGCAAGATGCCAATGGCGATCTGCTACAGACTGACATTTAGCATCAGTTTGCAAGAAATCCAGACCAAACAAACAAACAAACAAACAAAAAAAAAAAAAGCAAGGCATGCTTTAGGAGATTTTGGAGGGTACAGTTTCCACCTTCTTTGTTTTAGAAAGCCAATTTTTAAGAGTGTGATGTATATGCTCAACAATTCCTTGGCCCATTGGGTTATAAGGAATTCCATTTTATGTTTAATACCAAATTTTGTACAAAACGAGATATAGTTATTGCCAGTGTAGGCTGGCCTGTCATCTGTCTTAATGACTTTGGGTAATCCCATGGTATAAAAAGCTTATGAAGAATGATTGATTACATTTAGAGGCTTCTCCCGAATGTAGACAAGTGAAAAGAAATCTTGAACAAGTTTCAATGCAACATGTATAAATTTTAATTTTTTAAATTTTGCATAGTGAGTTACAGCCATTTGTCAAATATGATTGGGCATAAGGCCACGTGGATCAACCCCTAAATGGGGAGCTGGAGATAAGGTAAGGCAGTTAGGGCATTGTTTCACAATCATTCTTGCTTGTTCCTCTGTGATTCCATGTCAGAATCTTAATGTATGGCTAGAAAGGTGGAACCCATTATGAACATGTGTAGCCAATTTAACAGGTTCTTAAACTAAAGCCTCTCCTATTAGAGCTCTGTCAATGCAATGATAGCCTTCAGCTAATGCTCCAAGAAGACTGGAGTGAGCTTGTATTTGGCCAATATAGAAGGGAGTTTTTTCTAGCAAAAATGTTTTTTTGCAATAGTGAAAACAAAGGTTTTCACACACACACACACACACACACACACACACACACACACACAGTTCAATGAAAATCCATTGTATCATGGGCAGAAAACATAATCAGTGAGTAAAAGCTCATAGAATTAAAATCTGACAAGCAAAACAGAGAATGCCTGATGCTATATTCCCAGCAATCAACTATTCCCAGTTCCCAATAAATGTAGATGAAAATATTACTTGGGATCATTCAAGAAACCTAATGATCTCTTTGTCTGCTTATCTGACTTCCCTATCACTATGCTTATGAATAATTTTACCATGATATATTGTATTTATGTGTGCTTATTGGATCAAGATTAACAAACACCTGTTCCATACAGCTATTCCTACTTACACTTCATTCTAAGATTATCCTCTTGGTAGGTCACAACAGCAAGAATAGTATCTGACAAAGAGCAATAGTGATAATAGCCATCCTTTATGGTTTGCTATTCTATCAGCACATGCTGTTCATCTGTCTTCATTGTTATATCATTCATTATCCTAACAACTCATTAAAGATTTTCTTTGTTACTATGTTAAAAACATTTCAGTTCATTTCTCCCATCAATAATAAATTGATATAGATACAAAAAAGGACATAAAAAGTGCAATAAAGTTTATCTGGTTCATGTCCTTTTGACTGAACCTTCAAAGTGACAATATTTTATCAAAATTCACAATTGTAAGACTAGAGATTCATTCCAATTCTACTGCCTTTCTATGCTAATAAGAACATATTCTTGGAGAAAATTTTAAAATGTACACTTTTGCTGCCTTTTAGAAAAGAACAATGGATTATTATATAGTTACGAGTTGGTAAAAGCACTCTGGAAATCAGTTTGGCGGTTCCTCAGAAAATTGCCAACTATGCCACTCCTGGGCATATACCCAGAAGATGCTCCAACATGTAATAAGGACACATGCTCCACTATGTTCACAGCAGTCTTATTTATAATAGCCAGAAGCTGGAAAGACCCTAGATGTCTCTCGACAGAGTAATGGATACAGAAAATGTGGTACATTTACACAATGGTGTACTACTCAGCTGTTAAAAACAATGAATTCATGAAATGGAACTAGAAAATATCATCCTGAGTGAGGTAATCTAATCACAAAAGAGCACACATTATGTGCACTTACTGATAAGTAGATATTAGCCAAAAAACTTGGAATACCAAAGATAGTACTCATAGACCACATGAAGCTCAAAATGAAGGAAGACCAAAGTGTGGATACATTGATCCTTATTGGAAGGTGGATCAAAATACCCATGGCTTACAACCATATAGACTGAGGATAGAGTCCCCAGTGGAACAACTAGAGAAGTGACTGAAGGACCTGAAGAGGTTTGCAATCCTGCAGGAGTAACAATAATATGTACCAGCCAGTATCCCCAGAGCTCCCAGAGACTAAATCACCAACCAAAGAGTACACATGGAAGGACCCTTGGTTCCAGATACATATGTAGCAGAAGATGACCATTTCAGACATCAGTGAGAGGAGAGGCCCTTGGTTCTGTGAAGGCTCGATTCCCCAGAATAAGGGAATGCAATTCAGGAAATTGGGGGAGGGGTGATGAGCAGGGAGAGGTGGATAGAATAGTGGGTTTTCTGAAGGGTAACTCCAGAAGGGGATACCATTTGAAATGTAAATAAAGCAAATATCTAATAAAAATTTTAACAAACTTTTACCAGGATTTTTAAAAGTACTGACATACTTTCAAATTTTATTATACACACACACACACACACACACACAGAGAGAGAGAGAGAGAGAGAGAGAGAGAGAGAGAGAGACAGAGAGAGAGAGGAGAGAGAGAGAGAGACAGAGAGAGAGAGAGACAGAGAGAGAGACAGCAAGACAGAGACAGAGAGAGACAGACAGAGACAGAGACACACAAAAAGCACACACATAATATGTAGAACTCTGTGATTTTTGCTTTTCCGTATGATTTGGGATTCCAATGCATAGGCCAATAAGAAAGAAATTGACAGGTGATATTTATTAAGTGTGACAATGACTTACAATATGTTACTTGGACTATAACCTTCGCCACCAATTAATGAAATGTATATTGTGAGAATTTGTTGTCTAGAAAGTGAGGGGAGTATTTATGGTTGAATCAGACAAAATAGACAAAGTACACAAAGGTCTCTTCATATTCATTTTCACTGACTTTCTCTGGAATATCAAATTAGAAATATCTTAAGTATCATGTACACTAACTTCTAATTTAACCAGAAATGTGAAAAAGGCTTCTTTTAAGCATGCATAGGCCCCCACTATGACATATTTAAGAGTATGATTTTACATACTGATTTTACAAGGGACTTTTTTCCAATTTTTGGATATATAAGCTTTAATTTAATTATTGACTTTACTTTGTTTTCTTTTTTATAGATACTATGTTACCTTGTCTTTAGTTAACCTAATAAACACAATTTGGTATGAAAGACCTAATAGATAATTCAAATACACAAACATAATTAAATGTGAAATATGTACATATGTTCATAATTGAATGTGAAATATGTATGCAGGTCAAGAATATAAAAGATGATGACGTGGAAAATTATCAGCCCAGCCAGTATTGTGTTTTGTTACTTGCCTCACTTGATTTAAGAGCTTTAGCCTTATAGTGCTTAATTATTGAATATTATAAAATAATTATTTGTCAATGTGAACAATTAGAATGATAATTTAGTCAACATTGATAACTTTTTTGATTATACAGTGTCTTATAAAACAACTTTACAATTCTCAATTAAATTCACATAAAGTAGAAAACGATGATACACACATTGCTTAGAAATACTTATTCATTAATAGAACATTGAAAACTCTGGAATTTAAAAGTCAAAATTTTCCACAAGAAGCTATATAACATATATACAGGAGTAATAAAATGAAGCAGATAACCAAACCTCCTGGTACAGGTTTTCACTATAGGATGAGTCAGCAGGATTACAAGTTCAAGCTTTAGTTGATCTACAGAGGCACAAGCCCAGCTTAGTGAACAAGTTAGGCTCTAGCTCAGCTAATAAATAAAGAAAACAAACAAAACTAGACCAGGTACACATTATTAGTAGATAGTTACCTTAGAATGTTTGAGGCCCTGGGATTAAACAACACCATGAGGGAGAAAGAGAGAGGAGAGGAGAGAGCAGAGAAAGAAAGAGAGGGAGAGGGAGAGGGAGAGGGAGAGGGAGAGGGAGAGGGAGAGGGAGAGGGAGAGGGAGAGGGAGAGGGAGAGGGAGAGGGAGAGGGAGAGGGAGAGGGAGAGGGAGAGGGAGAGGGAGAGGGAGAGAGAGAGAGAGAGAGACAGAGAGAGGCAGAGAGAGAGAGACAGAGAGAGAGATCATGATAGGAATGAAAGGAGAGAGGGTAAAAACCATAAGGTTTGTTTTTCCCATGATCTAAAGAAGAGGAAGACTTTAATCCAACAATAATTAAATCAGAGGTATTTGATTTGCTTAAAAAATGATACTCTAAGGAATCCAACAATTAATATTTGAATGCTAGAGAGGAAAAAGTACAATTAATACATTTGTGTGTGTGAATATGTGTGTGAATGTGTAAGTGCGTATGTGTAAGTAAAACCTGCTCAGTCAGTGTTATTATTTGTATTATATATTCAATATTGACCATGTGATATTGGCTAGTCAGTTGGTATTTTCTTTCTGGCAGAAAATATTTCTCCTACTTTCAGCTTTCCTTACATGCCTATAGTTCTTCGTATAGGACTGAGTCTTTGTGGACTTTCCCTGCTCAATTCTAGCTTGCCTGTTGTTTTCCTTCTTCAGCTCATGTTTAGTCAGTTTTGTTGGTGAGACATTATGGGATTAGCTTCTGACATTTATAGGAGACACAATCTCAAAGCAAACTGTATTCTCTGGCTCTTACACTCTCTACAACAAACGAATACAAATGAATACAGCAAATTACAGAAAACCATAACCTGTCAAAATACAGAATTGTACGGTCCTGTTACCAGGGATAAGTCTGTACTGCTAAATCTACCCCTACAGAGGTCATTGTGGAATGTCAGCAGAAAGAATGTAAAAGCTACTTTACTCTTTAGATATTTTACCTCTACATAAAACAGAAACTAACAGTAGTCATGCATGTAAGTCACCATTTACAAAGACTAATAGACACTTAAGAAAGCATTTTCAAACCCATAAATTGTATCATAGCACTGCCTTATTTTGTTCTAATCTAATACCATTACTACTTAAACTGAAAATGTAATTTGATGTATGAGGTGTCCAAAACATTTTCTGATGTTTAGGTTTTAGTGCATATGTATATATAATTTAGTAAGCAATTTGTCTGACACCAGAGACTCTTTTGTACTCTGTGCTAAATAATCAAAGACCATTAGTAACTGTAAACATTTATATTAAAACCAATTTTTATTTCTGAGTCTAATCAGAGCCTCTTTCACATCCTTATTCCGTAGACTGTAAATCAGAGGATTAATCATTGGGATAATAAGGAGATAAAAAACTGATGTCATTTTATCTTGGTCTAGAGAATAGGCAGAACTTGGTCTGAAATACATGAAGAGTATGGTCCCTTGCAAAATCCCAACTGCAGTCAGGTGAGAGGCACAGGTGGAAAAAGCTTTGAAGCGTCCTCCAGCAGAGCTGATCTTTAAGACTGATGAGATAATGTAACAATAAGAGACCAGGACACTTGAGATGGTGCTCAGTTCAATAAAGCCAAAAAGAGAAAATACAACCAGCTCATTTGCTTGTGTGTCAGAACAGGAGAGGAGGTATAATGGTGGTAAATCACAGAAAAAATGATTGATCTGAGTAGAGCCACAAAAACATAAACTAAATGCCAGTGTTGTATGTATCAAACCATCTACAGTACTTGCAAGGTAAATTAAAATTAAGAACTGGTAGCACACCTTGCTGGACATGTCCACAGCATACAGAAGGGGTTTGCTGATGGCCTTGTATCTATCAAAAGCCATCACTGCCAACAGCATGCATTCAACATCTATAAAGATACAGACAAACAAGAGCTGCAGAAAACAGCCAATAAAGGGAATTGAATGTTTCTCGGCTACTAGGTCTACCAGCATTCTGGGTCCAACTGCAGTGGAATAGCAGAGATCAGAGAAAGAGAGGTGGCTGAGGAAGAAGTACATTGGTGTGTGTAGCTGGGGATCCATTCTGATCAATGTGATCATTCCCACGTTTTCCAGAAGAGTAGTGAGATAAACAACCAGAAACACCACAAATAAAACCACTTTTACATCATACTTACTACTAATTCCCAAAAGAAAAAAGTCTGGCAAGGAAGAACAGTTTTCTTTATCCATTTTTTTCTTTGTTCTTGTTCTAAATGAGTTTAGAGAACTTATCAGTGTTATATTAAGGTAGGTTGTCTTCTGTCTCAACAGGTGAGGCATAAATCAAAGTGTAATAAGATTTTAGGTAGGATTATACCGATGAACTAGCCCAGAAAAGGTGCATTGATCTTCATTAGAAAGAAAATTCTATGGTATAAATTTGATCCACATTGAGTTAAAAATGTTCATATAATTAATTATCCCTCTAAGTTAACTAAGTCTCTGCCACTCGGTATTAGTAACTATATTTGAATGAAATAGAAACAGTATAATAGAAAAAATATTAGAAAATAGAAACATCCAGATGCAGTATAATAGAAAAAAAATCTAATAAATGAGAAGCCACACTGATATTATCTTATGGTCAGTAAGTTCAGAATTATTGAATTTAAGAATATTAACTTTATTTGATTTATTATTATCTTAAATTAATTATGAAACATAGCTAGGTTATGAGATAATAAGTGGAAATTGTTCTGGCAATATGCATTTTATAGCATTTGCTGAAAATGAAAACTACTCTTCAATGGTGCATAATTTAATTACTGTTCATACATCTGGACCTAAGCTATTTTCAGGAGACTAAAAGAGAAATGGCAAAAGGAATTGGCCTCAACATATTGCAAGGAACACTGTTATTTGGATTACAAATTGATTCACCTCTTATATGACTGGGAAAGGGGAAGGTTTTTAGAATGTAAACAAAGAATATAGAAAATAAATTAAAAAAAGAAAATGGGATCAGAATAGAAGACTAGTTCATTGCCTGTTTCCTGCCTTAACATATAAATTTGTGTGATCACATCATAAGGTATATTTGAGTTTCTTTCTGGTTGCATGAAAAGGAAAATGGGTTGTTGCTATATAATCCCAAAATAATGTGATTGATATTATATTGACATTAGTTGTTATATCCATAAGGGAGAAGTTTCATTATTTTTTGAATAAAATCTTAAGAAATTACTATTGCCCAAACCACATCATGGGTAAGTAGCTTTTAAAAGAAAAGTGTATATTAATAAAATTTAAAAACACATATTAATAAAATGTGTTTGAACATAGAAAATATTATATAATTTACAAACTTTATGTAAAAAATTAATGCACTCAAATTCATAAATATCTAGCAAAAATATGCCTCTTTTCATTAAGTGGCCAGATTTATGTAAACACATAAATCTGTTAAGCCATATATTTACCTGTTCCTTAACTGTATTACTCATGTTTCAAAGAAATTACAATGTTACTTTTTTTCTACGTTTGCAAGTATCCATCCATAAACCTACCTGAGCTTAGTGAGTCCTTCTTTACTTGCAATGCCAAAACAAACAAGATGATCACATTTATGCTCAGCTGGTTCTTCTGGGATATAATTCTCTTGAGGCAAAGCCTTCCTATTTTGTTTTATTCTATTTTGGTACTTAATTATGTTCCTAGTACACTATTTTCCTGGGAATATTCAACGATTGCATTCCTGGTTATCATCTTCACACTTTATGCTTGACCCTATTGATGAGTTATAGACACAGACTGAGATGTACAGTGAAACTGAATGAAATTAAAATTTCTGTCCATTCAGTGACTTCCACACCACACAGGTGTCATTCAAATTCTTACATCTTTTAAACGATCTCCCATCTTCAATTTATAAAACTTATGATAATGCAAGCTCTTTTTCTGTCATTGTCTGAATGTATTCTCATCATCATAGCAACTACCCTTATTTAAATTATTCTTTGTTTGGTCATATTTTGAACACCTATTAGTGTGTGTGTGTGTGTGTGTGTGTGTGTGTGTGAGAGAGAGAGAGAGAGACAGAGAGAGAGAGAGAGACAGAGAGAGACAGAGAGAGACAGAGAGAGAGAGAGAAAGGCAGAAAGAGAAAAAGAGAGAATGTGAGATTTTTTGAATTGATTTTATTGTACTTATCTCCCATCACAACAGGTACAAAAATGTTGTGCAACAGTAATATACCATTACAATAATTTTTATAAACAGTATTAGGCATTAACTTTCAGGACTGACAGTGATGTTTTATTTGCAAAAGCTCCTGACTGTATTATCTGTTCCCTAACAGGGCTTCCTTGTCTGGCCTCAGTGAGAGATGATGCCCATTGAATTCTGGAGAGATTAGATACCTCCGGATTAGGATATATCCAATGGTGTGCCCCACCCTCTCAGAAGAGAAGAGGAGGTTGTATGGGGGAAGGACTCTGGAATGGGGGAAAGAGCAGGGGGAAGCCTTTGGGATGGAAAGAAAGAAAGAAGAAAGAAATTTTTTAAAAGAAACATTAAAAAACACAGTAGAGAAAAAGTCAAGGTTTCTACATACTTAAAATATATTAACCTGTTCTTTAACTGTATTACTCATGTAATACATGAGTATAATTATTTTATTATTACTGATAATATGATTATTATTTTATTTGCATTCTAGTCACTGTGCCTCTTTGCCCTCCCCCTCTCATAGTACCTCCCTCTGCAAGGATTTCCTCCTCCACCACTAGGCTCCCCCCTATTCCCTGAGGCCTCAAGTCTCTCAGTTATTAAGTGCATCTTCTCCCTTGAGGCATGACCAGGTAGACCTCTGCTATATTTTTGCCAGGGGCTTCAGACTGGTCAATGTTTGCTCCTGATTGGTGACTCAGTCTCTGGGAGCTTCCTGGGGTCTGTGTTAGTTGAGATTGCTGGTCTTCCTACGGGGTCTCCCTCCCCTTCAGCTTCTTCAATCCTTCCCCTAATTCAAGCATAGGGGCTTCAGTCCAATGGTTGGGGGTAAATGTCTGCTTCTGTCTCAGTCAGCTGCTGCTAGGGCCTCTCAGAGGACAGTCATGCTAGTCTCCCATCTGTAAACACATTATGTCATAGTAGTGTCAGGCCTTGGTACTCCCCCAACCCCATGGATCCCAAGATGGACCTGTTACTAGACGACCTTTTCTTCAGTCTCGCCTCTATTTTTGTGGCTGCAATTCTTTTAGATAGGAAAAATTCTGAATCAGAAATTTTGACTATGAGGTTAGTAACCCTGTTCCTCTGCTTAATGCCCTGTCCATCTACTAGAGGTGGACTCTTCAAATTCCCTCTCCCCAATGCTGGGCATTTTGGCTAAGGTCACGCCATTCCTTTGTCTCTTTTACTTTCCAGGTCTGGTACTTTCTAGAGGGTCTACATACCTTCCACCCCCTAAGGCTGCTTATTTCCATTTATTCTCTTGATCCACTTGGCTTCTCTCTTGATTCCCCCATAAATGATCTTGTTCCCCTTTCACCTAATCTTCCCTTCTCCCACCCAGGCCCATCTCTCTCTGCCTCCCATGATTATTTCCTTCCTACTTGTATGTGGATTGGATACTTCAATCCCACTTAGTAGAATTTTGTGATAATTAAAAAGTAAATGATGGGAATATTCAAAAGTCACCATTAATTTCAAAATATAATATTGCCCCTCTTTAAATATCCCTTAGTCCAGGACTTTGGTTTATTTAATAAAAGTTAAGTTTTCATTCATATTTTTTTGTCCACAAAATTACATCTACTCGCTATTCTACAAATGTGCTTGAGAAATTATCTTTCACTAATGGGCATTTTCGGGCAAAACTTTAGGTTTTTCTATGAAAACCTTGTTTATATACTATTAAGAATGGAGAACTTTATTTTTTTTTATTTTTTTATTCGATATAATTTTATTTACATTTCATGGAGAACTTTAAAAATTTATAAACATATATGTTCATTTTAACTGATCTCTATGAGTATTGAATATTTATGTATTACCTTGTATTTTCATCTCTAACTACAGTATGATATGGAATGAAATTTGTTGTTAAAAATTTTATATTCTTGAATCCTGCAGACATCATGTTTGTTTGATTACAAAGTATCTGTTCTTAACATACTTCTGATACCATAATGAAGAGAAAAATCTATTCAAATGATGATTATGATAATGATGACATTTTGCTGTTATAAGTTTTTATATTATATATAAATAAGGACATAGTGGTCTACACACACACACACACACACACACACACACAATTTCTTCTTTCTTTTTCTTGTACAATGTTCTCACAAATTAGTCACTTCTTACTATAATATTTTATGATGCCATTTTCCTTTTTGACATTTTAATTACATAAGTTTTAGAATTTCATACTTATATACTATGTATTTTTATTATAAATATTTTTATTAATTATTTTATACACTGCATATTTTATTCCCCACCCTGCCCACCCCTGTCCATCTTCTGACATTTCCACATCCCATATCTCCTCTCCTCCCTCTGTCTCCATGTAGATGTCCCTACCCCTAACCCCACCTGACCGCTAAAATCCCTGGGGCCTCCAGTCTCTTGAATGATGGTTGCATCATATCTGAATGAACAGAAACTTAGCAGTCCTCTATTGTATGTGTGCTATCGGCCTCATATCAGCTGGTGTATGCTGACTGTTTGGTGGTACAGTGTTTGAGAGATCCCAGGATGTCTAGATTAATTGAGACTGCTGGTCTTCCTATAGGGCTCTCCCTCAGCTTCATTCAGCCTTCCTTAATTCAATGGCAGGGGTTAGCTACTTCTGTCCATTGGTTGGGTAAAAATATCTGCATCTGACTCTTTCAGCTGCTTGTTGGGTCTTCCAGAATGCTGTCATGCTAGGTCCCTTTTTGTGAGTGCTCCATAGCCTCAACAATAGTGTCAGGCCTTGGACCTAGCCTTGAGCTGGTTCCCACTTTGAGTCTGTAGATGAGCCTTCTATTCCTCAGGCTCCTCTCCATTTCCATCCCTGTAAATCTTTCAGACAGGAACAATTAAGAGCCAGAGTATGACTGTAGGATGGACCCCTCTCCTTCATTTGAAGCCCTGTCTTTCTGCTGGAGGTACACACTATAAGTTCTCTCTCCCTACTGTCAGACATATTGTCTGAGATCCCTCCCTTTTAGTTCTGTGAGTCTCTCACCTCCAAGGTCTCTGGTGCATTCTGGAGGATTCCCCCCTCCAACTCCTATCTCCCTAGGTTGCCTGTTTTCATTTTTTCTGCTGCCTCTCAGAGCTTTAGTACTTTTCCCTCCCCCAATGTCAGATCCGGTTCCCTTCTCTCATACTTTCCCCTGTCTCCCCAGTCCCCTCTACTTTCCCTCCCAGGTTCCTCCAGCCCTCCTCACTTGTGATGCTTTCTTCTCCTTCCCAAATGGGAATGAGGTGTCCTCACTTGGGCACTTCAGCTTGTTGACCTTTTTGACCTTTTTGAGTTCTGTGGACTGTATCTCAGGTATTCTGTAATATATATAATATATAATATATATATATATATATATATATATATATATATATATATATATATATATATATGTATATTGCCAAATATCCACTTATTAGTGAGTACATGCCATGCATGTCCTTTTGGGTCTGAGTTACCTCACTCAGGATGATATTTTCTAGTTCCATCCATTAGCCTGCAAAGCTCAGGATGTCCTTGTTCTTAATAGCTGAATAGTATTCCATTGTATAAATGAACCACATTTTCTGTTTCTGTTTCCAGTTTCTGGCTATAACAAATAAGACTGATATAAACATAGTTGCTGCAGACAGTCCCAGCTGGGAAGAGTAAGATCCGAGGGCAAACTCTGGATTTCAGGGGAGGAACAGCTTTGGTGGGATGACAGACAGAAACAACCACATACAAAGGCAATTTGAATCTGAACTTGTTTTTCTGTTTTGAGGCATGAGCCTTTAATCATGAGGGGTGGACATTTACATATCAAAAGATGTATCCTGTAAAGCAGGCCCAAGGAACAATTAGCATAACCATTTGGTACAAGGAAGTATAAAATCAACCAGGTAAAATGTTTTCCTGTGTAACAAATTTAGAAGCTCAAACACAGACAATATCAATCTTCTTGATAAAAACTTTTAAAGAGACTTTAAAGGACATTTTGTCAAACTCCTTGAGTCCAAATGAGCCTTTTTGAGTAATAGGTATGAACTGTATCCTGAATCACACCTGGATAAGTTAAGAATGTTGTTTTGGCCAAAGACTCCCTAGGTGGGGTCTGCAAGACAAAAACCGTTCCTCACAAGCTTCCATTGAGGCAGCTCTGAGCTTTGCACCAACTCAAATTTAATTATTTCTAATTTACCCAACACCCACCAGGCAAGGACATTGTATAAGGTTCCTCAAATGTAAATATCTTCTAATCTGAGCCTATTGTCTAAGACCAGACCCAAATCTACCTATCCTGCAAGGACATTTTATGAGGGCCAAATAATAAAAGGAACCTGTAATTTTAGGGTTTCTGGAAAAATTCTACTACCTGCTATTAATGCTTTTCCTACCATAGTGTCAGAGCCATACTTCATTTATACACTGTTGGGAGGTAAATGTAATTACATAAACAACGAGCAAAGCATTGCAAAATTTTCTGGCTAGTGACTTACTTCAAGATGGATTCTTTTATATCTTAATTTGCTTGGTTTTTCTTAGTCCCAGCCACTAAGAAGGAAGAGAGTTTAGAAAATTGCCAAGTGAGATTTATGGCTTTTGAATTGGGGTGTTCCAGAGAGCCCCAGGAGGTATTTCTCACTTCAGTCTGTAAAACTTTGTTTTATAGAGTTTACTGGGGCCACTGCAGCACCTAGTGGAACATGCTCCCCTGTGGCATGGTGGGGCATCTTTTGGGTGTATTCCAAGTGTGGTATAGCTGGGCCTTCAGGAAGATCTATTTTCAGTTTTCTGAGGAACTTCCAGATTGATTTCCAGAGTGGTTGTAACAGTTTGCAATTCCACAAGCAATGATGGAGTGTTCCTCTTTTTCCACATCTGCTCCAACATTTGTCGTCACCTGAGGTTTTGATCTTAGCCATTCTAATTAGTGTAAGGTGGACTCTCAGGCTTGATTTGATTTGCATTTCTCTAATCACTAAGGACTTTGAACATTTTTTAGGTGCTTTCCAGGCACTTGAGAATCCTCAATTGTGAAATCTTGGTTTAGTTCTATACCCCATTATTGATTGGGTTGTTTGAATTTTTTATGTGATTAGCTTCTTGATTTTTTTTTAATAAATTTTGGATATTAGCCCTCTATCAGATGTGGGGTTAGTGAAGAGTTTTTCCCATTCTACAGATTGCCGATTTGTCTTATTGTCTACATCCTTTGCCTTACAGAGATCCCATTTATCATTTCTTTCTTTCTTTCTTTTTTTTAACTCAGCAATTAAAAACAATGAATTCATGAAATTTTTAGGCAAATTGTTGGATATGGAAAATATCATCCTAAGTGAGGTAACCCAGTCACAAAATAATACACCTGGAATGCAATCTCTGATAAGTGGATATTAATTTGTGCAGAAGCTCTGAATACCCAAGGCACAATTAGCATAATAAATGACTCCCATGAAAAAGTAAGGAGAGGGTCCTGATCCTGGAAAGGCTTGATCTAGTATTGGAGGGGAGTACCAGGACAGAGAAAAAGGAGAGAGGTGATTGGAAAATGGTGGAGAGAAGAAGGTTTATGGGGCATATGGGGAGCGGGGGAACTGGGAAAGGGGAAATCATTTGGAATGTAAACAAAGATTATAGAAAATAAAAATATATCATAAAAAGATAAAAAATAAAGAAGAGATGTTGGAGTTTGAAAAAAAAATTTTGATCATAGAGGATGAGCCATTGGAGTTCTCTTTAGGAAGTTTCCCATGTGCCAATGAATTCAAGGCTCTTTCCCACTTTCTCTTCCATTAGATTCATTGTATCTGGTTTTATGTTGATGTCCTTGATCCACTTGGACTTGAGCTTTGTGCAAGATAACAAATACTGGTATATTTCTATTTTTCTACATACAGATAACAGCTATACCAGCACCATTTTTTGAAGATGTTTTCTTTTTTCCATTGTATACTTTTGGCTTCTTTGTCAAAGATCAAAGATGTCTGTAAGTGTGTGGTTTTATTTCTGGGTCTTCAGTTCTATTCCATTGATTAGTGTGTCTGTTTCTGTACCAATACCATGCAGTTTTTATCACTATTTCTCTGTAGTAAAGCTTGAGGTCAGGGATGGTGATTTCCCCCAGCCATTCTTTTATTGTTAAGAATTGGCTTTGCTATTCTGAACTTTTTGCCTTTTCAGATGACCTTGAGAATTGCTCTTTCCATGTCTATGAAGAATTGTTTTGGGATTTTGATGGGGATTGCATTGAATCTATAGATTTCCTTTGGTAGGATGGCCATTTTTACTATGTTAGTTCTGCCAGTCCATAAATAAGGGATATCTCTCCATTTTCTGACATCTTCTTAAATTTCTTTCTTGAGAGACTTGAGGTTATTGTCATACAGATCTTTCACTTGTTTGGTTAAAGTTACCACAAAATATTTTATAATATTTGTGGAGCAGGTAAACTATTTAAGCAGGCCTATATTGTACAAGGAAATAGAAGAAGTCATTAAAAACCTCCCATAAAAAAAATGCCCAGGGCTAGATGGATTTAGTACAGAATTCTACCAGACCTTCAAAGAAGACCTGTTGCCAATTTTCCTCAAACTATTCCTTAAAATTGTAACCCGCCCCGCGGGTCAGTTATTCCAGGGTTCCGAAGGGGTGCTACCTGAGGGTCAAAAGGGGGGAGAGAAGGAGGGAGGCCAAGCACCAAGAATGACAAGCCAATCTGGGTTGTGTCAAAGTCTCTCTTAATGTTCTGGGGTACACAGGTTTTAAGGCTTTCAGGAGGGGCGTACCCCAAGGCAAGGACAAAGAAAGGAAGGGCAATCTAGCAGTTTAGCAGGAAGAGATAAGGGTCCTCCGGTGGAGACAACAGGTGTTTGCACAGGGAGCCTGCCGCAGTTATCTCAGGACTTCCTTCCACCGCAATTACCGGAGTCAGCAGGTGATGATGCAGGCAGGATCATTCTGTAGTTATTTTCGAGACAATGGCTAAACCAATGCCCACGGGAAAGGCTCTAGTTGATTGTTCTTATATTTTAGCAGCCACCACCTTAGGGCCATGAGTAAGCAATAGTCCGAATAGCTCAGGATGGCTTCCCACATAAAATAGAGAGAAAAGGCACAAAGGAACACTACCTAGCTCATTCTATGAAGTTGTAATTACTCTGATACCTAAATCACACAAGCGCCTAACCAAAAAAGAGAACTTTATACTAATCTCACTTATGATTATTGTTGTAAAAATACACAATAAAATTCTTGCAAACAAAATCTAAGAACACACCAAAACTATCATTCATCATGATCAAGTAGGCCTCATCCCAGGGATGTAAGATTGGATTGATGTATGAAAATCCATTAATGCAATCCACTATATAAGCAAACTCAAAAAACATCTCATGATCATCTCCTTAGATGTAGAAAAAGTATTTGACAAAATATAACACGCTTTCATGTTAAAAGTATTGGAGACATCAGAAATTCAAAGCCTATACCTAAACACAATAAAAGCAATTTACTACAAACAAATAGCCAATTTCAAATTAACTGGAGACATACTTGAAGCAATCTCACTCAAATTGGGGACAAGTCAAGGATGCCCACTCTTCCCATATCTATTCAATATAGTATTCAATGTGCTAGCTAGAAAAATAAGACAAAAAAAGATCAAGGGGTTACAAATTGGCAAAGAAGAAATAAAGGTCTCACTATTTGCAGATAATATGATACTATACATAAGCGACCCCAAAAATTCTACCAGAGAACTTCTCTCGCTGATAAACAATGCCAGCAAAGTAGCTGGATATAAAATTAACTCAAATAAATCAGTAGCCTTACTTTATACAAATGTCAAACAGGCTGAGAAAGAAATCAGGGAAATAACTCCCTTCATAATAGCCACAAATAATATACCATGTATTTTATCATATACAACCACATTCTTTCAGTAAACTATCTACTTTCCTCCCACTTCTGACATTATATTCTTTCCTTTTCCAATTTTTGATAGAACATCAAGCCACCATCAACTATATCTCTGCTGCTAGTTCTAGAAACTCCTCAGTCTATGCCAGATGTTGAATAACTTAATCTTGTATAAACAACCACATTGTTGTGAGTTAACAATGGAAAGGATTTTGTCACTCCCACAAGATATTGTTTTGTCTATGTCTACCCCTAAAGTCCAATTCCAAACTCTTTTACCTTTTCATAATATTCCCTGAGATTTGAAGGACTGGGTATAATATAGAGGTGCTATTTATTGTAAATAATTAGGATGCACAGATTTCTATCTATTCATGCAATGAGTATATATTTTACTAAAATTAAAAATTTGTTGTTTTACAAAATTAAAACAACTGATATGGATAAATTTGGCTATACGTACATTTTTTCTAGACTTTTATAAAATCTTAAATAATATATAAGAGCAATAATGTTTTTGTGATAACTTTTAGTCTTTACTTCTTTGAGGGAAATGAAAAGAATGCTAAATATTTTATTTGATGGTAGAAAACATCTTAGTGTGAGACCTCAGAAACATATTAGTGTTGATTAAAGTCTCAATGGAGAAACAACTCATAAGAATGTTGATTTTGGTTTAAACCACTAAAATCGAGGGATGTCTAGAATATTAGCAAGCTTGATTTGGACAGATTGGATAGTGGTATCTCCAAGTACACAGGTCATGGAGACCTTGTTTTTTTCAACTGTTAAATCCATTGATAGATTCATCCTTCAGTTAATAGACTGTGTAGAGCACGTAATCCTTCTGGGATGTGGTCCTTGGTCCATAGAAATTGGTGACTGGGAATTATCTCTAACATAAATTTCTTGCTTTGCCACTTAGCTAAACTCTCTCAGCTACTTATCGGCCATGAAAACTTGCCTAATCTTTTTAATTCTGCTTAATAAAAAATTATAAAATGGTGGGCAAAATAATTCATCCTCTCTGATGTCATTCTTGCTGCTTTCATTGTCATATTAACAAAAAGCTGTTGTGTTAAAACCACACTTAAACTTGAAAGAAGAGATATTTCATCCATTTTGAAATATTTTCAGAATGGGAAAATTTAAACACAGAGCTGTGGAGCATGTAGTCTCAGTTCCCTCAGCTTCTATAATGAAAATGACGAGTGTATTGTCTAATATGTATAGACATTATCAATATTTTCTTAAAAGCTCAATAAGTGTTTCAATTGTTAAGAGAAACAAATTTAAGTTTAGATTGAAAATTAAAAATTTTAATGAGAGATACCAATGTGTGATCTTTTCTTTTTTTGGAAATAAATATATAGTTCATTAATTTTTATACAAAATGTTGTGTGTGTCTTTTGAAACTTATAGCTTTCCTAGTATGTAATAAGTCTGAAATTGTTTGTGTATATGTAAATGCTTTTGTACACTCAAAATATTTATATGTGCATTAATGAGTGTGTGTGCATGTGTGTGTGTTTGTGTACTTGTGTAAAATACACTACTTCAAGGTAATTATGTTTTTACAGCTCCAATGATACAACTAAAGTGTTAGGGTTTCTTGCACTATTTATTTTTTACGGTCCCAATTTATGAAAGTGATATTTATTACGTATATTATGCTCTGTCTTTGAGACATTTTTAAATTCTAAAACCATTGAAGATTGAATTCTAAGAAATAAAATCAAATTCCTGTACAATTATAAAATTGCCATCTATATTTTTATGTTACATCAAAATGTTTGTCTAACTTTCAGAACTCAAGGTTTTCGGCATGTGTGTGTGTGTGTGTGTGTGTGTGTGTGTGAGAGAGAGAGAGAGAGAGAGAGAGAGAGAGAGAGAGAGAGAGAGAGAGAGTGTGTTTGTATACAAGAAAGTAGTTAATGCAAAACTCCAAACTAATCAAAGTGTTAAGAAAGAGTATCTGGTTTGTTCAGACATAATTGGGACATGTATATGACACCTGATTTTCCCAAACTTAGAGAACATCTTGGAAGAGATGGAAAACTGACTAGAGCTAGACATTGTGGGAAGAGAGGAACAGCATTATTTTCTGGATAGGAAAGGATACCATTAATTCACAGCACTAGTGGATGCCTGCATTCAATATTCCAGCAGAGAGAAAAGAGTTGTCCAGGAACTCGCAGAATGTGGTAACAGAATACTAATCATTGATATTGATTGAGGAAAAATAATCAGTTTCTGTGAAGTGTATGTCCTCTGGTCAGTCAATCATGATTCAGGCAATGACTACATACCCATGAATAGACAGGTGACGCAAATGGGACTTGATGTGCTCTGAAATGTAGAAGCAGATGGAAGTGAAGAGCTGATGGGAGGGCTAAGAGTGAAGTCAAGAAAAGTGCAGTTATATACACATGAGGAATTTGAAAAATTGCAAAGTAAATGTTGAAAATAGGAAAATAAAAAGTAAAATAGCATCTTTGGGAGGACTAATTTTTGTGAATATTTAACAAAGGTAAGAAATGGGAAGGGAGAATTGTTTGTGAATCATACAGAAGTTATTAATAAGCAATGACAATGGGAAGTAGGAGGAAAAGCTGAGGTAATAATTGGCGGAACTGACGTTTAATTATACTAGAACATAGAGGCTTGTAACCAGTGCTGTCAAAATGTCATTTAAAACTTTGACCAACTGGATTTATTTGACCATCACAGAGAATTAGTAATAAGAATTTTTATCATTATAGTGATAAATCTGACCAAATGGTTTGCTTATGCTACAATTACTTTCTGGAAAGAATGTGTGTTTCCAGATTTATTGTTTAAACATGCTACCACCAGAACATAAACAGATCTTCTATGGTGAATGTGGAAGAGAAGAACTATGACAGAAATGTGGACACAAAACATTGCAATTAAAAAAGATGGTAACATGGATTGGCATTTAAGTCATTTATATAATCTGACAAAGAATTTCCTGTGATCAAAATGTGACACCATGCCCAGGAGTTTACTTTTCAAGGATTTCAACACAATTACAGAGAAAATCTGCTTAGTCCAGATAATATATAGCATGTTGCATTCCCTGCATAAATTATCTGTGAAGTCTCTCTGTTTAGTTCTGATTGAGAACTATCTCATGATAGTAGATGTGAGCAATACAGGGTATCTTCTGAAGAACACTAAAGGCAGTGAAGGTCTCTAGCCTAAGAGAGAGTCCTTGTCTGATGTAAACATGACAGATATCAGGTCAGGGTACACAAACATTTTGGAGATGACACTAGATGCAGGGGATGAAGGTAAAACATTTGGTTTTCTCTTGATGAGCTTTATCGATAACTTGGTCTGTATTTTTCTTGTTATGCTTTTGCATTTGAATTTTAAAATTTATTCTGTAACTTTTATATTTGAAATATATAACAAATCTTCTATTTTACAGATGATAACAGCTAAGAGACTTTGGAATTTTTAAAGGCAGTGGGACTGTTAACACTAAAGGTTTCCTAGAAGATATTCCAGATGCATTTCATTATGAGATAGATGTGAGCACATGTGGAATATGGGAGGACTGTTCTGGTAAAATGTCTAGCAAGTCTCACTAGATTGAACAATTGATTACCAAAAAGAGTGATTATTTGCATAGCTAAAGGTCTTTTCCAACAGCAATGTGGTGGAATGGGTGCCAAACCATGACTTTGAGGTTATAACCAATCCCTAATTAGAATTCTGTTTGTTTCCTGCCTAATTTCACTCAGGAGACCAGCACTGCAGGTCTGAGCTACCACAGAGAGACTAAACAATCTGTATGTGTCTCTCTGTGTTTCATTATTTATGAGAAAACGAAATAAATCTCTTCTTAAAGTTATTTCTGTCTATGATTTTGGCAACCTCAATTGGGAAAAAGAAACAAGAGTATAGACATCTTGGTCTGAAGCAAATTTTATTTGAATACTATCTCAGAAAATCTGTTCAGTAGCTACCTTCTTAATTCTGTGATTTAATAGATCCAGCCAAGAAACTTTTCCTTTACACATTAGGGTTATGAGATTTGACCCCAAGTTTTTTTTTTTTTTCAGTTGTATCTTCAGACTAATGATGATTCATTTAAGAGTCCCTATAATCAATATCTATCATATCCACTGGACACACTTTTATTTTGCTACTATTACCTATTGAATAAAGCTTAACATGAATAAAATAAAATGAAAAGGCTCTGGAGTATAGATGTATACAAGCTTATATGTATACATATATATGCATATTTATGTATATATAAGTTTTTAGGATACATGACTGACATTCACAGGGTTCTGTATTTCATTTCCAGAGCTAAAGAATACAATAAAATATAAAAATAAATTCATTTTTCATAATTGAAATATCACAAAATTGTATTTATATATGTTTTTATTTTTACTGAAAATAGACTACATCTATTTTCATCTCTCATAGAATACATCCTGACCACACTCTGTCCACTCTCCTCAGCTCTTTCCCATCTCCCCATCTGCCAGATCCACTTAGATTTTGTTTCCTCTTCAGAATAGATCAGACCTTCAATAGAAAACATCCAAGTAGGACAAAACAAGATACAATAGGACAAGGAAAAATCCCTCATATCTAGGCTGGAGAAGGCAACCCAATAGGAAAAAGAGAGTTCCAAAACAAGGTAACAATGTCCACATTAACAGCCATAATGTATATGCAGAGGAAATTCTAGAAAATCATCCAGTGAAGATAGTGAAGTATGTCATATATATATATATATATATATATATATATATATATATATATATATATATATATATATATATATATATATAATACAATTATTTTAAACACATTTTACTTCTTATTCTTTGGAGTGCCTCTTTAACATCTTTGTTCCTCAAACTATAAATCAGAGGGTTCAGCATGGGGATTACAAGTGTATAAAAAAGGGAAGTCACTTTATCTTGATCTAGGGAGTAGGAAGAACTTGGCCGGAAATACATGAAAAGCATAGTTCCTTGAAAAATTGCAACAGCAGTCAAGTGTGATGTACAGGTAGAGAAAGCCTTTAATCTTCCAGCAGCAGAATTGATCTTCAAGACTGATGAGATGATGTAACAATAGGAGACAAGAACTCCTGAGATGGTGCTCAGTTCAATGAAACCAAAAACGGTGAATATGACTAACACATTGACCTGTGTATCTGAACAAGACAGTACTAACACTGGAGGAATATCACAGAAGAAATGATTAATCTCATTAGACCCACAAAAACATAAGTGAAATGTCAATGTTGTATGTATCAAAGCATCTACTAATGCCACAGAATAAACACCAGTCAATAATTGGAAGCACACATTCCTGGACATGTCTGCTGCATACAGTAGGGGGTTACTAATGGCCTTATATCGATCAAATGCCATGACTGCCAGCAGCACACACTCAGCATCTATAAATATACAGAAAGTGAAAAACTGCATAGCACAGCCAAGAAAAGAAATAGATGTGTTCTTGGACAGGAGGTCTACAAGCATCTTGGGACCAACTGCAGTGGAATAGCAAAGATCAGAGAAAGAGAGGTGGCTGAGAAAAAAATACATTGGTGTGTGAAGCTGTGGATCCATTCTGATCACAATGATCATTCCAAGATTTGTCAGCAGATTAGTGAGATAAACAACTAGAAACATCGTGAATAAAAACACTTTTACCTCAGGGTTATCGGTAATTCCCAAAAGGAGAAATTCTGTCAGTGAGGAGCAGTTCCCTGTATCCATGATTCTTTGGTTTTGGTCTAAAAATTTACAAAAAAATAACAATGCAATAATACACTAGTTTTAATTTTTACTGTACAAGTATAGAACAGTATTTAATTTAATTAAGCACATTATTTAATAATTAAATAAATTTTTATAAAGTCTGAAAACATTTAGAAAAAATGTATAAATCAGGACACTGAAGTTATAAAAGCAGAATAGGAAGTTCATAGTCTTTGTATCTAAATATTCATAAAATATTTGATCTGTATAGCTCTGATTGTTCTCTTTCACTTATTATTAAGCAGCAAATTTAAATATATAAAACATGTTTCCATATCTGATAGGCTATAGGTGATGTTAAACAATATAATAATAATAATAATAGAAAGTGCTATATGCTGAATAAGGTTCTCAATTGGTATAGGCTATTAGTCATTGCTTTTGCTTCAACAGTATTTGACATTAACAGATATCTGTGATTTAATATATAAAAAGAATTATGGTACTATGTCATTACAAGTATGAATGATCATTTACTGAAATGTCTGTCATTATTTTCCATTATATGCCACATCTAAATATCACTTACATGAGCACAAGTGGCAAAAATCAAATAAATAAGTAAAACAGAAGAGGAATTAGTTGTGACAGAAAACAGCAAACTTTTCTGCTGGTTATTGATTTCTAACTTGGCTTATTTTAAGTTTTATTATTTGTATGTTTTCATTATTTAAAACAAATTTTAAGTTTAAATATATTTTGGTCATATTCTTCTTTTCTCCAAGTCCTTCCAGATTCTCTCACAATCACAATCCAACAGACTTTAATATCTTTCTCAAAAAAAAACATACAAAACCTTACCAAAAAACCAAAATTCCAAAATCAAGAAAACAAAATAAAATATCCTTCCCTATGAAAAAGCAAAACAAAACACCAAAGTGAAACCAGGTAAAAGTAAAGCAAACAACCAGCAGTGTCCATTATCTGTTTGTCATTACTGAACATGTGGCCAGTCCTGAAGTGGTTGATAGACCCTGTATCACTCTATTCAGAAAACTGTTTTTTTCTCTCCCTATAACAGAAATTGACAATTGCAGTGCCCTATTTATTTTGTAGTCTTACTTTTGTGTATTTATCATAGGCAGCTGTTTATCCCATTGATTTATATGAGAACTAGAATGTGTGCTGTGAATGGCATATTTTTACAGCTTCAATGGTTTTTTTGTACAGAGCCATTTTGGGGTGTCATGCCATTGGTAGGAACTTGACATTAGCCAAGGACAAGGGCTTCAGGCAGGAATCTGATCTTAGGGCATAATAGGGAAGTGGGCTACAGAAGGAATTTTTATCCTAGGGTGGAGTGCTCTGAGTGTACTTGACATTGGTCAAGGTGAACTTCTCCTAACCTTTGTTGAGCAGGGAATCCCTTACTAGTCAGGATCCTGCTCCACCTAGTGTGGAGAAGCTCAGAGAGAGGTTAAGCTCATTGTTCCTCCAGGTCTACAAATTCCTGAATTAAGCAGGTGACCCACCCAGCTGTTTGAAGGACAGGCCACTTCCTCGGAACTCAGCCTGGAGTCTGGGGGGAGGGACTTACCCAAACTGTTAAAAGGTCTGACCACCATTAAAGTTGGGGCCTTGATTGGTAAACTATTGTCCTGGCCTCGTTCTTTTTACCCCTTCCCATCTATCCCTCAGCTTCTGTTCCAGCAACCCAGTTTGTAGTAGCTGCAGTCAGCTACGGAATACAACAGTTTTGTTTTTTTTTGTTTTTTGTTTTTTCATGTGGGTTTTGATGAGCAAATATCAGAACCTTTGCTATGGAATGACCAGAATTATTTGAATAAGTCTAGAACAAAATTTAAATTGGCACATGGTGACCACCTGACAATTAGTATGTTTTCCTACAGGAACAAATAACTTGCATTCTGCATTGATATAAAACCATGTTTTGCTCTTAAAATTCTCCCTACTAATGAATGTAGAGATATAACATTTGTTAAGGTTGAACGAAGATTATCACTGACCATTAAATAGAACTTGTTTTCTCTCTCTTTCTCTCTCTTTTTGTCTAATAACACGGGGTTAAACAATTTATTTACACATTAATCAGCTTGAGTTTGATTGATTTCAAAGAAAATTAAATGAAATGTATTTTGTTTGTATGCACTTCATTCAGAAACCTACCTGAGATGAGTGTCTTCTTGTGCTATTCTCTTGTACCTGAGCAATAGATAGATACATTTATTTCCACTAGAGACTGTTGGGACTTAACTCTCTTAAGGCTCTTTCTCTACTCTTTCTCTTAATCAAATGTAATTAATTAGATGTCTGAGTATAGCTTCCCTTATGAGTCAGGAAACCTTTACCAAAGCTCTACATTTTCACCTTTATTAGTGATTTCAACTTTAGTCTTGATTAATGACAGGCATTGAATAGATTACTTTTACCAATGTGCTTTATGGTTATCATGAGCTGATTTGATTTTACTAAAAGTAGAAATTTAAAAAATATGAAAATACTTTGATAATGTTCATATTAATTTGTGCTTAATCTTTTTTAAAAAAATATTTATTTTTAAATGATTTATTTCTTTATTATAAGTAAGTACACTATAGCTGTCTTTAGATACTACAGAAGATGGCATCAGATCTCGTTGCTCATGGTTGTAAGCCATCATATGGTTGCTGGGATTTGAACTCAGGACCTTCAGAAGAGCAGTCAGTGCTCTTAACCACTAAGCCATCTCTCCAGCCCTAAGATATTTATTATCTATCTATCTATCTATCTATCTATCTATCTATCTATCTATCTATCTATCTATCTATCTATCTATCTAATGTATGTGAGTACACTGTTGCTATCTTCAGACACACCAGAAGAGGGCATCCAATCTCATTACAGATGGTTGTGAGCCACCAGGTAGTTGCTGGGAATTGAACTTAGGACCTCTGGAAGAACAGTCAGTGCCCTTAACCACTTAGCCATCTCTGCAGCCATCTCTCCAGCCCTCATGTTTACTCTATTTCTTTAATTTTGGCTGTTTCTTCAATTTTGAGAAAATGTTCCTGACCAAATAAGAAGTATGAGAGTCTTATAAGATTTGTATTGTCTTTGTTTCAATTATTTCCCTATCTCATTATGTCTTTAAAATCTCTTTAGCAAGTAGTATATTTTTTGATCCCTGTTATCCTATACATGTTAATATGCATTCTTACAATCCCTTGAAGAGATACCTGTGTGAGTAGATGATCATTAAAAGTGTATGCAACATATGTTTATATAAGTGAGCTAACAGATGTTCAAAAAAACCCACAAATAGATACACATGAAGTTTGTTTTAACAAAAACCTGAAAAATTTAAAGGTCTGTTCATTTTTCATCTAAGCTCTGGTTGTTCTTATTTCAGAATTTTGATAATTCAGATATACTACAAGCAGTGTGCCTAAATTATTTCATTTTATTTTTAAGATAATGTGGTTAAAACTTCTCCATCAACTTTTTTCCTCTGAAGTCTCCCACACACATAAGACTGTTTTTTTCTATCTCTGACCTTTAAAATAATTAATTTAAGCTTTTTAGTTATTCACTTTTCATTTTGTTCACTGCCCTCCTCTAGGTCACTTCCTGTTGCTGTAAATCTCCAACCCAAATGTGCTCTGGCAAATAAAACACAACTTACTTAATATGAATACATTCTGTGTGCCTAGAATGGGCAGATCAAACACTACACTACCATCTTCCCCATCTATGAGCCCCTTATAACTTGTGGTTTTGGCCAGATGCTTCTGCTCTGCTTTTCTTCTGTCTCCTCCTCTATTGCACTCTCTCTCTCTCTCTCTCTCTCTCTCTCTCTCTCTCTCTCTCTCTCTCTCTCTCTCTCTCTCTCCTTCCCTCCCAAAATCTTCAGCTCCACCTTCCTGCCTTTCTTTGCCCTTCTTTATCTGCCCAATCACTAGCTCTGGGCTTTATTTATAGATTAAGGTGGGAAGAAGGTTTACAGGAAATCACCTGAGTGCTTACTCATTGCTTGTTTGAAGCCCCTCACAGGAGAATTAATATCAAATACGATTCACCCCAGGGCTATCAACAACCTCCTCCAAATATCCTTCCCTTCTCCTGTGAGCAGGTGGGTGCCCCTCACGGGGTATCCCCATCACCCTTTCATTTCAAGTCTATGCAATCCCTCTCCCTCTGAGAGCAGACAGGAAGCCCAGGTAGTAGAACATACCCCACGCACAGACAACAGCTTTTGGCATAGCTCCTGTTTCAGGTATTCAGGATGCCCCAAAACATCAAACATCATTATCTGCTACATAAGAGCAGGGAGGACTAGGTATATTCTGTGTATGTTCTTTGGCTGCTGGTTCAGACTCTGAGATCCCCACAGGGCCAGAATACTTGACTCTTATCGTTTTCCTGTGGAGTTCCTATTCATTTCAGGGCCACAAATCTTCTTCCTATTTGTCCATAGACTCTTCCCAATTCCATCCATTTTCTGTGGGTGTCTGTATCGGTCTGGATCAGCTGCTAGGTGGAGGAGCCTCTAACAGGACAGCATGCTCCTGTTTTCAGGCAAAACAGTGTCATTAATAGTGTTAAGGATTTGGTGCTAGCTCATGCTACAGGTCTCAAGTTGGGCGGGTTATTGTTTGGTCATTCCTTCAGTCTCTGCTCCCTCCCTCATGTCTGCATTACTTGAAGACAAGATAAATTTTGGGTTTAAAGTTTTATGGGTGGGTTGGTGTCACTATCGCTCTACTGGGGTTCGTGTATGTTAGATTCCACAGATTCAAATAAGCTAAACAAGTAGGAAGGTACAGGTGAGGAAGCTTGATTTTCACTTAGAAGGAGAAATAAAATATTCATAAGAGACAGGTGGTGGGGCTGGAAATATGGCTTAGCCAATAAGAGCATCGATTGCTCTTCTTGAGGTCCTGAGTTCAATTCCCAGCAACCACATAGTGGTTCACGACCATCTGAAATGGGATCTGTAATGCCCTCTTTTGGTGTGTCTGAAGACAGCAACAGTGTACTCACCTATATAAAATAATTAAATAAATTATTTAATTAATCTTTTTTTTAATTGAAAAAAATTTATTGATTATTTTATTTACATTTCCTTTTTTAATTTGATATATTTTTATTTACATTTCAAATGATTTCCCCCTTTTCTAGACCCCCCACTCCCCGAAAGTCCCATCAGGCCCCTTCCCTCCCCCTGTTTTCCCACCCAACCCATCCCACTTCCCTGTTCTGGTTTTGCCCTATACTGCTTCACTGAGTCTTTCCAGAACAAGGGGCCACTCCTCCGTTCTTCTTGTACCTCATTTGATATGTGGATTATGTTTTGGGTATTCCAGTTTTCTAGGTTAATATCCACTTATTAGTGAGTGCATACCATGATTCATCTTTTGAGTCTGGGTTACCTCACTTGGTATGATGTTCTCCAGCTCCATCCATTTGCCCTCTATCTGATGTAGGGTTGGTGAACATCTTTTCCCAATGAGTTGGTTGCCGATTTGTCCTTTTGATGGTGTCCTTTGCCTTACAGAAACTTTGTAATTTTATGAGGTCCCATTTATCAATTCTTGATCTTAGAGCATATACTATTGGTGATCTGTTCAGAAACTTTCCCCCTGAACCGATGGCCTCAAGGATCTTCCCTAGTTTCTTTCTATTAGCTTCAGAGTGTCTGGCTTTATGTGGAGGTCCTTGATCCATTTGCAGTTGATCTTAGTAAAAGGAGACAAGGATGGATCAATACCCATTTTTCTGCATGCTGACCTCCAGTTGAACCAACACCATTTGTTGAAAAGGCTATCTTTTTTCCATTGGATGTTTTCAGCTCCTTTGTCGAGGATCAAGTGGCCATAGGTGTGTGGGCTCATTTCTGGGTCTTCAATCCTGTTCCATTGATCCTCCTGCCTGTCACTGTACCAATACCATGCAGTTTTTAACACTATAACTCTGTAGTATTGCTTGAGGTCAGGGATACTGATACCCACAGAATTTCTTTTATTGTTGAGAATAGTTTTAGCTATCCTGGGTTTTTTTGTTATTCCAGATGAATTTGAGGATTGCTCTTTCTAACTCTGTGAAGAATTGAATTGGGATTTTGATGGGTATTACGTTGAATCTGTATATTGCTTTTGGCAAAATGGCCATTTTAACTATATTAATCCTGCTGATCCATGAGCATGGGAGGTTTTTCCATTTTTTGAGGTCTTCTTCCATTTTCTTCTTCAGAGTCTTGAAGTTCTTGTCATACAGATCTTTCACATGTTTGGTAAGAGTGACCCCAAGGTACTTTACACTGTTTGTGGCTATTGTAAAGGGGGTCATTTCGCTAATTTCTTTCTCAGCCTGATTATCCTTTGAGTATAGGAAGGCTACTGATTTGCTTGAGTTGATTTCATAACCTGCCACTTTGCTGAAGTTGTTTATCAGCTGTAGGAGTTCCCTAGTGGAGTTTTTTGGGTCACTTAGGTAGATTATCATATCATCTGCAAATAATGATAGTTTGACTTCTTCCTTTCCAATTTGTATCCCTTTTACCTCCTTATGTTGTCTAATTGCCTGAGCTAGTACCTCAAGTACAATATTGAAAAGATAAGGAGAAAGTGGGCAGCCCTGTCTAGTCCCTGATTTTAGTGGGATTGCTTCAAGTTTCTCTCCATTTAGTTTGATGCTGGCTACCAGTTTGCTGTATATTGCTTTTACTATGTTTAGGTATGGGCCTTGAATTCCTGTTCTTCTGTTCTTTCCAAGACTTGAAGCATGAAAGGATGCTGAATTTTGTCAAATGCTTTTTCAGCATCCAACGAAATGACCATGTGGTTTTTTTTTCTTTGAGTTTGTATACGGAAATCTGTCAATGCAATCCACTACATAAACAAACTTTTTTTTTTTTTTTTTTTGTTTTTAAGAGAGAGGCAAATAGTAAGGGAGGGAGAAGGATGCAGAGAAGAATGAGGGATTCAGGATCTGGTGTGGGGAAGGATAGGAGAGATGGCTAGATAACCATGAAAATGAATGAAATTTTGGAACTGATGGGGGTTAGAAGGTGAGGGACTATTTCCAGGAAGAGACAAAGACCTGGGATACAAGAGGCATCCAAGAATCAATGGGGGTGATTTTAGGCATGACTCACTTACTGGAGAAATGAAACCTGAAGGGGCTATCACCTGTGGCCAGACAGGAACCTTCAGTGGAGAAATAAAGATTTTTTTTTAATATTTTTATTTTCTATATTCTTTGTTTACATTTCAAATGATTTCCCCTCTCAAGGATCCCCCCTCCCCATATGTCCCATAAACCTTCTCTCCATCCATTTTCCAATCACCTCCCTCCTTTTTCTCTGTCCTTATATTTCCCTCCAATGCTAGATCAATCCTTTCCAGGATCAGGACCCTCTCCATACTTCTTCATGGGAGTCATTTGTTATGCGATTTGTGCCTTGGGTATTCAGGGCTTCTGGGCTAATTAATATCCACTTATCAGAGATTGCATTCCATGTGTATTCTTTTGTGATTGGGTTACCTCACTTAGGATGATATTTTCTAGATCAAACCATTTGCCTAAAAATTTTGTGAATTCATTGTTTCTCATTGCTGAGTAGTATTCCATTGTGTAAATATACCACATTTTCTGTATCCATTCCTCCTTTGAGGGGCATCTGGGTTCTTTCCAGCTTCTGGCTATTATAAATAAGGCTTGCTCCAACATAATGGAGCATGTGTCTTTATTGCATGCTGGGGAATCCTTTGGGTATATGCCCAGGAGAGGTATAGCAGGGTCCTCTGGAAGTGTCATGTCCAGTTTTCTGAGGAACCTCCAGACTGATTTCCACAGTGGTTGTACCATCTTATAGCCCCACCAGCAGTGGAGGAGTGTTCCTCTTTCTCCACATCCTTGCCAACACCTGCTGTCTCCTGAGTTTTTAATCTTAGCCATTCTGACTGGTGTAAGGTGAAATCTCAGGGTTGTTTTGATCTGCATTTCCCTAATGACTAATGATGTTGAGCACTTCTTAAGGTGCCTCTCCGCCATTCGAATTAATTCAGGTGAAAATCCTTTGTTAAGATCTGTACCCCATTTTTAATAGGGTTATTTGGTTCCCTGGGGTCTAACTTCTTGAGTTCTTTGTATATATTGGATATTAGCCCTCTATCAAAGGTAAATATCCTTTCCTAATTTGATGGTTGCCATTTTGTCCTTTTAACAGTGTCCTTTGCCTTACAGAAACTTTATAATTTTATGAGGTCCCATTTGTCAATTCTTGATCTTAAAGCATAAGCTATTGGTGATCTGTTCAGGAACTTTTCCCTGTGCCCATGTCCTCAAGGGTCTTACCCAGTTTCTTTTCTATTAGTTTCAGTGTGTCTGGTTTCACATGGAGGTCCTTAATCCACTTGGAGTGAAGTTTAGTACATGGAGATAAGAATGGATCAATTCGAATTCTTCTGCATGCTGACCTCCAATTGATCCAGCACCAATTGTTGAAAAGGCTATCTTTTTTCCACTGGATGTTTTTGGCTCCTTTGTCGAAGATCAAGTGACCATAGGTGTGTGGATTCATTTCTGGATCTTCAATTCTATTCCATTGGTCCACTTGTCTGTCACTGTGCCAATACCATGCAGTTTTTAACACTATTGCTCTGTAGTATTGCTTGAAGTCATGGATACTGATTCCCCCAGAATTTCTTTTATTGTTGAGAATAGTTTTAGCTATCCTGGGTTTTTTGTTATTCCAGATGAATTTGAGAATTGCTTTTTCTAACTCTGTGAAGAACTGAGTTGGGATTTTGATGGGGATTGCATTGAATCTGTAGATCACTTTTGGCAAGATGGCCATTTTAACTATATTAATCCTGACAATCCACGAGCATGGCAGATTTTTCCATTTTCTGAGGTCTTCTTCGATTTTCTTCTTCAGAGACCTGAAGTTCTTGTCATATAGATCTTTCACTTGTTTGGTTAGAGTCAACTAATTGAAGCTTTGGACCAATTAGATCTAATAGATATATATATATATAGAACATTCTATCCTAAAGCAAAAGAATATACCCTTTTCTCAGCACCTCATGGTACCTTCTCCAAAATCGACCTTATAATTGGTCACAAGACAAACCTCAACAAATATAAGAAGATCGAACTAATCCCATGCCTCCTATCAGATCACTATGGAGTAAAAGTGGTCTTCAATAGCAACAAAAACAACAGAAAACCCACATACACGTGGAAACTGAACAATATTCTACTCAATGATACCTTGGTCAAGGAAGAAATAAAGAAAGAAATTAAAGACTTTTTAGAACACAATGAAAATGAAGACACAACATACCCAAATCTATGGGACACAATGAAAGCAGTGCTAAGAGGAAAACTCATAGCCCTGAGTGCCTCCAAAAAGAAAATGGAGAGAGCATACACTAACAGCTTAATGACACACCTGAAAGCCCTGGAACAAAAAGAAGCTATTTCACCCAGGAGGAGTAGAAGGCAGGAAATCATCAAACTCAGGGCCAAAATCAATCAAGTAGGAACAAAGAGAACCATACAAAGAATCAACAAAACCAGGAGCTTGTTCTTTGAGAAAATCAACAAGATAGATAAACCCTTAGCCAGACTAATCAAAGGGCACAGAGACAGTATCCAGATTAACAAACTTAGAAATGAAAAGGGAGATATAACAACAGAAACTGAGGAAATTCAAAATATCATTAGATCCTACTACAAAAGCCTATATTCAACACAACTGGAAAATCTGGAGGAAATAGACAGATATCTGACACCAAAACTAAATCAGGATCAAATAGATCAACTAAACAGTCCCATAACACCTGAAGAAATAAAAAGGGTCATAGAAAGTCTCCCAACCAAAAAAAGCACGGGACCAGATGGCTTCAGTGCAGAGTTCTATCAGACCTTCATAGAAGACCTAACACCAATACTCTTCAAACTCTTCCACAAAATAGAAACAGAAGGAACTCTACCCAACTCGTTCTATGAAACCACAATTACGCTGATACCAAAACCACACAAAGATCCAACAAAGAAAGAATACTTCAGGCCAATTTCTCTTATGAATATTGATGCAAAAATACTTAATAAAATTCTTGCCAACCAAATCCAAGAACACTTCAAAACGATTATCCACCATGATCAAGTAGGCTTCATCCCAGGGATGCAGGGATGGTTCAATATAAGGAAATCAATCAATGCTATCTACTGCATAAACAAACTCAAAGAAAAAAAACATGATCATCTCATTAGATGCAGAAGAAGCATTTGACAAAATCCAGCATCCTTTCATGCTAAAAGTATTGGAAAGAACAGGAATTCAAGGCCCATACCTAAACATCATTAAACCGGTAGCCAACATCAAACTAAACGGAGAGAAACTTGAAGCAATCCCACTAAAATCAGGGACTAGACAAGGCTGTCCTCTCTCTCCATATTTTTTCAATATAGTACTTGAAGTTCTAGCTAGAGCAATTAGACAACATAAGGAGGTCAAGGGGAAACAAATTGGAAAGGAAGAATTCAAATTATCACTATTTGCAGATGACATGATAGTCTACTTAAGTGACCCAAAAACCTCCCCCAGAGAACTCCTACAGCTGAAAAACAACTTCAGCAAAGTGGCTGGTTATAAAATCAACTCAAGCAAATCAGTTGCCTTCCTATACTCAAAGGATAAGCAGGCTGAGAAAGAATTTAGGGAAATAACACCCTTCAAAATGAACTCCATTTTCTAAGCCACAACTCCACCTGCTTTCCTGGAGGCCATGCCTATAGCAGCTATAAATTACCCCACTCCACTCCCTGGGGTCTAGATTCAGGTCCACTTCAGCAAAAGTCCTAGCATGTGATGTGGAGTCTTGTAGAACTTTTAATAGATTATTTTTATTTATATGTATGGCTCAATGGCTATGCTTTTTTTTTTTTTTTTTTTTAGGTTCTTTTTTTTTTTTTTTTTTTATTCGATATAATTTATTTACATTTCAAATGATTTCCCCTTTTCTAGCCCCCCCACTCCCCGAAAGTCCCGCAAGCCCCCTTCTCTTCCCCTGTCCTCCCACCCACCCCTTCCCACTTCCCCGTTCTGGTTTTGCTGAATACTGTTTCACTGAGTCTTTCCAGAACCAGGGGCCACTCCTCCTTTCTTCTTGTACCTCATTTGATGTGTGGATTATGTTTTGGGTATTCCAGTTTTCTAGGTTAATATCCACTTATTAGTGAGTGCATACCATGATTCACCTTTTGAGTCTGGGTTACCTCACTTAGTATGATATTCTCTAGCTCCATCCATTTGCCTAAGAATTTCATGAATTCATTGTTTCTAATGGCTGAATAGTACTCCATTGTGTAGATATACCACATTTTTTGCATCCACTCTTCTGTTGAGGGATACCTGGGTTCTTTCCAGCATCTGGCAATTACAAATAGGGCTGCTATGAACATAGTAGAACATGTATCCTTAGTACATGGTGGGGAGTCTTCTGGGTATATGCCCAGGAGTGGTATAGCAGGATCTTCTGGAAGTAAGGTGCCCAGTTTTCGGAGGAACCGCCAGACTGATTTCCAGAGTGGTTGTACCAATTTGCAACCCCACCAGCAGTGGAGGAGTATTCCTCTTTCTCCACACCCTCTCCAACACCTGCTGTCTCCTGAATTTTTAATCTTAGCCATTCTGACTGGTGTAAGATGAAATCTTAGGGTTGTTTTGATTTGCATTTCCCTAATGACTAATGAAGTTGAGCATTTTTTAAGATGCTTCTCCGCCATCCGAAGTTCTTCAGGTGAGAATTCTTTGTTTAACTCTGTACCCCATTTTTTAATAGGGTTGTTTGGTTTTCTGCAGTCTAACTTCTTGAGTTCTTTATATATATTGGATATTAGCCCTCTATCTGATGTAGGATTGGTGAAGATCTTTTCCCAATTTGTTGGTTGCCGATTTGTCCTCTTGATGGTGTCTTTGGCCTTACAGAAACTTTGTAATTTTATGAGGTCCCATTTGTCAATTCTTGCTCTTAGAGCATACGCTATTGGTGTTCTGTTCAGAAACTTTCTCCCTGTACCGATGTCCTCAAGGGTCTTCCCCAGTTTTTTTCTATTAGCTTCAGAGTGTCTGGCTTTATGTGGAGGTCCTTGATCCATTTGGATTTGAGCTTAGTACAAGGAGACAAGGATGGATCAATTCGCATTCTTCTGCATGCTGACCTCCAGTTGAACCAGCACCATTTGTTGAAAAGGCTATCTTTTTTCCATTGGATGTTTTCAGCCTCTTTGTCGAGGATCAAGTGGCCATAGGTGTGTGGGTTCATTTCTGGATCTTCAATCCTGTTCCATTGATCCTCCTGTCTGTCACTGTACCAATACCATGCAGTTTTTAACACTATTGCTCTGTAGTATTGCTTGAGGTCAGGGATACTGATTCCCCCAGATTTCCTTTTGTTGCTGAGAATAGTTTTAGCTATCCTGGGTTTTTTGTTGTTCCAGATGAATTTTATAATTGCTCTTTCTAGCTCTGTGAAGAATTGCGTTGGGATTTTGATGGGTATTGCATTGAATCTGTATAGTGCTTTAGGCAAAATGGCCATTTTAACTATATTGATTCTGCCGATCCATGAGCATGGGAGGTTTTCCCATTTTTTGAGGTCTTCTTCCATTTCCTTCTTCAGAGTCTTGAAGTTCTTGTCATACAGATCTTTCACATGTTTGGTAAGAGTCACCCCAAGATACTTTATACTGTTTGTGGCTATTGTGAAGGGGGTCATTTCCCTAATTTCTTTCTCAGCCTGCTTATCCTTTGAATATAGGAAGGCCACTGATTTGCTTGAGTTGACTTTATAACCTGCCACTTTGCTGAAGTTGTTTATCAGCTGTAGGAGCTCTCTAGTGGAGTTCTTTGGGTCACTTAGGTAGACGATCATGTCGTCTGCAAATAATGATAGTTTGACTTCTTCCTTTCCAATTTGTATCCCTTTGACCTCCTTATGTTGTCGAATTGCCCGAGCTAGTACCTCAAGTACAATATTGAAAAGATAAGGAGAAAGGGGGCAGCCTTGTCTGGTCCCTGATTTCAGTGGGATTGCTTCAAGTTTCTCTCCATTTAGTTTGATGCTGGCTACCGGTTTGCTGTATATTGCTTTTACTATGTTTAGGTATGGGCCTTGAATTCCTGTTCTCTCCAAGACTTTAAGCATGAAGGGATGCTGAATTTTGTCAAATGCTTTTTCAGCATCCAATGAAATGACCATGTGGTTTTGTTCTTTGAGTTTGTTTATGTAGTGGATTGTATTGATGGATTTCCGTATATTGAACCAACCCTGCATTCCTGGGATAAAGCCTACTTGATCATGGTGGATGATCGTTTTGATGTGTTCTTGGATTCGGTTGGCAAGAATTTTATTGAGTATTTTTGCATCGATGTTCATAAGGGAAATTGGTCTGAAGTTCTCTTTCTTTGTTGGATCTTTGTGTGGCTTTGGTATCAGCATAATTGTGGCTTCATAGAAGGAATTGGGTAGTGTTCCTTCTGTTTCTATTTTGTGGAATAGTTTGAAGAGTATTGGTGTTAACTCTTCTTTGAAGGTCTGGTAGAATTCTGCACTGAAGCCATCTGGTCCTGTGCTTTTTTTGGTTGGAAGACTTTCTATGACTCCTTCTATTTCTTTAGGCATTATGGGACTGTTTAGATGGTCTAGTTGGTCCTGATTTAATTTTGGTATTTGGTATCTGTCAAGGAAATTGTCCATTTCCTCCAGATTCTCCAGTTGTGTTGAGTATAGGCTCTTGTAGTAGGATCTGATGATTTTTTGGATTTCCTCAGTTTCCGTTGTTATATCTCCCTTTTCATTTCTAAGTTTGTTAATTTGGATACTTTCTCTGTGCCCTTTGGTCATTCTGGCTAAGGGTTTATCTATCTTGTTGATTTTCTCAAAGAACCAGCTCCTGGTATTGTTGATTTTTTGTATGGTTCTCTTTGTTTCTACTTGATTGATTTCGGCCCTGAGTTTGATGATTTCCTGCCTTCTACTCCTCCTGGGCGAAATAGCTTCTTTTTGTTCCAGGGCTTTCAGGTGTGTCATTAAGCTGGTAATGTATGCTCTCTCCATTTTCTTTTTGGAGGCACTCAGGGCTATGAGTTTTCCTCTTAGCACTGCTTTCATTGTGTCCCATAGATTTGGGTATGTTGTGTTTTCATTTTCATTGTGTTCTAAAAAGTCTTTAATTTCTTTCTTTATTTCTTCCTTGACCAAGGTATCATTGAGTAGAGTATTGTTCAGTTTCCACGTGTATGTGGGCTTTCTGTTGTTTCTGTTGCTATTGAAGACCACTTTTACTCCATAGTGATCAGATAGGAGGCATGGGATTACTTCGATCTTCTTATATTTGTTGAGGTCTGTCTTGTGACCAATTATATGGTCGATTTTGGAGAAGGTACCATGAGGTGCTGAGAAAAAGGTATATTCTTTTGTTTTAGGATAGAATGTTCTATATATATCTGTTAAATCTAATTGGTCCAAAGCTTCAATTAGTTTCATTGTGTCCCTGTTTAGTTTCTGTTTTCCTGATCGGTCCATTGAGGAAAGTGCAGTGTTGAAATCACCCACAATTATTGTGTTAGGTGCAATGTGTGCTTTTAGTTTTAATAAAGTTTCTTTTACAAAAGAGGGTGCCCTTACATTTGGGGCATAGATGTTCAGGATTGTCAGTTCTTCTTTTTGTATTTTTCCTTTGACCAGCAAGAAGTGTCCCTCAGGGTCTCTTTTGATGACTTTGGGTTGAAAGTCAATTTTATCTGATATTAAAATGGCTACTCCAGCTTGTTTCCTGAGACCATTTGCTTGTAAAATTGTCTTCCAGCCTTTTACTCTAAGGTAGTGTTTGTCTTTGACCCTGAGGTGTGTTTCCTGTAAGCAGCAAAATGTAGGGTCCTGTTTACGTATCCATTCAGTTAGTCTGTGTCTTTTTATTGGGGCATTAAGTCCATTGATGTTAAGAGATATTAAGGAATAGTGATTGTTACTTCCTATCATTTTTGACGTTATTTCTTAAATTTGAATGCTTAACTTCTTTTGGGTTTGATGAAAGGTTACTATCTTGCTTTTTCCAGGGTGAAGTTTCCCTCCTTGTATTGGTGTTGTCCTCCTATTATCCTTTTTAGGGCCGGGTTTGTGGATAGATATTGGGTAAACTTGGTTTTGTCATGAAATATCTTAGTTTCTCCATTTATGGTGATTGAGAGTTTTGCTGGATATAGTAGTTTTGGTTGGCATTTGTGTTCTCTTAGAGTCTGCATGAGATCTGCCCAGGACCTTCTAGCCTTCATAGTCTCAGGTGAAAAGTCTGCTGTGATTCTGATAGGTCTTCCTTTATATGTTACTTGGCCTTTTTCTCTTACTGCCTTTAGTATTCTTTCTTTGTTTAGAACATTTGGTGTTTTGATTATTATGTGACGGGAAGTATTTCTGTTCTGGTCCAGTCTGTTTGGAGTTCTGTAGGCTTCTTGTATATTCATGGGCATCTCTCTCTTTAGGTTAGGGAAGTTTTCTTCCATAATTTTATTGAAGATATTTGCTGGCCCTTTAAGTTGTAAATCTTCACTCTCCTCTATGCCTATAATCCTTAGGTTTGGTCTTCTCATTGTGTCCTGGATTTCCTGGATATTTTGGGTTACAAGCTTTTTGCATTTTGCATTTTCTTTAACTGTTGAGTCCATGGTTTCTATGGAATCTTCAGCATCTGAGATTCTTTCTTCTATCTCTTGTATTCTGTTGTTGATATTTGTATCTCTGTCCCCTGATTTCTTCCCAAGGCTTTCTATCTCCAAAGTTGTCTCCCTTTGAGTTTTCTTAGTTGTTTCTACTTCTGATTTTAGATCCTGGATGGTTTTGCTTAGCTCCTTCACTTGCATGTTTGTGTTTTCCTGTAATTCTTTAAGAGATTTTTGTGTTTTTTCTTTCATGAGCTCAGCCTGTTGACCAAAGTTCTCCTGTATTTCTTTAAGAGATTTTTGTGTTTCGTCTTTCATGACCTCAGCCTGTTGAGCAAAGTTCTCCTGTATTTCTTTAAGTGTTTTTTGCATTTCCTCCTTGTTGGCTTTTGTATTCTCCTGGATTTCTTTCAATGATTTTTGTGTTTCCCTTGCAAGGGCTTCTACCTTTTGATCCATTGTCTCCTGAATTTCTTTATGTATGACCTTCATGTGTTCCTGTACCAGCATCATGACCAGTGATTTTAAATCCAAATCTTGTTTTACTGGTGTGATGGGGTATCCAGGACATGTTGGTAGAGGAGAATTGGGTTCAGATGTTGCCATATTGCCTTGATTTCTGTTAGTGACGTTCCTGCGTTTGCCTTTTGCCATCTAGATCTCACTGGTGTTAGTTTATCTTGTCAGTGCTGGACTCACCAGTGCAAGCTGCCCCTTCCCAGTTGGCCTCTGGTGCACAGCTTACCTCCTGCACTGCTTGTAGACAGTGTGCTGCTGCCCAGGCTGTTCAGATCCCAAAGCAGGCACCCGAAGGCTCCCGCTGGGGCCCGCTGGATTCACTGGAGCACACTGACTTCTCCCAGCTGGCCGCCCGGAAGCCCAGCTAGCCACTTGCAGGACTTGGAGATGTAATGCTGCTGCCCAGACTGATCTGGATCCGGAAGCGGAGAGAGTAGAGCTAAGGGCTTCTGCCTGAGGCCTTGCCCCAGATTGTGTCTGTGGAGCAGATGGAGCCCGTGTGCACTCCCAGGGAGTGCCGACAGTGTATGCTACTGTGACCTCCCCTGAGTTCCGCTCACTCCGCTGGGCAGCCGATCTGCCAACCGGGCTATCGCACACAAGGTTAGCCTGGCCGCCCAGTCCCTGAGTCCAGGCAAAAGCCTGGGAGGCCAAGGTCCGAGCAAAGTTCCCCTACGGCTTTGACTGTTAATTGGGTTTGCCAGGTGACTAGGATGGCGGGCGTGTGCGCCCGCGCTCCCTGAAAGCGCCGGGAGAGTCTGCTTTGCTAACAATCACCTGGGCGGGTTGACTCACAGATGGCCCACCAAGCCGCCCACTTCTTGGGGTCAGTCCTGTGCCTTTTGGGGCCTGGACCCCCGCTTTGTTAGCCTTAGGCTATGCCTGTTACAGGTCTGCCCGCCTGAGCTCTCTGTCGTCCTGCAGGCAAAATGGTGGCGGCGCGCTCGCAGGCCTGGGCAAAAAACCTCCTGGTTGGGTTGGCACCCAGATGGCCCCCCGACCCGCCCAGGGCCTGGGTGCAGGCCAACGCCCGTCGGGCTCAGACCACCGCGGTGTTGGCCTCGGATTGTTTGTGTACCTCAGTCTGTCCGATTCCTGGAGTACGGAACCAAGATGGATCCTCCTCTCCTGACTGGTGGGAGGCCGAGTTCTGAAGTGGCCTCCGTGCAGGAAAGGCGCCGCACAACTGCAGCTGCTTGCTGTCCGGCTGGTCAGCGAAGGTCAGTGGTCGTGGGCGCAGGGCCTATCTGGTCCCTGTGACGCCTTGGTTCCACTGCTGATGGCCCTTCAGCTGGAGCAGCCACTGCTGCCGCTGCTGCCGCCGCCGCCGCCGCCGCCGATTGGCTCAATGGCTATGATTTGTGAGAGTAACATTCTACTTTAGCCTTGTCTTTCTGGAGTTCTAAGTATCTTTCCTGTTTGCATGTTTATTTATTCGTCCAGAAATGGAAATCTCTCTCTCTCTCTCTCTCTCTCTCTCTCTCTCTCTCTCTCTCTCTCTCTCACTCTTTCTCCCTCTCTTCCCCCCCTCTCTCTGAACTTCCTAATCACATTTATTTTTTATTAGATATATTCTTTATTTACATTTCAAATCATTCCCCCTTTCCTGGTCAATTCCCCCCTGAAAATCCCATAAGCCATTTTCTTCCCCTTGTTCCCCCATCAACCCTCTCCTGCCCTGGTATCCCCTACACTGCTCCATCAAGCCTTTCCAGGACCAAGACCCTCTCTTCCCTTTGATGTCCAACAAGGCCATCCTCTGCTGCCTATTCATTTGGAGCCATGGGTAACAACATGTGTACTCTCTGGTTGATGGTTTTTTCACTGGCAGCTCTGGGAGTCCTAGGTGGCTCATATTGTTGTTCCTCCTATAGTGCTAGAAACCCCTTCATTGGAAAACTATCTCATAATGTCTTTGAATACATATTCTGTATTTAGTTGTTTATTTAGGTCTTTATTTAAACACTAACTCATTATTATATCTTTACACATGATCTAAGTTTCTTGGATGTTCTAGTCCTAAGTGTTTTGATTATTGCTACTTAATAAATTTGGATTTTCTTAATTGAATCACAGTTGTGGTACTCTGTCATGTTCTCTTCCTGATATTTTTTTTTCTTCAAGATCTTCAATTTATGCAGCTTCTAATGTAATGTGATATATATTTATATATTATATGCATATTACATATAATACATATTATATGAATAAAATGAAGATGAGGCTATATGGTTGGGTTAACTTAGAAAACCTAGTTGTAAGTCTACCATCTAAGGCCTAAGCTTTGAGATATTAGCAGGTGTCTATGTAATTTTGGCGGAACAAGCTGGTTAAGGAGTAACTCATACCAGATTAATTTTCAGCATTAATTAACACACAGAATACTAATAACTAATTTTTATATAAGCTCCTGCTTGTGCTTGTCAACTCCTTTCCTGTCTTTCTTACATTGTGATCAATAATGAGGAAGCAAAGCCAAATAAATGCTTCCATTCCCTACATTTTTAGGTCTTAGGTTTTTATCACAGCAAACGTAACCATAACTAGGAAAGAAATTGAAACCAGGATGGTGCAGTATTGTTGAGACAGATCTGACATTGTTGTTTTGGCAAGGGTGGTGGAATGACTTTGAAGACTATTGAAACTTTCTGGGGAAAGAAAAGAGCCATTGAGTCTTGAAACTTCAGTCAGCTGTGATGTAGGTCCTTAGAATATAAGAGTAATAAAAGCAATGCAGATGACAAAGTGCTGACTTCTGAAATTTCAGAAGTGAACAAAGTCTGCACTGGGCCATTTGTATGAAGAGTCTGTGGTATCTGGTCAACTGTAGCTGAATAACTGGATGTGATTATCAAGAGATTAGAGCCACGAAAGTAAAACAGTTGTATTGTTGGAACAATGAAAACTGATAGTCTGGGGTTGATTATGGAAAGGCCCTGATCATTGAGATCAAATATTCTGGGAAGGTTTTTCTCAGAATCTGTAGAGAAAGTATAATCCAACAAAATGTCTTCTCTCCCAAAGGATCACATGCAAGAAAAAAAAATGACCCATCCAGAATGCTAACACCCCTGTGATAAAGCATGTTATGTTTGGAGAACAGACATATCTTTAGTACACGCCTTTAATTCCTAACAGCGAAGGTAGTGTTAGTTTGTAGAAGCCACATGTTTGAAAATGATGTCTATTTGAGCAGCAGCAAAATGATAAATCAGAGAAAGATTTGGCAGAATGAGGGTACAACCATCTTATACAAGAGGAACACATGAAAGACAGGCTATTTAAGATTAACAGAAGAATGGATACAGAAAATGTGGTACATTTACACAGTGGGATACTACTCAGCTATTAAAAACAATGAATCCATGAAATTCTTAGGCAAATGGATGGAACTAGAAAATACCATCCTTAGTGAGGTAACCCAATCACAAAAGAACACACTTGGTATGTACTGACTGATAAGTCAATATTAGTCTAAAAGCTCAGAATGCCCAAGATAAAGTTCATGACCAAATGAAGCTCAAGAAGAAAGACCAAAGTGTGGATACTTTAAGCCCCCTTCAAAGGCTAGCTCTATTTCTTAAAGAAGCAGATGGAAGTCAAAGAGGATAGCATTCTACCAATATTGAAGGAGAGGTGATTATTGTTTATAGAACATTTTGGTACTTTTTGATTGCCCACAATATTTCATTTTCCAATTTATAAAAAGATGCTACAAGTAATAACATTTTAGGATATAGAAAAATCTCCTTTAAAATAAACAATAAAGAAAAACCAACAAAAAGTTATTCCTAATGCACATTTTGAAAATGAGATAATCTTCATGTTGCACAGGTAGAACCATCCCCGCCACTCAGAGGATCACTCCCAGAACCCTCTAGCAGAAGTCTTCTGGTTTCTGTCTCCTAGTTGGGACCACCATCTGCCACCGCAGCCATATCCAAATGGTGCACAGAGGTAGTTAACCACACAGGAGTGCAGAGAGGCCAGACAGCACAGGTAAGACCACCCCTGCTGCTCAGAGGAAACAGCTAGAAACCCTGAGGACACAATAGCCTAGGAGCAGCCTGTGACAGGAGTCCTCCTATTTTCACCTGCACCTAGAGTTGGTCTAGGTCACAGAACTTCATACCCCAATAAAACCATAATAGAGCTGGTCTCACAGGAGTACCTATATACCTGTGTACACAGAAAGAATATCCAGGAGGATAGATACAGAGGCTTCCATGACAGATAAGGCACAGTCAGAGACAGCAACACCAGCTAATACCAGAGATAACCAGATAGTAAAAGACAAAAGCAAGAATATTACTAACAGAAACCAAGGTAACATGGCACCATCTAAACCAAGATCTTCCACAACAGAAAGTTCTGTATACTCCAACACACTAGAAAAACTAGATCTGGATTGAAAATTACATCTCCTGATGCTGATAGAGGATTTCAAGAAGGACATAAATAACTCCCTTATAGAAGTACAGGAGAACAGCAGTCAACAGGGAGAAGTCCTTAAAAAGGAAACACAAGAATCCCTTAAAGAATATAGGAGAACATAGGTCAACAGGTAGAAGCCCATAAAGAGGAAACACAAAAATCCCTTCAAGAATTACAGGAAAACACAAACAAACAAGTGAAGGAACCTTGAACCTGAACATCACCATCCAGGATCTAAAAACAGAAGTAGGAACAACTAAGAAAGCACAAAGGGTGACAACTCTGGAGATAGAAAGCCTTGGAAAGAAATCAGGAGTCATAGATACAAACATTGACAACAGAATACAAGAGATAGAAGAAAATCTCTGGTGCTGAAGATACCATAGCAAGCATTGAATCAACAGTCAAAGAAAATGCAAAATGAAAAAAGCTTGGGAAAGCATTTGGAATGTAAACAAAGAATATAAAAAATAAAAAAAGAAGATAAAAAAGAAAAAAAAGAAATTAATATATGACTAGAAAAAAAAAAAAAGAAAAGAAAAAAGAAAAAAAGCTTGTAACCCAAAACATCCAGGAAATCCAGAACACAATTAGAAGACCAAACATAATGCTTATAGGTATAGAACAGAACTAAGATTTACAACTTAAAGGGCCAGTAAATATCTTCAACAAATTTTAGAAGAAAACTTCCCTAACCTAAAGAGAGAGATGTCCAGGAACATATAAGAAGTCTAGAGAACTCCAACCATACTGGACCAGAACAGAAATACCTCCTGTCACATAATAATCAAAACACCAAATATACTAAACAAAGGAAGAATATTAAAAGCAGTAAGAGAATAAGGTCATGTAACATATAAAGGAAGACCTATCAGAATTAATCAGACTTCTCTGAAATTAACCAGAGTCCCTGAAAGCAAGAAGATCCTGGGCAGATCTCATACAGACCCTAAGAGAACACAAATGCCAGCCTAGACTACTATACCCAGCAAAACTCTCAATCACCATAGATGGAGAATCCAAGATATTCCATGATAAAAGCAAATTTACACAATATCTTTCCACAAATCCAGCCCTAAAAAGGATAATAGATAGAAAATGACAATATAAGGAGGGCAAATACACCCTAGAAAAAGCAAGATAGCAGTCTTCTTTCAACAAACCCAAAAGAAGATAACCACACAAACATAAAAATTACATCAAAAATAAGAGGAAGCCACAATCACTATTCCTTGATATCTCTTAAAATTAATGGATTCAAGTACCCAATTAAAAGACATAGACTAACAGACTAGATACATAAACTGGACCGAGCACTTTGCTGCATACAGGAAATGGACCTCAGTGTCAAAGACAAACAAAACTTCAGAGTAAATGGCTGGAAAACAATTATTGAAGCAAATGGTTCTAGGAAACAATCTGTAGTAACTATTCAAATATGTGATAAAATTGACTTTCAATTGCAAGTCATCAAAAAAGACATATAAGGACACTTCACACTGATGAAATGAAAAAAAAATCTACCTAGAAGAACCCTCAATTCTGAACACCTATGCTCCAAATGAAAGGGCATCCTCATTCATAAAGGAACCTTTACTAAAGTTCAAAGCACACATTGCATCTCCTATAATAATTGTGGATATAACTTCAAAACTCCACTCTCTTCAATGGACAAATCAGGGAAACACAAACTAAACAGAGACACAGTGAAACTAACTGAAGTTTTGAACCAAATGGATTTAACACACACACACACACACACACACACACACACACACACACACACACACACACGTGTACAAATATATATAATTTCATCCTAAATCAAAATAATACACCTTCTTCTCAGCACCTAATGGTACCTTCTCCAAAACTGACATTATCATTGGTCACAAAACAGACCTCAGCAGATATTAGAACATCAAACTAATCCCATGCCTCCTATCAGACCACTATGGGGTAAGGGTAGTCTTCAATAGCATCAAAAACAACAAAAGCCAACATACACATGGAAGCTGAACAGTTCTCTCCTCAATGATAATGTGGTCAAGGAAGAAATAAGGAAAGAAATCAAAACCTTTTTAGAATTTAATGAAAATGAAGACACAACATACTCAAATTTATGGAACGCAATCAAAGCAGTGTTAAGAGGAAAACTCATAGCTCTGAGTACCTCCAAAAAGAAGTTGGAGAGAGCATACACTAGCAGCTTAACAGCACACCTGAAAGCTCTAAAACAAAAAGAAGTTAATTACAGAAGAGGAGTAGAAGGCAGGAAATCATCAAACTCAGTACTGAAATCAACCAGGTAGAAACAAAAGGACTATACAAATAATCAACAAAACCAGGAGATGGTTCTTTGAGAAAATCAGCAAGATTGAAAATGCTTGGACAGCCTAACCAGAGGGCACAAAGACAATATCCAAAGTAACAAAACTGAGGAAATTTAAAAAACCATCAGATGTTGTAACTAGGAGACCGTCCAGGGTCTCAGCTCAGGTGTGCAACCCCATAGACCACAGCTTGATGAAAGACCATTGCAAAAGTGTGAGGTTTTAGTTATGAGGGTAGATCCACACGCTTGGGGTTGTGCCACCGCACAGGGAGAGGCAACAACCCCAAACGCAGAAAACATATACTTTTTATACTTTATAGAGGGCAGTCCCCAGTAATAGGGCTAGTTGGCTTAATCTGATTGGTGAAATAGAAGACAAAGGATCTCTTCAGACATTAGTTGGTTTATTCAAGTGGGTGTTCTTGGCTAAGTTAGCCAATTTTCCTCATCCAGCTCTGCACCTGGCCTTGAGAAGCCCTTGAGAGAGAGCCAGGTTAATAAGTTCCTTAGAGGGGGAAGAATTGGGTGGTCTGGGAGATTATGCTGACATATTTCCTTCTCCGAACTTATCAAGAGGAGGGGTAGGGGGAATTTTTTTCACGAACAGTTATATTTGTTTTGGCTAGTCTCAACTAGGCCTGACCACCCCAACCACCAAGCTTTGTGTTCATATTCCCAACACCTTGCTTTATAGCTATTTATGGAGCATGTTTCCTTCACAGATCCTACTATAAAAGCCTATATTCAACACAGCTGGAGAATCTGCATGAAATGGATGATTTCTTAGAGAGATACCAAATACCAAAGTTAAATCAGGATCTGATAGACCATCTAAACAGTCCCATAACCCCTAAAGTAATAAAAGTGGTCGTTGAAAGTCTCCCAAACAAATAAAAACACAGGACAAAATGGTTTTAGTGCAGAATTCTATCAGACCTTCAAAGAAGACCTAACACTAATACTCTTCAAACTGTTCCATAAAGTAGAAACAGAAGGAACACAGCCCAACTCATTCTATGATGCCACCAAAACCAAACAATAATCCAACAAATAAAGAGAACTTCACACCTATTTTCCCTTATGAATATCAATGCAAAAATACTCAATAAAATTCTTGCCAACCAAATCTAAGAATACATCAAATTGATCATTCACCACAATCAAGTTGGCTTCATCCCAGGAATGCAGGGATGATTCAATATACAGAAATCCATCAATGTAATCCGCTACATAAACAAACTCAAAGAAAAATAAAACACATGGTCTTCTCATTAGATACTGAAAAAGCATTTGAAAAAATTCAGCATCCTTTCATGTTAAAAGTCTTGGAAAGATCAGGAATTAAATGCCCATAACTAATCATAGTAAAAGCAATATATAGCAAACCAGTAGCCAACATCAAACTAAATAGAAAGAAACTTGGTCAATCCCACTAAAATCAGGGACTAGACAAGGCTGCCTCCTCTCTCCATATCTTTTCAATATAGTACTTGAAGTTCTAGCTAGAGCAATTATACAACAAATGGAAGTCAAATGATACAAATTGGAAAGAAAAGTCAAATTATCACTGTTTGCAGATGATATAATAGTATACTTAAGCAACCCAAAATCTCCACCAGAGAATTCCTACAGCTGATAAACAACTTCAGCAATGTAGCCTGATAAAAAGTTAACTTAAACAAATCCATTGCCTTCCCATACTCAAATGATATTCAGGCAGAGAAAGAAATTAGGGAAACAACACCCTTCACAATAATCACAAACAAGATAAAGTATCAAAAGCAATCTACAGACTCAATTCAATTCTGCATAGCCCTGACTGTCCGGGAAATCACTCTGTAGACCAGGCTGGCCTTGAACTCAGAAATCCAGCTGGCTCTGCCTCCCAAGTGCTGCCATTAAAGGAGTGAGCCACCATCGTCTGGCCCCAAAATACAACTTACATATCAAATCATTCCCAAGAAGAAGGAAGGAGAGGGCCTTGGTCCTGGAAAGTCTTGATGCAGCATTGTAGGGGATTACCACGACAGAGAACTGGGAGGGGATTGATTGGGGAATAGGCAGAGGGAAGAGGGTTTATGGGACTTATGGGGGGGGGGGGGAGCCGGGAAAGGGAAAATCATTTGGAATGTAAACAAAGAATATAGAAAATAACAAAAAAAAGAAAAAAGAAATGTAAATAAAGAATATATCTAATAAAAAAAGATAATCTCCCTATGTCCATGAAGTTAATGCCAGATCTTATGTAACAAAACACTGTTAAATGACCCCTTTCTCATGCAGTATCCCATGCTAGTAATAACACTTAAGATGATTTGTGTAATGAGATATGAGAAAATAGAAAAAAGTCTATCAGTTTCTCAAGAGTATACGTCATAAAACAATTAAAATGAGTATGTTTTGTAGGGTGTTTAAGAGTACATTCAGACAGTTATGAAAAACTATGTAGGATTATTATTATTTTAAATTGTAAATGTTGGAGATTATTTAAAGATTGGAGAGGTAGAATGAAATCAGCAGGCTAGGGATGTGATTATAGACAGGGAAATATCTGTTTCATTGAGTGTCACTATAATTCTCAATAAGTGTTTATCCCTTACCAACAGAAGTATCATGTGTCAAGTATGAAGATGATAGCCATGAATACAGTTGTTGAGTATTCCCCAGAAAATATTGAGCCCAGAAGCTAATTAGGATATACCAAATTAGAAAGGCTTGACCTGAAGGGAATTGTGTCCCATCAGTAGCAGTTGAACATAAGAGTGATCATCCAGTTTGTTCTGGAATTACAGGTAAAGATTGATAGACTCACTGGACTCAGGTAGGTTTATGAATGGCTACTTGCAAGTCTAGGAGAAGAACACTGTTATTTATTTGAATATGAACAACACAGTTGACAAAAGAATGACTTCATGGCTCATCTAGTCATGTGGTTACATAAATCATGCCAACTAAAGAACAGAGACAGGCATTTTTAGATATTTTTAATCTGACTGCCTTTACTTGCTTGTAGAAGGTTGGTAAATGTAGATGATATTTAATGTTTATTAAGGCAAATATTATCAGGCAATTTCCTTTTCTTTTTTTCTTTTTTAATCTTCTTTCCCAGCACTATATATTAACTTCTTTTTTTTTTTCTATATTCTTTGTTTACATTCCAAATGCTTTCCCCTTTCCCGGTTTCCCTCTTCCCATTGGTCTCATAAGCCCTCTTCCCTCCACCCATTCCCTAATCACCCCTCCCATTTCTCTGTCATGGTACTCCCTTGCAATGCTGGATCAAGTCCTTTCTTTCTTTCTTTCTTTCCTTCTTTCTTTCTTTCTTTCTTTCTTTCTTTCTTTCTTTCTTTCTTTCTTTCTTTCTTTCTTTCTTTCTTTCTTTTGTTTTTTTGTTTTTTTTTGTGTTTTTTTGGATTTTTAGTTTTTTCGAGACAGAGTTTCTCTGTATACTCCTGGATGTCCCGGAACTCACTCTGTAGACCAGGCTGGCCTCGAACTCAGAAATCCACCTGTCTCTGCCTCCAAGAGTGCTGGGATTACAGGCCGGTGCCACCATCGCCCAGCAAGCAAGTCTTTTCAGAACCAGGGCCCTCTCCTTCCTTCTTCTTGGGTATTATTTGATATGCTAATTATGTCTTGAGAATTCAGAGCTTCTGGGCTAATTAATATCCACTTACCAGTGATTGCATTCCATATGTATTTTTTTGTGATTGGGTTACCTCACTTAGGATGATATTTTCCAGATCAAACCATTTGCCTAAAAATTTGGTGAATTCATTGTTTCTTTCTTTTTTTTAAAAATTTTATTCTATATATTTTTTATTTACATTTCAAATGATTTCCCCTTTTCTGGTTTCCCACTCCCCGAAAGTCACATAAGCCCCCTTCCCTCCCTCTGTTCTCCCACCCATCTCTTTCCACTTCCCTGTTCTGGTTTTGTCTTATACTGCTACACTGGGTCTTTCCAGAACTAGGGGCCACGCCTCCGTTCTTCTTGTACCTCATTTGAAGTGTGGGAATTCATTGTTTCTAATTGCTGAGTAGTATTCCATTGTGTAAATATACCACACTTTCTGTATCCATTCCTCCTTTGAGGGGCATCTGGGTTCTTTCCAGCTTCTGGCTATTATAAATAAGGCTGCTATGTACAAAATGGAGCATGTGTCTTTATTGCATGCCAGGGAATCCTTTGGGTATATGCCCAGGAGAGGTATAGCAGGGTCCTCTGGAAGTGTCATGTCCAGTTTTCTGAGGAACCTCCAGACTGATTTACAAAGTGGTTGTACCATCTTACAGCCCCACCAGCAGTGGAGGAGTGTTCCTCTTTCTCCACATCCTTGCCAACACCTGCTGTCTCCTGAGTTTTTGACCTTAGTCATTCTGACTGGTGTAAGGTGGAATCTCAGGTTTGTTTTGATTTGCATTTCCCTAATGACTAATGATGTTGAGCACTTCTTAAGGTGCCTCTCGGCCATCCGAATTTCTTCAGGTGAAATTTCTTTGTTTAGATTTGTACCCCATTTTTTAATAGAGTTATTTGGTTAACTTCTTGAGTTCTTTGTATATATTGGATATTAGCTCTCTGTCAGATTTAGGGTTGGTAAAGAACCTTTCCCAATTTCTTGGTTGCCATTTTGCCTTTTGACAGTGTCCTTTGCATAACAGACACTTTGTAATTTTATGAGGTCCCATTTGTCAATTCATAAAAGGGAGTTTGGTAGTCAGTGAGTCGATTTCAAAGACCGGATTATCAGCCAGGCCATAGGAATCCCTGTGAAGAGAGAAAAGGAGGGAGTTCAGAGCAAACTGCTTCTTGAGAACCATCTTAAGTAGCTTGGTTTTTCCTGGTCTGGGTTACTAGGAAGGAGGAGAGTTTCAGAAGTATAGTAAATTGCCAAGTGAGATTATCAACTTCTGTACAGGGTGTTCTGCAAATTCTCAGGAGACATTTCTTGCCTCTGTCTGTAAAATTTTGTTTTACCGATTTCACTGAGTCGCTGCAGCAGATCAGTACAAGGACATCAGCAATGTCCTGATGTTTGTTACCAACTTCTGGCTGGAATTTATGTATTAGCAATGATAGATACTCTGATGCACAGTGTATTAACAGTTGGGTTATGTTTCTGTAGGTCAAATGAGAGTAATCATTTCTTATGTGATATTCCAACTATCCATTTATTATCTTGTTCAGATATACATGTCAGTGAATTAGCATTATTTGTGTTTTTGGGGTTTGTGGAGTTGTACACTATTTCAGGACTTCATGTCTCTTACTGTTATATTATCACATCAGTCTTGAAGATGTGAAGTCAATTATGATGAGGGCAGATTCAAAGATTTCTCCACCTGTGCCTACAACCTGACTGCAGTTGCAATTTTTCAAGGAACTCTGCTCTTTATGTATTTCTGGCCAAGTTTTTCATAATCATTATATCAAGATAAAACAATCTCATAGTTTTATACTCTGGTGATTCCTATGCTCAACCCTCTGATTTATAGCCTGAGAAACAAGGGTGTGAAAGAAGTCCTGTTCAAACCAAGAAGTAAAAGATCATTTAAATAATTGTATTATATCTGTGTATGTGCAATATATAGTAGGAGTGATTGTTGTAAAATTATACTGCATGAATCATAAAGAATCTGTGTCATCTAATTTATTTGATTAAAATACATATTTCTCTTATATTTTAGAGACAAGATAATGTTATTGATGTACCAATGATTCATGTTTCATTATTTATTATTTCAGTTATAAAAATAATTGTTTTTTATTCAATTTTAATTTCATTATGATTTCCTGAATTACACTGCTTTTCTTTTTATATTATATATATTTTTATTGAATCTCCAAGGAATCTCTTGACTCTTAAAAATGAATCTTTATTAGGTGAAAGAAGGACATTAATGGCATATTCTAAACATTCATAATTTTTAAGGAAAGAATAATATACCCTTTTCTGCTGTAAAATGTATTAGTAATCTAGAGCAAAATCTTTATACCCAATGTCCATAATAAAAAGTTTCTTGAATGAGGACCTGTTAAATTTATTTTTGACCTTCAGGGAAAATTGACAAGGGATACAAAATTGGTGATTATTAACTGGGGCCTGTGAGAATGCTCCCTGCGATGACATCAAAGAATTATTTTGAAAAATCTCTTGTGGGATCACAAAAGACAATTGAAAAAAGAAAGAAGGAGAGTGCTCGCTTCGGCAGCACATATACTAAAATTGGAACGATACAGAGAAGATTAGCATGGCCCCTGCGCAAGGATGACACGCAAATTCGTGAAGCATTCCATAATTTTTACCCATCAAAATCCCATCTCAATTCTTCACAGAGTTAGAAAGAGCAATTATCAAATTCATCTGGAATAACAAAAAACCCAGGATAGCTAAAACTATTCTCAGCAACAAAAGAAATTCTGGGGGAATCAGTATCCCTGACCTCAAGCAATACTACAGAGCAATAGTGTTAAAAACTGCTTGGTATTGGTACAGTGACAGGCAGGCGGATCAATGGAACAGGATTGAAGATCCAGAAATGAACCCATACACCTATGGCCACTTGATCCTCGACAAAGGGGCTGAAAACATCCAATGGAAAAAAGATAGCCTTTTCAACAAATGGTGCTGGTTCAACTGGAGGTCAGCATGCAGAAGAATGCGAATTGATCCATCCTTGTCTCCTTGTACTAAGCTCAAATCCAAATGGATCAAGGACCTCCACATAAAGCCAGACACTCTGAAGCTAATAGAAAAGAAACTGGGGAAGACCCTTGAGGACATCAGTACAGGGAGAAAATTTCTGAACAGAACACCAATAGCGTATGCTCTAAGATCAAGAATTGACAAATGGGACCTCATAAAATTACAAAGTTTCTGTAAGGCAAAGGACACCATCAATAGGAAAAATCGGCAACCAACAAATTGGGAAAATATCTTCACCAATCCTACATCAGATAGAGGGCTAATATCCAATATATATAAAGAACTCAAGAAGTTAGACTCCAGAAAACCAAACATCCCTATTAAAAAATGGGGTACAGAGTTAAACAAAGAATTCTCACCTGAAGAGCTTCGGATGGCGGAGAAGCATCTTAAAAAATGCTCAACTTCATTCGTCATTAGGGAAATGCAAATCAAAACAACCCTGAGGTTTCATCTTACACCAGTCAGAATGGCTAAGATTAAAAATTCAGGAGACAGCAGGTGTTGGAGAGGGTGTGGAGAAAAAGGAACACTCCTCCACTGCTGGTGGGGTTGCAAATTGGTACAACCACTCTGGAAATCAGTCTGGCGGTTCCTCCGAAAACTGGGCACCTCACTTCCAGAAGATCCTGCTATACCACTCCTGGGCATATACCCAGAGGATTCCCCACCATGTAATAAGGATACATGCTCTACTATGTTCATAGCAGCCCTATTTATAATTGCCAGGTGCTGGAAGGAACCCAGGTATCCCTCAACAGAAGAGTGGATGCAAAAATTGTGGTATATCTACACAATGGAGTACTATTCAGCAATTAGAAACAATGAATTCATGAAATTCTTAGGCAAATGGATGGACCTAGAGAACATCATACTAAGTGAGGTAACCCAGACTCAAAAGATGAATCATGGTATGCACTCACTAATAAGTGGATATTAACCTAGAAACCTGGATTACCCAAAACATAATCTACACATCAAATGAGGTACAAGAAGAAAGGAAGAATGGCCCCTTGTTCTGGAAAGACTTAATGAAGCAGTATTCAGCAAAACCAGAACGGGGAAGTGGGAAGGGGTGGGTGGGAGGACAGAGGGAGAGAAGAGGGCTTACGGGACTTTTTGGGAGTGGGGGGGCTAGGAAAGGGGAAATCATTTGAAATGTAAATAAAAAATATACCGAATAAAAAAAAATTAAAAAAAAAAGAAAGAAGGAGAAGGGAGGCGATAATCACATACAAACACACACACACACACACACACACACACACACACACACACACACACACACACACTCTTCTGGATGAATCAAGCTTCATCAAGCTTAAACAAGCAAGTTGCCCCCTCACCCCTGACACACATCTTATACACCCAAGCAAAATCATTCAAGCAGTATAGAAATTACAATGTGACAATATTTTATTTTTTTATTGATTGCCTATTAAAAAAAACCAGTATGTTTGCCCAATACCTTTACACGAATAAACATTATGTAGTACAGGCTTTAAAAAAGAACAGATTATTCCCAAGATCCCATATAAATTTGTAACAAAGCAGTCTGTTATAGGTAACAAAACGTGAAAAAGCAAGATAGTTTTCCCAGCCAGTTTTTCTTTTTTCTCTTTTTGCTTTCTTTTTTTATTAGATATTCACTTTATTTACACTTTAAATGTTAGCCCCTTTCCTCATTTCCCCTCTGAAAACCCCCTATCCCATCCACTTCTCCCTGCTTATCAAGCCACCTACTCTCACTTTCATGTCCTGGCATTCCCCTACACTGGGGCATCAAGCCTTCACAGACCAAGAACCTCTCCTCTCATTGATGTCTGGAAAGGCCATCCTCTGCTACATATTTTGCCGGGGCCCTGGGTCCCTTTGTGTGTACTTTCTAGTTGGTGGTTTAGTCGCTGAGAGCTCTGGGGGTACTGGTTGGTTCATATTGTTGCTCCTTCTATAGGCCTGCAAACCACTTCAGCTCCTTGGGTCATTTCTCTAGCTCCTCCATTGGGGACCCTATGCTCAGTCCATAGGTTGGCTATAAGCATCAGCTTCTGCATTTGTCAGGCACTTCTCCCAGTTTTTCTTACTGGCAGATAGCAATTTGTGGTTACAAAAATAGGATAAATGATTTCATTCCTTATCTTAAAATGTAATCTTATATAAATCTTAAAGGAATCACAAATTTAAACTTTTATAAAATGTGTATATTCTCCTTTATCAATTATAATTTAAATCCTCAGAATGCACATCTACACATCAGCAAGTTTTCTTAAATCACACCACAAAGCTGAGGGCAAAAATGGATACAAGGAAATAATCATCAAATAAATTGGCATTCCAGCCTCAATAAGACTCAGGGCAGCCAGTGCTAATCAGAGTGACATTGTTCCTGCTGCCTGACCTCAAAAATTCCCTCGTTCAACTATTAAGAGAATTTTTTAATTGGGATATTTGGGTTACTATTTTTTCTTCTTGAGTTCTTTAAAAATTGTGGATGTTAGCTCTCTGTCAAATGTAGGGTTGGTGAAGATCTTTTCCCAATCTTTAGGGTTTTTTTTGTCCTATTGACAGTGTACTTTTCCTTGAAGAAGCTTTGAAGTTTCATGAGGTCCCATTTATCAATTGCTGATCTGAGAGCCTAAGACATCAGTGTTTTAATCAGGAACTTGTCTCCTATACCAGTGCTTTCAAAGCTCTTTCCTACTTTCTCATCTATCACATTTAGTGTATATTGGTTTTTGTTGAGATCCACTTGGATATGAGTTTTGTGTAGGATTATAAGTATGGATCTATTTTAAGTCTTCTACAGGTAGATATCAAGCTGGATCATTACCATTTGTTGCTTTCTTTTTTCCATTGTAAGGTTTTGGCTTCTTTTTTTTTTTAATTTTTTTATTCGATATAATTTATTTACATTTCAAATGATTTCCCCTTTTCTAGCCCCCCACTCCCCGAAAGTCCCGTAAGCCCCCTTCTCTTCCCCTGTCCTCCCACCCACCCCTTCCCACTTCCCCGTTCTGGTTTTGCTGAATACTGCTTCACTGAGTCTTTCCAGAACCAGGGGCCACTCCTCCTTTCTTCTTGTACCTCATTTGATGTATGGATTATGTTTTGGGTATTCCAGTTTTCTAGGTTAATATCCACTTATTAGTGAGTGCATACCATGATTCACCTTTTGAGTCTGGGTTACCTCACTTAGTATGATGTTCTCTAGGTCCATCCATTTGCCTAAGAATTTCATGAATTCATTGTTTCTAATGGCTGAATAGTACTCCATTGTGTAGATATACCACATTTTTTGCATCCACTCTTCTGTTGAGGGATACCTGGGTTCTTTCCAGCATCTGGCATTTATAAATAGGGCTGCTATGAACATAGTAGAGCATGTGTCCTTATTACATGGTGGGGAATCCTCTGGGTATATGCCCAGGAGTGGTATAGCAGGATCTTCTGGAAGTGAGGTGCCCAGTTTTCGGAGGAACCGCCAGACTGATTTCCAGAGTGGTTGTACCAATTTGCAACCCCACCAGCAGTGGAGGAGTGTTCCTCTTTCTCCACACCCTCTCCAACACCTGCTGTCTCCTGAATTTTTAATCTTAGCCATTCTGACTGGTGTAAGATGAAATCTCAGGGTTGTTTTGATTTGCATTTCCCTAATAACTAATGAAGTTGAGTATTTTTTAAGATGCAGGTTTTGGCTTCTTTATCAAAAATTAAGTGTACATAGTTATGTGGATACTTCTCCACACAAGTACACAAATAGCTTCCTCAGGTCATTTTGCAGGGGAACCCAACATGACTCATGCCATCAGGACTCAACAACTTTTGGCAGTAAATATGGTTCAACACTTGAAATCTCAAGCAATAACTAGGCCAAATGTTATCAGTTGTTTAATAACATATTTTTTTTCCTCATTCTCCATGTTCAGTCAAATGCATAGATGTAATTCTTACGTTTCAGATAACTCATTCAGCAGTTAAAACAACAGGGAATGTTATAGGAGAAATAGACAATAAAATAATTGTTCAACAAAATACACGTGTCTATATATTTCCATTTTCTGGAAGTAGCAATTATATCTAGTCATTTCACTATACTGGCATCTTGAACTCTATTAATTGAAGTGTATGGAGAAGACACATAGGTGGGTGCCTCTGTATTTGTGTGTGTTTCAGCAATACACTTAAGGTCTCATTACCAGTGTCTCATATTGACTTAAAATATCATGTTTTTCTCTAATTTGCTTTATTGCTTCTTTCCTATTTTATCTACAATACAGACTTCATAGTATTTATATTGTAAAGCTGCAATGTTCAATCCTTCAACAAAATTTACTTCTCTCATTTGAGGATACATTTTTTAAAGCATTATTTGTACAGTGCTTCCAGGGCATTATTATTATCATAGTAGCATCTAAGAAGAAAAACTGGGGAAAGAAAAAGATTTTTGCCATTATGAAAGGCCGATAATGGTAAAGAAGGAAAGGAACCATGATGGATTAAGTCCAGTGTAGATGAATGTACACACACATGCCTAATGATTTCCACTGTTCTTCAGAATTTATTTGTTAGATTTGTTCATTTTCCAACAGGATTGGAGTAGTGTACCTTAACAGCCATGTAATTACAAGCTCTGTGACAAGATCCTGTTCTTTCTTACCAACAAACATTTCTTTAGATCCAAGAGTCCCGATTTCCTATTTTTAATTTTTTAAACATTTTTTTCATGGGCAGTATATTGTTTACCTACAAAATATTATGATTTCACTTCCAAAAAACACTCTTTACAGTACTTCCCCAACTCTCTTACCATTTGGATCCACACCCTTTCTGTCTTTCATTAAAAAACAAACAGGCATCTAAAGATCGAAAATAAAATAAGATAAATCACAAAAAAATAAATCAGAATACAACAAAAGAATCAAACAATTAGAATGGCAAATGAACCCAATAATAAGCGCAAAAAACACATGTAGATTCATAGACATACATATTTGTATTTTCACAATTTTCACAGAAACACTATGCTGAAGGCCGTATATGGAAATTCATTCTTCTCATTGGATATAGAGACCTTGTTCTAGATTATTATAAAATTCCTTTCTATCTCAGAATAAAACCAAATTTTATTCTTTTGTAAAAATTATGCATGTTCTGATTTATAGCAGATGTCCACATCTTTCAATTAATTTTATCATTCATCTTTATCAATATAAAGATATCTTTGAAATTTAATACAAAGGAAAATTATGCAAAAAGGCAACCACTGAAACTGAAGAATGCTTAATGCAATTAAAATTGAATGAAAAGAAAATATAATTATTCCACAACTGAAATGATCATGAAAATTTCTGTACATGTGTATCACATCTAACTCTATAGCAAATAATGAGGAATGAAACATTGGAATGCCTAAAACATTTTATTATTATTAAAATTATGTGAAATATTTATGCTAATCACTTAAATTATTTAGCACAACATTCCTATGGCGATTCAATATCATTTTATACAAATTACCATCATTACTTGAACATGTACACATAATACAGCTATTTGCACCACCTTTTATTTCCCAGTTTTTGCAAGGCCTCTTTCACATCCTTGTTTCTCAGGCTGTAAATCAGCAGGTTCAGCATAGGAATTACCAGTGTATAAAACAGAGAGGTCATTTTGTCTTGATCTAGAGAATAAGAAGTACTTGGCTGGAAATATGTAAAAAGCAGAGTTCCCTGAAAAATTGCAACAGCAGTTAGGTGTGAGGTACAGGTGGAAAAAGCTTTAAACCTTCCCTTGGCAGAATGGATCTTCAAGACTGATAAGATAATATAGCAATAGGAGACAAGGACTCCTGAAATAGTGCTCAACTCAATAAATCCAAAAATAGTGAATATCATTAACTCATTGACCTGGGTATTGGAACAAGATAGTAACAGTATAGGAGGTATATCACAGAAGAAATGATTAATCTCATGTGACCCACAGAAACATAAGTGGAAAGTTAATGTTGTGTGTATCAAAGCATCTGTCATTCCTACAAGGTAAACACCAGCTAGGAATTGGAAGCATACCTTATTGGACATGTCTACTGCATATAGTAAGGGGTGACTTATGGCTTTGTACCGATCAAAGGCCATCACTGCCAGCAGCACACACTCAACATCTATAAAGATACAGACAAAAAAGAATTGCAAGGCACAACCAACAAATGGGATGGTCTTGTACTTGCTGAAAATGTCTATCAACATCTTGGGTCCAACTGCAGAGGAGTAGCAGAGGTCAGAGAAAGAGAGGTGGCTGAGAAAGAAGTACATTGGTGTTTGGAGCTGGCGATCCATCTTGATCAAAATGATCATTCCAATATTAGTTATGAGAGTAATAAGATAGATAGCTAGGAACACAGTAAATATTAGCACTTTCGTGTCAGGGTTATTGGTGATTCCCAAGAGGTGGAAATGAGGTAATGAAGAGCAGTTTTCCTTGTCCATGATTCGTGCTTCTTTTCCTATGATGTTGTGGAAGTCAAAGGAAAATTGTTTATATTTCTTTTTCTGGTTATATTAATATATCATCTTTAAGACAAAAGACGCATTTGTTTAAGGATATACATCTAAAACTAGTGAGATAGAAGTAGTTTTGAAGAGACAAGGTTATATAAAAATAAAGTTCTACTTTAGGAAATTGAAGATAAAATTGGAATGATTTTGTAATTCATGAGACATTTGAACTGTCTATGTCTTCATCATTCATATTAGACAATGCTTTTGAATACATTTAATGGTGATTATTGTATCTAAAATGGTACAAAGAAACTCAAATTTCCAAAGACAATACAGAAGGTTTGTGAATTGACGTATCTTGATCTACAAGAAGTGAGATCATTACATATTCAAAACATATATGAGTCACCAACAGGTATATTGAAAGATAGTTACTAATCAGTATTATGATACCAATTTTGGCGTATATTAGCTAAAACTAAAATACAATTTGTTGATATTTTTTCCTTATGTCGTTATTTGAGGGTTTGACAAACTACTAAAGCTCCTCTGTGTAACTTGTTTGACTCCCTATATTAATAATCCTTTAAACAGCCAATGAGAATGAAATAGAAGCAAGAATTTATAACATGTATATTTAAGTTTTTAATGATTTTACTGACGTAAAATACAAAACATGGCAGTTATGACAAAGATTTATGGTTGATTTTTCTTTTGTCAATGGTAGTTATGAGTATACATCAGAGGTGCCTGTCTGTATTCCTAGCTGCCTATCCACCTAGCTACACTTTATTTGTCTAAATTTGAATGTGGGTAATTAGCTGTGAGAATTTCTAGATTAAAATATCATGGCATGTAGTGCATCTAGGATAAAAGTTACATATGTTAATATTTCATATCTATTATTAGCTGAAAACAATGAAAAAATGACCACTTGAATATTTGCTATATTTAACTGAATAATTAGACATTATTCCATCATTACAAAATCACCAATGTTGCATTTCAAAATAAAATAGCCTTTTTATTTCTTTCCCTATTTTTTAGATGCTGAATTCATTAGATACCTGAGATGAAAAAGTCCTTCCTACATTTTACTGGTGTCAGGAGTATATATCTTATTAATTTATTTATTGTAACTACTGACAACTGGGATTTACACACTTGAGCATATGCCTTCACTCTTCTGCATTATTCAAATGTGGATAATTAGATACACATTTTCTCCTGAGAATAACTGCACAAGATTTAGTAAAACTAAACTTTTAATTCTTTACTCTTTTCAGCAATTGATCTTTGAAAACTTTCAAGAGAATTTAATTAATTATAATTATTTTTATTTCATTATAGTTTAACTAGCTATAATTATATTATAAGTATAATTATATTATGACTATAGCAAACTATAATTTGCTATCATGATTCACCTTCTGCAAATGAACCCAAACATCCAGTGACCTCAAAATGCGACTTTTATGGAAACTTTCATTTACTTTATCCCTTCCCCTTTTCTTTTTGAATTTTCTTTTCCTTTCTTTTATTTGATTTCTGATACAGTCTTTTTAGTCTTGTAATATACACTAATGTTACCATACATATTTATCATTAATAAATATTTTATTATTGTCCTCAATGACCATGACAATCACTGTTTTTACTTTTGATTTATTGTCTTAGCTACTGATTTGACTGGACTTTTATTGTAACAGAGACTCAGACCCTACATCCATGGCTTTGAAACATGCCTTCATTAGTACACAGGTGTATAGGTAATTAAATTTTCAAAAATCACTGGTTGTCATTAGTGAAGTATATAATTTAAGGCAACGTAAAGAGTTGATTATATTTTTTTACATACTCATATATAAAATAAGTAAATAAAATCTAGCAAAACATGTTTAAGGATAATTATTACATTAAATAATGTGGTGTGGTCATGATGCAGTTATCATAACAAGGTTGTTTAACAAGATTATGACAATTGAGACAGAGTAAGATTTGTGGAGTAAATGAGGTAGGAATGTGTTAATAACTACAGAAGATATTTTTTTATTTGTGTCACTCCTTGTAGCCTAATATCCCCGAATTGACTACTTTTAAGATAAATCAGAGCTGTTTAGACTTTATTTATTTCCCTGAATAGCATGCTTGTTTTTTGATAATGAGTATCTCAATCCAAAGACCTCTCTCACACAGTGGGTTTAAAAATTACATTTTCCACTTTGAGCCATCATGATTTGTATTCTAGTACAATTTTAAAGCTTATATGAGCTAAAATTGTTTAATTAGTTTCTTCTTTTCCATTGTAGCATAAAATCATCTTTCTCACAAGCATAATATTTCCATGAAATGTAAAATTTTTGACTGTGTTAAAAATAACAGTGAGAGCTGGGTGAGGTGGTGTATACCTTTAATCACAGCACCAAGCAGGCCAAGTTGGAAGACAGCTAGGGCCACATAGAAAGACACTGCCTCCCCACACAAAAAAAGTAAAATCACATTCAGTAAACATATATTTAAAATGAAAGGAATAAGAAAATTTTAATGCAGATATGTGTCAGAAATTTTCTGCACAAAATCTACTACTACTACTACTAACTACTACTACTACTACACAAACTTTATATAGAGATGTATTTATTTATGTTTGTGTGTGTTTGTGTGTGTGTGTGAATGTGTGTGTGTGTGATTGAATGAGTTTATGTGCACCATATGTGCAAAAGATCCTATGAAAATAATAAGAGGGCATTACATATGCTTAAACTGGAGTTGCAGATAATTTTGAATTGACATCTGGGTTCTGAAAATTAAACTTTAGTTCTTTGCAAGAGAAGTGGATACCCTTAATCACTGAGCCATCTCACAATCCAAAGAAATTTGTTTTAAAACAATTTCTTTATTATACTTCACCAATACTTATAAAATTGAGTACTCAGTATGGCAAAACAAAAATGTTCCAATTAAGTCATTATATGTTCAATTAGAAAACAATAATCTTTCTGCTTGCTGAGTCCTCTGGAGTAAGCAGAGCTGTTCTGAGTAGTCTGCTTTCCCAGGGGCAACTCCATTCTTCCCCTACCACTTCACCCATGTTAATTAGACCAGTAGATCTTGAATCATGCAGGTATGTTTCCCTTTTGTCATCCAACAACCCTGATGACTGAGTCCTCTGGAGCAAGCCTAGCTGTCATGAGCAGCCTCTTAGTCCACTACTTCTATGCCAAACTTCATCAAATCTGTAAGTTCTGACAATATAGACCTGCTGATACTGAACCATAGAACTCAAAGATACCCATTAGAGGCCTGTCATACCAGGATCATTGAGAGTAACAACTGCCCACCCCCAAATTCTTACGACAACAAGAAGCAATGCCACCTAGATGGCTAAAAGCCCTTGAAAGAACATAATCAACAAAAGTCAGAACAACATGATACCTTCAGAGCACAGCTAACCTACTACAGCAAGCCATGAATATGCTAACATAAGAGAAGCACAAGAAAATGGCCTCAATCCAACCTTATAAAGATGATAAAGGTTTTTGAAAAGCAAATGAATGAACCCCTTAAAGAAATAAAGGAAAATTAAATAAAAAGTTAGAAGTCTTTAAAAAGAAAACAAGTACATTTCTTAAAGAGATAAAGGAAAGTGAAATTAATCAGATAAAGAGAATAAATAAAACTGTGCAAGACCTGAAAGAAGACATAGAAGCATCAAAGAACAAGAACAAAATACACAAGCACCACAACAGGAATACAGCAGATGGAAGAGTGAATCTCAGCCATAGAAAATAAAAAAGAAGAAATTAATATATTAGTAAAAGAAAATGTTAAATCTAAAACATTCCTAACACAAACATCCAGGAAATATGGGATAACATGAAATAATCTAAACTAAGATTAATAGAAATAGAGGAAGATAAAGAATCCCAGCTACAAGACCCATAAAATAGTCTCAACAAAATCATAGAAGAAAACTTTCCTAACCTAATGAAAGAGATGTCTATAAACATACAAGAAGTTTATAGAACACAAATTAGACTGGACCAGAAAAAATACTGTCACCACATTATAATCAAAACACAAGACCTACAGAACAAAGGTAGATATTAAAAGCAGAAAGAGTGGGAAAACAGGTAGTATACAAAGGCAGAACTATCAAAATCATACCTGGTTTTGCAACTGAGACCCTAAAAGCTAAAAGGTCATGTACAGATATCTTGCAAGCTCTAAAAACTAAAGAGTCCAACCTAGACTGTCAATCACCATTGACGGAGAATATAAGATATTTCAAGAAAAATAAAAACTCAAATAACAACTATCCATAATTCTAGTCCTACAGAAAATACTAGAAGGAAAACTCCAATCCAAGAAGGATAACTACCTTCAAGGAAACACAGGAAATGTGTAATTTCATTCCAGCAAAAATAAGAGAAAGATGCATGCACATGTGTGTGTGTACGCAAACACACCACACACCACACACACACACACACACACACACACACACCTACATTAAAGTGACAGGAAATAATAATCACTGGTCATTAATATCTCTCAACATCAATGGACTCAACTTTCCAATAAAAAGTCACAGGCTATTAGAATGCATTGGAAAACAGGGTTCGTAATGCTGCTGCATACAAGAAACACATGTCAGCATTAAAGATATACATTGCCTCAGAATAAAGGGATGGAAAAAAGTTTTCCAAGCAAAGGACCCCAAGAAGCAAATTGGAGTGGACATTCTAATATATAATAACATAGACTTTAAGCCAAAATTAATCAAAAGAGACGGGGAAGGACACTTCATACTCCTAAAAGGATAAATCAATCAAGGTTATATCTTAGATAAGAACATCTATGTCCTAAACACAAGGGTACCCACATTTGTAAAAGAAACATTGCTAGCACATAAATGATATATTGAACCTCATGCATTAATAAAGGAGACTTCAACTCCCCACTCTTACCAATTGACAGGTCATCCAGACAAAATATAAGCAGAGTAATAACAAAACAAACCGACATTATTAATAAAATGGGCCTAACATACAACTTTAGAATATTTTACTTAAACAGAAAATATAACTTTTTTTCATGCCTTCATGGATTCTTCTCCAAAATTGACCACATAGTCAGTCACAAAGCAAGCTTAAACAGATACAAGAGAATTAAAATAATGTCTTGTATCTTATCAAACCACCATTGATTAAAACTGGACTTCAACAACAACAGGAACACAAGAAAGTCTGGACACTCATGGGAATTGATTAATTCTCTACTTTTTGATATCTGGATCAGGGAAGAAATAATATTAAGGTTTTTTTTTAGAATTCAAAGAAAATGCAGGCACAACATACCTATTTTAGTTAGAGTTTTGCTGCTGTGAACAGATACCAAGAACAAGGCAACTCTTTTTTCTTTTTCAGCAACAATGGTAACTCAATCTCTGGGCACAACTAAAATTTAGTCCAGTAAGGATTATTAAATCTGATTCCTCTGGTGGTGAATAATGGTAGATCTGCCACGATTATGGGGAACTCTAGCAGCTATATCTTGCCCTTCCTCTATCCCCATTCCAAAAGCCTCTAACTCTCTACTCCTCTTCCTTCATCCAACCAAGTCCTGCCAAGTCAACTCTTCTACAGAAAACATTTAATTGGAGCTGGCTTACAGTTTCAGAGGTTCAGTCCTTTATCATCAAGGTGGGAGCATGGCACTGTCCAGGCAGGCATAGTGCAGAGGGAGCTGATAATTCTACATCTTTATCTGTAGGTTGCTAGCATAATACTGGCTTCAAGCAAGATAGGATGAGGGTGTTAAATCCCATGACCACAGTGACATACCTATTCCAAAAAGATCACAATTACTAAAACAGGGCAACATCTTCTAAGAGTGCCTTTTCCTGGGCCAAGCATATACAAACCATCATTATACCATAATTTATGGAACATAATGAAAGTAGTGCTAAAAAGAAAACTCATAGCCCTAAGTGCCCCCATGATGAAATTAGAAAGTTCTCATAACAGCAATTTAAATCTTCACATGAATGCTCTAGAAAAGAGAAACAAGCACACCAAAGAAGAGTAGAAGGCAGGAAATAAATAAGATCAAGGCTGGAATCATTTAGAAAACAAGAAAAAATTACAAGGAATCTACAAAACTATGTCATATTTATTTATTTATTTATTTATTTATTTATTTATTTATTTATGTAAAATCAAACATATAGACAAACCCTTAGTCAAACTAACCAGAAAGACAGTATCCAAATAATAAATGTCATAAATAAAAAGGTAGATATACAACAGACATAGAGGAAATTCAAAAAAATGAATAGGTCTTACTTCAGAAGCCTCCATGCACTTGAACAATCTTAATGGAATGGATTGCTTTCCAGACAGGCTCCACTAACTGAAGTTTAATCAAAATCCATAACTCCTAAAGAAATAAAAGCAGACATTAAATGTCTACCAACCATAAAAAGACCAGGGTCAATTGATTTTAGTGCTAAATTCTACCAAATTTTCAAAGAAGAGCTAATACCAATACAACTAAAACTATTTCATATCACATTAAATGGAGAGAAACTTGAAACAGGTTCATTTAAGCCATGAACAAGACAATGCTGACTACTCTTTCCCTGTCTATTCAATAGGGAATAGTTCTAGTCAGAACATTAAGACAAAAGGAGATAAAGGAGAAACACTTTGTAAAAGAAGAAGTCATAGTATTGATATTTGTGGATGATATTGTAGTAAAAATAAGCAACCCCAAAAATTCTACCAGAGAACTTCTACAGCTGAAAAACAGCTTTAGCAAAGTGGTTTGATTAAAAAAAAAACTCAAAGAAATCAGTAACCCTTCTTTATTCAAATGATAAATGGGCTGAGAAAGAATTTACAGAAACAGTGACTTTTTATAATAGCCAAAAATAGTAAAAGATATCTTGGTGATATTCTAACCAAGAAAGTGACAGATCTGTTTAACCAGAACTTCAAGTCCCTGAAAAAAGACACTGAAGAACTTATTAGAAGATGGGAGACCTCCTATGCTCATGGATAGGTAGCATTAAAATAGTGAAAATTGCCATCTTACCAAAAGCAATCTACAGACTCAATTCAATTCCTATCAAAATTCCAACACAATCTTTTTTTTATAAAACTTGAGAGAGAAATTTTCAACTTCATGTGAAAAACTAACACACACACACACACACACACACACACACACACACACACAAACACACACATCCAAAACAATCATGAACAATAAAAGAACTTCTGGGGGAATCAAAATCCTGAGCCTAAGCTGTATCACAGAGCAATTGTGATAAAACTGCACAGAACTTGTACAGAAATAGACACATTTATCAATGGAATAGAATCAAAAACCCAGAAGTAAATGCATATGCCTATGGACACTCAGTTTTGAGAAAGAAGTCAAAATCTTAAAATGGAAAAATAGAAATGGTGCTGGTCATACTTGATGTCTACATGTAAAAGAATACAAATAGATCCATATGTATTATCCTGCATAAAACTTAAGTCCAAGAGGATCATGGACCTCAACAGAAAGCCAGATACACCAAATCTCATAAAAGAGAAATGCCCTTGAATTCACTGGTACAGGAGACAATTTCCTGAATAGTACCTAAAGAGCTATCAGGCTCTAAGATTAAAAAAAAAAATTGTTAAATAGTATCTCATGAAAATGCAAAAAATCTGTAAGGCAAGACACTGTCAGTGGGAAAGGATCTTCATGAAACCTACATTGGACAGAAGGTTAATATCCAAAATGAATAAAAAAATCAAGAAGTTAAACACCATCAATCCAAATAAGCCAATTAAAAAATGGGGCACAAAACTAAACAGAATTGTCAACAGAGTTCCAAATGCCAAAGAACCATTTAAAGAAACATTCAAAGTCCTTATTTATCAGGGAAATGCAAATCAAAACAACTCTATTCCATCTTCTACCTATCAGAAGGGCCAATATCAAAATCTCAAATGATACCACATGCTGGTGAATATATGGAACAAGTGGAATGCTCCTCAATTGTTGATGGGAGTAAAAACTTGTAGAACCACTCTGGAAAATATTTGGGTGGTTTTAAAAAAAATGGGAATAATTTTCCCTCAAGACCCTGATATACCACTCTTGGGTATAAACCAAAAGATACTCTACCATCCCACAAAGACACTTGCTTAACTATGGTAATAGCAGCTCTCGTTTTCAGAAGCTCAATCTGGAAACAACCTAGATGTTCCTCAACTGAAGAATGGATAAAGAAATGTGGTACAATGCCACACTGGACTACTATCCAGCTATGAAAAACAAAGACATCATGAATTTGCAGGCTAATGGATTGATATTAAGAATATCATTCTTTGAGAGGTAACCTTGTCCCCAAATCCCTTTTTGCACGGTATGTATTAATTTATAAGTGGATATTAGCCATAAAACACAAAATGTCCATGCTGCACTCTAGATCCAAGAAGACTGGAAAAGAAAGAGGTCACAAGGGAGGATGCTTGAGTTTTATTTAGAAGGAGAAATAGAATGGTTATGGAAGGCAGATGGAAGGAGGAAAATGAATGGTTGAGGGGATTGATCAGGATGGGAGTGGGCAGGTTCATGTCTGGGGAGGGGCAAGGGGAATAGCCATGAGAATGAATGGAGATCTGCAACTGATGGGAGTGGGGAGATAAGGAGAATATCCCAGAAGAGAAGGAGACCTGGGATAGGCAAAGTACCCCAAAATCAATGGAGGTTTCTTAGCTATTGCATCATGGGGATATGGAGAATTTGAAAGCTATATCCTGTAGCAAGTCATGATTCCCCATGGAGGAATAAGGACATGAACCCACTCACAAAATTTTCAACCCCAAAACTTATTCTTTGTACAAGAAATGCAGGGATTGGGGATGGAGCAGAAACTGAGGGACCAGTCAACCAATAACCAATAACTTGCTACCCATCTCATTGGAAAGCACAAAACTCTGATACTATTAATAATACTCTGTTTTCCTTGCATACAGCAATCTAGCATGACTATCCTCTGAGAAGCTACACCCATGAGATAACTCAAACAGATACAGATATCCACAGACAAAAAGTGGATGGAGTTTGGGAACTCTTATGGAAGAATATGAGAAAGGATTCTAGGCACTAAGATGATAGGAACTCCACAGGAAGACCAACACAATCAACTAACCTGAACCCTTGGGGCTCTCAGAAACTGAACCACCAACCAAAGAACATACAAGGGCTGGATATAGGCATCCTTGTACATATCAGATATGCAGATTAGTCCTCATGTGATTTCTAAGCAATTATAGTGGGGGCTATTTCAAAAGGTGTTGCCTGTATATGGGATATATTCTTCTAGCTTTGATGACTAGTCCAGCCTTAGTGGGAGAGGATGTACCTAGCCTTGTGGATATTTGATGTATCAATGTGAGGAGATGCCTACTGGGAACCAATCCACTCAGAGGAAAAGGGGAGGGGAAAGGGGGAAGGAATTGTGGGAGAGGGTCACCAGGAGGTTGGAAGTAGGCAGGATGTAAAGTGAATAAGCAATAGTAGTAGTAGTAATACTAATAATAGTAACAATAAATTAAAAACAAGAAAATAGTAAATTTGTAGAGAAATATATGATAAGCATGACACTCTGAAAAGTTTTACTTGTAATCAACTAGGAAGACTAGATTCTAAGGACCTTAAACCTTCCCTAAGCATAGTTGATCTTTAATATTAATAAATTAGTAAATAAATAATGAATTAGAAGATATTTTTTATTCATTATCTTAATATTTGAATAAGACATCAATGTGAAAAGGTACCCCTTTTCACAGAAGAGAATTCTAATTTCACTGTGCCCATGGAAACATAGATGGAAATACAATGTACATCAAAGTCTCTGTCATTTTACTTAGTTAACTCAAAATGTGAGCTTGGCAATCAGTCCCTTAATATGGACAGTAGAGTATTATTTCTTGGTGACCACACAAGCCACTGTTTCAAGAATTGACACAATATGTACATCTCTCATGATGATCCTAGAGCTGATATATCCATTCAACAGAGTAGTAATATAGACAAAATTAACATACAAAACCCTGTAACCTTCCTATAACAATAAAATACATACAGAAAAAGAAATCAGAAAACTAATCCTACCCAAAATTGCTTCTAAGAGACAATAGAATAAACCTAACTAATACAGCAAAAGACTCGCATAATACAAACTTAAAGACATTCAAAAAAGAAAGTATAGACAGTACCAGACAGTGGAAATATACTTATGGATTGGTAGGTTAAATGCTGCGAACATAATCCTCCTTCCAAAAGCTATTGAGAGATTTTTCACAATCCATTCCAAAATTGCAATTAATTGTTTTATGTAAATTACAAAGATAGCAATAAATATCATTTTGAAACAAATGACAACAACAACAACAACAACAATAACAACATAAAAAAAAAATCCAGGATAGAAAAAAAATTCCTGAACAATAAAAGCTAGCAGTATTACCATCCCAGAATTCAAGTTAGATTGCAGAGCTATTGTAATAAAAACAGCATGATACTGTCATAAAACAGATGCATTGAGCAATGGAAGAAATTTGAGAACCAGAATATAATTTGACAAACTTACGGCCATCTGAGTTTTTATAAAGAATCCAAAAATAACTGGAAAAAGGCAGTGCCTTCAAAAAAAATGGTACAGGTCAAACAGGATATTTGCCTGTCAAGGATTGAAGCTGGATTCTTGTCTCTCATCTTTCAGAAAATTCAATATCAACTGTATCAGGGACCATAATGTATGATTTGATACCCTTAAACTGATAGAGGAGAAAGTAGGTAATAGCCTTAAATTTACTGATCACAATCCTGACAGCACAGGCACTAAGACAAACAACTGACACATAGGACAATGTAACTAGAATGACTCTGTATTACAAAAGTTCTGTAATTCACATGTTGCAGTTGCCTGAGGAATGGGGAAAATGATTTATCATCTATACATATGCTGGATGAGTATTTTCAAAATATACAAGAAATTAAATTGGCAAATATTAAGAAAATATAGGGATATATCTTTCCACCTACTTTAATAATCATTCAAACCTCCCTCTATTCCACCACCCACCAGACATTGTGGAAAAGCAAGATTATTAGGATACAGGGGAAGTGGACCTGTTTAGAAATAGTTCTTTGGAGCATTTATAATTTTTGCTATTCAGTCCACTAGCAAACACCAAACATCAATCAGCAGCTGCAGACCAGATCATACAGCAGACAACACACATGAACCAGCAAGAGCAGTTCAATCCAGATAAAACTATGAGGCTCACAAAACCAGCCCAAGTTTTGGGGAAGCAGGCAGAAGCCACAGGAACATCACAAAAAGTTCTTTATCAAGTTTCTCTATATGAAGCCACCACAAGTGAAGCTCAGCAACACAATGCGAGATGAACAAATAAATACATGCATGTTGTCAGCGAAGACTAAAGAGGAGGAGCAATTTTCTGAGGAACCGCCAAACTGATTTCTAGAGTGTTTGTACCAGCTACCCAAGGACCCAGCTATACCACTCCTGGGCATATACCCAGAAGATGCTCCAACATGTAATAAGGACATATGCTCCACTAATAGCAGCCTTATTTATAATGGTCAGAAGCTGAAAAGAACCCAAATGTCCCTCAACAGAGGAATGGATACATAAAATGCAGCAATTTATATAATGGAGTACTACTCAGCTATTAAAAACAATAAATTCATGAAATTCTTAGGCAAATGGATGGAATTAGAAAATATCATCCTGAGTGAGGTAACCCAATCACAAAAGAACACACAGGGTATGTACTCACTGACAAGTGGATACTAGCCCAGAAGCTCAGAATACCCAAGATACAATTTGCAGACCACATGAAGCTCAAGAAGGAAGACAAAAGTATGGATACTTCAGTCCTTTTTAGGACTGAACACCCATGGGAGGAGATAGAGAGAGTGTGGAACAGAGTTTGAAAGAAAGGCTATCCAGGGACTTTCCCACCTGGGATTCTATCTCATATACAATTACCAAACCCAGACACTATTTTGGAGGCCAACATGTGCTTGCTGACAGGAGCCTGATATAGCTGTTTCCTGAGAGGCTCTGCCAGTGCCTGACAAATACAGAGGTGGATGCTCTTAGTCAACCATTGGACTGAGCACAGGAGCCCCAATGGAGGAGCTAGAGAAAGTACCCAATGAGCTGGAAGGGTTTGCAGCTCTATAGGAGGAACAACAATATGAACCAACCAGTACCCCCAGAGCTGCCAGGGACTAAACCATAAACCAAAGAGTCCACATGGAGGGATCTATGGCTCCAGCCACATATGCAGCAGAGGATGGTCTTCTGGAAATCAATGAGAGCAGGGGCCCTTGGTCCTGTAAAGGTTTGTTGCCGAATGTAGGGGAATGATAGGACAGCGAAGTGGGAGTGAGTGGGTTAGTGAACAGAGAGAGGAGTGATGGGATAAGTGGTTTTCAGAGGGGAAATGAGGAAAGGGGATAATTTTTTAAATGTAACTAAAGAAAAATATCTAATAAAAAGAAGGATAGATGAATAAAAAAGAGGAGGAAAAAGACAAACCAATGCCTGATCTCCCACTGTCTGTGGGGTCATACTTGCATTCTTTCTAAACATCACATGTACTTTCTCATATCTACTACAGCAAAATATCCTTTCACCCGTGTCTGCTTCAGTAAAACATTCTTTTACATGTCTGTTTTAGCAAAACATTCTTTCATTTACCTGTGTGCTCCAGAAAAACATCATTCAACATAACTGACTTTCCAAAGAAAGCAGAAGTTTCCTCTTCAAGAAAACAGCACAGTTATAAAATGAAGCACAAACCCAAGCAAAGAGTTTTCAAAACCTATAATATTAATGAATGAGGAAGAGTTAAAAATGTTCAACATATTTAGCCGTTAAGAAAATACAAATTAAAGTCACTTTGAGATATAGTTTGTCTCAGGTCAGAATAACTAAGATCTAAGAATGAAATGACTACCAATGTTAAGATGTATGCGAGACTAGAAGAGCCTTTATCTGCAACATGTAGGTGTGAAAACTGGTAGACCAACATGGAAGTAAATGTGGAGGATTCTCCAATACATGAAAACAGTGTCTTAGTCAGGGTTTCTATTCCTGCACAAACATCATGACCAAGAAGCAAGTTGGGGAGGAAAGGGTTTATTGAGCTTACACTTCCACGTTGCAATTCATCACTAAAGGAAGTCAGGACTGGAACTCAAGCAGGTCAAGAAGCAGGAGCTGATGCAGAGGCCATAGAGGGATGTTTCTTACTAGCTTGCTTCCCCTGGCTTGCTTAGCCTGCACTCTTATAGAACCCAAGAGCACCAGCCCAAAGGTGGAACCACCCACAAGGAGCCCTCCCCACTTGATCACTAATTGAGAAAATGCCCCACAGCTGGATCTCATGGAGGCACTTCCCCAACTGAAGCTCCTTTCTCTGTGATAACTCCAGCCTGTGTCAAGTTGACACACAAAACTAGCCAGTACAATTGACCCCTTTTGTCAACTTGACACACAAACACATCACTATTAAGCCTCAACCCTTACTTTCTTATTCATCCCCAAGATCTAAATTACTTTAAAAGTCCCACAGTCTTTACATATTAAAAGTTCAATCACCTTAAAATGTCCAATATCTTTAAAATTCAAAGTCTTTTAAAAGTTCAAAGTCTTTTAACTGTGGGTTCCACTAAAATACTTTCTTCCTTCAAGAGGGAAACATATCAGGGCACAGTCACAACCAAAAGCAAAACTCATACAACAAATGTCCAATGTCTGGGATCCAACTCATGATCTTCTGGGCTCCTCTAAGGGCTTGTGTCACTTCTCCAGCTCTGTCCTTTGTAGCACACAGCCTGTCTTCTAGGCTCCAGCTGCCTGTACTCCACTGCTGCTGCTGTTCTTGGTGGTCCTCACATGGTGCTGGCATCTCCAAAACGCTGCTATCTTCCTGTAATTAGGCTTCACCAATAACCTCTCATAGGCTCTTATCAGGGTGACAAGCCTCTGCTCCTATGCATGACCCTTTCAAGTCCTGGGCCATCAATTGCAACTGAGGCTGCACCTTCACCAATGGCCTTCCGTGGCCTCTCACTGTGCCAAGAGCCTCAGCTGCTCTTCATGACCCCTTCATGCCTTCAAAACCAGTACCATCTGGGTGACTCTTACACAGTACCAAGTCTAGTCACAGCACAAAATACAACTGTGGCTATCTCTGGAACACACTCTCTGTGCTCTCAGAAAACACTTCCAAGAAGATTTCATCTCAGTGATGCTGGTCTCTTCTTAATCACTGCTAATTTCTTAGCTCCAGCTAACCAGCATTAATAGTCCCAGTAACACAAAGGTTTGCTTTAGTGGTTCTGGTATCTTGTTACTTACAACTGATTCTTCAGCACCAGCTAACCAAAACCACAGAATCTTCACAATCAAAACATGGCCACTTTAAGAGTCTTTAATCTTCCCTCTGAAATTTCACAAGCCAGGCCTCCATCTTTTGCACTGTTAACATTGTCTTCCAAGCTCCTACAGAACTTTCCACAGCTTTTCTAGCTCAAAGTTCCAAAGTCCTCCACAATCCTCCCCAAAACATGGTCAGGTTGACACAGGAATACCCCACTTCTGGTACCAATTTGTCTTAGTCAGAGTTTCTATTTCTGCACAAACATCATGACCAAGAAGAAAGTTGGGGAGGAAAGGGTTTATTGAGCTTATACTTCCACATTGCAATTCATCACTAAAGGAAGTCAGGACTGGAACTCAAGCAGGTCAAGAAGCAGGAGCTGATGCAGATGCCATGGAGGGATGTTTCTTATTGGCTTGCTTCCCCTGGCTTGCTCAGTCTGCACTCTTATAGAACCCAAGAGCACCAGCCCAAAGGTGGAACCACCCACAAGGAGCCCTCCCCACTTGATCACTAATTGAGAAAATGCCCCACAGCTGGATCTCATGGAGGCACTTCCCCAACTGAAGCTCTTTTCTCTGTGATAACTCCAGCCTGTGCCAAGTTGACACACAAAACTAGCCAGTACAAACAGATATAGCTCCACATCCACCTATATTAGTCTTTGGTATATAACAAAAAACCTGTGCATTCTTCTATGAAGGCAGTTCTCAATCAATGTTCCTTGTTGCTCTATTAATAGTAGGTAGTAAATTAAAACGCCATATATATTTATGAAACAATCAATAAGTAATTGAAAATATGGCAAAAGTACACAATGCAATATTATTCCTTTATTTAAAAAATAATTTTACGGGGAATTGGTAGAGTTAGGACCAATCATCTTGAGTGAGGTAATCTAAACAGAAAGATTCTGCATATTATCATTGAATCTTCAGGTATGTTCATTCTATTTATAATACATTCTGAAGTCAGAGAATTAGTAAGTTGCCATGTCTTTCTTGCCAGGGGATAGGATAAAGTATTACAAAGGGCGAAATAGAAAACATGGATTAGAAGGGTTTAATTGGTATGAAGGATGGGCACATGGAGAGGTCTAACTAACAAGAAAAACCTTTGAAAAAGCCTCATGGAAGTCAATTACAATAGAAGCTTCCTGAAATTTTAGCAGATCCTTACATATAAAAGTAATGTTATAGGCAGTTTCTGCCCCCACTAAGTAGCTTCTATTGGTCATAAGTAACAGATGCCAGGGACCCAAAAGCTTCCCAGGACCAAAAGAGAGGACAATAGCTAAAACAACAAAGGGGAAATGGAACCTATAGAGGCCATATCCAGTCGGTAGGCATGGCCCCCGGTTGGGGAATGGGGACACCTGCTTACTAAAAATGTTTTAAGCCGGAATTCCTCTTGTCATAAGGAATTGCAAGGACAGAGTGGAGCAGAGGCTGAAGGAAAGGCTATCCAGAGACTACCCAACCTAGGGTCCATCCCATATGCAGACACAAAACCCAGCTGCCAAGAGAACTTGTAGACTAGAGCATGGTATTGCTGTCTCCTGAGAGGCTCTGCCAGAGTCAGACCAAGACAAATGCAGATGCACACAACCAAACATCAGACTGAAAACAGACCGACCAGTGGAGAAGTTAGGGCAAGGACTCAAGAGGCTGAACGGGTGTGCAATACCATAGAAAGAACAACAATGTCAACCAGACCTACCCTCCAGAGCTCCCAGGAACTAAACAACCAACCAAAGAGTGGTTGGGGGGACCTATGGCTCCAGCTGGATATGTGATAGAGGATTGCCTCAGGGTCATCACTGGGAGGGGAGCCCCTTGGCTCTGTGGAGGCTTGATGACTCACTGTAGGGGAATACTAGGGCAGTGGGGTAAGAGTGGGTATGTGGATGTGGGAGCACCCTCCTAGAGGCACCAGGGAGGAAGAAATGTATAGGGGGTTGGTGGAGGGTAAATTGGGAAGAGGGATAACATTTGAAATATAAATAAATAAGAGACAGATAAAATTCAAATAAAGAAAAAAGTTTATTCATGTTTCTTCTCACATGTAGATTTACCAGTTGTCAGTCACACTCCTTAACTATTTGTTAGTATTTGTCCTTGTTTCCTAATTGTCTATAAGGACTTGGATCTCTTTGTATTTCTAACAAGTTATATAATTATTCAACAGTTGCATTATCATTGTTTTCTACAAATAGGAAGTTTACAAAACTGATCAATATTTTTATCCTATAAAGTATGAGTAATATGACTCTAAATGTTCATATTTTTAATTTAAATTCATAAAATTTTAACACAAATATCATATTCAGAAAATATGTAATGAGTAAATTATCATATATTCAAAGCAATTGAATTATGTGATTCAGTACATATTAAATTTTTCTAAACATATAAACTAAACTTAAAGATTTTCATTCATGTGTAGAGTTGTCATGCACAATGCTTACTAATCTGCTTCTTCAGTTACAATAGTAGGCTAATATATGTATAGACAGAGAAATTGCACTGAAAATGATAACCAACAAGAAATATGATTTGAGCTGAAGATTTTGAATGGTTACAATTTGCAGAATGACAGCAAGCTCTGGGATCCTTCCTGTGAGCAATAATTGCACTGAGATTTGACAGAATTGGTCGTCTTTTAGTACAAATAGCTAACTATTGAAATGCTGTTGTTTCCATGAAACTATTATGGGCAATGTAAATCAGCCAATTAAATGTTTACTGGCTCTGCTATGAAATGGTTTTATGTCACTTCCCTCTTCTCAAAACCACTTTTTCTTAGTAATGCTTACATAAAAGCTTCTAGATATGGCCTCAATGGCAAAAACTCTGAATAGAGAGTATTGACATTTTCAGTAACATTGTTACACTTGCCTGTGACATTTGAAATGATTTAGTTACAAATATTTAAATCCTAAATACTTTAGTAAATACAAAGAATTTTTACTTAGGAAAGATATTCTTTGTAAGATTCCAAGCCATTAAAATTAACCCCAGGACCAGCATGCTTTAACTATGCATTGTTAGAGCGTATTTGTCTGTCATGCTTGAGTCCTTAACATTAGCTCCAAGTTTAAAAGAAAAAAAAAAGAAAGAAAAGTATACAATCCAAATATTATCGAGAGTGATAATTACCTCTACAAATAATTATCACTGACAGTATTTTTTCAGTAATTACCAATGCGATTATATGAACACATACCCCAGTGACAGTGATCCCATTTGGGATCCCCAGGATCCCTTGGAAAAACACATTAGGGATATCAGTTATCTCTTTCCCAATGGCAGGAGAATGTAGTAAAAGCCCTTCATTATTCTGTGAAATTATTCATTTAATCTATTTGAAAACAGTCCTATCCTTGGTGAGTAATTTTTAGGGGAAGCTAAAAGGACATCTCTTGCATAAAAATTAGGTTTTGTGTGTCTGAGAAAAATGAAATTGATGAATCATGACTAAAACAGAAGGAAAAGATAAAGTGATCTGGTTTGCAGAAGTAAATGTTTTTCACTTTTTCTATTATTGCACAATAATTTGTAACATCTTTGTGTAAATGAACTTTTTTTTGTTATAGATATGAAATTACCTATGCTGCTTGGCTGAAATTTTGAAATATTTCATGTTGCAATTGAACATTGCTTGTTTTATGGATGGAATGATTTTTTTTGAATTTCATTTATATTTAGATTTCTGAGGACTTAAGGATTTCTGTCTTGTGCTTATTCTCTTCATGCCTTTTTCCCTCTGTTACTATGACTACCATGAGGCATGTTTTATCCCAAGTTCCCAATAGTGGCTGCTGTTCTTCTCTAGGACATGAGAAAATCTTTTCTCCACTCAGCCTGTCTCAGTGTGACCTAACTAGGAAGTCTTGACAACCCTGATGTTTGTTCTTTCCCTGTATCTTTGACTAATAACACATTGCTATGTGAATCATGTCTGTCACCTCTTAGCTGAATGTCTTTGAAGGTTATTCTAAGCATCTAGCTGACATGTAATAGGAAAAAGAAGGTAGATTATGCAAAGGTAATAATACATCATACAATTTGGGGGTCATAATTATTTTAATCTCCATTTTGTTTCAATTTCCTCTTTAACTTCAAATTTTCTATTTCTTTATTTTTCCATCTATAAGATAAGGTTAATAAGATCAGGTTGATAATGACTGTAAGTTTTACATATTTTCTTAAGTTGTTTTAGTTGCAAAAAGCTACAAGAAAAATATTTGGAACTTTATATGTGAGAAGTCTTATACAGAGAGTAGTTACTGTTTTTAAAGCTGTGTAAACATAATTAAAATACTATTTTCTCCATGTTTTTCTGTTTTAAAATGATGTATAAGGAAGGAAAATAGAAAATGGAGTAATCAAGAGATTACAGACAGATGATAGACAGACTGACAAGTGATTGATATATGGTCAGATATATAAATATGTCTATAATTCTGTAACAACACAGAACCACAATATGTTTCAATACTGCCTTATAGATTGTACTGTATAATGTCTCATAAACTTGCATAACATGAATATAGCCAAAACAGATTCTATTTTATTTTGCACTAACTAAAAGCTAATGTGTCAGTTAATATGATAATACTTTAAAACCTGAAAAAAGATCAGAAATACTTTACATTATCCTGAATGTGTTATACTTTTACACTCTCTGTTTATCGCTTTTTCTCTGATAATGAATGTTCTGGTCTCTGATGTACACATATTGTGAGGAAGGCTTTAATTATTTAATACAAAAGACATCATCCTAATTGGTGACACTACCTTAGCACTTATTGTAGTGAATTATCTAGAAGCTGCAGTTTCCCTTAATGAGGCTTTCAGATAACATTAATATAGGCATCAGATGCTTCATTAATTTATTTACACTTTCCAAAAATAATTTTCAAGATTATGCATCTTAGAATTACTATTCCTTTAATGAATTACTACATCAAAAACATCTTGGGAAGGATTTATTGGGCTTATATTTGCACTTTAATGTTTATCATTAAAGGAAATAAGGATAGAGACTTAAAGAAGACACGAACATGGAAGCAGAACCTTAGGAAGAGACCATTGATGAGTACAAAATACTGGCTTGTTCCTCATGGCTTGCTCAGAAAGTTTTCTTATAGAACCCAGGAAAAATGTTTTAGAGATAGACTTATCCAAAATCAGTTGGACCCTTCCACATAAATCACCAATGAAGTCAATGCCTCAATGTCTTGTCCACAGTCCAATATTATGAAGAAATTTTCTCTTTTAAGGATCCCTTCTACTTTCCATTGAGGCTGTGTCAATTTGACAAAAATATCAGCCAGCACATGATGCATGTAATTTTTAAATATTGAGGTTTGGAGAACAAAAAGAAGGGAATTAAACTTTTCTAAAATTCTTTATGGAAAAAAACCTCAAGGTGTCAATTTAAATACAGCTTTTCTTTGAACGTAGTCAGTGTTTCCAACAATGCTTTCTTCATTCTTATCAAGATACTATATACTTATCTTCAAAATGCAAACAAAACCATGCATTGTTTAAACATAGTACAGAAAATGACAATTGTCCAATATCAAAAAGGGTTATGAATCAGATATACAAAGACATCTTTAGCTACTGGCATCCACAAAAATTTGAAATATATCTCTGAAATATTGTGTTTGGAAATAGTTTGGGCCTATCTTTTTATTTCTTTATGAGCCTGTTTAAAATCATGAAATAACCTTATTCTGAATTAGCTCACTTTTTCCACTTGTACCTTTTTTTAAGACTTTAATTTCTCAAAAGGTAAAATCTACATAGTCATGGAATTTACAAATGGAAACTACACCTTGGTCACTGAATTTATCCTGCTAGGATTTCCAACATGTCCTGAACTCCAAATCATCCTATTCCTTGTGTTTCTGACATTGTATGGAATGATTTTGATAGGAAATATTGGTTTGATGTTGTTAATTAGGACAGACCCTCACCTGCAAACTCCTATGTACTTTTTCCTCAGCAACCTCTCCTTTGTAGACCTTTGTTATTCCTCAGTCATTGTTCCCAATATGCTTGTCAATTTCCTCTCAGCAAAGAAATCTATCTCTTACCTCGGCTGTGCACTGCAATTTTATTTTTTCTGCACATTTGCAGATACTGAATCCTTCATCTTGGCTGCCATGGCCTATGATCGCTACGTTGCCATCTGCAATCCTTTGTTATACACAGTTGCAATGTCCAGGGGTCTCTGCACATGGTTAATAGTGCTGTCTTATGTTGGTGGCAACATGAGTTCCCTGGTTCACACATCTTTTGCTTTTATTCTAAAATACTGTGACAAGAATATCATCAATCATTTCTTCTGTGACCTCCCTCCTCTTCTGAAGCTTTCCTGTACAGACACATCTATTAATGAGTGGCTACTTTCCACTTATGGAAGTTCTGTGGAGGTCATCTGCTTCTTCATCATCATCATCTCCTACTTTTACATCCTTCGCTCAGTCTTGAAAATCCGCTCTACAAGTGGGAGAAAAAAAACCTTCTCCACATGTGCCTCTCACCTGACCTCTGTGGCTATCTATCAGGGCACACTTCTCTTCATTTATTCTCGGCCCAGCTCTCTTTATTCTCCCAATACTGATAAAATCATCTCAGTGTTCTACACCATTATCATCCCAGTGCTGAACCCATTGATTTACAGTTTGAGAAATAAAGATGTAAAAGATGCTGCCAAGAAAGCTCTAAGGTCTAAAGTACAATCCCCATGACAGAAAATTCTTCGAGATTCATCTCATTCCAACTACAGATGCCTATGTGGGAACTTCAGGCAACATGAGCAGTAGATATATATTCAATGGACCCAACTATTCAAACACATGTTCAATAACACAGTTAAATATATTTTGTAATCCTTACTCATGGTACACTTTAAGGTGTTAATAGTGAAGCTGGGTGTGATATGGTACATCATAGTAATTTAACGGTTCAGCGGGCAGAGGCAGAAGCAAAGACAGCGGTAGAAGCAAAAGCAGAGGCAGAGGAGGATCATAATTGTGCAATTAGAGCCATTTCAGAGCTCCTCATCCTGGGCTCCTCTCCTCTCCTTTCCTCTCTCCAATTCCCTGTCCCCCTTCTCTAACTCCTTTCTGATGGTTTGTTCAGTATGCCTATAAAGTGTCCAAGGGATACAAGATGTCTCTGTACTTAAGGTAGTGCAATCTTAAAGACCTGGGTTCAGTTTCCTAGAAGGAGAGAAGCAAGATCTGTGAATTTGTCCTCTGTATGTATTGTAGCATATGAATTTCAAGACTTGGCATATACACAGAACACATAAATAAATAATTACATAAATAAATAAGCAATAGATGATAGATAAATAAAATGAAAAATAATTTTCAACATATTTTTCTTAGGTAATTAATATCCATAACAACTTAACATATCAGAAATACAAATTAAATCTACCCTGAGATTTCATTGCATACCAGCTCTGGTTATTATCATCATCATCATCATCATCATCATCATAATTTGAAAATAATAATAATAATAATAATAATAATAATAATAATAATAGTAATGGTTGCAAGGATGCTAGGAAATGGAAAATTATTCATTATTGGTAAGAGAATAAACTGATACAGCCACTGCAGAAAGTTGTGAAGTTTCTTAAAAAGCTAAAACCAGAGCTAAGATCTGACTCATGGTATCATTCATGGGTATAAACCCAAAGCATTACATACAACTTTACTTACCCTGTACAACCATTTCTTCCCAAACACTGAAATGAAATCAGCATACCTGTTCATTAGTAGAAGAAGAGATACTGAAAATGCTGTGGAAAGATATGATGGAACTTTATTTTGCTGTATAGGAAAATAGAATTCCAAAATTCCCAGAAACATAAATTGATCTAGAAATTATAACATTATATGAGGTACCTTAGACTCATAATATGCATACTACATGTCCTCACTCATAATAAGCAGGTTCTAGATTTTAATTTTCATATGTATGTATACATGTGCGTGAAAGTGTAGGTGTAAGTCATTAGCTAGAAAAAGGGGAAAGAGATTTTGAGAATAAGGAATAGAGAACAGAATGTATGTGACATTGAAATGCCTAGGGGCTTTTTATATGGAAGCAGATAAATGGAGGGGAGAGGAAATTTGAAGAACAGAGTCAGGGAGGATGAACAAAACAAGTTACACATGAATGCTTAAATAAAATCAAACCTCAACATGCAAAACCCTCACAAATTTGTAAGGAATGTGAAATTAGCTTGGGGAAGAATATGGAAAAAACTTGGTAAGAAAAGTCTTTTACTATAAATAGCTTAGTGGGCTATTCTAGTCTAAACTTAGAAGACAAGAATATCAAAGTAAAATCTGGCACTGGTGGCCTGGGCTATAAAGTTTTCAGAAAAGAAGAGGATCAATCCATGAAATGTGATGGGTACTATTCATGCCATATCTTGGCTGAGAGTCTGACTTCACTTTGCCTATGTTCTGAAAATGGAGTAAAGCTGAATTCTGACATGATGAACTAGATTTCACCATGGTACTGACACAAAGAGCACTGAGAGGTAAGAGATCAGCACCACAGAAATGATCCACAATACACCTGAGAAAGATGAGTACACTTAGGTAAACTTCATTCCAAGAAGCTTCCATTGTGTGCAGATCCAGATTTATTTAAAGGATAAAGGCCGAAGCTCAAGAAATTTCCTATTCTTTTTTTTATTTTTTCAGACATTTTTATTAGATATTTTCTTTATTTATATTTCAAATGCTATCCCCTTTCCTCATTTACACTCCAAACCCCCCCTATCTCATCTCCTCTCCCCCTGCTCACTAACTTACCCACTCCTGCTTTCCTGATCTGGCATTGCCCTACCCTGGGACAATGAGCTTTCATGGATTCAAGGACCTCTCCTCTCATTGGTGTCCTCTGAGACTATCATCTGCTACCCATGTGACTGGAGTCATGTGTCCCTCTATGTGTACTCTTTGGTTGGTGGTTATGTCCCTGGGAACTCTGGGGTTACTGGTTGGTTCATATTTCAGACCCCATTGTTCCTCATGTGGGTCTGAAAACCCCTTGAGCTCCTTAGGTCCTTTCTCTAGCTCCTCCATTGAGAACCCTGTGCTCAGCCTAATAGGTGGCTCACAGCAACCATCTCTGTATTTGTCAGACACTGGCAGGTCCTCTCCAGAAACAGCTATATCAGGCTCTTGTCAGCAAACACTTCTTGGCATCCACAGTAGTGTCTAGGTTTGTCAACTGTATATGGGATGGATCACCAGGTGGGTCAGTTTCTGGATGGCCTTTCCTTCAGTCTCTGCTCCACATCTTGTCTATGTATTTCCTCTCATGGGTATTTTGAACCCTATCTAAGAAGGACTAAAGTATCCATACTTCGGTCCTCCTTCTTAAGCTTCATGTGGTCTGAGAATTATATCTTGGGTATTCTGGGGTAATATCCACTTATCAGGGAGTATATACCATGTGTCTACTTTTGTGATTAGGTCACCTCCATTAGTTCCATCCATTTGACTAAAGAATTTCATGAATTTATTGTTTTTAATAGCTGAGTAGTACTTCATTGTATAAATGTACCACATTTTCTGTATACATTCCACTGTTGAGGAAAATCTGGGTTCTTGCTAGCTTCTGACTATTATAAATAAGAACAATTTCACAGGAAAGTGCACAAAACGGTTGATACAACTGTGGTTCAATAAAGGCAAGCAATAGTTGGAAACATGTTGAGGGAGTCTTGGATGGTATCTAAGGGTAAGAAATATTTGGCATTGCATGAATATGTATATATGTATGTATACATATGTATACATATATTTAAATTTACATAACAGACAGCAAGATACCATGGAAGACATGCCATCAATTAAAGAATTGCTGACTTTAGATTGGTAATATCTATAAGCAATGGCCTTTAGTGATATGAGAATGGGAGACACTATCCCTGGATTGGGTCTGGAATGAACAAGAAATCTAGCTGAACCTGAGACTAAATGATTCAGTAAGTTGCATTCCTCCTTGGTTAATGCTCCAGTTCTCATTTGGGTTTTTGCTCTGCATTCCATTCCAGGACTATGGCCTGAAAGGAAAAGCTTCAATAAGCCCTTCTCTTCCATCGGTTGTTCTCAGACAATGTGCTTTACCACCAAAAGAGATAAAAAAGTAGAATAGAAGTTATTATAACGGCTAAGTGTAAATTGTAAAGAGAGTCTAGGATATTCAAGAGTCTTGAAACTCTTGAGAGTCTAGAAACTCAAGCCTGGGACACCTGCTGAAGAGAGCTTGCCTGAAAAAGATCTATGCATATTTTAGAAAGAGAGAAAGAGGTAAGGACCAACCTATGTCCAATAGCAGCCCAGACTAATGCATGTATTATGAGTGCCAAGCACTAGTCATGCAGCTTCAGTATTTGGTGTTTGATTTTGGTATATTTATTTGTTTGTTTTTCATTTTCTATGGTGTGTAGTTCTTTTATTCTTTGATAAATGCCTCTGTGGTATTATGTCATTGCCAAGTTTTTATGTTGCCAATTGCTTCTGTAAACTTAGAGTTTATAATTTTGCCTTATTAAAAAGCCCCAAAAGTGAACTTGCTAATCTATTGAATTCTTTTTTAGGGAGAGATAGCTGTCAACTGGTTTTATGTACACAGAATGAAAGTTTTCTTTATTTCACCCAAATTTGGGCTTGTGGTCTTTATTTTTGGGGTGAAACTAACATTATGGTTTTTATGTAAAACAATATTAGGTATAAGTTAAATCCGGATAAGATAAACCATCTAAAGAGCCCCATAACCCCTAAGGAAATAGAAGCAGCCATTAAAAAGTCTGCCAACCATGAAAAGTCCAGGACCAGATAGATTTAGTGCTGAATTCTATCAGACCTTTAAAGAAGAGCTAATACCAATACTCTTCAAACTATTCCACAAAATAGAAACAGAAGAACCACTACACAATTCATTTTATGAAGCCACAGTTACTCTGTGTATTCTCCATTGGAGATGGAAAGGTTTCTTTCTAATTAGGAACTTGTCACAATTTCCTTCCATAGAGGACTTCATAAGAGATTTTTTTCTACTTCAATCATGTTTAATGGTCCAAGTAGATTTTAAAAACTGTTTGAGTACATGTTACTTTTAGCATAAAGAAGATATCATGTATATTTAAAAGGCATTTAGCTATTATAAATTATTTTGATGACTTAAAAATGTCAGTAGTGAGCTGTAGATTTTAAAATAAATTTTGTTGGTTTAATAAAGAATAAAAAATGTTCAGATTACTGGTGATAAAATTTGTAGGTATAAAAAGTTAAAATTATATCATCTTAATGTTTATAAGGATCTGTGAAATTTTCATAAACATTTTGCTGAACATTTTTGAAAGAGTAATTGTTGAAGGAATAATTATCTGTACAACAAAAGTAGTATGTTCAATGAGAACCCTGGTTATAATCATTATCCAGCAAAGAGCTAAGTGATTTTCAAGTTACAAGTCTGGGGGGAAAAGCCCTTTCTTATTGACTTCTTATTTCAAAAAATCCTGCAAGTTCAGTCAATGCATTAATTATAAAAGATGAAGTGACATTATATGTGTTCACTAAAATCATAATCAGAATAGGATGATTTAAAAATGGTCTGCAATTAGGTTGTGGTCACAATTCTATATAGCTGCATGGGCATTCCCCAAAGCATGGGGAATTTTAAAAATGTTCATTTTAATGGTCAAACTATTTTGAGTGCTGGAGAGATGAACTTTGTCCCTCCTGCAGGGGATTTCATGTTTTCTAGTACCCACTTGTGCAACAATGTCATTTTCTGACCTCTTCTGACCTCATTTGTAGAAAAAAATGCTTATATACATAAAATAAAAATAAATAAATGTTGGATAATCCTCTTGTTTTCTGGATAAAGACTGTCTTTGTATTATTCAAATGCTGATTTCTATACCTGCAGAAAGCTTATGACAGACCAGACTTTGGTACTGTAATATTGATGATGAAGAATCATCTCTCTCATTGTTTTGTAAATGTTCTTCTTTGTCACTTTTTATTGGTCAATACAGAGCTGATCAGCAAATTATCTGAGCTGATGAGAGCAAGATAGGACCTTCCATTCAAATGTGGGTGAGGGTGTCCTAGGGAGCCTTGAGAGATGAGAGGAGAGGAGAGGAGAAGAGAAGAGGGGAGGGGAGGGAAGGGATAGGGAGGGGAGTGGAGAGAAGAGGAAAGGAGAAGAGAAGAGGGAAGGGGAGGGAAGGGGAGGGGAGGAGTGGAGAGGGGAGAAGAGAGGAGAGGAGAAGAGAAGAGGGGAGGGGAGGGAAGGGGTGGGGAGGGGAGGGAAGGGGTGGGGAGGGGAGTGGAAAGGAGAAGAGAGGAGGGAAGGGGAGGGGAGGAGTGGGGAGGGGAGAGGCGAGGAGAGGAGAGGAGGAGAGGAGAAGAGAGGAGAGGAGAGGAGGGGAGGAGAAGAGAGGAGAGGAGAGGAGGGGAGGAGAAGAGAGGAGAGGAGAGGAGAGGAGAGGAGAGGAGAGGAGAGGAGAGGAGAGGAGAGAAGAGGGGAGGAAGAACCACAAGGAGAAAAAGATGTGGAGAAACCAGGTGGAGCGAACAGCCTTAACATGGTTAGAAAAGTTCAGAATCTGGCCAGTTTAGACTTGTAGCTTGTTGATAAAAAGATCAGGTCTCTGTGTCAGTTATTTAGGAGGTAGATTGGGTTGTAGCAGGCTTAGAAATGTCCTCCAGTTATTAGGATACAAAGGGGTGGGGGAAAACCTCAGGAAATTAGTTACTATTAATTGTTATAGTTAATTATTCATTTACCTTATATTATGAGCCCAGTTTCCCCTTCCTTCTTTTTACCATGTCCCTCCCTCTTCCCTCTTTTTATCTTCCACTCTCTTTCCCTTTCTTCTAATAAAGAAGGGAGACCTCTCATGGATATCAAGCAACCTTGGCATATTGTAACTGTTCCCAAGATGTCAGCAGATATATTTGGCTAGATTAAATAAATTTCCTTATGGGACTGTGCTCTGCAGTTCTTTACTGCCTGCACTATGCTGAGTGAGTGTGTAGTACTGGCAGTGATGGTCTTGTTAGGTACTAGGCTATCCTTGCTATCACCTTGCTAGGGTATCAGCTATCCCTTGCTCTAAATACCAGACATGTCCAAGAGTGTGTGTATCATGCTTATAGCTGATATTTACCTGGTGAGAACTTTAGATGCTTTGAAACATTCTTTCTTGGCATTCCACTTACGTATCTCTGAGTCCAATCAGATCAACCATTTCTTCTGTAATTTATGTGTACTTTAACTTCTTTCCTGCTCAGATACTCAATATTCACTATTTATGATTTCTTTGAGCTCAGCACTGTTCCAAGGATCCTTGTCTGTTACTGTTATAACATCTAATTTATCTTGAAAATGCATTCTTATTAGTGGAGATTCAAATATTTCTGGCTATACCTTACACTTGCCTGCATTTGCCAGTTTTCAAGTAACTCTAATCTTCATCTATTTTATCACATTTCTTTTTTCCACTCATTTATTTTTATTTATTGCTCATTTACCTTCCATTATGAACCCAGCTTCCCCTTCCTCCTTTTTGCCATTTCCCCCTCTTACCTCTTTTCCCATTCTACTCTCTTTTCCTTTCTCCTAAAAAATGAGAGACCTCTCAAGGATATCAATCAATCTTGGCATATCAAGTTTCAGTAAGACTGGGCATATATTCTTATATTGAGGCTAAAAAAGTCAGCCCAGTTAGGAGAAAGGAATTCAAAGGCAGACAATGCAATCAGACACAGCCTCTCCTCCCACTTAAAAAGTCCCATGTAAGGAAACAGTTGCATATCTGTTACACATATGCAGAGAGCCTAGGTCCATCACATGCATGTATTCTGGTTGGAACTTCAGTCTTTACAAGGCCCTCTGAGCCCAGGATAGTTGATACTGTAGGTTTGTGGTTTCCTTGATCTCTCTGGCTTCTTTAATCCATACTCACCTTTTTTCTACAGTAATACCCAAGCTCCACTTACTTTTAGGAGGAGAGTCTCTGCATCAGTTTTCATCAGTCTGGGTGAACCTCTCTGAAGATGTTTACTACTATCCTGGCACATCAAGCCACTGCAGAATGAGGCAAATCCTCTACCACTGAGGTCAGTAAAGAAAGAATACTTAAGGGAACAGGATCCACAGGCATGCACCAGAGTCATGGAGAGTCCCAACTACATTTGCTGGGGAACCCACAAGAAAATCAAGCTGCACCGCTGATATATATGTGTGTGTGTGTGTGAGCTAGGTCAAGCATATATGTATGTTCTTTGATTTCTGATTCAGTCTCTGGGAGCCCCCAAACATCCAGGTTAGTAGAATCTCTTGGACTACTTGTGGAGTCCCTATCCTCTCCAAGTCTCTCAAACCTTCCCTTAATTTCTTGGTGAGACTGCAAGCACTCTAATCATTTGGCTGTGAGTTTCTGCATCTGTTTTGTTTAGGTGCTGGGTCGAGTCTCCCAGATGGCAATTTTACTGGGTTTCTCTCTGCAAGCATAATAGATCCTCATTAATAGTGTCAGCAATTGGTTCTTGCTCATGGGATGGGTTTCAAGTTGGGCCAGTCACTGGTTGACAAATCTGCTCTATCTTTGTCCCTGCACTTCTTACAGGGAAGATTTGGCTTGAAGATTTTGTGGATGGACTTGTGTTCTTACCTCTCACTGAGAGTCCTACCTGACTATAGGAGGTCACCACTACAGGATATAAAAAGCTCAAGAAGTTAGATATCATCAAACTAAGTTATTACTAAATTAAAAATAGGGTACATAACTAATAGAAAATTCTTAACTGAGGAGTCTCCAGTGGCTAAAAAGACTCCAAGAAATATCCACTGTCCTTAGTCATAAAAGAAATTGAAATAAAAAGAAATCTGAGATTCCAGCTTATAACTATCAGAATGGATAATATCAAAAATCCAAGCAACAGAACATGCTTGCAAAGACGAGAAACAAGGGGAACTCACTCCCCCATTGCTGGTGTGAATGCAAACTTGTACAAACACTCTGGAAATCAATTTGGTGGTTTTTCAAAAACAAACAAACAAAAACAAAAACAAAAAAACCTTTAACATTCAGCTGTACTACTCCTTGCAGTGGTATACTACTCAGAGATTTAAACCCAAGGAGATTATGAAAATTGCCAACAAATGGATGGAATTAGAAAACATCATCTGAGTGATGTAACCCAGACCCCCACCCAAAATACATACATGGCATGTATTCACTTATAAGTGGATGTTAGCTATAAATTACAGAACAATGATTCACAGCCCCAATGAAGTTAAGTAGCAAAGAGGCCCCAAGGAAAGATGCTTGAATCTCACTCGGAAGGGGAAAAATATCATCAGAGTTGGATGGAAGGAGGAAACTGGCTGAGAAACAGGATGGTTCAGGGAACAGGGGTAGAGGCTGTGGAGATCAGAGTTAGAGGGAAAGAGGGCTAGGAGAGTGAAGGGAAATCAGTGGCAGCTGGGGGGATGAGCTCTTTAGGATATGCCAGAGACCTGGGATGGGGGATGCTCCAGACAGTGTATGAGGATGACTCTTCTTTTTAATTTTTTAAAACTTTTCGTTGATTCTTGATCATGCTTGCAAAGATGTGGAACAGGGGAACTCACTCCCCCATTGCTGGTATGAATGTAAACTTGTACAAACACTCTGGAAATCAATTTGGTGGTTTTTCAAAAACAAATAAACAAAAAACAAAACAAAACAAAACAAAACAAAACCCTTCAACACCCAGCTGTACCACTCCTTGCAGTGGTATACTACTCAGAGATTAAACCCAAGGAAATTATGAAAATTGCCAACAAATGGATGGAATTAGAAATTGATTCTTTGTGAGTTTCATATCAGGTACCTCTGTCCCACTCATTTCCCCATCACCTCGTGTCTATCCTCTGCCCTTACAACTCCCAGAAGAAAATTTAAACACACAAACACAAACAGAACAAAATAAAGCATATAAAATATCTCATTGTAGAACCTATAGGTATCACAGTGTGTCTTACAGAATATTGCTCAGTCCACACATGATCACTTGCAAATAATCATTGCAATTAGTCATTGGTCTGGTTTGAGATCTCTGGCTTCTGCCACGCAACAAATATTAGGTCCTTATCTGCACTCCATCCTGATATGCTGTTGTTGCCCTGTGTCATAGAGATCCTCCAGCTTTGGATGAACGGGACTGGCTCTTTGCATTCTCTAACACTTCATATACATTGTAGGTTTTGGGGTGGGCAAACTCAAAGGCCTAGGAGGTATACACACTGGTCAGACTTTTAGCTCTCCCACATCTACTCCACCAGGTCAGACTCTTCAGCACTACTCCAGCTAGATCACCTGATGTGATGTAAGAGCAGGAAGCAGAGTCATCTTTCCCACTATCATGACCTTGGGGCAGACTCACCTATGTCCAAGACTTCATAGCCAGCTCTAGTGTGCTGCTCAGTTGGGGCATGGGGCCCACTCTCCCAAGTACTGGAGCAGGCAAGAGGCTGGGCCAGTGCTCTTGGACCTATAACCATAGAATTGACTCACCTGTTCCCACTCTACCGTGTCCAGCACTACTCTGTTGCCCAGGCAAGATGAAGGTTCCATTCTAGAGTGATTCAGCTGGTGGGAGGCAGGGTCAACTCATTTGTTCTTATGATATAGGGGCCATTTCTTCCTGCTGTTGCAGGTGGCAAGGATTAAGGGGGATGGTGGAAATCACCCCTGTATCCATGCCTTTCCATGTCAGATAACTCTCTGTTACTCTTGTCCTGACACTAGGGCTAGTACTGCAGTGCTGACAGTGCAGGGTCAGCTCACTAGAATGCTTCAATTTGTTAGGATCAGGATTAGCTTACTGGCTTATAGACAATTCAGCTAGGCTCCACCTAACAGCTACCTAACAAAGGTTTGCATCTGCCTCCAGGAGTAAGCCATGTATGACAGCATATAAGAGAACTGCTACCTCAGCTTCAGTTGTTCTCTCCCCCCCCCCACTCTGTTCCCATTTTCCATGTTCCCAGTTGGCTTCTCTTCCTCTCTTTCTCTCTTCTTCTTTTTCTTTCTTCTTCCTTTTATCCCTTCTGTCCTTCTCCCCTCTTTCTCTGCCTCTACCATTTCCACACAGTAAATCTTTATGCTGGGTAGGTGGCATGGCACGATTCTTAGGGGAGAACTTTGGAATGGGCATGCCAGCTACTCCCTTATATTTCATAACACAGATCTTCCATTATTGTGACCTTGGCATCACAGGTGTCATAGAACAAGGTGAGGATGGCATCACCACCAAAAGGCAGATGTGGCCTAGCCAGGTCTCAAGTGCTTTTTATTCCCTTGATCAACAATGTCTCTATTTAAACCCTTGCAATTTCAAAACTGAACCTACTGATTTGCAGCTGTACTGGCTGGTTTTGTGTGTCAACTTGATACAGGCTGGAGTTATCACAGAGAAAGGAGCTTCAGTTGGGGAAGTGCCTCCATGAGATCCAGCTGTGGGGCATTTTCTCAATTAGTGATCAAGTGGTGAGAGCACCTTGTGGGTGGTATCACCTTTGGGCTGGTGTTCTTGGATTCTATAAGAGAGCAGGCTGAGCAAGCCAGGGGAAGCAAGCCAGTAAGGAACATCCCTCCATGGCCTCTGCATCAGCTCCTGCTTCCTGACCTGCTTGAGTTCCAGTCCTGACTTCCTTTAATGATGAACTGCAACATGGAACTGTAAGCTCAATAAACCCTTTCCTCCCCAACTTGCTTCTTGGTCATGATATTTGTGCAGGAATAGAAACCCTGATGGAGACAAATTAGTGGGGTATTCCTGTGACAACCTGACCATATTTTGGGGAGGATTGTGAAGGATTTTGGAACTTTGAGCTATAAAAGCTGTGGAAAGTTCTGTAGGAGCTTGGAAGACAATGTTACAAACAGTGCAGAAGATGGAAGCCTGGCTTGTGAAATTTCAGAGGCAAGATTAAAGACTCTTAAAGTGGCCATGTTTTGATTGTGAAGATTCTGTGGTTTTGGTTAGCTGGGGCTGAAGAACCAGCTGTAAGTAACAAGATACCAGAACCACTAAAGCAAACCTTTGTGTTACTGGGACTGTGATGATGGTTAACTGGAGCTAAGAAATTAGCGGCGATTAAGAAGAGACCAGCATCACTGAGATGAAATCTTCTTCGAAGTGTTTTCTGAGAGCACAGAGAGTGTGTTCCAGAGATAGCCACAGTTGTATTTTGTGCTGTGACTGGACTTGGTACTGTGTAAGAATCACCCAGATGGTACTGATTTTGAAGGCATGAAGGGGTCATGACGAACAGCTGAGGCTCTTGGCACAGTGAGAGACCACGAAAGGCCATTGGTGAAGGTGCAGCCTCAGTTGCAATTGATGGCCCGGGACTTGAAGGGGTCATGCATAGGAGCAGAGGCTTTTCACCCTGATGAGAGCCTATGAGAGGCTATTGGTTAAGCCTAATTACAGTGGAAAATAGCGGCATTTTGGAGATGCCAGTACCATGTGATGACCACCAAGAACAGTAGCAGCAGTGGAGTACAGGCAGCTGGCACCTAGAAGACAAGCTGTGTGCTACAAAGGGCAGAGCTGAAGAAGTGACCCAAGCCCTTGGAGGAGCCCAGAAGATCGTGAGTTGGATCCCAGACATTGGACATTGGGTGTTTGAGTTTTGCTTTTGGTTGTGACTGTGCCCTGATGTTTCCCTCTTGAAGGAAGAAAGTATTTTAGTGGAGCCCACAGTTAAAAGACTTTGAACTTTTAAAAGACTTTGAACTTTTAAAATACTTTGAATTTTAAAGATATTGGACATTTTAACGTGATTAAACTTTTAATATGTAAAGACTGTGGGACTTTTAAAGTAATTTAGATCTTGGGGATGAATAAGAAAGTAAGGGTTGAGGCTTAATAATGATGTGTTTGTGTGTCAAGTTGACAAGGGGTCAATTGTACTGGCTGGTTTTGTGTGTCAACTTGACACAGGATGGAGTTATCACAGAGAAAGGACAAATTGTGCAAGTTGACAAATATGGGTCTATTTTCATTTTTCCACATACAGGCAGCAGTCAGAACAGCACCATTTATTGAAGATGCAGGGGAATCCAGATGACCCTCAATGGAGGAATGGATACAGAAAATGTGGTGTATTTCTACAATGGAATACTACTCAGCAATTAAAAACAATGAATTCATGAAATTCTTAGGGAAATGGTTGGATCTGGAAAATATCATCCCAGGTAAGGTAACCCAATCACAAAAGAACACACATGGAATGCAATCACTGATAAGTGGATATTGGCTCAGAAACTCTGAATACCCAAGACACATTTCACATATCAAATGACTCCCAAGAAGAAGGAAGGAAAGGTCCCGGATCCTAAAAATTCTTGTTCCAGCATTGTAGGGGAGCACCAGGACAGAGAAGTAGGAGGGGGTTGATAGGAGAATGGGCACAGGGAAGAGGGCTTAGGGAACTTATGGGGAGGGGGAAACCAGGAAAGGGAAAATCATTTAGAATGTAAACATAGAATATAGAAAATAATAATAATAATAATAATAATAATAATAATAAAAGAAGATGCAGGGGAGCAGACAATCTGATGAACAATTACTCTGCCTTATGTTTAGCAGATCTCCTGAGATGCCAGTAGCCCTGTGTGCAACAGATCTCCTTGGATATTTCAAGCTGTAGTGTCAGTTGCCCTGTGGGCAATGGATCCCCTGGGATGCCTCAGACTGTGGTGTCAGTTATTCTGAGTACAGTGGATCTTCTTGGCTGTCTTGGGATATGGTCTTTCTAGGGGAGCAGACTAGCTAGCTGTCAAATGCTCTGAGTGCAGTGGATCTTTTGTGCTGTTTCATGATATGGCATCTCCAGGGGAACAGACTAGCTAGCAGTTTGCCTCAGCAGAACAGGAATGAGGGGGAAAGGGAGTAGTATTCAGCAGGGGGGCAGGGTTGGGTTGGGTGTTGATGAGTCCAGAGTCCACTGGACTCTGTGGCAGATGTGGCACTTCCACGGGATTTTTACCGTCTGCTCTAAGTGCAGCTGATCTTCTGGGCAGGTTCACGATATCGATTATGTCCTTTTTTAAATTTAATTTAATTTAATTTTTTTATTTTTTTATTCGAAGTATTCTTTATATTTCAAATGATTTCCCCTCGTCTGGGTACCCACTCCCTGCAAGTCCATAAGCCCACTTCCCTCCCCCAGTTCCTTCACCTACTCCTTCCCACTTCCCTGTTCTGGTATTCCCCTATACTGTTGCATTGAGTCTTTCCAGATCCAGGGGCCACTCCTCCATTCTTTTTGGACATCATTAAATATGCGGATTATTTCTTGGGTATTCCAAGTTTCTAGGTTAATATCCACTTATCAGTGAGTGCATACCATGATTGATCTTTTGAAACTGGGTTACCTCACTTAGTATGATGTTCTCCAGTTCTATCCATTTGTCTAAGAATTTCATGAGTTCATTGTTTCCAATGGCTGAATAGTACTCCATTGTGTAAATACACCACATTTTTTGTATCCATTCCTCCATTGAGGGACACCTGGGTTCTTTCCAGCTTCTGGCTACTACAAATAGGGCTGCTATGAACATAGTGGAGCAAGTGTCCTTATTAGATGCTGGGGAATCCTCTGGGTATATGCCCAGGAGTGGTATAGCAGGGTCCTCCAGTGCCATGCCCAGTTTTCTGAGGAACCTCCAGACTGATTTCCAAAGTGGTTGCACCATCTTACAGTCCCACCAGCAATGGAGGAGTGTTCCTCTTTCTCCACATCCTCGCCAGCACCTGCTGTCTCCTGAGTTTTTGACCTTAGCCATTCTGACTGGTATGAGATGAAATCTCAGGGTTGTTTTGATTTGCATTTCCCTAATGATTAACGATGTTGAACATTTCTTAAGGTGTTTCTCAGCCCTCTGAAGTTCTTCATGTGAAAATTCTTTGTTTAGCTCGGTACCCCACTTTTTAATGGGGTTATTTGGTTCTCTGGTTTCTACCTTCTTGAGTTCTTTGTATATATTAGATATTAGCCCTCTGTCAGATTTAGGGTTGGTGTAGATTCTTTCCCAATCTGTTGGTTGACGTTTTGCCCTTTTGACAGTGTCCTTTGCCTTACAGAAACTTTGTAGTTTTATGAGGTCCCATTTGTCAATTCTTGATCTTAGAGCATAAGCTATTGGTATTCTATTCAGGAACTTTTCTTCTGTGCCCATGTCCTCAAGGGTCTTCCCCAGTTTCTTTTCTATTAGTTTTAGTGTGTCAGGTTTTAATCGGAGGTCCTTGATCCATTTGAAGTTGAGCTTAGTACAAGGAGACAAGAATGGATTGATTCTCATTCTTCTGCATGCTGACCTCCAATTGAACCAGCACCATTTGTTGAAAAGAATATTTTTTCCCACTGGATGCTTTCAGCTCCTTTGTTGAAGATCAAGTGACAATAGGTGTGTGGGTTTATTTCTGGGTCTTCAATCCGATTACATCGATCCGCTTGCCTGACATTGTACCAATACCATGCAGTTTGTATCACTATTGCTCTGTAGTAAAGTTTGAGGTTTTGGATACTGAATCCCCCTGAAGTTCTTTTACTGTTGAGAATAGCTTTAGTTATCCTGGGTTTTTTGTTATTCCAGATGAATTTGAGCATTGCTCTTTCTAGCTCTATGAAGAACTGGGTTGAGATTTTGATGGGGATTGCATTGAATCTGTGGATTGCCTTTGACAAGATGACCATTTTAACTATATTGATCCTGCCAATCCATGAGCATGGAAGATTTTTCCATTTTCTGAGATCTTCTTTGATTTCCTTCTTCAGAGATTTGAAGTTCTTCTCATATAATTCTTTCACTTGTTTAGTTAGAGTCACACCAAGATACTTTATGCTGTTTGTGGCTATTGTGCAGGGTGTCATTTCCCTAATTTCTTTCTCAGTCTGCTCATCCTTTGAGTATATAAAGGCTACTTATTTGCTTGAGTTGATTTTGTAGCCAGCCACTTTGATGAAGTTGTTTATCAGCTGTAGGAGTTCTCTAGTAGTAATAGAACATTTTCACCAGTTACTTGGAAGTAAAAGCTCTCTCTCTCTCTCTCTCTCTCTCTCTCTCTCTCTCTCTCTCTCTCTCTCTCCCCTCTCTCTGTCTCATCTCTGTTCTTATTTATTGTATTTTGAATTTTGTCTTTCCTCTTACGTATCTGTGAAATATTAAATGCAAGATGCATATTCTTTCAGGAGAAGGGAGGTTAATTTCATGCTTTTATTGTCCATGTGTTGTGATCTCTATATATACTTTTGAAAGCTATTCTCTGAAGCAGGTGGATGCTTTGGTGGCATGTTATATCCTGGGTCACCAGGAGATGCTTGTACTTAGAAGCATTTTTCTATCACATCTGATGAATAACCCTTTCTTAAAGAATTTGAAGTAGTTATAAACTATATTGTGAAAGGAAACAGAGAAATTTGTGGTAGTTAAAATAAATTATATAGGTGACACTAATATAACAACAGAAAGTTCAACAGAAAGCCCTTGACACAAAAGATAAGTTGGAAGAGTGTTGAAAGATTTTTGACATTAAATTTGAGCCTCCTTATTGCCTTCCTATACTCAAAGGATAAGCAGGCTGAAAAAGAAGTTAGGGAAATGACACCCTTCAAAATAGCCACAAACAATATAAAGTATCTTGGTGTGACTCTAACCAAACAAGTGAAAGATCTATATGACAAGAACTTCAGGTCTCTGAAGAAGGAAATCGAAGAAGACCTCAGAAAATGGAAAAAGCTGCCATGCTCGTGGATTGGCAGGATTAATATAGTTAAAATGGCCATCTTGCTAAAAGCGATCTACAGATTCAATGCAATCCCCATCAAAATCCTAACTCAGTTCTTCACAGAGTTAGAAAAAGCAATTCTCAAATTCATCTGGAATAACAAGAAACCCAGGATAGCTAAAACTATTCTCAACAACAAAAGAAATTCTGGGGGAATCAGTATCCCTGACTTCAAGCAATACTACAGAGCAATAGTGTCAAAAACTGCATGGTATTGGCACAGTGACAGACAAGTGGACCAATGGAATAGAATTGAAGATCCAGAAATGAATCCACACACCTATGGTCACTTGATCTTTGACAAATGAGCCAAAAAATCCAGTGGAAAAAAGATAGCCTTTTCAACAAATGGTGCTGGATCAATTGGAGGTCAGCATGCAGTATGTGAATTGATCCATTCTTATCTCCATGTACTAAACTTCACTCCAAGTGGATCAAGGACCTCCATGTAAAACCAGACACACTGAAACTAATAGAAAAGAAACTGGGGAAGACCCTTGAGGACATGGGCACAGGGGAAAAGTTCCTGAACAGATCACCAATAGCTTATGCTCTAAGATCAAGAATTGACAAATGGGACCTCAAAAAGTTACAAAGTTTCTGTAAGGCAAAGGACAAAACTGCAACCATCAAATTGGGAAAGGATATTCACCAACCCCACATCTGATAGAGGGCTAATATCCAATATATACAAATAACTCAAGAAGTTAGACCCCAGAGAACCAAATAACCCTATTAAAGAGAAGGGGGCTTATGGGACTTTTGGGGAGTGAGGGTCTAGAAAAGGGGAAATCATTTGAAATGTAAATAAAAAATATATCGAATTAAAAAAATAAATGCTACAATTAAAAAAAAAGGGGGTACAGATCTTAACAAAGAATTTTCACCTGACGAAATTCAGATGGCCGAGAGGCACCTTAAGAAGTGCTCAACATCATTAGTCATTAGGGAAATGCAGATCAAAACAACCCTGAGATTTCACCTTACACCAGTCAGAATGGCTAAGGTCAAAAACTCAGGAGACAGCAGGTGTTGGCCAGGATGTGGAGAAAGAGGAACACTCCTCCACTGCTGGTGGGGCTGTAAGATGGTACAACCACTTTGGAAATCAGTCTGGAGGTTCCTCAGAAAACTGGACATGAGACTTCCAGAGGACCCTGCTATACCTCTCGTGAGCATATACCCGAAGTATTCCCCAGCATACAATAAAGACACATGCTCCATTATGTTCATAGCAGCCTTATTTATAATATCCAGAAGCTGGAAAGAACCCAGATGCCCCTCAAAGGAGGAATGGTTACAGAAAATGTGGTATATTTACACAATGGAATACTACTCAGCAATTAGAAACAATGAATTCACAAAATTTTTAGGCAAATGGTTTGATCTGGAAAATATCATCCTAAGTGAGGTAACTCAATCACAAAAAATATACATGGAATCCAATCTCTGATAAGTGGGTATTAATTAGCCCAGAAGCTCTGAATACCCAAGGCACAAATTGCATAACAAATGACTCCCATGAAGAAGTATGGAGAGGGTCCTGATCCTGGAAAGGATTGATCTAGCATGGGAAGGGAATATAAGGACAGAGAAAAAGGAGGGAGGTGATTGGAGAATGGGTGGAGAGAAGAAGGTTTATGGGACATATGGGGAGGGGGGATCAGGGAGACGGGAAATCATTTGGAATGTAAACAAGGAATATAGAAAATAAAAATATTAAAAAAATTTGAGCCTCCTTAAAAATCCATCTGCACCTGTACATGCACCACACAATTGATAACACATGCATGCACATGCACACATACACATACAAATACCTTATAAACATATACAAATACAAAAATATTAAATCAGAGTGTGTATGTGATCAAAATTAAGTTGTTACTAATATCATGTAAATATGGCAAAAACCACAAGGAAAGAGAAGGCAAAAAATGACATTGTGCCCATAATTGCCATATAAGAAAGATCTAATGTATACCATAGACATATCAAATCTTAGAAAAATAAGTAATAGTAAAAGAATTGAAAAACACTTTTATACACAATGAGACATTGATCTAGAAAACAATGCAGTCTTAGTTTAAAAGTAAAATGATAGAAGTTTAAACTACAGGGTGTTTGTGTTCAGAATTGCTATGAGTCGTTGTACCAATTGGCAACCCCACCAGCAGTGGAGGAGTGTTCCTCTTTCTCCACACCCTCTCCAACACCTGCTATCTCCTGAATTTTTAATCTTAGCTATTCTGACTGGTGTTAGATGAAATCTCAGGGTTGTTTTGATTTGCATTTCCCTAATGACTAATGAAGTTGAGCATTTTTTAAGATGCTTCTCCGCCATCCGAAGTTCTTCAGGTGAGAATTCTTTGTTTAACTCTGTACCCCATTTTTTTAATAGGGTTGTTTGGTTTTCTGGAGTCTAACTTCTTGAGTTCTTTATATATATTGGATATTAGCCCTCTATCTGATGTAGGATTGGTGAAGATCTTCTCCCAATTTGTTGGTTGCCGATTTGTCCTCTTGATGGTGTCCTTTGCCTTACAGAAACTTTGTAATTTTATGAGGTCCCATTTGTCAATTCTTGCTCTTAGAGCATACGCTATTGGTGTTCTGTTCAGAAACTTTCTCCCTGTACCGTTGTCCTCAAGGGTCTTCCCCAGTTTCTTTTCTATTAACTTCAGAGTGTCTGACTTTATGTGGAGGTCCTTGATCCATTTGGATTTGAGCTTAGTACAAGGAGACAAGGATGGATCAATTCGCATTCTTCTGCATGCTGACCTCCAGTTGAACCAGCACCATTTGTTGAAAAGGCTATCTTTTTTCCATTGGATGTTTTCAGCCTCTTTGTCGAGGATCAAGTGGCCATAGGTGTGTGGGTTCATTTCTGGATCTTCAATCCTGTTCCATTGATCCTCCTGCCTGTCACTGTACCAATACCATGCAGTTTTTAACACTATTGCTCTGTAGTATTGCTTGAGGTCAGGGATACTGATTCCCCCAGACTTTCTTTTGTTGCTGAGAATAGTTTTAGCTATCCTGGGTTTTTTGTTATTCCAGATGAATGTGATAATTGCTCTTTGTAACTCTGTGAAGAATTGAGTTGGGATTTTGATGGGTATTGCATTGAATCTGTAGATTACTTTTGGCAAAATGGCCATTTTAACTATATTGATTCTACCGATCCATGAGCATGGGAGGTTTTCCCATTTTTTGAGGTCTTCTTCCATTTCCTTCTTCAGAGTCTTGAAGTTCTTGTCATACAGATCTTTCACATGTTTGGTAAGAGTCACCCCAAGATATTTTATACTATTAGTGGCTATTGTGAAGGGGGTCATTTCCCTAATTTCTTTCTCAGCCTGCTTATCCTTTGAGTATAGGAAGGCCACTGATTTGCTTGAGTTGATTTTATAACCTGCCACTTTGCTGAAGTTGTTTATCAGCTGTAGGAGTTCTTTAGTGGAGTTTTTTGGGTCACTTAGGTAGACTATCATGCGGTTCCTCTGAAAACTGGGCACCTCACTTCCAGAAGATCCTGCTATACCTCTCCTGGGCATATACCCAGAGGATTCCCCACCATTTAATAAGGATACATGCTCTACTATGTTCATAGCAGCCCTATTTATAATCACCAGATGCTGGAAAGAACCCAGGTATCCCTCAACAGAAGAGTGGATGCAAAAAATGTGGTATATCTACACAATGGAGTACTATTCAGCCATTAGAAACAATGAATTCATGAAATTCTTAGGCAAATGGATGGAGCTACAGAACATTATACTAAGTGAGGTAACCCAGACTCAAAAGGTGAATCATGGTATGCACTCACTAATAAGTGGATATTAACCTAGAAACCTGGAATATCCAAAACATAATCTACACATCAAATGAGGTACAAGAAGAAAGGAAGAGTGGCCCCTTGTTCTGGAAAGACTCAATGAAGCAGTATTCAGCAAAATCAGAACGGGGAAGTGGGAAGGGGTGGGTGGGAGGACAGGGGGAGAGAGAGGGGCTTACGGGACTTTCTGGGAGTGGGGGGACTAGGAAAGAGGAAATCATTTGAAATGTAAATAAAATGTATATCAAATAAAAAAATGCAAAAAAAAAAAGAATCAACAAAAAAAAATAAAGAAATTAAAGACTTTTTAGAACACAATGAAAATGAAAACACAACTTACCCAAATCTATGGGACACAATGAAAGCAGTGCTAAGAGGAAAACTCAGCCCTGAGTGCCTCCAAAAAAAAATGGAGAGAGCATACAACAACAACAACAACAACAACAACAACAACAACAACAAAAAGAATTGCTATGAGTCATTTGAAGGGTCTAATGGAATTCCATTCATTGTAATCCATGAATAGAATGTGCCAGTCTATACCCCTTCTGTTTCTGTCTTGTAAAGTCACCTCTGACTCTGCACATCTTTGTCCTACACTGTGTTGCTTCACTTTGGCAGAGTCCCAAGCTCATCAATTGTATATAGTCATAATTTAGAGTTATTTTTTGTTTGTTTGTTTTTTTAAAGAATTAAAAATTTAATTTTATTTTTATGAATACATTGTAGCTATCTTCAGACACACCAGAAGAAGGCACCAGTACTCATTACAGATGGTTGTGAGCCAAGATGTTGAACTCCAGACCTCTGGAAGATTGGTCAGTGCTCTTAACCACTGAGCCATCTATCCATCCTGTTTGTTTTTTTTTTTCCACAGAACTCAATGCAGTGTTTTAAATATGGAACCAAGGATCTTTCTTTTACAAGGTCCTTTTTGGGAAGGTTCTTTTCTTTTCTTTTCTTTTTTTTGGGAGGGGTATTTATTGTATTTACATTTCTAATGTTGTCCCCCTTCCCAGTTTTCCCTTTGCAACCACCCATAACATTTCCCTTGCCCCCTGCTTCTATGACGGTACTCCCCTACCCACCTACTTACTCTCACCTCACTCTTCTAGCATCCCCCTATGCTGGGGCATTGAGCCTGTACTGGACCAAGGGCCTCCTCTCCCCGTGATTCCAGATAAGGCAGTCCTGTGTTACACATGCAGCTGGAGCCATTGGTCCCTCTATGTATACTCTTTGGTTGGTGGTTTAGTCCCTGGGAGCTCTCAAGTGTCTGGTTAAGATTTTTATTGTTGAGAAGAGATACTATAACCATAGTGACTCTTATAAATGAAAACATTTATTCAGGGCCCGCTTACTTTTCCAGAGGTTTAGTCCTTTATTGTCATAGCTGGAAGTATAGTGACTGTTACATTTCAAACCAGGGGGAAACATCTGAGCTGCCTATTTAGTATGTCTAAGTATCCATGGCCTTCAGGTCTCCCAGCATCTCTCACTTCTGACCTGTTACAAGGTATGAATGACATATTCTGCCTCCTACCCTGAACTCCTCAATCCAAAGGGCTGGACTGATCTTCTATATGTAATGCAGACATTTGGTTACCCACTCTTTTTATACCTTTGGCCTCTTGACTGTTGTAGTTGGTTTTCCTCTCACACCTGTGCTTACTTCTCTTCCTCTCTACACATGCTTCAGGGTCAAATGACCTCTCTGGACTCCTGCATTTCTGTCTGCCTCTGGCTATGCTTATATATATATATATATATATATATATATATATATATATATATATATATATATATATATATATGTAATAAACTTTCTCCCTCATTATACCTGGGATAGGAATAGTAATGTCTGTTCCTTTTCTCTTAAATTTATTTTTTTTCATTCAGTAGCATACAGGAAGACAGTGTAGGATAAGGAACTTAGAGTTCTACATCTGGATCTGCAGGTAGCAGGAAAACAGTATTATATTGGGTCTGGCTTCAGCATCTGATACCTCAAACCCTGTCCCCAATGACAATCTTTCTCCAACAAGGCCACACATTCAGTAGTGCTACACCCTATGGGCCTATGGGAGACATTTTTATTTAAACCACCACAAATATTCAATAGCATAGATTAACTTTGTGTAGAATATATTCATTAGAGAAATATTTTCCAAATGCTGTCCATTTATACTTTTTTCTTATTATTGTCAACTTTAGTTAACCTAACTACTCAATATATTTCATCATTTTTCAGATATTCCAACTAGGATATACACACATATATACATACATGCCTACATACATACCCACACCCTTCCCCTACCCACAAAGCCAATAGATGTTTCGTATAAGATCATTGTGGTGATTTGAATATGAATGGCTCTAATAAACTCATATTTTTGAAGGCTTAGTCATCAAATAATTGCGTTACTTAAGAGGAATTACCAGATTAGGATGTTGTGTCTTGTTGGAGTAGATGTGGCCTTGATGGAAGAAGATTATCACTCATTTCAAATGCCCATGCCAGGCCCAGTGTCTTGGGCTGTCCATCTGTCTACAAATCAGAACATAGTTCTCAGTAGCTTTTGCAGTGATTCATGTATGCCTCCAGGATGTCTACCCTGATAATAATGGACTAACACTTTCAAACTACAAAGAAGCCCATGATTAAGTGTTCTTTCTAAGATCTGCCTTGGTCACAGTATCTCTTCACAGCAATAGAACACTGACTAATAGATCAGTGACATTCTTACATTTTCATGTTTTTAATTGAAAAATGAAAGTTTCAGAATGAGTGTATTAAATGTATAAAATGTGTGATGTCATGAAACCAATGTTGTGGAGGTCTTTTCATTAGGGGATAAGAACATGGCACTGATGGTGCCAATGATGTATTTCAGTGAGTAAAAGTACTTATTCTTCAAGCTTTAAGACATGAGCATAGGCTTCCAGCATTCATTAAAAAATGTATAGTGCCTGTAACTTCAGCACTGTGGGACAGAGAGAGGTAGTCCTGAGAGCTTGCTGTCCAGCCAGCTTAGGCACAGGTAGTGAACTTTCTAGTTATTTAGAGATACTTCATCAAGAGAATAAGCTAGGAAGTTCTAGGAAGATGTCTAATACCCTACTTTGGTCTCAAATAGTAATCATAGGACACACACTCACGCACACACACACACAGTCATTACAATTCCAATTGAGAAAACACTCTTAACATTGCCATTGAAATTCCCAATAATGAATTGTTTAAATATCCAGAAAGGAGACAGATGCTTAAGTAAATTGAATGCTCACTAGGGTATGGACATGGTTTTTTCTTTTTTTTGTGCCTGAATACATAACTGTAGGATGCAGTCATATAAGAAAATATATTTGATGCATTCAAATACAGTTTACTTGAAAACTTTAGGGTAAGTATGTAAAATTTGCTGCAAAAGGCTATATTTTACATGGTTATGACTTTATGTTCTGTTCTAAATAGGCAAATGCTTATCATCAGAAATGTGTATTTCAGAGACTGCAGAAAACTGAGAAGAGAGGATGACTGTTAATGAGTATGAATTCATTACTGAAATTTAAAGAATTTTCTAGAATTATATAGTATTGGCTAACAACCAATATATATACTGAAAATCAAATACAGTTTTGCTTTAAATGGATGAAAACTGCACTATATCTTTTACATTGAAAAAATAACATAATTGTGTCAAGGATGACATATTTATGAGATAATGTAAAGATAAAAATATGAAATTTTTTTGGTGTAATACTACAGAAGGGGATGAGAATGCTGAACATGGATGGCTTTTTGTTTTCTTTCTGCTTTGAAAGGAGAAGTAAACATATATAGTAACTGATAGTTTTTTTCTGATATGTATTAATTTAGTTAGCATAATAAAGATTTAACACTGGACTTATCACATAGAATTCAGACCTACAATTATAATTAATCACACCAAAGCCTGAGGGAAATGAGCCTGTCGTCCCAGTTGCCATCCAGTAAGATAAAATGCTATCTGTCTCATGTTCATCTGGCAGAGACCTGCTGCTCAACTAAGGTAGGTTGTAAATCTCCAAATCTAAGCCCAGATAAGTTGCCTTCATAGAAAAAAATCTTAGTCATCTTTCACTTTCTTACTTTGCTCTTTCAGTTCATGTGTTTTCATTTTCAATGCCTGAAAATAATCATGGTGAATTGAAAGACTGTGTCTGCAGGTAATAAAAGTAACAAAATAAAATTTACTTTAGTCTGGTTACAAGATTTTATTTTTTTTATAGTTGTGCAAACACATTCATGGACTTAATGAGCTTTTTATATCAAAAGTGATTGTAAACAGTGAATAACACATTCAAATTGAGATGAACTCCATAAATGGATCTTGCCATGATTTATTAAGTCTAGAAAATTCCTGAAATGTTCTTCACCCACATTCCAATGTGTACATATCATCATGGAAAAAGAGATGCATCGAACCCATGAATCAAAACAAAATGACAGATAGTGGGAGGGGGTGCAGAGAGAGACAGAGTGACAGAAAGAGAGATAGAGATCAGGGAGACTCTGACAGAGATAGAAAGAGAAGCAGAAAAACAGAGACAGATACAGACATGGAGACAGAAAGACGGGGCCAGAATTAGAGACAAAAATAGAGATAGGGAGATAGAGAAATTCTATAAATGCCAGAATTAACTTTTATCTTTAATCCAATTTCCAAAGTTTTTCAAAGTTATTAAATAATAATTCCTTTTTGCATGGAGCTTTTATCTGTCTATGTTTTGAATCTGGTTTGTTCCCAGACATACACTCAGTTATAGGAGTTTTCTGTTTAATCACAGAAATGAAATAAAATAATCACTTCATCCAGAAAAGAATGCTCTAGAAACTGGTGAATGGTGATGGTGATGTCCCTTAATGTTTCTGTAAGAGACAATGCCCTGTATCACATAGATGGCTATCTAGTGGTCCTGTGAGGTTCCCATGGGCTAGGAGGAAAAGTCATTAACCTAGGGTTTCCTTCCCTTTATCTCTCACATGCACTTCTATTAGAGAAAGCAAGGGCTGGTGAGCTCCTACAGTTGCTGATGTGTGAGACAGACAGTTGTGTGTGTGGTAGGAAAAGCCCTGAATCTTTGTCAATTTGCAATATCATATATAATAGTCAATTTTAAAATCAAGCTTAATAAAATGCATAATAATTTTTGTTTTATTTTTATTAGTAGAAGACCCTTGAATGATACAAACAGGTAATATGTACTGTGTACTAACCACACAGGCTTCCAGAGGAAATTTGGATGGAGTGTAGAAATAAAGAGGTTTATTAACACTATTTAATTACCTTGTCTATATGGCTATAACTGATTAAAATTTCTTTCAAAGCCTTCATGACTTATTTGGGAGATAATGAGATCCTTTCTGTGTCACATGAATATTCCAAAGCACAGAAGAAACTTTGTTATACTGGCTGTAATGCCAAATTTATTTGATGTAATTTTTTAATTTCAAATATTTTCTTGAGCTAAGTATTTGCCATGCCAAGGAAATATGAATCACAGAAATTACGGAACTTGTAGAAAGCAGTATGCTTCATGAATAGCAAGGAAGTGTAATCAAATTTTCTGAACATCCTAGCTGAGATGTTAGCTTTAAAAATCTTTCAAATAAAATGCAATGAGTCTTTAAACTGATGTATGACTTATATATAGAATAGTGATACTGTCTGAAGCCAATTATGTTCTGTGTTATAGGTGCATTGTTGATTTTCAGAAGACAATACCTATATTTCCCATTCTCTTTAACATTTTAAAAACATTTTAGAAATGCAAAGAAGAATGGAGAGGGAAAATTGTTCTTCCTTTACTGAATTCATACTAATGGGAATTACCAACAACTCTGAGGTAAAAGTGGCTGTGTTCACAATATTTCTACTGGTCTATCTCACCAATCTCATTGGGAATCTTGGAATGATTCTTTTAATTAAAGTGGATCCACAGCTACAAACACCAATGTACTTTTTCCTCAGTAACCTCTCCTTCTGTGATCTCTGCTACTCCACAGCAGTTGGGCCCAAGATGTTAATGGACATATTTGGTAATGATAAATCAATTCCATTTTTTGGCTGTGCTCTGCAATTTTTCATTTCCTGTACATTTGTGGATTCTGAGTGTATACTGTTGGCAGTGATGGCCTTTGACCAGTACCAGGCCATCAGCAACCCCTTACTTTACACAACGAATATGTCTAGCAGGTTGTGCATCTTGATAATGGCTGGAGTTTATTTTGTAGGTGTGGCAGACTCTTTGATCCATACAACATTGACATTTCACTTGTGTTTCTGTAGATCTAACGAAATTGATCACTTCTTTTGTGATATCCCTCCTATCTTACTGCTGTCCTGCTCAGACACACAGGTCAATGAGTTAGCAATATTCACAATTTTTGGGTTCATTGAATTGAGCACCATCTCAGGAGTTCTTGTCTCCTATTGTTACATCATCTTATCAGTCTTGAAGATCAGTTCTGCTGAGGGCAGGTTTAAAGCTTTCTCTACCTGTGCCTCCCACCTGACGGCAGTTGCGATTTTCCAAGGAACTGTGCTTTTCATGTATTTCCGGCCAAGTTCTTCTTATTCTCTTGACCAAGACAAAATGAGCTCACTGTTTTATATCCTTGTGATACCCATGCTAAACCCTTTGATTTATAGCTTGAGGAACAAAGATGTAAAAGAAGCCCTGAAAAAACTGAAAAATAAAAGATGCTGTTAAATACTTATTTAAAATTCTCTACCTTTTTCACATAGTGATAGTTTTTATAAAATTATTTCATATGAAAAAATTGAATGTGATTAATGTGTATTTAGTAAAGTTGCTTTTTACATTAGTTCTAGAGTATAGTAAAATTGTTCCCCAAATGCTACAGTGCATTCTGTATGTGTGTGCATATGCACACATGTGTGTAAATAGATAGGTGTTTATGAGTATATGTGTATGTGTATTTATCCCTTTCTTTTACTCAGATTTTTTAAGACTGTATAACCCAACATCAAGATTATTTGAGGAAGATTTTCAGTATAAAATTTATTGGACCTTAAGAGAAACATTCAACAACGTATTAGTCTTTTTTATCCTGGCCTTACCTTCTTTTTCTATCCTTACTCTCTCACCTTGCTAGCTATTTAACAATGTTTCAAAACATACATTTTCTCCATACATAATACTGTAATACTGTAATTGACTGTGTTGTGTTATTATTGAAGCCAGTTCCCTGGATCTTGAAACACTTTTTGCACATTGACTCTGAAAGAAAAAGCCAGAGATAACTAGAATACATTAGTTTGTATACAGGCTCAGTAAGTTAACATTGAGATTTCCACAGATAATAACATTAAGTACAAAGGGGCATTTGGAATTTTCTAAGGCTTATTTTATATTTTAATCTTCTGGAGAACTGTTACTGATAATCCTCATAAATTAGTTAAAATAATAATAATATTAAGAAAATGTTCAACATCATTAGTCATTAAGGAAATATAAATCAAAACAACCCTGAAATTTCACCTCACACCAGTCAGAATGGCTAAAATTAAAAACTCAGGAGACAGCAGGTGTTGGCAAGGATGTGGAGAAAGAGGAACACTCCTGCACTGCTGGTAGGAATGCAAGTTGGTACAACCACTCTGGAATTCAGTCTGGCAGTTCTTCAGAAAACTGGGCATGTCACTTCTGGAGGACCCTGCTATACCCCGCCTGGGCATATACCTAGAGGATTACTGGACATGCAATAAGGACACATGATCCACTATGTTCATAGCAGCCTTATTTATAATAGCCAGAAGCTGAAAAGAATCCAGATGTCCCTTAATGGAGGAATGGATACAGAAAATGTGGTATATTTACACAATGGAATATTACTCAGCAATTAAAAACAGTGAATTCATGAAATTCTTAGGCAAATGTTTGGAACTAGAAAATTTCATCCTAAGAGAGGTAACTTATTCCCAAAAGAACACACATGGAATGCAGTCACTGATAAGTGGATATTAATTAGCCCAGAAGCTCTGAATTCTGAAGACACAAGTCACATATCGAATCATTCCCAAGAAGAAGGAAGGAGAGAGCCCTGGTCCTGGAAAGGCATGATGTAGCCTTATAGGGGATTACCAGGACAGAAGTGGAAAGGGGTTAATTGGGGAATGGGTAGAGGGATGAGTGCTCATGGAACTTATGGGGAGGGGGAAACCTGGAAAGGGAAAATCATTTGGAATGTAAACAAAGAATATAGAAAATTAAAAAAAATTAATACCCTTAAGAGACTCAACAATCAGAATGTTCTAGAATTATGTAGATGCAGATTCTAGTATTGTGATAAACAAGTTCACCCTCTCTTCCCTTTCTCTTCTCTTTCTTCTACTGCATTTGCAAATGTTCTTAAATATTAATTATTTCATGGAGAGTTCAGCATTCTTTCTTTAATTGACATATCTACACTAGCTGATAAATAAGTTACATGATTTCTAGGTTCTTTTCCAGTTATCAGTTTTTTGCTTTGTATTATCCATGATCGTAAATTAGGAATTTGCTTTGTAAAATTCATACTACTTATAAAAATATTCACATAATAAAATGAATGTCTCATGTACATATGAAAGAATTACATTTAATCTTTGTTATGTTTTATCTGAAACAATAGTAGTAGTGACATAATATTAACTTTAAAAAGCTAATTATTCTTTAAAATGGCCTTGTAATGGCATGTTAACTGTATTTAGAGTTTCTTTTATCGTTATTTATTTTTTTTACATCCAGTCTTCAGTTTCCTCCAAGTCCCTTCTTTCCTACTTCCCCTCTGCCTACCCTATCCATTACGCTTATTCTATTTCTCTTTAAAAAAGGGCAGGCTACCTGTGGCATGTTCAGTTGCAGTAAAACCTCCCCTCATACTAAAGCTGGATAAAGCAACCTACTACGAGGAAAATGGTCATGAAGTGAGGCGAAAGAGTCAGAGATAGTCTCTGCTCCAACTGTTAGGAGTCTCACAAAAAGACCAAGTTACACAAGTGTAACATATATGCCTATGACATAGGTCAGTCCCATAAAGGTTCCCTCATTGTCTGTTCAGTCTCTGTCAGTGCCTGTGAACCTAGATTAGTTGATGCTGTGTTTTATCGTGTGGTGTCCTTGATTCCCCTTGCTCCTACAATCCTTTCTATCTCTTCTTCTGAAGGATTTTCCAAGCTCTGCATAATGTTTAAGTGTGGGTTGCTGTATCTATTTCCATCAGCTGCTGGTTGAAGTCTTTCTGTTTTCTGATGACAACTGGGTTATACATCAATTTATAAATACAGCAGAATATCATTAAAATGCATTTCATTGCCTTTTTTCCCCAGCTGTGTTTGGTTCTATCCTAGTTCGCTGGGCTATACATCCTGGCCTTCCAGGATGGGGCTCGCTTTTGTGGCATGGGTCTCAAGCTGGACCAGTAACTGGTTGTTCATTCAGACAATTTCTCCACCACCTTTACCGCAGCAGATTTTCTAGGCAGGAAAATTTTAAGTCAAAGGATTCCTGGTTGCATTAGTATTTCAGTACTTCCACTGGAAGTCTTGCTTGGTGATAGGACATAGCAAGTTCAGGGTCCACATCCTAAATGAGTAGAAGTCTTAGCTAGTGTCATCTTCATAGATACCTTGGAGTTTCCTTTCATGTATTTTCTAACTCACCCCAAAATATACACCCAATTCCAGTTGTCTCTCATAGTCCTCTCTTCTTCCATCCTTTCCCCACCACCTGAACTCTGTTATACCTGTCTCCATATGCCCTACAACTCCAGATCACCACTAATGTCTATTCTATTTACCCTTCCCAATAGATTAATGCACCCCTCAGTTGAACACTTCTAGTTAACTAGTTTCTCTGGATTTATGCATTATTGCATAGTTGCCCCGTACTTTAAAGCCCTTTTAAGTGAGTACATACCATATTTGTCTTTCTGGGTCAGGGCTACCTCATTATGAATGGTATTGTTAGTTCCATCTTCTTGTTTACAGTATTGATATAATTTTTTATGTTTATTAATGTTAAAATAATTTAAATGCATATCTTTAGTGAAGCATGTTGAATCATATAGAAAATGAGTACAGTTTTTTTTTTAGCTCATTTTAATTTTGGCCGTGAATATACACAAAAACTGCTATAATCACCAATATGCTGATTTGTAAAACTATGAAAACATCTCCTCTCATAGGACACACCAGTGCATAGTTACCCCAAAACATCTCTCCTAGTTTTTGTTTGTTTTTACTTTTTGTTTTTGTTTTTGTTTTCTTTTTGACAGAGTCTCAGTACTACAAAACCTTGGCTGATCAGGAACTCAATATGTAGACCAGAATGCCCTAGAATACACAGAATCTACCTGTCTATGCTTCCTGAATATTGAAATTAAGTGAACATTCTGCCATGCCTGGCTTCATCTCTACATTGTGCCCAAGCAGAAATAATGATTAAACCCACTCCATAATATATAACAAATTGTGTCACACTGCATCACTTGTGTTAGGACAAAATTTCAAAATCTTAGGTATTTATTGCATACTACTTAAGAGACATGGAGCTTGTAATGTGAGTTTTCAGTTATAATTTCCATGCTGTAACCAACTAGATTTGCTTCACATCATAGTCACAGATAATATACTAATAAGATGTATTTGTGAACCATTTTTATTACAGGTTCATTGGAGATAAATTAATTCTTATTTGTATTTGGAAATGTCACATAATTATGAGAAAGACAAAAATATAGTGATACAACAAATGAGAAGTTCACAAGGAGCACTGTATGCAAGAACACAGATTGAAAGATTGTGTACTATTGTTTGAACATATCTAATAAAATACAAACTAACTTTATAGGTTATTTGAAGCATTTTAAAACTATTAATAAAAGCTATGAAATATGTAATCTTGCAAAGGTAGATCAAGAGAAATAACAGATTAATGATTATTTGATGCTTGAGAATAAGACAAAAAGAAAAGTGATAGATCAATGGATAAGAATTTGTGTCTATGCTGATGAAAGATTTATGGATTTATAGCAGTGTTTAAGTATTAATAGTATGTCTAACACATAATATCTAGTGCATTTTTTATCCTTGAAGATAGGAAAGCACCTATTGGACATCTTAATTTACATATATGGCCAGATAAAGAGCATTGGATCCACTGGAACTATTATTACAAGTGATTATGAGGTACTCAAAAGTGGGAACTCAACCTGTGTTTTTTGCGATATGAGCCAGTCATCTTGACCACTGAGACAACCCCTGCATGAACAGTTTTAATTATAATTAAACTAATATTATGACTTTTGATTGTCATGTTGATTGTATATAATCTTAACATATTATTTAATTATATTTAGTAAAAATAGCAATTAAAGATGTAAATGTAGTGTCCTGACATATATATTATTAAAAATCAGATGTAACATGACTAATAACAAATCTTGCCCAAGCTTCTAAGCAGTAGTAATGTTAGTGGATATCAACTATTCAAGGGGACAAATATCCACAGCTTGAGTGTTTATATCAAGATTAATAATTTCCAATGGTACAATTGAACTATATAAACACTCCTTCCTGATTTGTCTCCTCCTTCATGCTTCCTTCTACTTTTAATCACAACACATGAAATTTTATCTATTTACAAATTTTTCTCATTTTGAAGGCATTTAGTTTTGTAAATGATACTCTGTTGTACTTTTAAAATTACATTAAAGTTCACTATAAAATAATGACTTAAAAATTCAGATTAGAATTTCAAAATGTACTGGGAGGTGTAGGAGGAGGAAGAGGAAGGGAAATGGGAGGAGGAGGAGGAGACAGAGGAGGAGAAGGAGGAGGAGGGGGAGGAGAAGAAGAAGAAGAAGAAGAAGAAGAAGAAGAAGAAGAAGAAGAAGAAGAAGAAGAAGAAGAAGAAGAAGAAGAAGAAAGAACAAGAACAAAGACAGAAAGATAGAAAGAAAGAAAGAAAGAAAGAAAGAAAGAAAGAAAGAAAGAAAGAAAGAAAGAAAGAAAGAAAGAACAGTATTTTAGGCACTGTTTCAAGCCCTATGAGTGTTAGACAAACTAGATCACCTCAATTATAAGGTTAAATTGGAAAGCAGTTGGTCTCCAGGGTAGAGAAATGTTATTATTTAAGAACTCTCTAAGTTGTGACTCTAGATTATGTTGAAGACTATAGATAAGCTGAAAACTTAAATGATTTATCTGACTTAATTTTAAATTTTTTCTGTTATTTTGACAAATCAGTTAAAGGTATGTACTTTATAAAATTTGTTTCAAGTAATTTTACATGAATCACTTTTGTATATTATAATTTAAACTTAATATATATCTATGTTTAGTATCAGTAAATGATCTAGATTAATTGAATATCTTAAATATATACATTCTTTTATTTTCTTCTAAAATTCCAAAGCCCTGATTCAAAATTGTCCATAAACATAAATATTTTACATATGTCTATTCTGAAGACATTATTATATCAAACTATTATCACCACATAATTAATAACAAAATAAAGATTACAGAATATTTACTCATGTTTGGTTTCCTTTCTCCTAACAAATGGTTTCCTTGTTTTTTTGTGTTGCTTTTCCTTAATTAGGCTTGAAACTAGAATGGTATATGAATGAAAGTGAATTAATACATTGTAAGATAGTGTAGAATACATAGGCACATTTTATGAATTCTCACTAGAAATCAAATCTTAGTTGTGTTATTATCCACAAACAATTTTTTAATAACTCAGTTATCTCTCTTCCCCCTCTGTTTGTGTATGAAAATATCCATTTTCCCATTTCTCCTAGTGTCATTTATATCACTTATTTTAACCATATACATTGCAATTCAGAATGTTTATGGGTACATTGATGAAGTTCAATGTATACCACACTAGAACATTAAATTTTGGATGATGTTCTTTACTAAAGCATGCATAACTTTTAGATTGAATATATTCAAATATTTTATAAGGTTAACTTTAGTGAACAATAAAATATAATTTCCTATAGTCACAACTGTGGGGTAACATTAAGCAAATTATACTTCTAACTAGAAATTACTTTACACTAATGAACATTACCTTGTATCTCTCAATTCCTAGTTCTCCAGAGTTCTTTTAACTTCCATAATGTCCTCACTTCTCTGTGATAGCTACAAGGGTTTCTACAATATTTAGTTCAAACCTTAATCAGTAGAATTGTGTTCATGTACAGATAACTGTATACATTATATAAGAAAACATACATCAGTTTCTAACATAAGAAAGAAACACATCTACCCAACACAAGACAGAACAGAAATGTTTCTATCCTGTGTCCAAATCTTTAACAGAATTCTTGGGACAGTAACTGATACATAAGAGATTCCAGAGAGGAAAAATTAGCCAGGAAAAAAATCCATGGGTTTCTGTAATGTATGGTCAAGCATAGTTACTAATATGGTGAAGCAATTGCTGGTGAGGATAACCATGTAAATGATGGAGAACAGTGCAGACAGGATCTCTTGGAGGTTAGGAAGTGTGTGAAGTATATTAAGTAATTGTCTTATCCAGAGAATTGTAAATGCAATAACAACACAATAAATTTTATTTAACATGTGTTTGATGCTTGGACCTTCATCACTACCTATATGTAAAATAAAGCAATACTCCATATGTGGCTCTCACTTGCAGTGAGTTAGTTAGTTTGCTTTTCATGTTATTTATAACATATATAACTAATATATGTTATATATAGTACAGTATTGTTCACACCAAAACACTGATATGGAATTCCCTTTCTGTAAGAGATAATGGAAATGGTGTAATTTTTGTCAGATTCTCACTCAAAGCCACTTAACATTCTCAGAAATAGATTTACAAATATTTTCTAGGTGAGCTTCTGAATTCCAGCTAATAATCACCTTGGGAATAGCTTGAATTGTGATAGACATATTTCAATTTTTTTTCTTTTTTCATACAGGGTTTCTCTGTATATTCCTTGCTGTCCTAGAACTCCCTCTGTAGACCATGCTGGCCTCGAACTCAGAAATCCACCTGCCTCTGCCTCCCAAGTGCTGGGATTAAAGGCATGCACCATCACCACCAGGCATAATTTTTAAATAATATATTAAATCACTTTTGTCAAATACTTTCCACCACACATTGATGCAAAAAAATACCTTTTAGAACTCACACAACGTAGGTTTGGATATAAGAAAATGAACATATATATGATCCAAGCACAAAACATATATGCAATAACATCACAGAATGGAAAATATTGAATGCAGTGAGTTGCATTAGAAGGAATTCATGAAGAGATAAAAGGTTTAAGACTGTGTCACACATACAAGCTCTAGGATGTAATCAGTTTGTATAAAAGATAAACCTGTAATTTTAATAGGAACTTTCTTAATAGAGACACTGTTGAGATTTTCTACACATGTATCACCACAGCCATCCTCACTACTCACTGTAAAATTTGAGTGGAATGGATTGCTGGTTTTACAGATTTTACACTGAAGTTGAAATAATATTTTGTTTTATTCTATTGTTTACTATTGAAGCTTAGATAATTTATTGTATTCTATTCCTTGTCATTAATTTTTAATAATGAATGAAAATAGTTATATATATTGTATTTAATACAAAATTGTTTTAGATTGAAAATAATATATTTGAATATAAAATAATTATAAACAGAGTTATAGGAAACATGTAAATAATGAGTATAAAATCAAGGAAACTATATTGAGTATATTTTAGATTTAAAGATATAGTGAGTTTAAATAAACACTGTAAATTCAAATAATGTAGCTCATCATAATAAAAATTAATAAAATTTATTAATACAGTAAACATTAATAAAATGTCCTTAGAAAAATAAAATATGAGGTTTTGCACAGACATTTATTAATAGCAATGGATTTGTATAGAGTATGGATAACTAAGGATGAAAGTCATTCTTGGATTGTAGAAGGGGGAACAAAGCTAAAGACAGAAATTACTCAGACTCTGCCTAAATCATCCATACAGATGAAACATGAAGAATTTGAGACAGAAGGCAATGTTTCTACAGTAATGCAATTTATCCTGCTGGGATTCTCTGCTCTTCCCAAACTCCAAGGGATTCTGTTTGCACTGTTCTTCATCATTTACATGATTATCCTCACCGGCAATTGCCTCATCATATTAGTAACTAAGCTTGACCACACATTGCAGAAACCCATGTATTTATTCCTGGCAAATTTTTCCTCTCTGGAAATCTTTTATGTATCAGTTACTGTCCCAAGAATTCTGTTCAACATTTGGACACAGGATAGAAACATTTCTGTGTTGGCTTGTGCTGTGCAGATGTGTTTCTTCCTAATTTTGGGAACTGATGAATGTTTCCTCCTGGCTGTGATGTCCTATGATCGCTATGTGGCCATTTGCAACCCTTTGCACTATCCTTTGGTCATGAACTCAAAAAAATGCACTCACCTGGCAGCAGGCTCCTGGCTTAGTGGCATTCCAATTCAGATTGGACAAACCTGTTGGATATTCTCTATGCATTTCTGCAATTCTAATGAAATAGACCACTTCTTTTGTGACATACCACCAATTCTCAAGTTAGCTTGTGGGGACACTTCAGTTCATGAACTGTCTGTGTATGTGGTTGTTATGGTGGTGGCTGCATTCCCCTTTATACTGGTACTTACATCCTACAGTAAAATCATTGTCACCATCCTGAGGTTGCCAACAGCCAAAGGTCGGGCAAAAGCCTTCTCCACATGTTCTTCCCACCTGTTGGTGGTGGTTTTGTTTTATGGGTCTGGTACCATTACATACTTGAGACCAAAGTCCATGCATTCTCCTGGAACTGATAAACTGCTATCTCTGTTCTACACCATTGTGACTCCCATGTTCAATCCTTTAATATATAGCCTTAGGAACAAGGAGGTGATTGTAGCTCTAAGAAAACTAATTCTCAAAAAATAGTGTCATGTGTTGGCATAGAAGTTTTTTTTTTAATTTTCCTGATAATGTATTTATTTTGAAATGTTTTGTTTCCATATTGAGAAGTCAATAACTTCCATTTTATAGTTTATTTTCTTCAAACTTCAATTTTCTTGTACAATTTATGCTGCTTAGAATGTATTAGGCAAGATCATTCATCTTCAATAAACCATCTCAAAATTATTTATTTTTAAAAATAAAATTTTAGTAATTTATATATATGGGTACAATTCAAAATTGGATATTAATATATTAAAGTTAATATCTAATTATTTCCCCAGATACAGATACCAATATTTTCTGACAGTCTTATTTGATTCTGCAGTACATAAGGGAGTAACTACCAGTAGAACTAGAAAAATGCATAATCATTGAATAAGTCAATACATGAATTATCACTGAGTCTCTCCAAAGTACTAAAACAATTCTGAAATAATTGAATTGGATGAATTCAATTCCTTTTTGAGTTTATTCATTTAAGTGAATCTGCTCCCCTGTGGTATTCTTTCAAAATAATATTAAAGGGAAAGCTGAGACCTACATCCTTCCCCCTAATCAGAACAGAATAAATTTATGATTTCACACAACACTGAAAAAATACTCAAGATTTTGCATATATTTACTCCTTTGTTATTATAACCTTGTATAGGATTTTTTTGTTGTTCCTTTTTTAAAAGTACAATTCAAAAGCCTATTCTTTTGCCTCTTAATGTGTACAAAATGATTTCTATGAATTTAAATGTGAAAGGTACATGAGTAATTTCAGAATTTCTGAAGTTCACACAGTTATATTGTATCTGCATATATGTGCTATCATGCTTTTAACCTTGAGTAGGGGTACTAAAATTATTGTCTTTAGAATGATTTTCATGAGGAATTGAGCATCAATTGTCATAGCAATACATTTTGATCTATCTCCTACTACATTTCCAATGTAGCAATTTATTTTAGAGGGGGTTGTATCTTTTTCTGAAGTAATATTGTCATTGCCAAGTTGTGCCTGTACATTTCATGATCACCTATGTTTATGCAGCCATACAGACTAATTAAATTTAGTTGTGAAAGAACAACATGATAATAGAATACTTGGGAAGATGAAAACTGTCATCAGGTGGTATGGGTAAGAGAGGATAATGAAAGTAACATACTTTCAGTATATTACATATATGTATAAAATTGGTGAAAAGAAATGACAAATTAAAAAATAAAAAAATCTCATTAAAAATTTTTAAAGTCATACTTATTTTCGTAATTCTGCTTTAGAATAAACAGAAAATGCTTTTTCATTCATATTGCATTACAAAAATTGAATAAACACATGTACAACACCCAAGTATGCATACAGTTTTACAGCAAATTGGCAATATACTTAAGTGCTAAAATTTAACATCTAGTCATGAAAATAAATTGGTAAAAATATGTAAGCTGTGTTATCTAGGATAAAATCAATCCATGAAAGGAAATTATTTAACTGGAATGCTGCAAATCCTAGTTATAGATTATGATGATAACATTTTTTAAATGACAGAGAAATGTTTGGAAATTCATAATCTAACAAAGGTATTGAAGACACAATAATATTTACCCTAAAACATTTAGATACCAATGGGACTATATAATAAATAAACAAAATATTTGAATTTATACTTTACTCAAAGAGGTTTACATGGATCATAACATATACAAGATAAAACTCTGAATGTTAACTATTAAAAAATGTATAACCCCATTTAGAATAATGTTTAAGATGATATCTTAGTGTTTCTGGCTAGGGGACACATATGATGGATCTCAAAATTTGAGAAACATATAATATTTTCATATTGATATTTTTCATTGTGTATATAGAATAAATATTTGTCTCTGTATCTACTATTTTGTATTTTACTTATGTATAATATTCCTTATCCAGCATCAAGAATTTTAATCCATTTTGTTTTTCAAGTATCTTCTATATGTTTGGGTCTACATAGGTGTAACACATATGCATTCTATAATTCATAATCACTGTAAAGTGAAAAAATATAATTCTGATTGATATGACCTGATCATTGGTTATGCATGATATATTGTTTCTTTTTGGACCTTTGAATTTGCAAAACAGAGCAAAGTTAACAACAGAATGTAGTCTTCCCTGTCTTCTAGGGATTGAATAAGAAATTGCTCTTTCTAGAAACTCTGTCTTCCTGGTATTGTTTTGGGACTACATTCTACATAATAAATTGTGCACAGATATTCTGCATGTTTTTTACAGTTTATATATACAAAAGGAATAATTGGCATTTATTACCAGCAATTAATCTTCAGGAGCTTTATAATTTGTGGAATAAACAGCCCTGAATGGACCACAAGACCGGGAAAAGCAATAGCTGTGTTGCACATCACATACCTTCCTGAACAATCCTAGACTCTGATGTTTCTTTTTTTTTTCAATGATAAAAGATAAAATTCATTTTATACTAATGCACTGCTCATTGTCACCATTTTAAAATATATCCTACTTAATTCATAACTCATGTAAAGTCATAAGATGTTGCAAAAAATGTAGATGCTAAAAATCAGATAGAGTGATGTGTATCTCAAGCATCATCTCAGGAACTTGCTTTTGCATTAAATGTACTTGCAAAAGGTCAAACCAATGTTTCTATCAGTATGCAACAGGGAGGGCTTCACAAAGCCCCAAAATATTGGCTATGTTATCAGCAATTAATTGCTGCTGGATGGAGGAAAAGCATATTTTATTTAGTGATCTGATGGATAAATGGCTGTCTGTACTCAGTCACATGTGCTAATACCCATACATATACAGGTAGCACTAACTTGACATAGGAGGGTTGTGTGTGGTCTTGGAAATGTGGTGGAAGGGAGGAGTACAAAACTATAGAAGAAGAAATTCAGAATGAATTTGATCAAAACACATTGTATGCATAAAATAAATTCTTAAAATAACCTGTCTGGATATTATTTTTGTTGTTGTATCCAACTCTTTGAATGACAGGCAGAATTGACATCTCAATTACAAGTTTGCATGGGAAAAAAGCTTATCCCAGGGTAGCGATTCTTACTATTTAAAGAATGTAGCAATTGTTTAATCTGATATATTTGAGAAGACAGTTAGTTACTATTTCAAATAAACTTCATAAGCACGAAAAATATATTTGCCTTTTTCATTTTTGTTGCTAGCAATATTGGTAAGTATTGTATCAAGCCTAGACTAAAATATGTATGTATAAGAATATTTTGTCAAATACAAGTTTATTTGTACAAGTATATGAAATTTTGATTAGAAAAAATAATTCAATTACAGAGAATTATATAAATCTTTGGTGATTGGGTTTTAAGAAATAATAAGTTTGACTTTATACATTTTCAGATATACTTATAAATGAAAGTAATAGAAGGTATTCTGTTACAAAGTAGTCCTATGTAGAAAAGATTATTATAATCTTTACCAATATCTTAATTTAACTCGCAAAATGTATTAAGAAAATAAACTCTTTAGGAGATATTCAAATATTTTGTATATGTGAAGTCTAGAGAAAGGATGTCAAAAGAGTTCAATTTTATATAATTGTTAAGGAAGTTAGAGGAATGATATTGCTAAGTTCTTATATCCTCTCCTGCTTGTATTCGAAGGCTTCCTTTGGTTTCTATCTTTTTTTTTTTCTATATTAGTCATGTACTTAAATTGAAATGAGTCTGTAAGTGTGGAATGGTTGTGCAGCTAAACAGTAGTGCAGAGAAAGTATAATTTGAACATGAAATTCTTCCTTAGTAACATCACTACTTAATTATAGATATCCTAGTTACTCAGTTGTCAGATGTCCTATGAAACATCTACTTATCTCTTTGCTCCTTCTTTCTATTTTATCCAATAAGTTAAAATTATATGACTTCTGAAATCAAAAATATCTGATTTACTATATGGAATAATACTCAATCAGGATAAATTATCTTTACAAATATGTATACTTATTTTATGGTTATTATGTTCATAAGCATCTTTCTCAAATGTTTTTAACCAACAATACTATATAAATTTCTGAAGTCTCCAAAATCTAGTAGTAGCACCGAACCTTTTTCCTAAGCCAAAAACAGGTTTGTGCCCATTGTCAACCTAGCTCCTTTTCTGCATTACTTTCCACTCAGTCAGTTATCATAAACTCTGTGTGTTTGTTTATGCATAAGTGTATGTTCATGCTTATGTTATTTTTGTTTTTGTTTTTTATTCCTTACTTATGATTAAAATGTTTTAGTAGTCCCTATACCTTGTTCTTTAAGCTTCTGACACTCTACTACTGTCACTATTGTAAGACCATATGAAAGATATTTTTAAATCTTTATCTTAATTTTCTAATTAAAATTATACTATAATTACAAAATATTAAATATATTTTAAGTACTTTAATATTTTCCAGAATATCATCAACAAAAATTAAATTTATATTTGTTTAGAAATGTGTTCTTTTATAATTAATTGTCCAGACTTACACATGTTAACAAATGGTGTTGAGAACTCTTATTCTTATAGTGAAGTACTTATTTTTATTTTTCTATTATTCATAAGATAGTAGGAATACAAGGTAGCTCATAACAAAATATATTTCATGATACACTTACACTTGAAAGAATGTGAATGAAATATTTCATTCACATTTCTGCTATCAAATTTATGTTACCATTCACACAGATAAATATGCAAATTTTACTTAATGTGCAAATATGTATCAGAACTTCAGCTACAAAAAATTGTTTATTGATAGAGGTTCAATATTAATATGTAACAACTACTGTGATATATTAATATTTTATCTAACAATTTAATACATTGTTATTGTAAAACAATATTCAATGTGTTAGCAATAAGGAGTAGGACTACTAAAATGTTTTAATAAAAATTAAGGAGAAAAAACAAATATAAAAGTAACATAAGCACAAATATATATTTGTGCACAAACAAGCACACAGAATCTATGATAAAAGACTGAATGGAAAAAAAAAAACCCAAGTCTGTTGATAGCAGAATTCATGAGAAGAAAAATGAGTTACAACAATCCAGATATTCACTCCCCAACAAAAGTGAAAATAGAAATTATGCCTGCAGACTTTATATAACATACACTGGAAGGGAAATTCAACTTGAACTAAATAATATTTTATGATATTTTAGGGTTTCATCTTACCCTTTTAGTGTTCAAATTACAAATCTACTGAATGAAAGCCTAGAAAATACCTTGGGGGACACCATAACAAAACTATGAGAAAGACAATTCAGAATTTAAAGGTACAAGTAAATTATTGAATTTAAATTAAAATATATTGCCAATGAAAATACACAACAAAGCATATCTCAGAGGCTTAAAAGAACAAATGCTATGTGGTCATTTATTAATTATGAAAATATAGCTAATTATAGTTTTAAAACAATGGAGTGTAAACTCTTCATTATTAAAAAAAAAACCCACAAACTAAGGTGTGTGTTCTCAGTAAGAATACATAAACTATACCAGGCTATACCAGAAGTGATGTGTATTTGTAATTTAACATTTTTCCACAGGTAAAATATGAAGAGCTCGTGGCCATTTTTGCTCATAGGATTTTCTGATCTGCCCATCCTCCAAGGGTTTCTATTGACAGTGTTTTCTGTAGTTTATATAATTACACTGACTGGAAATTTCCTCATAATACTAACAAGTATGGACCCTGCATTACAGAAACCCATGTACTTTTTTTTCTGGCAAAATTTTCCTCTCTAGAAATCTTTTATGTATTAGTTACTGTCCCAAGGACTCTGTTCAGCATTGAGATGGAGCACTGAACTATTTCATTGATGTCCTGTGCCATACAACTTTGTCTTCCTTATTTTTGGAACTACTGAATGTTGACTGTGATGTCTTATGACCACTATGTGGCCATATGTAACCCTCTGCATTATCCTTTGGTTATGAACCCTGCAAAGTACACACAGTTGGCACTAGGCTCCTGTCTTGGAGGCATCCCAGTCCAGATAGTACAAATGTATCAGATATTCTCCATGCAATTTTGTAATTCTAACATAATTTACCACCTCTTCTGTCACATACCACCAATTCTCAAGCTGGCTTATGGGAACACTTCAGTGCATGAACTGCCTGTCTATGAGGTCGTTATGTTGGTGGTTGCTTTCCCCTTTATACTAGTGCTTATATCCTATAGCAAAATCATTGTCACCATCCTGAGGTTGCCAACAGCCACAGGGCGGGCAAAAGCCTTCTCTACATGGTCTTCCCACCTGCTGGTGGTATTGCTGTTTTATGGATCTGCTACAGTTACCTACTTGAGACCAAAGACCATGAATTCTCCAGGAACTGACAAACTACTCTCTCTGTTCTACACCATTGTGACTCCTATGTTTAATCCCTTAATTTACAGCCTTAGGAAGAAGGAAGTGATTGCTGCACTGAGAAAGTTAATACTCCAAAAAATAGGACCATGTGTACATATAGAACTTTCTTATTTACCTTAGCTACTGATAACTCACTTATTTTGAAAATGTTTTTTCTCCACAATGAGAAGGTAATTCTTTTATAATTTGTAAGGCATTTTACTCAAACTTAAATTTTCTTATACAGTTCCTTCTGTTTAGACCTATTATGCAAGACAGTGATATTCACTGAACCATCTTGGGAAAATGTAGTACCTATTTTAAAAAATAAAATGTTAATACTTCAAATTTTGTTTTGAATATATGGGTACAATTCAAAAATTGATTTCCACACTTTAAAGAATAGATTATTATTTCTCCAAATACTCATATCTGTATTTTCTGACAGTCTTGTATAATTCTGAAGTATATAAAGGAATAACTACCAGTAGAAACAAAATAATATATGCTTATTGAATCAATGAATAATGATGAGTTATTTGTCAGTAAGTCTCTCTGGATCCTACTTAAAATTCTGAAAAAAAAATCTAAATTGGGCAGACTCAGTTCCTATTTGAGTTCATTTATTTTAGAGATTCTGTTATCTCTCCTATGGGATACTTACAAAATAATACTAAGGGGAAAACAGACCTTAATTCATTCCCCAATTAGAATGTAATGACTTTGTGGTATGGCACATCACTATAAACACATTCTATATTTTTCCACATATTGTTCATCTTCATTGTTATAATCCTGAATTACAATGAGAATCTGTTATTGTTGCTCCTCTATAAAACTACAACTCAATCATATATGTATTTTCCTCACGTTTATAAAAATGATTTCTATGAATTTAAATGTAAGCCTTAGTGTATGAGTAATTTCAGGATTCACTGATGTCCAAAGAGCTGTTTTGTTTGCTTATATGTGCCATCATGATTTTAAAACAAAAATAGAATACTAAACTGATTCAGCTTTTGAAGTGATATTTATGAGGAAACTGATCATCATTTAGCTTATCTATACCAGATTTCCAAACTTACAACTTGTTTTAGATGAGGTTGTGGTTTTCACTACACTTGTATTGCCATTGCAAAGTTGTGCTTGATTAGGCTATGAGCTGCTACACATATGTAGACAAGCAGTCAAGTTAAATGTAGAGGTTAAGGAACAACATAATTAAAGTAAAATAATTGGGAGGAAGAAAACTGTGAGCACATATGGGAGGAGTGAGGCTACTTAAAATAAATATGATCACAGTATATTCCATAAATGTATGAACTTGGTGAAAATGAGAAATGAAAAATTAAAAATAAAATTATTTAAAAAATATTAAAGTCATATTTACTTTTGCATTACTGCTTCAGAATAAAGGATAATTTTTCTTACATACAGTAATACAAAAATTGAGTAAATCATGAGGCATACATGTAATTTTATAAAATGGCAATATAATATTTAATCTTAATGACTACAGCCATAAAAATAAAATTTTAAAAATATGTAAAGTATGTTGTCTAAGATATAATCTATGACAGGAAATTATTTAACTGTATTTCTGTCAAACTTAGATAGTTGGCTCCCATGATAATTATTTTAAGAAACTGGAAAGTGTTTACAAATTCATTTGTAACAAGGGAAATGTTCATATAATTGTATTTCCACCAAAAATTTAGTTACAGAGGGAGTATATAATAAATCAACCTGAAAAATGTTTAACTTTTAATCTTTTTTCTTTTTTTATTGAATATAATCTTCATTTAGATTTCAAATGCTAAAACCTTTCCCAGTTTTCCCCTCCCTGAAAACCTCCAACCCCTACTCCCACCCCCTGCCTCCAAGTATATGCCCCTCGACCTGAACCACTCCCACCTCCCCACCCCCATTTCTCTTTGTTGGGGCATCTATTGAGCCTTCATGGTACCAAGGACCACTCATGCCACAGGCATCCCTGACAAGGCTTTCTTCTACCACATTTTTGGCTGGCACCATATGTGCCACTTGGTTGATAGTTTAGTTCCTGGGAGTCCTGGAGCATCTGGGTGGCTGAAATCATTGTTCTTCCCATGGGGTTGTAAACCCCTTCAGCTCCTCTGGACCATGCTCCAACTCCTGCACTGGGGACACCATGCCCAGCCCAAAGGTTGGCTGTTAGCATCTGCCTCAGTATGTGTAAGACTCTGGCAGGGCCCCTCCAGAGACAACCATGATATGCTCCGTTTGGTATACACTTCTTGTTGTCCATAATAGTGTCGAGGTTTGGTGACTGATTATAGGATGAATCCCCAGGTAGGGCAGTGTCTGGCTGGCCTTTCTTTCAGTATCTACTCCACACTTTGTCTCCTTTATTGCTCCTGTGAGTATTTTGTTCCCTTTCTCAGAGGAACCAAAGCATACCCACTTTAGTCCTTGTACAGAGTCATGTTGGGGTGTCATGCCACCTGGTAGGAACTCGACATTGGTCAAGGTGAACTTCCTCTCCCAGCCTTTGTTGAGCAGGGATTCCAGTGCTAGTCAGGATCCTGCTCCACCTAGGGTGGAATGCTCAGGGTGAAGGTAAAGTTCATTGTTCTTCTGGAATTAAGCAGGTGACCCATGCAGCTGCCTGAGAAGTGGAGCCAATGCCCAATGAACAACCAGACCAGTTCCCCAGTACACCTCCTGAAATTTGGGGAAGTGTCTTGCCCTGCCCATATATATTTTGAGACCTCCATTAAACTTGGGGCTTTGATCAGCAATTGGGCTGTCCTGTCTTTCTTTCTTTTCATCCCCCACCACCCCATATATCCCCTGCTTCTCTTCCAGGGACCCAGTTTGCTGTAACTGCAGGCAGTTACAAGTCCTCCTTCTTCTTAAGCTTCCTGCGGTCTGTGAATTGCAATTTGTTTATGTTCAGCTTTTAAGCTAACATCCACTCATCAGTGACTACATATTATGTGTGTTCTTTTGTGATTTGGTTACCTTGCTTAGGATGACACTTTCTAGTTCCATCCATTTGACTAAAAAACTCATGAGTTCATTGTTTTTAATAGCTGAATAGTACTCCATTGTAGGTATATATCACAGTTTCTGTATCCATTCCTCTGTTGACGGACATCTGGGTTCTTTCCAGCTTCTGACTATTATAAATAAGGCAGCTATGAACATAGTGGAGCATGTGCCCTTATTACATGTTGGAGCATCATCTGGGTATATGCTCAGGAGTGGTATAGCTGTGTCCTAACAGCTTGACAGTGCACCTGAAAGCTCTAGAACAAAAAGAAGCAAATACACCCAAGAAGGGTAGATGGCAGGAAATAATTGAATTCAGGGCTGAAATTGGCCAAATAGAAAGAAAAAGAACTATACAATGAATCAACAAAACCAGGAGCTGGTTTGAGAAAATCAACAAAATAGATAAACCTTTAGCCAAACCTACCAGAGGGCATAGAGGTACTACTCAAATTAATAAAATCAGAAATGAAAAAGGAGACATAACAAAAGAAATTGTGGAAATTCAAAAAGTCATCAGATACTACCACAAGAGCTTATACTTAACAAAGTTTGAACATCTGGATGAAATGGACAACTTTCTAAATACACACTAGGTGTCAACATTAAAACAGGATCAGATAAACCATAAGTCCCTAAGTCCTGAGGGAATAGAAGCAGTTAATAGTCTTCTATCATCATTAACAACAACAACAACAACAACAACAAAACAAAAACAAAAAACAGAACTATATGGAGTTTAGTGGGGAATTCTATCAGATCTTAAAAGAAGACCTAATACCAATATTCTTCAAACTATCCCACAAAATATAAACTCAAGGAACATTACCCAACTCATTCTATGAAGCCACAATAATGCTTATACATAAACCAAACAAAGACCATACAAGGAAGGAGAACTTCAGACCAATCTTCCTCATGAACATTGATGCAAAATTACTCAACAAATTTCTGGCCAACCAAATTCAAGAATGCATCAAAACTATGATTCACCATGATCAAGTAGGCTTCATTCCAGGGATGCAGGGACAGTTCAATATTTGGAATCCATCAATGTAATCCACTACATAAACAAACTCAAGGAAAAAAAAAAGCACATGGTCCTTTCATTAGATGCTGAAAAGGTTTTTGACAAAATCCAGCATCCTTTCATGATAAAAGTCTTGGAGAGTTCAGACATCCAAGGCCCATATCTAAATGTAGTGAAAGCAAAATACTGCAAACTGGTAGCTAACATCAAATTCAATGGAGAGAAACTTGAAGCAATTCTACTAAAATTGGAGACCAAACAAGGCTGTTCACTCTCACCCTATCTATTCACTATAGAACTTGAAGTACTATCCAGAGTAATCAGACAACAAAAGGAGGTTAAAGGTACACAAATTGGAAAGGATGAAGTCAACCTATCACTATATGCAGATGATAATCTCCTATACTTAAGGAAGCCCAAATCTTCCACTGGAGAACTCCTAAAGCTGATAAACAACTTCAGCAAAATTGCTGGATACAAAATTAACTCAAAAATATCAGTAGCCCTCCTCTACTCAAAGGATAAGCAAGATGAGAAAGAAATTAGGGAAATGACACCATTCACAATAGTCACAAATAATATTAAATACCTTGGTGTGACTCTAATGAAGCAAGTGAAAGATCTATATGACAAGAACTCCAAGCCCCTGAAGAAAGAAATCAAAGATCTCAGATGGAAAGATTTCCCATGCCCATGGATTGGCAGGATCAATATAATAAAAATGGCCATCTTGCCAAAAGCAATTTAAAGATTCAAGTCAATCCTCATCAAAAATCCCAACTCAATTCTTCACAGAGTTAGAAAGAGCAATTCTCAAATTCATCTGGAATAAAAAAACAAACAGGATCGCTAAAACTATTGTCCACAACAAAAGATCTTCTGGGGGAATCACCATGCCTGAGCTCATGCTCTACTATAGAGCAATAGTGATAAAAACTATATGGTATTGTGTGGAGACAGTCAGGAAGATCAATGGAATAGAATTGAAGACCCAGATATGAACCTGCACACCTATGGTCACTTGATATTTGACAAAGGAGCTAAAAACATCCAGTGGAAAAAAGACAGCATTTTTAGCAAATGGATGGTGTTGGATCAACTGCAGGTCAGCATGGAGAAAAATGCAAATCGACCCATTCTTATCTCCTTGTACAAAGTTCAAGTCCAAGTGGATCAAGGATCTACACATAAAACCAGACACATTAAAGCTTATAGAGGAGAAAGTGGGGAAGAATCTTGAACACATGGGCATAGGGTAAATTTTCCTGATAAGCATCAATGTCTTATGCTCTAAGAACAAGAATCGACAAATGGGACCTCATAAAACTACAAAACTACAAGGACATGGTCAATAGGACAAAACTACAACCAAAAAATTGGGAATAGATCTTTACCAATCCTACATCCAATAGAGGGCTAATGTATACAAAGGTTTCAAGAAGTTAGACTCCAGAGAGTGAAATAACCCTATTAAAAATGGGGTACAGAGATAAACAGGGAATTCTCAACTGAGGAAACTCGAATGGCTCTGAAGCACCTAAAGAAATGTTCAGCATCCTTAGGTATCAGGGAAATGCAAATAAAAACAACTCTGAGACTCCACTTGACACCTCTCAGATTCCCTAAGATGAACAACTCAGGGGAGAGCAGATGCTGGAGAGGATGTGGGGAAAGAAGAACACTTCTCCATTGTTTGAGGGACTGCAAGTTCATAAAACCACTCTGGAAATCAGTTTGGCAGTTCCTCAGAAAATTAAATTTTATTATTAACCCAAAGAGACATGTAAATGTGGTAAAAATAGTGTAAAATATGGCTGCTGTCACTAAACATTAAAATCTGTATAACCCAAATTACTATAATGTTTAAAATATAGTCTAGTGGCTATGACTAGGGGAGAATCAATTACAAATGATAGAACAAAAATTTGATAAATATATAACTTTTGTATAGTTTTAATGTTCAATGTGTATATAGAATGGCTATCTGCTTGTCTCTGTATCTACCAATAAGTATTTTACTTAAATAAAATATTCCATATCCTACATCAAGCATCCTAATCAAATGTGTTTTTCAACTATGTTCTATATGGCTATGTCTACATAAAGCTTATGGCTATGCATTCTGTCATTCATCATTTTTGAAAAATGAAAAGCTCATTGTGGTTGACTTGATCTTAACATTGACATTCATGTGGCATTAGTCACTTTAAATTTGAAAAACAGAGGGATGCTAACATCAGAAAATTGTCTTTTCATGGCATCTAGGCCTTGAACACGAAACTGTTTTTTCTAGAAACTCTTTCTTCCTGCTATTGTTTTGGGACTACCTTCTACAGAAGAAAGTTTGTGTAGTTATTCCGAATGGTATTTTTTTTTTTACAGTCTGTACATATAAACGTAAAAATGCGCAGTCTTATTATCAGTTATTACACTTCACTACCTTTATAATGTCAGGAATATAGAACCCTGAATGGTTCACAAGAAAAATGCATTTTATTTACAGATGTGATACATAATGGTTTTCCGTACTCAGACAGGTGTACATTTGGCACTAACTTGCGACAGGAAGAAGCTATTTGTTGAAAGTGAAAGGTGGTTGAAGAGGTGGGAAAATGGGGAAAGAGGAAAAGCGGAGTGAATTTGATCCAAACAAATTATAAGCATTTATTAAGTTCTTAAAATGATATCCTGTCTGGATATTATTTTGGTTGTTGTACTATTACTTTGAGTGACAAGCAGAATTAACATCTCAGTTAGAATGTTGCATGGGAAAAGAGTTGATTCCCAGGGTAGCAAGTCTTATCACTTAAGGAATATAGTTAATTTAAAATCGGAGACATTTGAAAAGACACTCAACGATTTTAAATGAGCTTGATAGGTGAAAAGGTTGATAGGTGAAATGTGAAATGAGCTTGATAGGTTTTCTTTCTCATATTTGGTAAAAAAACAATAATGGCATGTATTATATTGTGCCTAGAATTAAACAGGTAAGTGTGAAATGGTTTTGTCAAATAAAAATTTATTTTGACAATATATACACACTTTTAACTAGAGAATAAAATTCAAACAGAATTTGATAAGTTTTTAATGCTTAAATTTCAAGCCCTATTTAAGTTACACTTTATCTATTTCTGGATATAATTATTAAGTAATTACATGGAAGAAATATGAGGTGATCAACAATAAAGTAATTATGTAGTAAAGATTATTATCATCATTACCAATACCTTCATTTAACTCTCAAAATGTAGTAAGGAAATAATCAGTTTAGGTGATATTTCATAGTTTACATATGTCAGGTCTAGAATGTTCAAAAGCAAAATGTTATGCAACTGCTAAGGAAGTTAGAGGAATGAGATTATTTTTATTTATTTTACACCCTATCCTACTTGTATTAAAATGCTTCCTTTGTTTTCCATCTTCTTTTCCTGTATATTTTTTCCATAAATTCAAACTATGTAAGTGTACTGCTAAGCAACATTATAGAGATAACAAAATCTGGACTTTAAACTATTTCTTAAAAGCATCACTACTTTCTATATTATAAATATGTTAGCAGTTCAATTATCAGATTTCTTATGAGAGCATCTGCTTTTTACTTTGTTAATGATTTTTCTTTGCATTTTTATGGTAAATTAAAACTATATGAACTCTAGGATCATAAAAGTCAGAATTGATTCCTTGAGTAATGCTCCAACAGGATAATTTGTCTTCACAACTATGAAAATTTTCTTTATGGTGACTATGTTCATACAAGAGTTGTCAAATGGTTTTAACCCGCAGCAGAATATAAGTCTTTGCTGTCTAACAGAATCAGACAATAATTTTGGGGGCTAATCCAACCACAATTTCATTACCCTTGTCATCTTTGCTTCATCTGTACATGACTCCCAGTCTCCTACCCTCTTCCATTTTCTACTGTTACTTCTGTGAGACCATCTTACAGATATCTTAAAATATGTACCATAATTTTCTAATTAGAGTATAATTACAAGATTTTACAAATATTTTAAATAATTCATTATTTTTCCAGAATATTTTCAATCCAAATTTAATTAATGTTTAAAGTGTGTTGAAATATGTTTCTTTTTCATAGTCCATTTTTACAGGTGTTAACAAATGATGATGAGGTCTCTCTCCCTTTTATACTAAGCTTTCTATTTTCATTTTTGATTACTCACAATATATTGTAAACACAAGACAGCTCATAACAAAAACTACACTAGTAATGATATACTACATATATAGCCATACTTCCAATTGTTATCAGAGCATGCATCCATGCAAGTACATGATGTTCTTAATAAGCAAATGTTGTCTGTCAGCACTTCAGCTACAAATAATTTCTTGTTTTGGAAGGAAACTTCATATTAAATGAGCATTTTTGATGTATTAGTACTTTATCTAGTAATTTAATAAATTATTTTTGCAGGTTCTTTTTGGAGGCACTCAGAGCTATGAGTTCTCCTCTTAACATTGCTTTCATTGTGTCCCATAAATTTGGGTATGTTGTGCCTTCATTTTCATTATATTCTAAAAAGTCCTTGATTTCTTTACCTATCTTTTCCTTGACCAAGGTATCATTGAGTTGTTCAGCTTCCATATGTATGTGTGTCCTTTTTATTTTTAAATTTTTTTATTCGATATAATTTATTTACATTTCAAATGATTTCCCCTTTTCTAGTCCCCCACTCCCTGAAAGTCCTGTAAGCCCCCTTCTCTTTCCCTGTCCTCCCACCCACCCCTTCCCACTTCCCCGTTCTGGTTTTGCCGAATACTGCTTCACTGAGTCTTTCCAGAACCAGGGGCCACTCCTCCTTTCTTCTTGTACCTCATTTGATGTGTCGATTATGTTTTGAGTATTCCAGTTTTCTAGGTTAATATCCACTTATTAGTGAGTGCATACCATGATTCACCTTTTGAGTCTGGGTTACCTCACTTAGTATGATGTTCTCTAGCTCCATCCATTTGCCTAAGAATTTCATGAATTCATTGTTTCTAATGGCTGAATAGTACTCCATTGTGTAGATATACCACATTTTTTGCAACCACTCTTCTGTTGAGGGATACCTGGGTTCTTTCCAGCATCTGACAATTATAAATAGGGCTGCTATGAACATAGTAGAGCATGTATCCTTATTACATGGTGGGGAATCCTCTGGGTATATGCCCAGGAGTGGTATAGCAGGATCTTCTGGAAGTGAGGTGCCTAGTTTTCGGAGGAACCGCCAGACTGATTTCCAGAGTGGTTGTACCAATTTGCAACCCCACCAGCAGTGGAGGAGTGTTCCTCTTTCTCCACACCCTCTCCAACACCTGCTGTCTCCAGAATTTTTAATCTTAGCCATTCTGACAGGTGTAAGATGAAATCTTAGGGTTGTTTTGATTTGCATTTCTCTAATGACTAATGAAGTTGAGCATTTATTAAGATGCTTCTCTGCCATCCGAAGTTCTTCAGGTGAGAATTCTTTGTTTAACTCTGTACCCCATTTTTTAATAGGGTTGTTTGGTTTTCTGGAGTCTAACTTCTTGAGTTCTTTATATATATTGGATATTAGCCCTCTATCTGATGTAGGATTGGTGAAGATCTTTTCCCAATTTGTTGGTTGCCGATTTCTCCTCTTGATAGTGTCCTTTGCCTTACATAAACTTTGTAATTTTATGAGGTCCCATTTGTCAATTCTTGCTCTTAGAGCATACGCTATTGGTGTTCTGTTCAGAAACTTTCTCCCTGTACAGATGTCCTCCTTCCTGTCACTGTACGAATACCATGCAGTTTTTTTTATTCGATATAATTTATTTACATTTCAAATGATTTCCCCTTTTCTAGCCCCCCCCACTCCCCGAAAGTCCCGTAAGCCCCCTTCTCTTCCCCTGTCCTCCCACCCACCCCTTCCCACTTCCCCGTTCTGGTTTTGCTGAATACTGTTTCACTGAGTCTTTCCAGAACCAGGGGCCACTCCTCCTTTCTTCTTGTACCTCATTTGATGTGTGGATTATATTTTGGGTATTCCAGTTTTCTAGGTAAATATCCACTTATTAGTGAGTGCATACCATGATTCACCTTTTGAGTCTGGGTTACCTCACTTAGTATGATATTCTCTAGCTCCATCCATTTGCCTAAGAATTTCATGAATTCATTGTTTCTAATGGCTGAATAGTACTCCATTGTGTAGATATACCACATTTTTTGCATCCACTCTTCTTTTGAGGGATACCTGGGTTCTTTCCAGCATCTGGCAATTATAAATAGGGCTGCTATGAACATAGTAGAACATGTATCCTTATTACATGGTGGGGAGTCTTCTGGGTATATGCCCAGGAGTGGTATAGCAGGATCTTCTGGAAGTGAGGTGCTCAGTTTTCGGAGGAACCGCCAGACTGATTTCCAGAGTGGTTGTATCAATTTGCAACCCCACCAGCAGTGGAGGAGTGTTCCTTTTTCTCCACACCCTCTCCAACACCTGCTGTCTCCTGAATTTTTAATCTTAGCCATTCTGACTGGTGTAAGATGAAATCTTAGGGTTGTTTTGATTTGCATTTCCCTAATGACTAATGAAGTTGAGCATTTTTTAAGATGCTTCTCCACCATCCGAAGTTCTTCAGGTGAGAATTCTTTGTTTAACTCTGTACCCCATTTTTTAATAGGGTTGTTTGGTTTTCTGGAGTCTAACTTCTTGAGTTCTTTATATATATTGGATATTAGCCCTCTATCTGATGTAGGATTGGTGAAGATCTTTTCCCAATTTGTTGGTTGCCGATTTGTCCTCTTGATGGTGTCCTTTGCCTTACAGAAACTTTGTAATTTTATGAGGTCCCATTTGTCAATTCTTGCTCTTAGAGCATACGCTATTGGTGTTCTGTTCAGAAACTTTCTCCCTGTACCGATGTCCTCAAGGGTCTTCCCCAGTTTCTTTTCTATTAGCTTCAGAGTGTCTGGCTTTATGTGGAGGTCCTTGATCCATTTGGATTTGAGCTTAGTACAAGGAGACAAGGATGGATCAATTCACATTCTTCTGCATGCTGACCTCCAGTTGAACCAGCACCATTTGTTGAAAAGGCTATCTTTTTTCCATTGGATGTTTTCAGCCTCTTTGTCGAGGATCAAGTGGCCATAGGTGTGTGGGTTCATTTCTGGATCTTCAATCCTGTTCCATTGATCCTCCTGCCTGTCACTGTACCAATACCATGCAGTTTTTAACACTATTGCTCTGTAGTATTGCTTGAGGTCAGGGATACTGATTCCCCCAGATTTTCTTTTGTTGCTGAGAATAGTTTTAGCTATCCTGGGTTTTTTGTTGTTCCAGATGAATTTGATAATTGCTCTTTCTAACTCTGTGAAGAATTGAGTTGGGATTTTGATGGGTATTGCATTGAATCTGTATAGTGCTTTAGGCAAAATGGCCATTTTAACTATATTGATTCTACTGATCCATGAGCATGGGAGGTTTTCCCATTTTTTGAGGTCTTCTTCCATTTCCCTCTTCAGAGTCTTTGAATGTTTGTACATTTAAAGGACTAATTGGCACTGTAACTATCATCTATTACTCTTCTCCACCTTTGTAATGTGAGGAATATAGAGCCCTGCCTGGATCATAAGACACAGAGAAGAAAAAGTATGGATGCAGATCTCATATCTGCCTGAACAATCCTAGACTCTGATAGATCTCTTTTTTTCAATGATAGAGAAAAAAATTCTTTTCATACTAATGCACAGCTGATTTGTCACCATTTAAAAACACATCCCACTTAATTCATAAATTATGTAAAGTCATAGCATGTTGATGATTTCAAGTGATTGCAAAACTATAAAAACTAAAATCAGATAGAATGGTGCATATCTCAACCATCATCTCAGGAACTCGTTTTTGTATTAGATGCTAATTAATACAAACTACTATGACTTCAACATGCATTAAATAAAAGAATATATAGGACTTGATGCTAAATGCGTTATCTATATGACACATACTCTTCTCAAATTTAAGGAAGCCTTGTGGAAGAGGGAGCTGAAAGACTCTAAGAGCTAGAATAAGTTGATATGTGAAACAAATCTGGACATAACAGGACTGTCACATGCATGAACTCATAGTAAGTAGGACAGCATGCACAAGACTTGCAAAGTGTAAAGCCACCCTAAATATTTATATGGAACTGGAAGTGTTCCATGAAGCCTCAACCATATTTGGCTGACATGCTATCAGCATTTGATGGAAAACTAGTACATTTTTCAGGGATGTGGTATAAAATGGATTTCTTTACACATTAAAAAGCATGAAGAATATCTATACATAATTTCATGTATCTATGTGTATATAGAAACCACTTGATTGGTCACTAACTTTACTTAGGGAGAAGAAGGAGCATTGGGTGTTGAAATTGAACACAGTGGTTATAGAGATGGGAAAAATCAGAAAAGAGGAAATGCAGAGTGAATGTTATCAAAACATATTATATACATTAATTAAGTTCTTAAAATAACCTATCTGCATATCATTTTATTTGCTGTATTAACAAGTGAACAAGTTCAACATGTTAATGAGTGACAGAATTGATATCTTAGTTACAATTTTACTTAGGAAAGAGTTGATCCCTAGGGTAGCAACACTTAGTACTTAAGGAAAATAGTTGGTTTATAATCTGGGACAATTGAGAGGGAGTTAGCTACTGTTTCAAATGAATGACATAAGTTGAAAAGTATATTTCTTCTTATTTCTGATGCAGGCAATAATGGTAAGTAATATAATGAGCTTAAATCAAATAGATAAGTGTGAAATGATTGTCAAATACATGTTTACTTGTACAAGTATACACCGCATTAATAACAGAAAATATAATTCAACAACAAAGAATTAGGCAACACTTTAATGCTTAAATTTTAAGCAATGATTGAGGTAGACTTTATATATTTCTGGATATAATTATTAAGTAATCACATGGAAGAAAAAGATGGTGTTCAATTGTAAAGTATCTCTATGTAGTAAAAATTATCATCATCACAAATGTCTTCATTTATCCTTCAAAATGTATTAGAGAAATGATCTATTTAGGTAATTCAAATATTTTACACATGTCAAGTCTAGAGATAGGATGTCCACAAAGCCCAATTTTATATAACTATTAAGGAATTTATAGGAAGGATATTATTAATCAACTTACATCCTATCTGCCTTCCATTAAAACCTTCCTATGTTTTCCTTCTACTTTTCCTGTATAAGTATTTTCCTTATATTTGAATGGATCTGTAATATGCAATGATTGTGCAACTAAACAGCAGTACAGAGATAGCAATTCTGAATGTGAAACTGTTTCTTAGTAGCATCACTACTTATTAGATTATCAATTTCCTGGCAATTCAGTTATCAGGTTTCCTGTGGGCATCTACTTATTGCTTTACTCATGCTTCTTTGCTTTTTTTCTGATAACTTAAAAATTATGAGCTCTAGAGTTACAAAAGTCAAATTTTATTCCTTGAGTAATGCTCCATCAAGATAAATTGTCCTTAGAACTATTTATATTTTTCTTACGGTAACTATGTTAATAAAAAACATTGTCAAACGTTTTGACAGTAAAACAATATAAATTTAAGTGTCTTCTGTCTAATTGAAATGATTTTTTGTAAGACAACCACAGTTTTATTTCCATTGTCATCTTAGCTTCATCTCTACATGACTCCCAGTTTCCTAGTCTCTGCCATTCTCAATTGTTACCACTGTGAGAACACATTGCAGACATTTTAAAATATGTACCATAATTTTCCAATTCAAATTACAATATAATTCTAGGATTTTTCAAAAATTTAAATAATTCATCATTTTTCTAGAATATTTTCTAAACCAATTTAATGTTTGATATATTCCTTTCTCATTTTCAAGACTTATAAGTGTAAGCAAATGGTAATGAGGTTTCTCATTCTTATACTGAGCAACTTATATTTGTTTCCCATTATTCACAAAATAATAGGAACACAAGGTAGACCTTACCAAAAAAATACATGATATACTACTTATAAATGAATTACATCATTGCTTCTTGGCCTTTTGGCTATGATCAAGTGAATTACATCCATAGATAGACTTCCAAACATTATATGATCATGCAACCGACAAATATATGTGAGGTGTTTAATGTGAAAATGGTGTAGGTCATAACTTCACCTATAAATAATTGCTTGCTTTGTGAGGATTCTTCATATGAAATAGGCACTATGATGTATTAGTTTTTTTTCTAGTAATTTAATGAATTATTTTTTGCAAAACAATATTCTGTGTTAACTTTAATAATAGTGGCAATTAAATTTTTTATAAATATTAAGAAAATGAAAAGTAAGATAAATATTAGTATGTATATGTGCACACACACAAACATACAACACACACACACACACACACATTGGTAACACTGAATGGAAAATATCCACTAATAGAAGAATGAGAAAATAAATGATTTAAGACAATCCAGATACTTACTCCCCAAGGTAAAGTCTAAACACAGTTTATACTTGCTGATTTCCTTAACTTAGAATGGGAGGAAAATGAAGTTTTGAAATAAGTAATATTTTATTACATATGATATCATAATTTTATTGATTTAGTAATAAAATTACAAAGTTGCACAGTACAAAAACCTAGAAAACACATTGGAACGAATCAAGACAGGAAAACTCTAGGAAATATTTTCAGAATTTGGAAGTTCAAATGAATTATACAATATAAAATAATTTATATTTCTAATATCAATCCATAAAAAATATATTTCAGTTTTAAAGACCAAATTATATATAGTCATTTATTAACTAGGAAAATATGTAATTATAGTTTTAAAGCAATGGAATTTAAACTTTCATCATTACAAAGAAAAAGTCTAAAATGTATACTTGGACACATGCTCCACTATGTTCATAGCAGCCCTATTATATGTAGTAGCCAGAAGCTGGAAAGAACCCAGGTGTACCACAATGGAGGAATGGATACAATAAATGTGGTATATTTACACAATGGAGTACTATTCAGCCATTAGAAACAACATATTCATGAAATTCTTAGACAAATGGATGGAGCTGGAGAATATCATACTAAGTAAGGTAACACAGTCTCAAAAGATCAATCATGGTATGCACTCACTGATAAGTGGATATTAGCCTAGAAACTTTGAATAACCAAGACATAATCCCCATATTAAATGATGTCCAAGAAGAACGGAAGTGTGGACCCTGGTTCCGGAAAAACTCAGTGCAGCAATATAGGGGAATACCAGAACAGGGAATTGGGAAGGGGTAGATGGGGGAACAGGGGGAGGGAAGAGGACTTATGGGACTTTCGTGGAGTGGGAAGCCAGAAAATGAGAAATCATTTGACATGTAAATAAAGAATATATCGAATAAAAAAAAGAAACTGAAAAAAAAGAAATTCAAATATAAATAAAATAGTCAAAGAATAATAACAGAAGTAGTATACATTTGTGATTTAATATTTTCCATAGATGAAACATGAAGAGCTCGAGGCCATAGACAATATTTCCACAGTGATACAATTTGTGCTCTTAGGATTTTCTGATCTTCCTAACCTTCAAGGGTTTCTATTTGCAGTGTTTTTTGTAGTTTATATAATTATTTTGATTGGAAATTTCTTCATAATAGCAATAATCAGTATGGACCAAGCATTGCAGAAACCAATGTATTTTTTTCTGGCAAATTTTTCCTCTCTGGAAATCTGTTATGTATCAGTAACTATCCCAAGGATTCTGTTCAACATTGGGACACAAAACCGAAGCATTTCATTGATGTCCTGTGCCATACAAATGTCCCTTTTTCTTGTTTTTGGAACTACTGAAAGTTTACTTCTAGCTGTGATGTCCTATGACCGCTACATGGCCATCTGTCACCCTCTGCTCTATCCTCTGGTCATGAACCCATCAAAATGCATACAACTGGCATTACTTTCCTGGCTTGGAGGCACCCCAATCCAAATAGGACAAACCTGGCAGATATTCTCTATGCATTTTTGTAATTCTAACAAAATTAACCACTTCTTCTGTGACATACCACCAATTCTCAAGCTGGCTTGTGGAGACACTTCAGTGCATGAACTGTCTGTCTATGTGGTTGTTATGGTGGTGGCTGCACTCCCCTTTATACTGGTGCTTACATCCTACAGCAAAATCATTGTCACCATCCTGAGGTTGCCAACAGCCACAGGGCGGGCAAAGGCCTTCTCCACATGTTCTTCCCACCTGCTGGTGGTACTGCTGTTTTATGGATCTGCTACTATTACATATTTGAGACCAAAGTCCATGCATTCTCCAGGAACTGACAAACTGCTCTCTCTACTCTACACCATTGTGACTCCCATGTTCAATCCACTGATATACAGCCTTAGGAACAAGGAAGTGATTTTGGCTCTGAGGAAATTACTTTTTAAAGCATATTACTAATCATTTTTGTCCCTTCAAAGTGCAGATTATAATGCAGCTTTTAATGAAATACCTTACCTCTATTCATGCTTGTTTTGAGACTGAAATCACTCCTTAAGCATGTACATTTAGACTTTTGACATTATGAAATTTTGCATTATTTCTATGTGTGTTTGTGCAAATAACCTTTTGTCAATGACTTATTTGTGACAAAAAATTCTAAATAATAGTTTCAATTTGTTTATTTTCTCTTTGTGCAGATATATGCAAAGGGGTAAACATTATTAATCATGCATTATATGTAATAGAAAATTACTTACTAAGTATTAACCTATTTGTGGGTTTCATTTTTGATTCTGTACTTTATAGAACCATATTTATCAACCAGAGGTTATGATAGAATAATTATTCTAGTTTTAAATAAGAGAATTATTTGTAAATGTGTTAGTCTGTCATGGATTATAATACTAGCTATATGTGTGTGTTTTACAATATCCATAGTACCAATAGTTATTTTAGTATAATAATTTAACTGCCCACACATTGATGTAGATTACATGTATGTTAATACTGAAAGAGAAATTACAACACACTCTCTTCCTAATAAATCCATGTGAAACTACACTAAATAACACTGTATTTCCACGCTGCTTGAATATTTCATTCTTAATTATATTTTGATATCTTTTAATATTTTATCAATATAACTCATCATATTTCACATATCTAACTACACTAAAAACACACTCCTATCCTATCATACATACAGACACACACATATGTGTGTGTGTGTAAGTATAATATTTATATATACATACAAAAATTTAGAGAAAAAGAGGCCAAGAATTTGAGAAACAAAATGGGATATATATGTAATATATACATTATGTGTGTGTATATATATATATATATATTATAAAAACATGTAAGCACATGAAAGTGAACTCAGCTGTTCGATGTTTTCCAGGGCTTCCATGATCACCTCAGTCTACACTGTTGCATTATACAGCCTGTACTGCCCTGTACTTTTAACCATTGCTTGCATTTCTTATATTTCTAAATTTTTATACTGATATTTTCAAGGGAAATGAACAGCAAATAATAAAACTATAAATTTTCAACCATGCAATACTAGTTTTTCAAGTTATAAATTCATGGAGGGAGATTTTTCAGTTCACTGTAGCTTTGCTTCCTTTTTTCTTTTGATATGACTGCCCATCTGGGTACAAAAGGAAAATTTACTGCATTTGCATAGTCATTTTTCTCTTTCATCTAATCACTTTATTCTGAATATTAGGGTGATTAATTCTGTTTGTTTATTTGACTTTTTATCCATAAAAGTGCATATGTATGTATAGCTTATTATTTATTGTTTTATTATGTTTCAATAATTTGCCATAATACAGTTTTACAGCAAATTGGCAATATACTTAAGTAATAAAGCTTAACATCTAGCCATGAAAATAAATTGGTAAAAATATGTAAGCTGTGTTATCTATGTTAAGATGAATATATGAAAGGAAATTATTTAACTGAAATGCTACAAATCCTAGGTTATAGATTATGACGATAACATTTGACTGAAATAACAAATGACTGAGAAACGTTTGGAAATTCCTAATTTAACAAGGGTAATGTACACATAATAATATTTACCCTAAAACATTTAGATACCAATGGGAGTATATGATAAATGAACATACAAATACTTGAATTTAAACTTTACTCAAAGAGGTTTACAATGATCATAAAATATACAAAATAAAAAGAGAAGTTGTTACCTTTAAATATGTTTAACCCTATTTAGTATAATGTTTAACATAATACTTTAGTGTTTATTCATAGGGGAGAATAAGTCACATATGGTGGAACTCAAAGATATGATAATTTTAATGTGTATATAGAATAGATATTTGCTTCTGTATCTACCATTTTGTATTTTACTTACATAAAATATTACTTATGTAGCATCAAGCATCTTAATCCATTGTGTTTTTCAGCTATGTTCTATATGATTATGTCTACATAGGTTTTAAGCATATGAATTCTATAATTCATAATTACTGTAAAGTGAAAAAATATAATTCTGGTTGGTATGACCTGATCATTGGGTACACATGAGCTATTGTCACCTTTTGGACTTTTGAATTTTAAAACAGAGCAAAGTTAACAGCAGAAAATAGTCTTCTCTGGACTTCTGGGAATTCAACAAGAAATTGCTCTTTCTAGAAACTCTGTCTTCCTGATATTGTTTTGGGACTACATTCTAAAGAATAAATTGTCCACAGATATTCTGCATGCTTTTTACAGTTTATACATGCAATAGGAATTATTGGAACTTCTTATTACCAGCAATTAATCTTCAACAACTTTATTATGTTTGGAATAAACAGACCTGACTGAACCACAAGACCTGGAAAAGGAAAAGCTGTGTGGCACATTACATGCATGTCTGAACAATCCCAGACTCTGATGTTTCTTTTTTGTTAATGATAAAAAAATAAAATTCATTTTATACTAATGCACTGCTCATTTGTTACCATTTTAAAGTATATCATTCTTAATTCATAACACATGTAAAGCCATAAGATGTTGGTGTTTCCCAATGGCACATTAAATAATAATTGCAAAAAATATAGATCCTAAAATTCAGATCAATTGTCTCTCAAGCATCATCTCTGGAACTTGCTTTTGTATTAGATGCACTTGCTAAAGGTCAAACCATTGTAAATCTAATTATGCAACAAGGAAGTCTACATGAAGCCCCAACATATTTGCTATGTTATCAACCATTAATTGCTACTAGATGGGGGGAAAGTATATTTTACTCAGTGATGTGGTGCATAAATGTCTTTCTGGACTCAGTCATATGTCTCTATACCCATAAATATATAGAGAGGTAGCATTAACTTGACATAGGGAGAAGAAGGAGGGTTGTGTGGGGGATTGGAAACATGGTGGTGGGGAAGTGTAAAAAACTAGAGAAGAGGAAATTCAGAGTAAATTTGATCAAAATGTATTGTATGCATGAAATAAATTCTTAAAATAACCTGTCTGGATATTATTTTTCTTATTGATCCAAATCTTTAAATGACAGAACTGACATATCAATTAGAAGGTTGCATGGGAAAACAATCTATCCCAAGGTAGCAACTCTTACTATTTAAGGAATATGGCAAGTGTTTAATCTGAGATATTTGAGAAGGCAGTTAGGAACTGTTTCAAATAAACCTCATAAGCTAAAAAATATATTAGTCTTTCTCATTTTTTGTTCAAGCAAGAATGGTAAGTATTGTGTTGAGCCTAGAATAAAATATAAGAGTGTGAAAATATTTTGTCAAATACAAGTCTATTTGTAAAAGTGTACAACATGTTTAATACCAAAAATAATTCAATTACAGGGAATTATATAAATTTTTAGTGATTAAATTTTAAGAACTGATAAGTTTGACTTTATACATTTCCAGATATAATTATAAATGAAATAAATAGAAGGTACTCTGTTATAAAATAATCATACCTGAAAGAGATAATTAGCATCTTAACCAATATCTTATTTTTACTCTCAAAATGTATTAAGAAAATAATCTTTTAGGAGATATTCAAATATTTTGTATATGTCAAGTCCAGAGAAAGGATGTCAAACATGCTCAATTTTATATAACTGTTAAGGAAATTAGATGAAGGATATAACTAACTACTTACATCCTATCCTGTTTGTATTAATAGACTTGTATTGATTTCTAACTTGTTTTCCTATATTAGTCTTTTCCTTAATTTGGAATGAGCCTGTAAGTTTGGAATGATTGTGCGGCTAAAAAGCAGTGTAGAGAAAGGACAGTAGCAATTTGAAACTCTTCCTTAGTAGCATTAGTACTTACTCAATTATAGATATCCTAGCAGCTCTGTTGTCAGATGCCCTATGAGGTAAATAATTCTCTCTTTGCTCCTTGTTTTTATTTTATCCAATAAGTTAAATTTATGTTACTTCTGGAGTCAAAACTCTGATTTACTAAATTGAGTAATACTCAGTCAGGATAAATTATCTTCCCAAATATGTATACTTATTTTATGGTCACTATGTTCATAAACACCTTTGTCATATGTTTTTAAACAAAAATACAATGTAAATATCTGAAGTCTCTGATATCCAGTAGTAGCACAGTATCTTTTTCCTAAACTAAACACAGGTTTGTGCCCATTGTCAACCTAGCACCTTTTCTGCATTACTTTCCAGTCAGTCTGTTATCATAGATGATGTTTGTGTGTGTGTTTTGTACACGTGTATATTCATGCTTATGTTATTTTGTTTTTGCTTTTTATTCCTTAAATTTGATTAAAATGGTTTAGTAGTCCCCATACTTTATTCTTCAAGCATTTGCCATTTTCTACTACTGTCATTATTGCAAGATCACATGGAAGATATTTTTAAATCTTTAGCTTAATTTTCTAATTAAAATTATACTATAATTACAAAACATTAAAAATATTTTAAGTACTGTAATATTTTCCAGAATATCATCAACAAAAAATGAAATTTATATTTAATGTTTTGAAATGTGTTCCTTTATAAATGTCCAGACTTTGTTAAAGTGTTAACAAAAGATAAAGAAAACTCTTATTCTTATGGTGAATTATTTTTTATTTTCCTGTTATTCATAAAATGATAGGAACACACAATAGCCCATATAAGAAATATTTCATGATATACTTACACATACAAAAGGGATGAAATAATTCATTCACATTTGTGCTCCCAAATTTTTGTGACCATTGACACAGATAAATATGTAACATATACTTAATGTGCAATTGATGTGGGTCAGAATTTCAGCTACAACAACTGTTTGTTGGTAGATGTGGAATATTAATATGTAACAACTACTGTGATGTATTAATATTTTATCTAGCCATTTAATAAATTATTATTTCAAAACAATATTCAATATGTGATAAATATAGTGTTGCAACTATCAAAATATTTTAATAAAAATTAAGAAATACAAAACAAATAAAAAACATAAGCATGAATATACACTTGTGCATATACAAACACAAAGACAGAGTCTATGATAATAGACTGAATTGAAAAAAATAAGTCTGCTGATAGCAGGATGCATGAGAAGGTAAATGACCTAAGGCAATCCACATATTCACTTCACAAAGAATGTGTGAATAGAAATTATGCCTGCAGATTTCATAAATCTTATATTGGAAGGGAAATTCAATTTGAACTAAATAATATTTTATGATATTTTACTGTTTTATCTTACTTTTTTAATGTTCAAATTACAAATCCACAGAACAAAAGCCGAGACATTACCTTGGGGGACATCATAACAAAACTGTAAGAAAGACTATTCAGAATTTAAAGGTACAAATAAATTACTCAATTTAAATTAAGGTATATTGCCAATGAAAATACACAACAAAACCTATCTCAGAAGCTTAAAAGACCAAATTCTACATAGTCATTTATCAATTACAGAAATATATTTAATCATAGTTTTAAAGAAATGGAATGTAAACTTCATTATTAAAATGAATAAAAATAAAAGTGTGTGTTCTCTGAAAAGTATGTATAAAACTACATAGACTGAAAGCAGAAGTGATCTGTATTTGTGATTTAACAATGCCTACAGGTAAAACAAGAAGAATTTGAGGCCATAGACAATGTTTCCACAGTGATGCAATTTGTTCTCATAGGATTTTCTGACCTGCCTATCCTCCAAGGGTTTCTATTTGCAGTATTTTTTGTAGTTTATATAATTATCCTGATTGGAAATTTCCTCATAATACTAATAACCAGCATGGACCCTGCATTACAGAAACCCATGTATTTTTTTCTGGCAAATTTTTCCTCTCTGGAAATCTGTTATGTGTCAGTTACAGTCCCAAAGATTCTTTTCAACATTGAGAAACAGGACAGAAGAATTTCATTGATATCCTGTGCTACACAACTGTGTTTCTTTCTTGTTTTTGGAACTACTGAATGTTTGCTGCTGGCTGTAATGTCCTATGACCGCTATGTGGCCATATGTAACCCTCTGCATTATCCATTGGTTATGAACCCAACAAAGTGCATACAGCTGGCAGTAGGCTCCTGGCTTGGAGGCATCCCAGTCCAGATAGGACAAACCTGTCAGATATTCTCTATGCATTTTTGTAATTCTAACAAAATTAACCACTTCTTCTGTGACATACCACCAATTCTCAAGCTGGCTTGTGGAGACACTTCAGTGCATGAACTGTCTGTCTATGTGGTTGTTATGGTGGTGGCTGCACTCCCCTTTATACTGGTGCTTGCATCCTACAGCAAAATCATTGCCACCATCCTGAGGTTGCCAACAGCCACAGGGCGGGCAAAGGCCTTCTCCACATGTTCTTCCCACCTGCTGGTGGTACTGCTGTTTTATGGAACTGACAAACTGCTCTCTCTGTTCTACACCATTGTGACTCCCATGTTCAATCCACTGATATACAGCCTTAGGAACAAGGAAGTGATTGCTGCACTGAGAAAGTTAATACTCCAAAAATAGGGAAATGTGTACATATAGAAGTTTCTTATTTACCTTAGCTACTGATAACTCACTTACTTTGAAATGTTTTATCCCCATAATGAGAAGGTAATCCCTTTATAATCTACAATGAGTTTTTCCCAAACTTAAATTTTCTTGTACACTTTCTTCTGGTTAGAATTATTAGGCAAGAAAATGATCTCCAATGAACCATCTTGGAAAAATGTAGTATTTATTTTAAAAAATAAAATGTTAATAATTTATATTTTGTTTTGAATATATGGGTCCAATTCAAAAATTGAATTCCACACTTTAAAGTTAATAGATTATTATTTCTCCAGATACTCATATCTATATTTTCTCACAGTCTTCTACAATTCTGAAGTATATAAAGAATAACTACCAGTAGAAACAGAAATACATATGCTTATTATATTTAGGACAATGTTGAGGAGTTAATTATCCGTGAGTCTCTCTGGACCCTACTAAAAAATTCTGAAAATAATCTAAATTGGACAGATTCAGTTCCTATTTGAGTTTATTTATTTAAGAGATTCTGTTGCCTCTCCTACGGTTACTTATAAAATAATACTAAAGAGAAAGCAAACTTCAGTATATTCCCTTAATTAAAATGTAATGACTTTGTGGTATACCACAGCTCTATAAATATATTCATAAAAATATTTTTTCCATATTGTTCTTGTTCATTATTATAATCCTAAATTACTATGAGAATCTCTTATTGTTGCTGCTCTATAAAACTACAACTCAATTATATACGTATTTTCATTTTGTTTATAAAAATTATTTCTATTAATTTAAATGTAAACCTTAGTATATGAGTAATTTTAGGATTCACTGAAGTCCAAAGAGCTACTATGTTTCGTTCACATATATGTGCCATCATGATTTTAAACCGAAACTGGGATACTAAATTGATTCAGCTTTTGAGCTTATCCATACATTTGTATTTCATACCAGATTTCCAAATTTGCAAGTTGTTTTAGATGAGGATGTGTTTTCACTACACTTGTATTGCAATTGTAAAGTTTAACCTGATAAGTTTACGAGCTGCTAGACATATACAGACGATCAGCCAAATTAAATGTGGCTAAGGAACATCATAAAAATAAATAAAATAACTGGGAGGAAGAAGATTGTTAGCATGTGATGGAAGAGTGAGGGTTCCTAATATAAGTAATATAACCTCAGTATATTCCATAAATATATGAAATTGGTGAAAACAACTGACAAATGAAAAATAAAAAAATCTTTTAAAAAATATTAAAGTTATTTAGTTTTACATTACTGCTCCAGAGTAAAGGATAATTTTTCTACATACAGTACTATAAAAATTGAGTGATTGTATTCCCATCACCAGGCATACATGCTATTTTACAAAGAATGGCAGCATGATACTTAATGACTATAGCCATAAAATGTTAAAAATATGTAAACTATGTTGTCTAAGATATAGCCCATGAAAGGACAATTATTTAACTGCATTTCTGTCAAACAGAGATAGTTGGCTCCAATGATAATTATTTTAAAAGACTGGAAAATGTTTGCAAATTCATTGTGTATCAAGAGGAATGTTCACATAATTATATTTCCACCAAATATTTAGTTTCAGATGGGACTATACAATAAGTCAACATGCAAAATGCTTAACTTTTATTTTCACCCAAAGAAGTATATAAGTGCTGTAAGAAAACTGCGTAAAGTATGACTTCCATCATTATCAGTCTTTATAAGTCATTCCCTTATTATCATCCATTACCCTTCCCTGGTATGATGTAGGGAATATTGAACCCTGACTGAATCACAAGAACATTGAATTTTATTTACAGATATAGTTCATAATGGTTTTCTGTACTCAGATGTCTCAACACCCACATATATACATTTGGCACTAACTTGAGATAGGGAGAATAAAAGGCATTGGGTGTGGAAAGTGAAAGGTGGTTGTAGGGATGGAAAAATCTGGAAAGAGAAAAACCAGAGTGAATTTGATCAAAACACATTATATGCATTCATTAAGTTCTTAAAATAAACTGTCTGGATATTATTTGGTTTGTTGTACTATCTCTTTGAATGACAGGCAGAATTAATATCTCAGAATACTGAATGGGAAAGAATTGATTTCCGGGTTAGCAACTCTACGCACTTAAGGGATATATTTAATTTAAAATCTGAGACATTTGAAGAGACAGTTAGCAATGGTTTCAAATCATTTTCAAAGCTGAAAAGTATAGTTTTCTTTCTCATATTTGGTACAAACAATAATGGTATGTACTATATTTCACCTGGAAGTAAACAAGTAAGTGCGAAATGATTTTGCCAAATAAAAATTTATTTTAACAATATATACAGCATAAAAATACAACAAGAATAAAAATCAAACAGAGAATTAGCTAAGTTTTTAATGCTTCAATTTCCAGCACCATTTAAGATAAAATTTATCTATTTCTGGATGTAATTAATAAGTAATTACATAGGAGAAATATAAAGTAATACTATATAGTGAAGATTATTATCATATTTACCAATACCTACATTTAACTCTCAAAAAGCAGTAAAGAAATAATCTTAGGTGATATTCAAATATTTCACATATATCAGGTCTAGAGATAGGATGTCCAAAAGCTCAATGTTACATAACTGTTAAGGGAGTTTGAGGAATGTGATTATTTTTATCTATTCACGTTCTACCCTACTTGTATTAAAATGCTTCCTTTGTTTTCACCTTATTTTCCCCTTAAATTGGAATAAATATGTTAAGTATGTACTTCTAAATAGCAGTATAGAGATCACAAAATCAGGACTTTAAACTATTTCTTAACAGCATCAATACTTAATATATTATAAATATCTCAGAAGCTCAGTTATCAGATTTCTTATGAAAGCATCTACTTTTAATTTTGTTTGTGTTTCTTTCCATATTTTTCTGGTAAATTAAAACTATATGAGGTCTAGGGTCATAAAAGTTAGATTTGATTTTTTGAGTAATGCTCCATCAGGATAAATTGTCTTCACAACTATGGATATTTTCTTTATGGTGACTATGTTCATAGCAGAGTTGTCAAATGTTTTAACCAGCAACAGAATATAAGTCTCTGCTGTCTAATAGAATCAGACAATGTATTTTTTTTGTCTAATCCAACCACAATTTAATTTCTATTTTCATCCAGCTCCATCTATCTCTACATGACTCCCAGTTTCCTACCTGCTTCCATTTTCTACTGTCACTTCTGTGAGACCACCCTAGTGTTATTTTATAATATATCCTATGATTCCCTAATTACAGTATAGTTACAAGATTTTAAAAATATTTTAATTAATTCACTATTTTCCTGAATAATTTCAATCCAAATTAAATTTAGTTTAAAATGTGTTGATATTGTCCTTTTTCCTTGTCCAGATTTACAGGTATTAACAAATAATGATGAGGTCTCTTTCCTTATACTAAGCTACTTACTTTCATTTTCCTAATATTTACAACATATTGTGATCATAAGACAGCTCATACCAAAAACTACATGAGTTATAATATGGTACATATATAGACATACATCCAATTCTTATCAGAGCTCGCATTCATGCAAATATATGATTTGCATAAGAAATAAATGGTGTATGTCAGAACTTCAGCTATAAATAATTGCTTGTTTTGGTAGGAAACTTCATATTAAATAATCATTTTGATATATTATTACTTTATCTAGTATCCTAATGAATTAGTTGTGCAAAACAATATTCTACGTGTTACACATAAAGGATAGTGATTGATTAAAATTCTTTAATCAATATTTATAGTAAAAAATAAGATATGCATGAATATATATCTGTACATGCACATACATACAGAGAATGAGAGGGGAAGAGTGAGGGAGAGGAGAGAGAAGGCGGAGAGAGAGAGAGAGAGAGAGAGAGAGAGAGAGAGAGAGAGAGAGAGAGAGAGAGAGAGGAAGAGCAGAGGGAGAGAGAGGAAGAGCAGAGGGAGTGAGGAAGGGAGAGAGTCTTGTAAAGCTGAATGGAAAAAAAAGTGCCTTTAGCAGGATTCATGAGAATGTAAACTATGTAAGACAATAAAGATGACCATTTCTCAACTTAAAATCTAAGCATAATTTATGCTTGCTGATTCATATAACATACATTAAAAAGAAAACTTAATTTTGAACTGAATAATATTTTATGGATTCGTTTTACTTTTTTTTAGTGTTCAGATTGCAAGATTCCACAGAACACAGGCCTAGAAAACATCCTGCATACACCATAGAAAAACCTTGCAAAATCTTTTCAGATTAGGAAGGACAAATGAAATATATGATTTAAAATAAGCTATATTTCCAATGTAAATCCATAATAAAATGTATATCAGGAGCTTAATAGTACAAATACTATGTGATCATTAATTATGAAAATACATTTAATTATACTTTCAAAGCAGTGGAATTTAATCTCTTCATTATTAAAAGAAAAAAAGCTAAAGTGTGTGCTTTCAGAAACCATACATAAACTACATAGATTAAAAGGAGAAGTGATGTGTATTTGTGATTTAATATTTTCCACAGGTGAAACATGAAGAGCTCGAGGCCATAGACAATATTTCCGCAGTGATGCTATTTGTGCTCATAGGATTTTATGACATACTCAACCTCCAAGGGTTTCTATTTGCAGTGTTTTCTGTGGTCTATATAATTACCCTAATTGGAAATTTCCTCGTAATACTAACAAGCAGTATGGACCCTATATTGCAGAAACCTATGTATTTTATGTTCTGGCAAATTTTTCCTCTCTGGTAATCTGTTATGTATCAGTTTCTGTCCCAAGGACTCTGTTGAGAACTGAGATGCAGCACCAAATTATTTCATTGATGTCTTGTGCCACACAACTGTGCTTCTTCCTTATTTTTTGAACTACTCAATGTTTTCTGTTGACTGTGATGTCCTATGACTGCTATTTGGCCATATGTAACCCTCTGCACTGTCCTCTGGTTATGAGCCCCCAAAAGTGCACAGAGTGGGCAGCAGTCTCCTGGCTTGGAGTCATTCCAGTCCAGATAGTACAAATATGTCAGATGTTCTGTATGCATTTTGTAATTTTAATCAAATAAACCACTTCTTTTGTGACATGCCACCAATGCTCAATCTGTGTTGTGGGGGCACTTCAGTACACAAATTGTGTGGTTTATGTGATTGTTTTGGTTGTTGTTGCTCTCCCCTTTCAACTGGTGCTTCTATTCAACAGCAAAATCATTGCTACCATCCTGAGGTTGCCAACAGTCAAAGGACAGGTAAAAGCTTTCTTCACATGTTCTTCTCACCTGCTGGTGGTACTGCTGTTTTATGGATCTGCTTCATATCTGCCTGAACAATTCTAGACTCTGATATCTCTTTTTTTCAATGATAAACAAAAATTCCTTCTCATACTAATGTACTGCTGATTTGTCACCATTTTAAAATATATCCCAATCAATTCATAAATCATGTGAAGTTATAATATATTGATGTTTCAAGTGTCATAGTACTTAATGATTACAAAAATATAGAAACTAAAATCAGATAGAATGTTTCATCTCCTAACCACCATCTCACGAACTCGTTTTTATGCTAGATGCTAATTAATACAAACTCCTATTGACATTCATATGCATTAAATAAAAGAATGTATAGTTCTTGGTACTAAATGAGTTATCTACATCACACTTACTCTTCTCAAGGTTAAGGAAACCTTGTGGAAGAGGGAGGTGAAAGACTCCTATACCTAGAACAAATTGACATCTTAACCAAATCAGTACTTTCTGGTCATAACAGGACTGCCACATGTAAGAACTCATAGCAAGTAGGACAGCATGCATAGGTCTTGCAAATCGTAAAGCCAACCTAAATATTAGTATGGAACTAGAAGTATTCCATGAAGCCTCAATCCTTATTTAACTGACAGGCTATCAGCATTTGTTGGAAAACTAATACATTTTTCAGGGTTGTGGTATAAAGTGATTTTCTGTACCCATTATGTGGTTTCTATACCTGCATATATACATATGGCACCAACTTGACTTAGGGAGAAAAGGGAGCATTGGATGTTGAAAGTGAACACAGTGGTTGTAGTGATGGGAAAAATTTGAAAAGAGGGCATGCAGAGTGAACAATATCAAAACATATAATATACATTAATTAAGTTTTTAAAATAACATATCTGCATATTATTGTAGCTGTTGTATACATCTCTTTGAGTGACAGACAGAACTAATAACTTAGTTAGAGTTTTACTTGGGAAAGAGTTGATCCCCAGGGTAGCAACACTTAGTACTTAAAGGATATAGTTGGTTTATCATCTGAGACTATTGAGAGGAAGTTAGCTACTGTTTCAAATGATCGACATAAGCTGAAAAGTATATTTTTTCTTATTATTGTTGCAAGCAATAATGGTAAGTAATATAATGAGCCTAAATCAAATAGATAAGTGTGAAATGATTGTCAAATGATAAGTGTGAAATGATCAGGTAACTCTTTAATGGTTAAATTTTAAGCACTAATTAAGTTACATTTTATTTATTTCTGGATACAGCGATTAAATAATCACAAGGAAAAAAAAGTAGGTGCTCAATTGCGAAGTAATTCTATGTAGCAAAGGTTATTATCAGCATCACCAATGTCTTCATTTAACTCTCAAAAC